>NC_138084.1:58410710-59113210 GCF_964212035.1 Myotis nattereri | reverse complement strand
TGTTTTTGAATATTAAGTGGGTCATATGTCTGTGTTAAATGCATAGTAGAGGATTTTATGGAGCAATTATAAAGATCGACAAACAAACAAATAAAAGATGGTTTCAATGGCTCCCCGTTGACCACAGGCTGAACTCTAAAGGATCATTTCTCATTCAAGACACTCTATGCCAGAGTCTAGCCCTGGCTTGTAGGATTTAAGTACTTCCACAACACGCACTAAGCTTTCCATGGCCATGCCTCTGCTCACTCTGCTCCCCTCCAAGGAGGCTTTTCCCACCTCATCTATCCTCCCAGTGCCTTCCCATCCCTCAAGGTCCTGCATTGGCGCCACCTGCTCCTGCAAGCCATCTTAAGTACTCTTCACTTCTTCCTCTGAAATGTAGTTAGTCCTACCCAGGTGGTTCACACCAAGACTCTGCAGAATCTCAGGGCAGAGGAGGAAGCATTGGTTCTAGCAGCACTCACACAGCCATCAGTGAAGGCCCGCAGGCGGTGATGAGCAACCCCTGTGGTTCCTTGACACAGGTGACATCTGACACCCATTCCAAAGGTGAAGGAGAGTAGGTTTGGGCTGGGCTCCCACAGGTGGCCATGGATGGTGCTCGGCATGTTCTCCACATTTGGCTTTGCTCCTTTGATGCTAGTCTTGGAAACCCTCGGGCTGAAGAAGAAAGCTTCTGCATCTTCCTCTAGTCCCTTTCTGATTTATTAATATGGCATAGACTCTGCCCAGCTATACCAGAGACCTTCACTTTTTATTCTTTTTTTTTTATATATTTTATTGATTTTTTACAGAGAGGAAGGGAGAGAGATAGAGAGTTAGACACATCGATGACAGAGAAACATCGATCAGCTGCCTCCTGCACATCTCCTACTGGGGATGTGCCTGCAACCCAGGTACATGCCCTTGACCGGAATCGAACCTGGGACCTTTCAGTCCGCAGGCCGACGCTCTATCCACTGAGCCAAACCGGTTCCGGCCACTTTTTATTCTCAGGAGCCTTTTCTTCTAACAAAAGTTAGCTCTTTAGATAAAAAACAAAAACAAAAACAAAACACACAAAACTTCTTTTAAAACTGTCAAATGTAAACTTCAAAAGCCTATTCTGGAAGTGAAAAAAAACGTTAGCCTCATTTTTCCTTTGCTTTTGTGTGGACATGCCTCCTGCTTAGTGTCCTCCCTGCCTAGACTATCCGTCATTCTGCAGAAGGAAGCGTGAAGACCACCAACTGACCAGCAAGCCAGATGTAAGGCAGTGTGGAGAAGGAAACCCCAAAGTTTAACATCGCACAGTGTTACACTGCTTGAATGCCATAGTATTTAAGAGAACAAGCACTGGAAACAAACAGACCTCACATTTACTCTGACACTAATACAGATGTGACGGCAGGCAATTAACTTGCCTGTGCTGATTTCATCATCAATAAAGGAGAAAAGTAATAGTACTCATTTCTAACTGCTACTGTGAAGTTACGTTATAAATTACAAATTGTATAAAGTGCTTCCTTCACCCAGAACATGTCACATCCATGGCACTCAATAGAAGTGTAGTTTTATTATGCACCAGGCATTTGACAACTGAGTCAGTTCTGGCCTTACAGTATGTCTAATATCATTAGTCTTTATTATTTAAATCTATTTTTATTCCACTTTCCATGCATGTAAGTCTTCTCTCCCTAGCTAGATTTTAAAGTTCATCCACTCTTTTCTCAACTGTAAAAAAGGAAAATGAATAATTTGCCTCCCAAAGTTACAAGCATTAATAGGGGTTGTAAGCATTAATAGTTCTTACTTTGACTCTAGGACAGAGAACAGTAGTCATTACTGTTATATCCCTTATGGGCAAAAACTAAGTACCCAATAAACTCATCTCTAGGCTTGGATCCATGAAAGAAAGGCAGGTGGCAGAAGAGACACTGTCAGTACCCTGCTGATATCCCAGGGACTCCGCCATTTCAGGGTGCTCTGGAGGACTTCCCACAGCATCTCTGGGTCTGAGGGGTGGCTTTTTTTCTGGATCTAGAGCCATTCTGCCCCCTCATAGTACGCTGAGTGCCAGGAAATTAATTTCCCCCACCCCTCAGCAGCTCCCAAGCAATGACTGAATGCACATGGCACTGTAATACTTCAGTTCCCTCACCCCTTAGACAGAATCCTTCTGAAATGTCTTTTATACCATTTCCCAGAGTTTCTCCTCAGAATCAGTCCCAGTTATTCAATGTGGTAATAACATGTCCATTGGCCAGCAGCACTCTCTGCGTACCCCAAACAACCTCCCTAAATTCCAATTCTGGGAACCCCGAGCTAAGATAGTAGCAGCACATGCCCTTCCACAGAGGGGTGGACAGAAACACTGTGATATCCTATCTAATAAAAGAGAAACATGGTAATTAGTGTACGACTGCTACCCTTCCCATTGGCTAATCAGGGCAATATGCAAATTAACTGCCAGCCAAGATGGCGGCCGGCAGCCAGGTAGCTTAAAGCAAACATGAGGCTTGCTTGCTTCAGTGATGGAGGACTCCAACATTCCCTGCCTGCCACTGCCGGCATCTGAGCTGCAACTCTAAGCAACTATGTTACAAATATAGAAGCTAAACAAAACCCCAGAAACCTGCTTTAGTCTGCCGGGCTTCAGCCAGCAGGATCGCAACATTGTTTCAAATACAAAAGGTAAACAAAGGCCAGAAACCTGCTTTCAGCAGCGGAGGCCTAAGAGCTGGAGCCAAGCCTCAAAGCTAAAGCTGGCCCAGAATTTTAAAAAAAGAAAAAAAGGAGTGGTTGGGAGCTTCAGTCACCTGCCAGCCTGAAAACAGCCCTCAGCCCCTCACCCAGACTGGCTAGGCACCCTAGTGGGGACCCCCACCCTGAAAGGTGTGTGACCAGCTGCAAACAGCCATCATCCCCTCACCCAGACTGGCCAGGCACCCCAGTGGGGACCCCCACCCTGATCCAGGACACCCTTCAGGGCAAACCAGCCAGCCCCACCCATGCACCAGGCCTCTATCCTATATAGTAAAAGGGTAATATGCCTCCCAGCACCGGGATCAGCGGAGCCGAGAGGCCTCCCGGCACCGGGATCAGTGTGACAGGGGGGCAGCGCCCAAAACCCCTGATTGCCCTGCGGCTCTGTGTGTGACAGGGGCCGGGGCCACAACCTCCCTATTGGTCCTGCTCTGTTCGTGACAGGGGAAGGCGCCCAAACCCCCTGATCAGCCCTGCTCTGTGCCTGATAGGGGGAGTTCCCCAACCCCCTGATCTCCCTGCGGCTCTGTGTGACAGGGTGTGGCGCCCCAACCCCCTGATCGGCCCTGCTCTGTCTGTGACAGTGGGCAGCACCCCAACCCCCTGATCGGTCCTGCTCTGTGGGTAATAGAGGGCAGCGCCCCAACCCCACCCCACGGGCCCTGCTCTGTGTGTGATGGGGTAGAGCTATAACCTCCCCATTGGCCCTGCCCTGAGTGTGACAGTGGCAGCGCCCCAACCCCCTGATCCGCCCTGCTCTGTGTGTGACAGGGGGCGGTGCCCCAACCCCGATTGGCCCTGCTCTGTGCGTGACAGGGGGTGGCGCTGCAACCTCCACATCGACCCTACCTTGAGTGTGACAGGGGGCAGTGCCCCAACTCCCCAATCGGCCCTACCCTGAGTGTGACTGAGGGTGGCATCGCAACCTCCCAATCCGCCCTGCTCTGTGCATGACAGGGGGAGGCGCTCCAACTCCCCAATCAGCCCTGCTCTGAGCCCAACCAGGGGGTGCACCTAGGGATTGGGCCTGCCCTCTGCCACCCGGGATCAGGCCTAAGCCAGCAGGTCGTTATCTCCCGAGGGGTTCCAGACTGCGAGAGGGCACCGGCCGAGCTGAGGGACCCCCCTCCCCCGCGAGTGCACAAATTTTTGTGCACCGGGCCTCTAGTGTGTGTGTGTGTGTACATATATATATATATATATATATATATATATATATATATGAATATTATTCAACCATAAACAATAATTACTAGTAAATCTTACCATTTGTGACTAGAGGGTAGTGTGCTAAGTGAAATAAGTCAGGCAGCGAAAGACAAATGCCATGTTCTTTCACTTATATGTGGACCCTAAAGAACAGAATAAATGAACAAACAACATTGAAACAGAATCATAGACACAGCAGACTGGTGGTTGCCACAGGGAAGGGTGGTTGGGGAACTGAGTGAAAGAGGTGGAGGGATTAAGAAGCACAAACTGGAAGTTACAAAATAATCATGGGGATGTAAAGTTCAGCATAGGGAATATAGTCAATAACATGTGATAGCTATGTATGGTGCCAGTGGGGACTGGAAATATGGGGGGTGAGGAGGGGGACACTTGGTAAAGTCTATGACAATCTAACCACCATCAGCGATTTTCAGCCTTTTCATTTCATGGCACATATAAACTATTAAAATTCTGTGGTAAACCAAAATATATATTTTTGAAATCTGATTTAAAAAACAGGTATGGGAGAACATATTTGCTAATGTTATCACCGATAAGGGTTTAATCTCCAACATTTATAGGGAACTTATACAATTTAACAAAAGGAAGATAAACAATCCAATCAAAAAATGGGCAAAGGACCTAAATTGACACTTTTCAAAAGAGGACATTCAGAAAGCCAAGAGACATATGAAAACATGCTCAAAGTCACTAATCATCCGAGAGATGCAAATCAAAACAACAGTGAGGTACCATCTCATACCTGACAGACTGGCTATCATCAACAAATCAACAAAGGACAAGTGCTGGAGAGGATGCGGTGAAAAAGGAACCCTCGGGCACTGTTGGTGGGAATGCAGACTGGTGCAGCCACTATGGAAGACAGTATGGAGTTTCCTCAAAAAGTTAAAAATGGAACTCCCATTTGACCCAGTGATCCCACTTCTAGGACTATATCCCAAGAAACCAGAAACACCAATCAGAAAGGATATATGCATCCCTATGTTCATAGCAGCACAATTTACAATAGCTAATATTTGGAAACAGCCTAAGTACCCATCAGCAGATGAATGGATTAGAAAACCGTGGTACATCTACACAATGGAATACTACCCGCTGCTGTAAAAAAGAAGGAATTCTTACCATTTGCAACAGCATGGATGGAACTGGAGAGCATTATGCTAAGTGAAATAAGCCAGTCAATGAAAGAAAAATACCACATGATCTCACTCATTTATGGGTAATAAAGACCATTATAAACTGATGAACAAAAATAGATACAGAGGCAGAGCAGAATTGAACAGACTGTCAAACTACAGCGGGAAGGCCAGGGAGGGTTGGGGGATGGGGGTAAGAGATCAACCAAAGGACTTATATGCAGGTATAATTTTAGTTGATTTACAAAAAAAAAAAAAAAAAATAGTAGTAGTAATTACCAACCCTTTTTGTTCCAACGTGACTTTTTAAAAATTCTTTATTGTTGAAAGTATTACATGTTGCCTTTTTCCCCCATTGACCTCTCCCAGCCTGCTCCAGCCCCCAGCACAGGCCCTCACCTCCCTACTCTCTGTGTCCATTGGTTACGCTTATCTGCATACAAGTCCTTTGGTCGATTTCTTACCCCCGCCATCCCACCCTCCCGTGCCTTCCATCTGAGGTTTGACAGTCTGTTCGATGCTTCTATATCTCTGAATCTACTTTTGTTCATCATTTTAATCCACAAATGAGTGAGATCATGTGATATTTATCTTTCTCAGTCTGGCTTATTTCACTTAGCATGATGCTCTCCAAAAAAATAGTGATAGTGATTACCTACCCTTTTTGCTCCAAAGTGACTTTTTAAAACAGCAGTACCTATATTTGTATCTACCAGTAAGGATTTCTAGTACCAAAAATTAACCAATCAGAAGCAACCTTATCATGTGATGTAACTGATAAGATACAACTCTATTATATGAACTATATTATTTATGGTTCAAGACAGGGTATTCACATTGAGGCTATTGTTGTGTTGGCTGTTGTCATTTTTTAATCTGACAATTTAAGGGAAAAGAGGTCAGTGCCCCTGACTAAACAGTCAGGTATTGCATGTTTTAAAAATTCTTGTGGCACGCCAGTTAAAAATCGCTGCACTAGCCTGTATTGCTGAAACCAATGCAAGATAATATTGGAAGTAAACTGTAACTGAAAATTTTTTAAAAAGGTAACAGGAGCACCCATGTACATTGCTTCATTGCTCACTGAGCTTCCACGGGGATGTAATATACTTATTTCTAATATGGTGATGCTAATGAACAAGGTGGTTTAGTAAAAAGAGTCTAAGTGTTAAAGTCAGGAAATCTGGATTTGGTCATGGTTTTCCTTCAAATAACTGTGTGGCTCTGTGCTACATACTGAATGTTCGTGTCACCCAAAAAGCCTATGTTGACACCCTAGTCCCCAATGTGATGGTATGTGGAGATGGGGCCTTTGGGGGGTAATCAATGAAGTCCTACAGGTAGAGCTCTCCAGAAGGAATTATGTTCTCTTGCAAGAGACAGGAGAAAGCTGGCTTCTCTCTCCCCCGTCCCCCACCAGCCACATGAGGACACAGAGAGAAGACAGCCCTCTACAAACCAGGAAGAGAACCCTCACCCAAATGCAGCCATTCTCAGACTCCCAGCTTCCAGAACTGTGAGCAAATGAATCGCTGTTGCTTAAGCCACCCAGTCTATGGTATTTTCTTAAAGCTGCCCGAACTAAGACCCCTTGAGAAAGTTTTCAATGCTCTGACCTTAAGCTTTCTTATCTGCAAAAATGGGACTGATAGCAACATCTGTGCCAGGTTGCTATTCTGAGAGTAAAATGAGAAATTTCATGCTCTACTATGGCACTTGCAGAGCCTGGCAGGGAGCAGGAAGTTGCACAGACAGGGGTCGTGCCCTGAAGGGTCTCCAGGATAGTGTAGGAGAAGAGACTCCTGCTAAGAAACTGCAACACAAAGCCAAAGCAGCAGATGCATTTGAAGAAGCACAGATAAAGCATAAAGAAAGCCCAGCTCAGGGAAAGGGCATGACCTTCAGCAAAGTTGCCATCTAGTTCAAACAAGGAAAGCAAGTCTGAGACTGCAAACTAGCACTCCCTCTGCGAAGAATTCCTCACAGTTCTCCAGGCGGTTATGCTCTGAACCCCCATGCTATTGTGGACACACTTGCTTTGCAGTACTTTTCCCTCACTGCTTCGCATTTGTTTGGAAACCCATCTTCCCCTAGAACAGCGGTTCTCAACCTGTGGGTCCTGACCCTTTGGGGGTCGAACGACTCTTTCACAGGGGTCGCCTAAGACCATCGGAAAACACATATATAATTACATATCATTTTTGTGATTAATCACTATGCTTTAATTATGTTCAATTTGTAACAATGAAATTGGGGGTCACCCCAACATGAGGAACTGTATTAAAGGGTCGTGACATTAGGAAGGTTGAGAACCGCTGCCCTAGAAGTTATTAAGCTTCTCCAGGTCACCACTACTAGGCCCACTTGTTTTATATATGAAACCCCACCTGCCCCCACGAGGAGACGAACCACAATATCTGCTACACAATAGTAAGTCCTAAATAAATGTTGTTGAGATATAACCCAATTTTCTATCTTGCCAGGTCTAAATTTATTATTATTTTTTTGTTAATCCACACCTGAGGATTTTCTTCCCTGCTGATTTTCAGAGAGAGTGAGAGGAAGAGGAGAGACAGAGAGAGAGAGAGAGAAACACCAATGTGAGAGAGACACATCGATGGGTTGTCTCCCACACATGCCCTGACCTGGGCTGGGGATCGAGCCTGCAACTGAGGTCCATGCCCTTGACTGGGAATCAAAGCCTTAAGTCCATGAGCTAACACTCTAACCACTGAGCAACTGGCTAGGGTACCATGTCCAACTTTAGAAAGATTAAGAAAGAAATTATGGCAACATCTTCAGTTTTCTGAATATTGCTTCCCCACTATTTCTCTTCCAGGAAATATCTTGACTTCAGGAACTGGGCACCATAAAGTGAGTAAACAAATGGGTGATGAGTTATTATATTCTACCCCCTCAGTGAGGGTCAGGAGATGAGGAGGAACCTCCCCTGAAGAGGATGTTAAAATGAACTGACCGAGTATTGAGGGGAAAGGGAACCAGCATAGCCAGGCTCAGCCACAAGGAGAGAGCAGTTCTTCTAAGAACTGGCATTTCCTTCCCTCTCAAAAAACAGATAAACATTCGCTTAGCATAATGCTCTCCAGTTCCATCCATGCTGTTGCAAATGGTAAGAATTCCTTTTTTTTTTTTTTAACAGCAGCGTCGTATTCCATTGTGTAGATGTACCGCAGTTTTCAAATCCACTCATCTGCTGATGGGCACTTAAGCTGTTTCCAAGTAAGCCATTCAGAGAAAGATAGATATCACATGATCTCACTCATTTGTGAAATATAAGGAACATAAATCAAGGAATCAAAATAGAACCAGAGTCATAGAAGCATCGAACAGACTGTCCAACCTATGAGGGAAGGTGGGGGATGAGAGGGTAAGAGGTCAACCAAAGGATTTGTATGCATGTATATGAGCAAAACCAATGGACACAGACAGGGAGGTGAGGGTATGTGCTGGGGGGTGGGAGCAACCGGGGAGAGGTCAATGGGGGGAAAAAGGGAACTTATGTAATACTTTAAATAAAGAATTTAAATTAAACAAACAAACAAAAAAACACAGATAAATAGTTGTGACATATGCACAACACCATGCTAAAATCATAAACATTTCATTCCTTTATCTGCTTGGAGCCAAGACATCAAAACTATAGTCAGGGCTAATCTACTTCTCTCTGCTTCTAAGTGCTACCTCAAATAGCTGACAAAAAGTCCCCACATGAACATTCGTTATTCAGAGTAATTCCCTTCACCAGAAAATACCCTTGTACTGTAATGAAAACAAGGACAGCATACCATGGTTCTTTACTGACTCGAGAATTACTCTGAGAAGACAGAACTTAAAATAAGCTAATAACACCCAAAGCTACTTCATCAGGAAAAATCCAGAGACATATATAATTCAACTAGAACAGTGGCTCTCAACCTTGCCGGCACATTAGAATCACCTGGGAATCTTTTTAAAAATCCTGATTTCTGGGCCTCATCCTCCGGAAATTCTGTTTCTTTGTTATGGGGTGAGGCCACAACATTAGTAACAAAGAAACAGAATTTCCGGAGGAAGAGGCCCAGAAATCAGGATTTTAAAAAGATTCACAGGTGATTCTAATGTGCAGCCAAGGTTGAGAACCACTGAACTAGAAGAAGATAATCTGCATGAAGTTCGTGCTTTCTGGCATCAGCTCCACAGCAGTTCCTACTCTGTGCCACTCCTATTCAGGAGTCCCATCTGATATGTCAGAGGCTCATCAAAATCCACAGTGTAACTAGGTGGTTGAGCATCAACCCATGAACCAGGAGGTCAGGTTCAATTCCAGGTCAGGGCACATGCCTGGGGTTGAGGGCTCAATCCCCAGCAGGGGAGAATGCAGGAGGCAGCCAATCAGTGATTTGCTTCCATTACTGATGTTTCTATCTCTCTCCCCCTCTCCCTTCTTCTCTCTAAAATCAATAAAAACATATTTTTAAAAAACCCACTGGTACTTATCTCCCCATCTCCACTTTAGTCTTTCTCCTATGTTTTTAATCTATATAAAAGACCTCACACCATTCCATGCACACCATGACAAGCCAGAAACTTGAGAACCATAAACTCCATCTTACCCCACTACCACCATTCTCCCCAGCACAGACACATCCACTGGTTGCCAAATTCAATGAATTCTCCCTCCTTTCTAACTTGAATCAGTTCCTTTACTTCATCCCTGCTGCCCTACCCTCACTCCAGCTCCTTATTTCTGGATTTCCTACAGTGAGGCTTCCTGGCTGCAGTCTATCGCCAGACACCATAAACACCGCTGCTGGCTAGCTCTCCAAAATGCAGCTCTGATCATGTCATTCTCTGCTTAAAAACCATTCAATGGCCATGCACCCCATCCAGCATTCACCCTAGACCTCTAGGCATGCTGAACTAAGGATGATTACTCACCGCCATGGCTTTCTCATTCTCCTCAATCTTTGTAAATGCGACTCTTGTGTCTTCAGTGTATAACAATCTCCACCTACCATAGGAGGCTAATACTAGGCCCTTATTGGGACTTGGCTCCAATTGGACCTTCTTTGAGAGAGGATGCTTTGACACCACCTCTCTCCAACACACTCGCACATGCACACTGGCTCCCACAACCCTGGCTATTGTTGGCTCACAGCATGTATCATAGAACATGATAATTCTTCTTTGCATCACAAGTCTCTCTAACAGACTGTGGCCTCTGCAAATGTCTTTGGATCTCCAGAATCAGACATAATCCCTGCCACTCAGCAAGCACTCGGAAAATGCTTATTGGGGACGAAAATGAAGAAGGTGAATAAATGAAGGCTTCCCATTCTGCGATGAGATGATATTGCCCCAGATCTATTACCCATAACAGTCAGGCCGCAATGGGAGCAGTTTAAACAACTAAACACACACAGGAAACCTCCCAAGCAAAACAGCCCCTTGGGAGCTCTCCATTCAAATTGGGTACCAAGTGGCTCATCACTTACTTATTGTTTTATGCATCTTCTCCTATCTTCTCTCTCAAGTTAAAACCACCCAAAGGCAGTGACAGACATCCATTCATTCACCGAGTACTGACAAACAGTAATCATGTGTCTGGCAATAATAATAACTAATGCTTATACAGCTCTTGCTGTGCCATGCTGGGTTAAGCAAGCTCCATTATGTTTTTAGTGTTGCTGTAGGCAATGAACTAGACACCAGACATACAAACAACTTCATACCACATGGGAAACATTCCACCTAAGCATTCAATGTCTTTTCCAACAAACATTTATTGAACACTCACTATGTCCAAAGCCATTTAAGTGTATCAAGTCATTTTCTTGAAGTAGGCATTCTACTTTTATCAAAGAAGAAGCCGAGATAGCAAGAGATCAATGCTTTTCCCGAAACCCCACAGATGAGAAGTGGTAGAGCCTGGATTTCAATCCAGGTAGCTGGTTTCAGAGCCCCTCATTTTATACACTAAACAAGACCACGTCCTGCTGATTGCTTCAAAAATAACAAGAATGGTTATCTGTGAGAATAAGTGAGTTGTCTTTTTATCATCTCAATTTCCTTTCGTTTTTTGCTTATCCATGTGTTCTAGTTTTTCTACATTGAACCATGTAATAATCTTGAACATATACACTAATAAAAGAGAAAGATGCAAACTGGCCATACCTTTGTGACACCCACCAGCCAATGAAGAGTGAATATGCAAATTAACCCAACAAAGATGGCGAGTTAATTTGCATACACAGGTGCCAAGTGGCCAGGGCGGGGCAGGACTCTTGTGTCATTGCCATGGCGACGACACAGGTGCTCCACACAGCCCCAGCTGCTCTGGGCCTCTGGGCAGCATAAGGCGGCTCTGGCTGGAGCAAAGGCTGTGCCCGCAGCCAGGAGAAGGAAAGCCCATTCTTGCACGAATCTTTGTGCATCAGGCCTCTAGTAATTTATAACAGAAAAATATAGCTGCCTGTGCAGTGAAAACAATTGCTACATTAGAGAGAAAATGAGCAGAGAGATAATAAGATGCTAATGGGATGAGCTGTCTAAAGTCAGTGGGAGTTTACTACCAGACTCTCCACTGATGGACATTCAGGGTCACCAGCCCGCTTCCTAAGCTATCACTAAACCAGCCATAGTCAAAGACAGTAAAAATGCTGTAATTTAAATGCTTAAAAGATCCCTCCATGAATTCAGAAAGAGATGCCATCAAGAATAAACAGGAAGACTTGGTTGTTGGTGCTGTTTTCTTAGGAGGAAACTACCAGTGAGTGATTTTCAAGTGAAAACATTGAAGTTCAAGGTGCTGGGTGCCCCCACACTGTGCTGTTCAGCCTGGAGCCCAGGGATCCTTTCTCTGCTCTGTCTTCTGGGTGTCTGCAGAAATCTGGGTCACTCAATCACATGGTTGACCCACATTTACAGAAACCCAGCCTTCCCATCCTATTAGAAAAAAAAAAGAGCTCCGTGGAAGCAAGTTTTATGAATAACTAAATTTACAGATAAGCCTGTTTTAATTAGCCAGGGAAGAATAACACCATCCCTTCCCAAAAAAAAGCCAATACTAATTTTTCTACATTAGCACATCCTGTAAACTGCTCCCGGTCTCTTCCACTGCACTGATTAGTCTAATTTAAATTCCCTTTGAATATCATTAATATGCTTTCCCCACTCTTAAATTCTGTTCATCAGAAGGACAGCACTTTTGAACCACCAATTTTCGTGGGATGACAGCAATGTGTGATCTCCCAGATGCCTGGTACCCAGTTGCTGTGTCAGCTTCAATTCAGTTTGCTTCAGGTTTTCACAATGATGTGGGGGGAGTGGGGGTGGAATTAGCTTAAATAAGGGGTGAATCAAATTTCTTTCCTGTCATTTCATAGTCAGAATTATGAGGTACACATATTCCTACTACTTTCCTTTTTCTAGAAATACACCTTCTTAGAAATACAGTTTTATCATTGAAATGTGCTACGGGAATTCCCCTATCTGTTTCAGGCAGCAATTCCATACCTTTTTCTTCCCTGATACACAAAAGAAACAGAGGAAGGTATCAAGGCCACTTAGCAGTAATGGGAGTAGGGGCACGCAGATGAGAAAGTGGGGGGTGATCAGTATAAAGCCTTTGGAGATTTTTACAGGGAAATGCCCATCTCTGCACCTTTCCCAAAAAATCATTGCTTCAGGGTTAATAGAGCCCCCCACCCGCTTCCCGTCACACAACGAGGGAAGTTGGTATTGAAGATTTAAGTCTGCACACGTTCCTGTGGGGAGGGGAAACCTTTCTGTAAAACGCATGTGGATTTCTTTGTTAGGATAGAGTGACTCCTGGGAAGTATATCTTACAATCTGCGCGTTCCAGATGAAATAACCAAAGAAATTTGTTGATTCAAATTTATATCTTTGGATCAGCAGGAAAGTGGATAGCATGCCAAATTAATCCCACTTTTGTCTCCCTTTGTTTAAATTTAACTTTCCCTTCTCTTTTCTTCTTTCCATTTAAAAAAAAAAGTGTGTTTGCTAAACGGGTGGATCAGAAAATTTCTGCACATCTAGCATAGCTGGATGTCAGCAAGGCATTTGACAAAATCTCTCCTGAGATCCCAAAGGGCAAGACAGGGAAAATGTGGGCCGAATGACAAGCCAGGGAACAGGGTTTAAGAGGGATTGAATTTCAGAACACACAAGGCAGTGTCAACCTGGAGAGAAGTCTCCGGTGGCTTGCCTCAGGGTTCTGAATTCAGTCTTATGTCTGACAACATTTTTCCTAATGACTAGGATTAGGTTCTGGACATCTCACCAAATTTTTACATGACTTAAAACCTGACCGGACAACAAATATACTGGATGACAAAGCAAGGCCCCAAATGACTTCAATAGACTAGGAAGGTGTTTCTCAAAGTATATCTGTATATCACCTATATAAGAATTATCTGATTTATATCCGATTAGAGGCCTGATGCACGAAAATTCGTGCAAGAGTAGGCCTTCCTTCCCTGGGCTGCTGGCACCGGCTTCCCTCCAGCACCGTGGACCCGGGCTGCTTTGCTCCGGCTGCCATGCCAGGCACCTGGGACCTGGGCTTCACTCTGGTCCCAGCTTCGTCTGGAATGATGCCGGGAAGGAAGTTCGGTCTAATTAGCATATTACCCTTTTATTATTATAGATGATTTAAGGTTAATCATCTGGCCCTGTCCTGTGTGACTCGGTTGGGCATCCTTCTATGCATCCAAAGGTTGCTGGTTCAATTCCCCGTCAGGGCACATGCCTGGGCTCATTGCCTGGTGGGGGGTGTGCAGGAGGCAGAAGATCAATGTTGCACTCTTGTGCTCTCACATAAATGTTTCTCTCTTCTCCTTCCTTTTTCTCTAAAACTCAATAAACTATACTTAAAATAAAGAAAGAAAAAGAAAATCAATCATATGGTTTAAAATGCAGATGCCTCGCCCACACCAGATCTGCTGACTCATGGCAGGTACCGTGACCTGAAACAGTAGATCCTGACCTGTAATTTCATGTGTCTGTGAACATCATTTCTGGTGCATACATGAAAAAGCCCTTCAAATGCTTGCTACTTCAAGATCAGCAAAACCGGAAGGAGAAAAGAACCTCTAGAAAGTTTGTTTTTTGTTTGTTTGTTTTTTAACTCGAGAAAAAAAGAAAGGAGCATTTTTTAAAATGAATTCAAGCTGGAGGCTGATAGGCATCTAAGTGGCGGCATAAGAATTAAAGCCAAATTACACTCAGGTCGAATGAAGAAATGCTCCAGTTCAACCCTTAGGGGTTCTTCTTGTGAGGCAGGACCCTCCTGCTCTCCCCTCAGTAAAGGAAAGGTTTGTTCCAGGTGCTTTCCTGCGAGTAAGCACCTCAGCTGGTTATTCCATTAGCTTTGTCACTTTAATAACAACCAGATTTACCAAAGGAAAATGGAAGAAAATATTGAACAAAGGACAATGTAAATATTGCTTGTTCCTGAAAAGGACACTCCAACTTATCGCCATGCTTGTTATTTTTCTATTTTAAATACCAACTCTGAAATCCACTTTTAAAGGCCACTTCAAGACTCATGCAACTTTCAAACTTCAGCAAATTAAAAATACATGTGAAGCCATGTCTTTTTACTGTTAAATACTGGAAGTCGATATTAAAATCTGGAATCAAAGGAAAACCCAGGTCTTGCCTCTTAACATAAGCCTGCTGTCTCCTACTATAATATGCAATTGATTTGAGCCCAAAAGTTCAATTTTCTCCTTGATATTCTGCCATTTTATGAGATTTGGCCCACTGAAAGTAACTAATACTGCAATGAAGACGCAACAAAACCTCATGAAGCAAAAATCCTGCTGACTGAACACAAATGGAGGAAAAGAAAGCATCTCATGTTTCCTTCATTCTCTTTTAAACTCCTGATACAATCATCTTCTCATAATGAATGTTCAATGTTTCAAAAATATTTCCCTTTCAGGAAAAAAAAAATGGAATGGGGTACTTAAAAGAGAGATTAATCCATAAATTTCCCAGACTGTTACTGGAATTTGCTGGAAAAAAAATACAATTTTAAAATGGAAAAAAATACCATCAATTCATAATTTTTCAGCTAGCTGCCTATCTCCTTGAACAAAAATATATGAGTTTACTTCTTGAGCGTTGGATCAAAGGTGCTTTAAAAAATTAACATCTTTCTTTTATTACTAACGGGAAGATAAAGCAAGATGTGGCTTTTTTCTTGAAACTCACCTCCTTGATTTATGATAA
This sequence comes from Myotis nattereri, assembly GCF_964212035.1. NCBI lineage: Eukaryota > Metazoa > Chordata > Mammalia > Chiroptera > Vespertilionidae > Myotis > Myotis nattereri. Next base: position 59,097,836 of record NC_138084.1, on the reverse strand, counting down.
CATAAAAGAAATGCCAGTCCCTAAGATCCCATCTTCTCTTTTAACATCGGGGTAATTGAATCATGTTGCATCCCATATGGCTATCGTCTATGCTTATAAAAACACCACAAAAATAGGAGACAGAAAACATACTGGTGGTGGCCAGGTGCTCAGGAGGGAGGGAGATGGCTAGGAGGTTCAGAACCAGATAGAGGTGATAGTTGTACAATACCATGAATGCCCTAACTGCCACTCAATTGAACTCTGAAAACGGTTACTTTTATATTATGAAAGCTTCATCTCAATAAACCAAAAACAGGAAAATTCCATGATTTCCCTAAGGACATCATCCCATCAACAGCTGACAGACAGAGAGAGCTCAATGGGATTCTAAGGGCATTGAGTGGGAGTCTATATTCTAGCACCCACTCATGGAAATGTGATCTCATACATTTCTCAGCTTATAAAAGAATTGCAGCTGCTAAGCAAAAAAATCAAAGTACCACCAATAGGTTACCTCTCAAAAAGAGCTGGTCTAAGCGTGAAGGGGTCTGGGTTGTGCCTCAGCTCTGTGATGAGCTAAATTATGCTATCTGTGTATTCTTATCCCTGAAGTGTGGGTAATTATACCCCTTAGGCTGGCTGTGAAGATCACGTGGGCAACACCTCACATGAGGGAGCACAGTCAACATTGTTTATTTTGGGGTCTTCAGGTCCAAACTATCCACTCCAGGTGTGAGCAAGAGACACAGTGTCAAAGATCAACCACAAATGGGAATTGTGAAGAGAAGAGACACTCTATGTGACTAACGGGTGCATTCTCTTTAGTTTTCAAAATAGACCTTTCCCACCCATAATCCCTGTTATTAAATTTAACAACAATTATCTTCACAACAGAACCTCACCTTAACATTTTGTTCCTAGCTTCCTTTAATACACCTCTCTCCCTCTCTCCCTCCCTCCCTCTCTCTCTCTCTCTCTCTCTCTCTCTCTCTCTCTCTCTCTCTCTCTCTCACACACACACACACACACACACACACACACACACACAAGAATCTGATACAAGATACCATTCCAACCCCAAAACATCATCAAAAAAGAACACAGTCCATCTTGTCCCTCATGGCTACTGCCTCCAAATGTTCTTCCAGTTAATGATCTAATCAGCACATTTAAACTGCCCTCTGACCCCACCTAACCGCACAGCCCCATTCTGGGACATCAGTCTTCCAGGAACTGGTCTGATTCCTAATTGACCTTCTTCCTTCCCTATATGGTTAGAACTAAGAGGTCCATATTCTTCTACTCCCAAGATCCTATTCTGACCATTTTAGTAATTCCAAAAGAATGACAAACATAAAATACAAACCCTATTGAAAAGTTTGAGTTTTTCCTAATACTTAGCATGTTTTCAATCGCATGTGTGAAGGTTCTGGTCCTGAAAATGAACAGATGAGGAAGTCCAAGCCAAGAGCTGATCCACAATCTTTTTTTCCCCCCTTCATTTGTTCACAAGAGCTTCCCAGCTGTCAGAAAAAAACTGCCTCAGTCCCAAATTTCAGGCTTCATTTTCCTCTATAGTCCAGCAGAGTGATTTTGGAAGAGGCAAAGACAGAATAACCCGCCTGGGTCTGAGTTACCACCAAGCAGCCTTGGAACAACCTAGTACAAAAGAGATGACTTCCTGTTCATGAGGACTGTTTTTCTGGCCCCATCAACCAGAGTAACTACCAAAAGTAGTGTAGGTTGCCTGCCAGAAGAAAAAAAATGAAGTCACGGCTTGGTCAATGCAGACATGTTTGATAATGGAATACTTTTTGTGTTTCACATTGGCATGTCTGATGGTGTAGGGGCAGGTGCTATGGACCACACATAATGCCCATTACATTCCTTTTGGAACGAGAAAGGCTAAAATACATACATAAGGAATCCAGACACGGTGCTCTATGCTGCATATACAATAACTCATTTAGTATCTAATACAAAATTGGTTGTGGAGCAAGCTCAAAACTATGCTCTCCGAGGAGAAAGACCGTTTCCTACATAAGATGGACTAAAGGAGAAGCTAGAGTGTTTTTAAAGAAAAGCTCTGCCTGCAGAAACCATATGGATGGAAGGGAGGGTGATAAGGTCAGAGACCCAACTTGGAAAAACACTAAAGTACCTTTAAAAAAATAGCAAAAAAGGACCATGTATATAAAATAGAAATCGAGGGCCTTGAGGATGAAGATATTAAAAAACTCTTTAAGAGAGTGGTGAAATCTGAGGTCTTTGGCACAGCAGAAATGATATAAAATGTCTTATATAATTGCTGCCTAAAATGAATCCAAAGTTCTATCCTGGGTATGAGAGGCAGCAGCTGCCCAAGGGAGGAGGAGGTATGGAGGCACTTGGTTAGCTAAGTTCCCAATAATAGGTTTATGGGGCCTTACTGAAAGATAGAGAGGAGAGAAGACAATAAATGAATTATGTTGACGATAAAGCCCTCCAGATGAAAGAAATATAAAGTGTCAATCCAAGACTTGACCAAGTGAGCATTAAACACATTATAAGATTAGAACAAGCCAGGTGACAAGAAAGCTTGGGGAATTTGAGATGACTGCATTTGTGAGAAAGTGATGGTTAGGTTTGTAGACACTTTCTTGGCTCTGTTAGGGCAGGGAGAAAGAAGCCATAAATATAAGCTAAAAAACCCTACTGGGTTCAATAAAATGGACTGAAAATTATTGAAAAGTCAAATGTTTTTTTCAATGTAAGTTATTAACATTACTTTTGTCACTACCTTAAGTGGCTGGTGAAAAAATAAGCCACAAACTCCCATATTTACAGTTAAGCTCTTCGTAGATCATCCATGTCTCTGTGTTCTCTGTCTACACATACATTATTCAAAGCTTTGAACCACAAAAGAACAAAGAAGGTACTAGAACAAATCCCCAGCATGTTCAGAGGTGAAGCGGATGGGCAAAAACATCTCTCCATCTAATCGACCCTTGGAAAAGGAATGTGACAAAGACTCAGGGCTGCTGTTGGATATATATGCACAGCCAGCCCTTCCTTCTCTTCCTTTCTTTGCAAAATTACCTACTGAGCAGCGATCATATGCAGAGCTCTGACCTGCCAGACACAGGACACAACAGTGCCTTAGAACTAAATCCTGCCTTCAAGGAACTTACCATGAAGCAGAGGTAATAAGACAAATACACAACTGATGCTGAAATAAGATGAAGTATGGCCACTGGCTGTGAATTCAGCTGGGCCTGTATACCAGATCCGTGGGCATGCTCAACCATCCCAACCAAACCAGCTGATCTCACAGCAGGAGGTGGAAAGAGCCAGACAGATTCTTTGACAGTATGACGATCAGCTAGAAACGTTTTAGCTCTTACTCTCTGGGCAGCTGAACAGAATCTTAATGCGGACAGATTATAGAACACTTAGTCTAAATGTGATTTTAAATAACTGGACAACAGTTTTTATTTCATTTCCTAGGGACATGGGCAGCACTGTTGAATTTTTTAAAAGTATCCTGTCTAAACAATTAAGTTCAACCATCGGCATTAACTCCTGTCCCTGGTTGAGTGTTCCTGAAAGAACAATGTGATCAATCTTTGAAGATAGATTGTTCAAACTGTTAATCTTAAGATTTACACATTCATAAACACAAGAAGAAACAATGATTTGTTGGAAAGATGAAGTATTTGGACGAGTCACCAAACCTTACTGTGTCTCATTTTACTTATTTGTAGAGTTGAAAGAGGGTAGATAACTCACAGATTACCTATAACAATAAAATGACAAATGTAGCCCTGACCAGTGTATCTCAGTGGTTAGAGTGTCAGCCCAAGCACTGAAGGGTCACAGGTTCAATTCCTGGTCAAGGGCATGTACCTGGGTTGCATTCAGGAGGCAACCAATCATGTGTCTCATTTACATGATCTCGATCTCTCTCTCTCTCTCTCTCTCTCTCTCTCTCTCTCTCTCTCTCTCCTTCTCCCACCCTCCCTCCCTTCCACTCAATGGGAAAAAAAATATCCGCAGGTGAGGATTAACAAAAATGATAAATGCAGCAATACTATCAAACGTTTTACCAATATACTGTTATATATTCTCCATGTTGCTATATGCAATGGTGTACAGATGATGGTCATAAACATTTGTTCCTACACATGAGCTCTTGCTGGGTTTCACTCATTTCTTCATATTCATATACATACAGGATGCACAGTTTGAAATTTGTACCTCAATATTCTGAAGCTCTGAATCTATTTCCAATTGAAAGCCATCTTCTTAATATCTACTGAAGGGAAATTACAGTGTATTTATCGCCTGGACATGATCATTACCTTCCAATAAAAATGACTCATTAAATAAAAAGCAATTTTCACCTGTGAGCTCTTAGGATATATTTGCTTACTTATAGCCTCTTGCTCAATATTTTCTGTATTTCTCAGTACAATTACTTAAGGTTCACATGTCTGTTCAAGTTTTCCCCAATCAGAGCAACTCAAAAACACTGAAAGACAAAAAACAGTAACAACAAACACCCAAGGGAAGAAAAACACACTCATTATCTAAAGTGAGAGATTCTAGGATCCATTTTAGAAGGACAGAGAACATCTGATCTTTATTCAGCTTCTGGTTAGAAGTCAAAACACAGCAGGTTTGCTGTTTCCAACATCTTCATTAATAATCCCATGCACCTACTCGGAAATATTCCCCTGCAAGAGAGAGGAATCTTGAGAGTGACAAGCCATCCACGCATACCTGGGTATGGAGCTCTGCATGTTAAATGAGCACTGGAGGCCCCAGAATGATTAATTATTGCCTGAGAGCGGACTGCATGTTCCTGTTCCCCACATGGGTTGCTTTCCCAATGCAGCTCTGTCTGCCTGAAACTAAAACTGGTCCTAGACAAAGCAGATAATTTAATTTTACCAAAGGGCTGGAAATTTGACCTTACAAGTTGGAGAAACTGCATTGGTTTGATCAGAACAAAAGAATGCAGAGCCTCTCTTTCCCATCTACCCCTAGCTAAAGTACGGGGTCTAAACAGTCAACCCCAGCAGAGAATTGTCAATGCTCCAGTGTACACCCAGGGAAGCTGGAGTACCAGGGACATCACTTTGTATAACAGGCACTGTCAGGAGTGATAGGGGAGGGGTTGTGCTGTTCATGTTCTTCTTAGCTCCCTAGTATTTTATAATAACCACTAGAGACCCGGTGTACAAAATTCATGCACTGGGTGGGGGGTCCCCTCAGCCCGGCCTTTGCCCTCTCGCAGTCTGGGACCCCTCGAGGGATGCCTGCCTGCCAGCTTAGGTCCAATCCCCAGAGGGCCCGATCCTGGCACTCATATACCCCTCTCGCACCCTGGGGCTCTCACAGTCCAGGACCCCTGCTCCTTACCTCCCTGCCAAGGGGGAGGAGGGGAGCGCTGCTCAACCAGAAGCTGAGCTCCCTGCTCCTTAGCACTGGCCCCACCCCCTGCCCACTGATGGGGGCGGGGGGGGGGCGATCAGGGGCCAGGGTGGCCTGGGAAGGGGCTGTGGGAGGTTGAGGTGCTGTGGTCACGCCCTGTTCCACCTCTGTGGAGGCGCTGGGACCACACTGCCCCCTCTCTTACCACCTCTACAGCCATCTCTGTGGAAGGGGAGGCACCGGGACCGCCATGGCTGGCCTGGCGGCACAGGCTCACTGGCCCCACCCTCCGCCCACTGGTCGTTCTGAAAGGTCGATCCAGAAGGTCATTCCAAAGTCTGGTCTAATTAGCATATTAGCTCTTTATTATATAGGATGATACTGATTCTCGGTTTAATGTCTAGTGTCTTAATGTTGGTTTTGTCTTACCCAAAACAACATAATAATTGCAGAGTAGAAAGCCACTTTGGGAAAAGAATGTTTGCATATGCTCATGATTTAATTTAAAGAGTTCTGTGACTAAAATCTGAAGAATTGTGATTAACAAAATGTGCTTTCATCTGTGCTTCAAATGTTATGTGTGATGTTTTCAGGTCAGTAAAGAACAGAATGTGAAATACTAAGTAGCAAAATAGCATGAAGGGTAGGATCACTAAAAGACTTCCTAAGTGCACCACAGTCAACTCAGGCATCAGCGATTCTTGTCAAAGGTGATGCCTGCTTACAGCCAAGTCAGTAACTCATCTCAGTAATAAATACAGTTAATAATGACAACCTAAGACATTTTTTAAAAAGCATGTTTTGAATCATCAAGACATCTTGGAGCAAAACAGTGCCCAGGCTTAAATGTCCTGGGTTCAAAGCTCAGTTGTACCAATGACCATGGGATCTGTGAAAAAGCCACTTCATCTCAACAAGTTTCATCTTCCTACATGATACAGGTGATGGTGCTGACAATGCAGACAATGACAATGAGGATACAGTGACAAGAAATGAAGATGGGACACTAAGTTTAACAGACAAAACTCTCACAAAATCCTCAACCTCTAGGTCCTCTTCTATCTCCCTCTGCATTTCTAGCCCATAAATTTGTACACACACATTTGATAAAATAGTACACTGTGTCAGATGCTTCTAAGAATGGAGAGGTACAATGGTATGACTTTGCCCACATCAGTCACAGAATAAGAAATGCTGACATTGCTTCCCTTGTAGTACTAAGCAATCCAGGGTCTGGAGAAACAGGAATCATATCACCTTGACCAATAAGTGCCTTTAGAAAACGTGTTGTTTTGTGTAGTTGAGTTTTCTGAAAAAGTAGTTGAGCATCTGCCCAAGTCCCCATCACAATTTTATGGGTGATGTTTCCTTTGTTTTGAGGAGAAATATTTCCCCAATACACTGCAAGTCTTTGCCCAGGGTCAGTTTGCACAATCAACATCCACTCATCCCAACCTGCTCCACCACTTCCTGGGCCTCAACTATTCACCAGCTTCCTAACAGGAGCTCTTGCTGCTACAACAGAAAAAGGAGCTCCCCCACAGCTGACAGGAGACAGTGTAATGAATGAATAATGGTCAGACTGTACATTAATCACAAGGTCCTGGATTCCACATAAGTTGCCCAGGCACAGCAACACAATCCAAAAGAGCTGGGAAGTTCATGTCGTGGGTGGCAGATCTTACCCAGAAGAGGTAAAAAATGGGAAAGAGTTAAGAGGAAAACTGCTTGCCCTCCTCTTCAACTCTAGGCCTCATTCAGCCTCCCCGGAGACATACAGTGACTGAGAAAGAAGTTGAAGCTATGGGCAATTCGATAACACTCCACTTTATGTTTGGTCTCCCTTCTTTCCAACCTGGCTTGCTTTTTCCTCTCGCCCGTGCTCCACTGGAATCCACAGCCTCAATAAAACATGAGCATGTATTGTAACGTTTGCCTCAGGTCTGTTTTCCAAGGAAGGAGAGCCTCGACAAGGGGTGGGAGTTTTCATTATAATGATCAGCTAAGCTGTGCGGTGATGAAGTGATGGGCTCCCAAGTTCTCAATTAACTTATTACTACACATTTTTGAATCATGCTGTGTGACTGTGGAATATAGAATTCTGACTTAGTATCAACACCCTTGATTGAAACACAGAAATTTAGGGACTATAAAGGGAACTCTCACCTAGTATGATTCTGAGTATTTTCCCTCTACGATAAAACTACCAGACAGGCAGAAAAAGACTACACCTGCACTTTCAGCAACTAGAACAATGCTTTATGAAACTGGTATTCATAATTTAACTACTCTTTTTCATTTTAAGGCTCATTCAGTTTAACCATGTAGTAAATATTCCTTTAGAAATATCCTCATGGTGTGAGAAATGTCTAACTCCAGCCAGGTTTGGGGAAAGATGGGCAATATCATGCACAAGAGCAGGGCATCCACATACTTAAGACTAACTTACTCTCCATCACCAAGCTTCATTCAGGATCTCAGGGCCTCATACTGGTTCAAGTATAATATGATATCCCAAGTATATAATTCCATTTGGAAGTTGACTGAAAGTCAATGTTTATTTTTAGTAACCACAGGGTTTTAACAAAGGTAGAGTCAAGGAAATCAGAAACATCCTACGAATCCCAGCAGCCCAAGGATATTAAAATTATTGATCGTGAGATGTGCTACTGCTATGTACATTATAATAGTAATACATTAGATGATCTATAATAAAATTTGATAGTAATATGGAAACTATGGTTCAGTGATACCCATGTGGTTTGTGGGAAAACCCCCAAGTCAGGTTTTAGGATACAGATGATGAGTCTAAGGGAAAGAACTCTGTGACCGTCATTAACACACCTCTCAAAGGCCCTTGTATCTGCTTCCAGGTCCAGATGTATCCTCAGTAGTGAACTGCCAAGTAGGTGTCATAAAAAAGAGTGGGCCCACTGAACAATGTCATTCTCTCACCAGCCATCTGCTCTGAAAGGACAGAGCTCGCGACTGTATTTCTTAAACTTAGAGATTTTCTCACACGTCCAGTACAGTTGGCAACAGAATTTCCAGGACACCTCCTTGGAGACACCTGGGGGCCAGATCCACTCACATGTCACCTTGAATTTATGTCCTTCACACAGGTTTGTCTGCTGGTTTAATAATACATGAGAGTGACAGAAACATTAAATCTGGTCTAGCTGTCACAGATTTTCAAATCAGGACCAGTCTTTGTGGCCTGGCCAAGCATAGTCATTCTTCCGTGATGATCTTGAAGACTTACTTCTTTCGAAAAGTGTTCATGTACTGACATTGCTAGGCAGGCAGATGCAGATTTAACAGGAAGTGTCAAAGTTGAAGCTTACAAGCCCTATGTAGGACCCTGGCAATATATCTCATGGTTAAACATTTTTGCAAAAGTAGTATATTTTAACAACAATAACTTAATTTTTTTTTTCCTTTTTTCCCCTCCAGTGACATTTCCCATCATCAGGTAGAGTGGCTGCAGGCATCTGGACCATCTATTCAAAGGAGAATTGAGTTGAGGATACATTTAGTTTGAAGTTAGTGGCATATGTTTATGTGGTTCACCATCAATTCCATGTACAGTCAAATTGTTGTTAGTTATCCCAATGTAGAAATGATTCCAAAAACATGCCTACTACATACTACACTGAGACACATACCACTATAGCATGGAAACGAAGGACTAGTACTTGTGTCACCAAAGGAAAAGCATTTCTAAACTATCAATAATAAAACACAAATTTAAATCAATAACACTGGAGGAAAAAAAATAATCTTTCTGTACTTTTCTATTTTTAAATTTTATTTTTCTTTGTTTTTTGGTTAATCCTCACCCATTAATATTTTTTCCCATTGCCAGTCAGAAAGAGTAGAAAGGAGGGTGGGAGGGAAGGGGACTTTAATAGAATCAGGTGGAGAAAAACCTACAAAAATGGTAGAAGCTCTATGTTATAGATTTTGGGGTAAAGCACAACGCCTTTATGTTTTTACCATAATATCGTGTGTGTGTGTGTGTGTGTGTGTGTGTGTGTGTGTGTGTATGTGTGTACCTCAAATTTCTAGCTTAATTCCTTCAACATACATTCACTTTTTGACCCAAGACATTTCATATTCAATGTTTTTCTAACTATTATTCTCAGCAGCATACTGCTTTCTAAAAGCAACTAGAATATTACCTATGTTATGCAAATGAAAATCTGTGAGTTTAATTACAAAGACTGGCCTTAGAGGAGCCACTAAATCCTCCAATGTCCAACAGGAAAATCTGGAGAGCCCTATTATATTCAATAATTCATTGACCGGTGCCCAGAATTTAATATAAATTGAACTGAATGCTACACACAACTCTGTGTAGATTCTGTGTGTTGATAAGATGTGCTTTCATAAAAACTGGCAAGCTAAAAATACAGACTACAGCCCACTTTAATTTTCTTTTTTTTTTTCAATGAGACATTGTGAATGTAGTGGCATCACAGAAATATTTATCGAGCTCTGTAATTCTTCCAAATGTAATGATAAATAAAAGTATCTTCAAAACACTTGCAAAAAATATTTTTAGAAGACTGAAATGAGACGCGAGCTATCCAGAGTCAACACATTTATCCCACACATTCTAAGAACCACTAGTATGTGAAGTAATCAGTTGGTAGGTTTTGTACCCTCTGCTTATTAGACCCCTGAATTTCATTCCTGTTAACTGAAGAAATAAAAACAATCCAGTTTCACTTGGCACTGAAGAAATAACGACCGTGACGTGAAGGACCAGGTAAGCCATTAAAAATTTCCATTACATTAATAAAAGAAAGTCCAATTTCAGAGAAAAGACCACAGGAGTTTCCAGCTTGTTGGTTTGCCACCCTATTTAAATTTCCTCTTTATGGTGGTCATTATTTTTATCACTTACTAGTTACACAGGGACAATAGCAGCTCGAACTTGCTACATGATGCAGACATAATTACAGATTTGAACCAACAGTCCTCTATTAAAACCTAAATTGCCTTCAGCCAACAGTTAAGGAAAGGTCAAGAAGAAGGCACCTGCTGAAAAGAGTAATAAAAACATGCTGTTCATTACTTTCCAGAAGCTTCCAATCCTTTCTCCCACCTGGCTTACATGACAACCACTAAGTTCATCTGAGTGTTGTGGAGTGTTCAAGGCTCTGCTGGGACTCATTATTTTTCTCTCAAATAATTATGTTCAAAAAGTCTAGGCCTTAGATTAAAAATCCAGACCTAAGAAATGTTTCTCAGTTGACCATAACTTCATTTCTCTCCTTTGCTTGCTCTGGTCCTAAGGGCAAATTTTAAGGGTGAACGTGGGACAAAAGTCATTGAATCTCTTTTGACTTAGACGGGTGGAGGTAAAAATATCACCTCAAACAAAGAATGAGGATGGGGAATGCATTTACTCTGGGATTGTCATGAATTGCACCAAAGCCACCAAATAACACCTGCTTTACTTGTCAAGGAGAAGTTAATAAGCAAATTGGAGGAAAAGAAGTTGGAAAGATGAAGAATCGCCATAAGATAAAATATGACTTCCAGTGCCTCTGAATAGAAGGAAAAGGAAGCTTATTATTATTATTATTATTATTATTATTATTATTACACTAGAGGCCTGGTGCACAAAATTCATGTGTGAGTACAATCCCTAGGCCTGGCGAGTGATCAGGGTCATCTTCCCTGGCTGCCCCCAACCGGGCCCGGCCCCACCGCCACCCACCCCTGGTGGTTCCCCGTTCGTCATTGGGTGATCGGAGCCTGCTGGCCGGAAGGAGGAACCAAGAGGTCAGCCTTTCCCACCCACTCGCAAGCCCCTCCCCTGCTGTGGGTTGCCCTTGGTGTGGGGCGACTGTTGGGGCAGGGGCCTTGGCCTGGTACCACCCGCGTGCCACACCACCCAACCCTCGTTCCCCATTTGCCATTGGATGATAGGTGCCTGCCAGTGGGGGAAAGGGACCAAGAGGTGGACAGTGTACCTCATAGTGACTTGTTGAGCAGTTGCTCTGGTCATTCTGCTGTTAGTGTCAATTTGCATATTGCCCTTTTATAATATAGGATTATGCAAGATCATGCTACTATGGGAATTACCCAACACTTTAAATGTCTGGGCTGGGACTAACGGATCCTGCTATGACGAAAAGCTCCTCATATTTCTAATTCACATTTTCCCTTCCTTGTTTTTCATTCACTCACTCTTAACTAGCTGATAACTACAGACTACAGACTGGGTATTAGACTCAGCACTGGCACACAGAAACCAGTACTTCAGTTAAACTAACTAAATAAAGGCTGCTCAGTTTTATGTCTGAATTTCTCCCCAGCCACCAGTTGAAATGAATCTTCTCCCTGTAGCAGATCAAAGAACCGCATCTCAACATGTGGGAGCCTGAGAGATTCTGATACCACACCGTCCATCCGGCTGCTCCACCTTTTCCTATGCCTGATGGATCAGAGTCCTCAGCAAAGCATTTTCTTTTCAAAGTAGAGAAGATGGGGAACGCATAAACTAGATGGGGAAGCAAAGCCCTCTGGTTCACCTTCTTCCCTTGTGAAATGAAAGTACTAAGTAAGTCTTATTCTGTTGTTTCTCCAGGTCTCCAGTGGAATGTGCTAACACACAGAGCAGCATCATAGGGACTGGAATTAGTAGGAGTTGCTAGACCACATCAGCTTTAGAAATGCTTTTAAACTTAAAATTTGTTTTAGGGTATTTACATACAAAACATATTTCATCCGCCAGGGTCCCGTCAGAAAACAGATGGTACACTCAAACTGGGTAATTGAGAGAAACATTGAACAAATAGGCTGTTTACAAAGGTGTGGGCAGGGTGTAGAAAAAAGGAATCATAATTAAAAAACAGATGCTGTGCTCCAGAGTTGATAACAATAGGGAGCTCTTTCTACCCATCGATAGAGGGGGGGGGGGGGGGCAGCCAGTCCACAGTAACCAGTGTGGAATGAGTCAAAGGGAGAAATAGCCTGAACAAACTCTCTTTCATCCTCTCCATGTTCCCACCGGCAGAACCAACAGATGATGTCAGGGAGCAAAGGAGCCCACCGGCCGATGAGCTCAGGCTCCTTCCTGGACACGAAGCAGAAAGGAGGGTGGAGAGCGAATCTCGAGTGGCGAAAAGGAGAAAGCTAGCACAGATACTAAACACAACCATAAAGCTGTAGTTATTGCTGGAATGGTCTGCACACAAAAGGAGTCGTTAGTTTCACAGTGCTTAATGACTGTGAGAAACTTATTACAGGTGTCTGTTTGAACCAAAGTGCTCATTAGACTTAAGTCTCTGCTGATTCTATCAAAACATTCCCAATAAAGAAAGCATTCTAGGCTCACAGAAGCTGGGAAAGTGCTGTCTAGAACCTCAATATAAAGAAAGGTCAATGTGAGTGCATGTTTTCCCTTTTAAAATACCAGATGTGTAAAAATAAGAACACAACCGTCCCTACCTTATGAGACAATTGAATGAGACCATCTGTATAAAGCATTTGGACAGAACTTGTCACAGTTAACCACTGCTGCCATCGCCACCAGCACCGTCACCTGCAGCTGCATTCTGGCCTCTCAGACAGACTGGGAAACTTCCTGGCCTGGAAGGCCCAGGCATTACACTTGTAGCTGTATGTGTCTCTAGTGGTTGGCCCAGGGCCTTACACATAGGTAGCTAGCACCCAATTAATTTTAGGTTATAACGACCATAATGAGAGTTGTCAGAGGCTATGTCAGGCTGTATTATTATTCAGTAAGTATTCATTCCTCTTCCCTCCCTCCCTCTATAGAAATATTCTTCACTGCCCCACCTCAACACTGAGCTTACCCCTAAGGACCTGCTCTGGCTAATAGGATGTGAGCCCTTTCTGAGCAGAGGCTTTAAGAGGCACTGCAGGTTTCAGCAGCCCTGTCGCATGTCTGACCTCCCCTTTGAGAACATCACATCCCAGATAGCTGTGCAGTCCTTCGGCCTGCATCCTGCAACGGGAAGACATGTGGAACATACACTCAATCCACAGCCTGCCACAGTGCTGCTTCAACTGTTCCCCAGTCTCAGAGCAAGGGAAAAAAGTCTGTGTCGATAAGCCACTGAAATTTTGTGACTGGTTGTTATGTAGCCATCATGATACAGAAAAATGTGACCAGTGGATGTTTATAAAGGTTATTACGGCATGCTGGAGTGGAAAGAGAGTGACTAAAATGACATTTGGTGCCCATTTCTGGAGTTCCAATCCCAGCTCAGATAACGTCCAGGTGCATGACCTTAACTGGGCAAGCATCATTAAACTTGACCTTGCTGACCTACTATGACAATTATAAACAGTGTCCATAAAGCACCTAGCACAGTGCCTGGCATATAATAGATACTTGATAAATGAAAAAAATAATATAATTAGCAATACTGGATGGCAAAAATATCTTCCCAATTATAAATGATTAATGTCCTAAACTAGAAATTATTTATCTTAATTAAGCATTTCTTTAATCTTAAGTAAATAAAAATGGTGAAATCATTGCTTAAGTTTACAGCTTGCAAAAGAATCTAGTAGAAAATAACAGTTTAAAATAGATAATGTGTGCTTTCTAAGCCATCTAAAACCTAAACATTAAAGAATATGAATTCCTGTTGCATCAAAGAGTAAGAATGCATTCTTAGTGAAGGAAACAATGATTACATTGAGTCTTCCAGACTAGTAATTTAAATTGTGATCAAATCCACTGTGGTTGGGCCCCACAGCTAATCCATTTATTGTGAACATTATTAAACATTTATTAAATGCCTGTGAGTGGTAAAGAACTGCAAAGGTATGGTTTTGTTCACTGAGTTCCAGAAACGTGGAGAACATAAAATAACTAAATGGATCAACTAATCCCAGCACATGCAGTTTCACAAAACAGGAGCATGCAATTACTGAGGCACAGAAATAGATTTTTGATCCATTGGGAAGGCATTCAGGAAACTATCATTGCTAATAAATGATAGAAGATTTATCTGGATTGTAACACTCAACTAATAAGGAAATTTATCTAAAATAGGAGCTCAATTCCCTGCCTTTCAAAAGAATAAGGAAAAAGGCTCTACAGGAAAGATATAACCTGGTAGACACTCTCTGAAGAGGCCAAGTGAATTTAGCGTAGTGTTTCCGAACCACACGCAAAGGGAATGCTTGGAGTGCCTGAATGAAGAATCCTGGGCTCCTAGCCCAGACCTACTGAATCGGCATCTTTGGGACTTGGCCCTGGGAATCTGCATGGTTAACAAACTCTGTAGCTGATTCATGTGCACTCCTAAATTTGAGACCCACTAGACAATGTGAGCTATTAAGTAACCTTTGGCAGCTGACTTCAAGGTTCTTGAAAGACAAAAATCCAAACAAGTTTAGGCCATTCTATGCCCAAGGGTCAAATGGAGACAACGGAGTCTGAACTACAGTCTCAGTAACAGCTGCAGGGCTAAATAGCTGTTCACTCTGCCAGCAGCTCAAGCCATGATTTTTAACACTGGGAAACCAAGAGCTTATGGATCATTCAACAGAAGTGCAAACCCAACAGCACCATGGTGATGATGTCTCTCTTGTTGGGTGTACATTTGCCAAACTTCTTAACCCTAACATCTCCCTAACACAAGTCCAGGCAAGCATTCCTCATCAACGTCTTGGGCTCAGCTATTAAAATCTATAAGAGGTGAGAGGGGAGGAAGTAAGATGAGTAAGAATATTATTATATGGAAATTCTAACCTTCATTAAAAACTTCAACATCAAGCCCCAACTTTTTTTCTATCATATAGAGAAAAGCATAGTTTTACTTTCGAAGAGAAGGAAGCCAAATGAAAAGTGGAAAAGGACAATGCCACTATAGTTTTAAATATTAAAAATCCTCTGGGAAAGTAAGTCAGAAACATATGTAATGAATACCCCCAAAAGAGCACTGTATTAGGAGAGATCCATCTATGTCCTCTTGTGGGCATGTGAGCAGACATGACTCCCGTAGCTTCTCTTTAACCCAAAGAAGTGAACGTTTCCAAGAACGAGCTTTTAAGTCACACAGCAATGTCAAAATGTACTTGGCACTATTATCATCCGTGGCAAAGCGCACTGTATGTACTTTAGGATCTAACAGAACAAATGCAGAGGAGTGAGGTGATTTCTCAAGAGAGGTAAAGGACCTCAAACTTCTGAAGTCAAGAATTATAAGGGAAGCGATATCATCAGAGGAAATGATACACACATTTTTCTGAAATAACACCCAAGATGAAAACAAAATAACATGGTACAAACAGAGGAAATCTAGGCCACTTTCAACAAACTGTTCCTGTTCTTCCCTGCATCGGGCTACACCAAGATGAAACTTCCTAATAAAACAGCTCAATGTGGCTTAATGTAGTCATCTAGCCAGCAGTAGTTAATGATTCAGTCCAACGCCTTCCTGCTGACCCAACTGCCCATATCCACCTGGGTCCTAAAGGTAAACTTCTCTAACAGGAAAGCCACACAAACAATGGGACTCTAAGGGAGATAGAAAGGTGATTAATGACCTGTGTCATCAGCCAATGAGCCCAGGGTTTAAGGACTTTAAAATCTGTTCAACACTTTATTGTCTTACAGATTTTAGATCAATGCCAAATTCAAATATATGTAGGAACATGCAAGGAAGTCCATATCAGCTCTAGATGGCAGACAGCATAATATACTGCAGCACTCAGAGCTAAGTTTGAAACCTGACTGGGTTATATACCTTCTCTGAATGTCAGTTCAGGAGTTCATTATTAGTTCTACTCATGGGGCTATTGGGAGAAATAAATAAGACATGATTATAAAGCCCTTCAAATATTTTACTGCCCACTGTAAGTATTCAAAGAAATCATTATTATTAGTAGTAATAAAGTATTAGCACAGAGTAGACACTCAATAAAGATTACTTCCCAGCCTTGCTCATTTTGTATGTCAAAGGTGAAAATATATTCCAAATCATATAGCAAGTTATATATAATAAAATAGAGTAGGTGGCTGAATCAGAACCCAATTTTCTTGGCATTTACCTTTTCCTTTATTATGGCTATGAAGACAAATTTTATCATTTAACACCACCCATAATCAGAGCCCAGGTATACACAAAAATTACAGTTTAAATTTGTGAGGGTACACATTTTGTAATTCCTATCCAATATTTCATAGATTGCATCAAATCCTTTTTCTGGTGTGATTGATATACAGTTAGTATCCCTATAATGGACCTTCCCACTCCCTGTTTTAATTATCATCATCATTACTGGGAACAAAATGCCCTGTGTGTGTTGTTGAAAATGATTTAATATAGACACGTATGTCCTGAAGACTGTAAAGTGCTAATATTACCACTTACACAAGAATAAAGAAGACACAGCCCCTGTTTTGAGATGTCTTCAATCCAAAGTAGACTAGAAAAATGCACAGTGTTAATCAAGGAACACATACATATATGCACATGCCCAGGCGCATGTACACTTAAAGGACACATAATAAGAATGACAAAAAATAGAAAAAATATACATATCTGTATTATGATGGAAGGTAATTAAATAGGTAGGGGGCAATAATAATATTGGGTAAATTCTGCCCCATATTCTAAAATATAAAAAAATAATTCTTAAAAATAAAATCTTAAAATAAATTTATTTACTAAATAAAATCTACAACACACCTGCTCTAATCTATCATGAAAACATCTGTAAAAGCAGGTCTCTATATGTTAATGGAGCATATACGGTGAAATGCTATTGTTCAAGGGGCCAGATGTGTCCTTGAAACATGAAGACCAAGCTACTAATATCACTTCAGCAAAGCATTACTGTAAAGGGAAAGATTAGTACACAAGAGCCATTTGAAAATCTATTTCACACTTCTAATGTAAAGCCAATTCAAATGTAATTTTCTTTGTCAAGGCCCTTAATTTAGTGAAAGTCAAAAGTGCAATCAACAAAGGTGAATATTACTTATGCTTATCAAGAGATAATCTAGAAACAGTGCTAAATAAGAACAAAAAACAAGGACATCTCCACTGAAAATAATGACCGTCACTATATAAGCAGGTCTTTTAAACCAACGTATTCTAAGAAAAAGCTTGTACTGTGTCACCTCCACACCAAATACAACCTCATTTGTCATTCTATTATAGTGTATGAGAATATCCATTTACTTTTCCATTTTGACGATTTGTGAGAGGCAAAACTTACACTTCTGACACAAAATATGAAACTTACCACTCTCGTCATCTATATTGAACCTTCCAAGCCCACTGCCATCCCTGATGGAGTACTGGATCTCTCCATCCCTCCCGGAGTCCTCATCTCGGGCAGTCACCTGCAGCACACTTGTTCCAATACGCGAGTTTTCTTTTACAGATCCAACCACAGCAAAGTCTGGGAAGTAGGGGGTATGGAGGTTTTCATTGACATCCACCACTTCCACCTCAACAAAGGAAACCGATGACAGAGAGACAGGCCGCCCTTTGTCTTTAGCCCGAACCGTGAGATTGTAGAACTGCTGCTTTTCATAATCCAGCTCTTTGCTCAAGCGAATGGCGCCACTTGCTTTATCGATTTCAAATCTCCCGTTATAGTCATTGACCAAAGAATAGCGCACTTGACCCCCCAGTCCAAGATCTGGATCGTGGGTCTCCAGCCAAGCGATGACAGTGCCCACGGGGAGATCTTCAAGAACCTTCACGCTATAGCTGCTGGGAATGAAGGCTGGGGAGCAGTCATTGACATCATCCAGAAACACCTTAAGAGTGACAACTGAAAAGAGCTGTTGGCCACTTTCTGCCTTGTCTCTGGCTTCTATTTTTAATGAGTAGTTCGCTTTGGATTCCCGGTCTAATTCATCAGCTACGTAAACGATTCCAGTTGAGCTGTTGATGGCAAATTGCTGTGTATCTGTTAAAACTGAGTAAGTGACTTCACCATTAGAACCCAGGTCTTTGTCTCTGGCTTCCACTTGTATAATCTCAGTGCCAATACTTGAACTTTCAAGAATGTTAACTGTGTAACTGTCTTGAAGAAAAATTGGGCTATTGTCATTAGCATCCTCCACATTGATGGTCAGCAACCGCCATGAAGATTTCTGTGGATTTCCTAAGTCATAGATGGTGATATTAAGGAGATAGAGGTCTGTGTGCTCTCGATCCATGGGCATAAGGACTTTAAGTTGCCCAGTCTCCATATCAATATTAAAGCAACTATCCGTGTTGCCATCAGATATTGTAAATAGCACCTTTCCATTGAAGCCAGAGTCGGCATCATAGGCTTTAATCTTCAGGATGTTAGCACCAACTGGCAGATTCTCCTTCACAGCCACATCAGAGGGAAATGACTTGTCAAAATGTGGTCCTTGCCTATTAATTGAATAAAAGTCAAGAAATCCATCCTCCAGATTCAGTTTCCCATTTGCTTTTGCCTTAATGAGCAGTTTCTCTGCCAGCTTTTGAGCCACACGAGTTTCTCTGCAACTGAAGCTCTTTGAAGACACCTTCCCGTGTAGGACTGAAATGTTTACAGACATGGGATCCGCAAAATTCTCTCCATCGGTCGCTGTAATCCTGAGGGCAAACTGACCATTTTTAATGCCAGAATTCATCAGTGACTTTTTAAGCTGTAAAACACCAGAGTCGGGGTTTAAATAAAAGAAACCAAGTTCATTTCCAGAGATGATTTTGTACTTTACAAGTTCAAGTTCATCAATATCGATGGCTGAGACAGCTGTGATGTGACCCCCAACTGGGAAATCATATGAAAGAACTCCCTGGCAAGCCACTTTCTCAAAGAGAGGGGTGTTGTCATTGACGTTTCCTATTTGAATAGTCACATTTACCTCACTTTCATGGCGATATGGGGAACCCCAGTCAGAGGCTCTGACAATGAACCTGTAAGTTTCTGGAGAGGATTCAAAATCCAGCTCTTCGGTTGTGCTAATAACCCCTGTAAACTGGTTAATGGCAAACGGCAACATATTCAGGCTGGCGATACTGTAGGTGATGTACCCATTTTCTCCTTTATCCTTATCAGAAGCTGAAACCATCAGGACGCTCGTTCCCACTGGAACACTTTCATTCACAAAAGCATCATACAGTGGCTGCTGAAATTCTGGGGTGTGGTCGTTCGCGTCTTCTATGCCGACGGTGACTTGTGCTTTTAAATCCCCTTCCTTGTTGGTCACCGCCAGTTTATAAACCTCCTTCTTAATGGTATTCAGCGGCTGTGCTGTGACAATGAGACCTGACCGAGGATTAATTTTAAAGTACTGTGCATCCTCCCCGGGTGACAATTTGTATTCCACATCCAGCGGTTCGGGACTTAATTTTACTATAGCAACCACAACACCAGGAGGGGAAAATTCACTAATGCTCACATCGTACATTTCTTTTTCAAATCTAATTGGGGCTGTGTCTCTCCTGGGGTTGGCAATGTGGACTGTCTTGATGGCAGAGGATTTCTGCGGCGAACCCTTGTCTTTGGCTTGAAGAGTGAGATTGTAGCCATAGGGAAAGCTCGCCCAGTCAACCTGTTTTCTCTCCTTAATCTTATATTCGTGTATCCACTTTCCTTCCTTAGTCAGGAAGAACTGATCTAAAGGATCCCCAGCCACAATGGAAACAGACTCAATCTCCCCATTGGCCCCCTCATCTAGGTCATCGACGGTCACCACCGCATATGTCGGCTCTTTGTCCAGCGAGAAAGGAACATGAGTGACTACATGGAGAGTTGGGGCGTGTTCATTTATCCGTTCAATGTGAACATAAAGCTTTGCAGTACTGCTCACTCCGTTGTTTCCATAGAGTTTCATCCCTCGGTCCACAGCCAAAATTTCCAGATCATACCTGTTCTTTTCATCATAATTTAATCGTCCGCTTAAAGAGATGACACCACTCGTGGGGTGAACGGAAAAGAGATCAACTTTGTTTTTAAAGTAGTAGTAGAACTCCCCGTTGGAACCGATATCCGCATCTGTCGCTGTCACCTGGGCGACACTAGTCCTTAGAGGTGTGCTTTCTGCTATTGTAACAGAGTATGTGGTGGGTGAAAATAAAGGTCTCAGATCATTCATATCTAAAACCTGGATATTCACTTTGGTCCATGCTTCCAAATCCTCCCCTCTGACAGAACCTTTTATTATCAATAAATAATTGTCCTGAATCTCCCTATTCAATATGGCAGAATTCCCACCTTTAGTTCTTATTCTGAGAAAACAGAAATCTGCAATGATGACTTCTTCTGCTTTGAAAAAGCCTTCCTCGTCTCCAGATACTATTCTGTATTTGATATCCCAGGACAGATCAATTAAGGTGATGCCCATTCTACTCTGACTGTTGACGTAGGTCCTGGCTGCTGAGTTCTCATACACTGTGGCATTGTAGACAGACTGTGTGAAGTGGAAGCCCAGGGGCCCGGTCCCCGGCAGCCCCTGGGAGACAGTGGCCAAGAGCTTGAGAAGCAGGAGGATGAGGCAAGAAGGAGGAGGCCGTGTACCCACACAGTATCCCATAGCTATATCCATCACATCATACTTCCATCCTGGAAGAGAGAGAAAAATAAGTTAACTTAGAGGAAAGTGGGAGAAGGCCTAGGAAATAACTGTTATGAAACAGTGCTATTAATACTTTTATTATAAAACCTGTTTACCATAATGCAATGAACATATCACAGAAATGTACACTTGAAACTGATAGTATCCTATTAACCAATGTCCCCCCAATAAATTTAACTTAAAAACTCTTTTTACTAAAACATAAATACAATAAAAAAGTAGAAACCTTTCTACTACACAATGACAAGGAATTCAAAATCACTAGGATTTAATCTCAACTGGTTTGATTTTTTAAAAATTGACACATACACTACGGATGGAATAATTCCTTTGTGAAAGATTTCTTGCATTCTGAAGGTCGATTTAGAAATATATGCTGGAAGAATTAAAAATTGCATTTAGCTTTGACTTGGAATTATCTTCTAAGCATTTATCCTAGGGAAATAATTATACAAGTATACATTTACTTATAGCTCAATTTAAAATACAAAAAAATTGAAAAGCTACTAATTGCTTATCAATAGAGAATCAAATAATTTGGGCATATTCATAAAGTGAAATACTATGCAGTCAGTAAAAATTATTTTTAATAAAAAGACATGTATTTTCAAATGTAATAAGATATAATGCTAAGAAAGAAACAAGATCATAAAATAGTATTGAGGTATAATTCTATTATTAAACATCTAATGTCAGCCGTATTTTTATATTTAGAAAGGATGATCTGGGTAGTGTGATTTATGTTCATTTTTAATGTTTCTTCAATTAATATTACTCATTAATGGTTACATAATTACTTCATAATTATTGTATTTTAAAGAAATGCATCCAAGACATTATCATCTTTTGCGGTGCTGACTTTTAAACTGATCAAGGTTTATGCATAATCCAACACAATGAGAATGAACAAAACATCGCATAACAAACAAAGCAGAGAGAACCACCCCTAAGAAGTTGCACCACCTAAGTGATATCCATGAGCGGACTGTGCTACTCAGAACAACAACAGGAAGATTTTGCACAAAAATAATAAAAAGAAAAATAAATAAAACCCACAGAAAATGAAAGAATTTTAAGAAATTTATTTTCTTAAGAGTAATTTAAGGAATGATGTCCAATTATTTTTATCAGTCTATTCAACTGCCACAGTCACAACAGTTCTATGAATATGCAGATTAAAAGATAAAAAATATTTTCCAATTTTGAGCTCTGTCAAGTATTTAAAACAGAAGGTCGAGAGAAATGGGCTCTTTAAGAAGAAACAGCTATTCTATTTGCACCCTGATGGCTTAGATTTTTAGAATCCCCTTGTTTATGGTTCTTCCACCAGGGGACATGCTGCATGGCCTCACATTCCCTTTCTCCTCTATGGGGAATGTGGGGAAAATCAGGCATGGGAAATTAAATGTTTTGCACATTAAATGGGAAATTAAATATTTTGCACACTGCGAGTTGGGCATTGTGTCAGGAATTTTCCCACTTTGTTATATTAATCCTTATAACAACCCTAAGCTACTACCAAACTCTGTTAGAAAACTGAAAGAGAAGTTAACCTATTGGGTTGGTCTACTGTCCCAATCAGCAGAGGTCTCGGTCTTCCCGTGGTAAGTCACAAAGCAGGATCTCAGGCCCTGGTCTTTGTTATTGTAAAAGCCATGTGTTGTTTTTTTCCCCCATCGCACCATCTTTCTCTCTAAATTATTTGCAAGAAGAATGAAGTAATTAAAGCCTCCTAAAAGCATTTATATCATCATTTAATTCTATTAAACTAGGAAACATGTATCATTGATGGGAAAGCATAAAACCCACCCACCTTTTTTTCTATTTGGTTATCTTCTTTCTGGTTTTAAACTAGTTCCAATTACTGGCTGTAAGCTGAAAATTACCTACAGAATTTTAACACTTAAAAATATTATAAGTTATTTTGTAGTTTGTAGTAGTCTCCCCTTACCCAAGGGGGATACTTTCCAAGACTTCCCAGCAAATGCCTAAAACCACAAATAGTACCGAACCCTACATATACATATATACATACATATATATATATATATATATATATATATATATATATATATATATATAATGTTTTTCCTACACATACATGATTTTTCAGTTAAAGAAAGCACTTTATGGCTTGTCTTTGGCATATCCAAATTGCTAAGATCACTACTCTAACACTTTGGAGCCATTATTAAATAAAATAAGGGTTCCCTGAACACTGAGCTACCATGGCAGTGGCTTAGTTCATCAAGATGGTGGCTACTACGTCACCACCAGGCCTGAGCGTAAAGGGCGTAGACACGCTGGACAAAGAGATGATTCACGTCCAGGGCAGAATGGCAAGAGGTTTTGTCATGCTACTCAGAATAGTGCCCGATTTTAAACTTGTACATTGTTTATTTCTGGAATTTTCCATTTAAGATTTTTGAACTGAGGTAGACTGTGGGTAACTCAAACCTTGGAAAGTGAAACCACGGATGAGAGGGGAACAACTGTATAGAACGCTTTCACATCCTGGATTGGCAGGGCACATGTTATTGTACCCTTTCTATAGATGAGCCCAGCAAACCTCATTTTCCTGGTAGCAGAGGCCGGTGTCCAGGCCCTCTCCACACCGAGCAAGGCGCTCTCTCTCTCTCTATTTTTCCGCCAAATTCTGCTCTTCAGGAGACTCTCATAAAGCACAATTCCAGACATGTATTGCTTGGTTCCAGCTGGTGGTGAAATATGCCTTGCTATTCTCCTCTGCTTTAATAGCTAGGAAACACTGAGTAGGCAGGTAGAAAGAGTACAGCTTAATATATGGATTTCAGAAGCAGAATAGACAGTAAAAATGAAAAGCAGAAATATAGGATACCTTTTTATAATGGGAAGCTAATTTCACATGCAACGCCTCTGCTGTCTGTCCTTAGGAAACGCCTCAGGTGCTTAGCGTGGGAAGCAGTAGCTCGGAGGCAGTAGGTTCAAATGGGACCAGTGCAACGGAGGTGCCTCGCTATGGAGCACACAGTGAGACATGGAAGCGAGAGAGCCCTGTTTATGGATCAGGGATGTGAACCAGAAGAGGCTTTAATAATACTTCCTATGCCTCAACAGACTCTTATTTCATCATCTGAGAATGCTCCAGGATAGGGAGGTATGTTTGGGTTCACTATGAATATAATAGAATGAGACATGGCTCTCATAAGGGAATGACCAAAGGCCATGCATACTCTCTCCAAGTAGAAAGCGGAGGTCATGTCTAGCATCCCCAGGGAAATACCAATACAGTTTCTGCCTCATTTCCCACTCACTGCCGGTGGGAGCAGTTTTGCTGACACTTTCCTCAAAGAGTCTGGACTCTGTGGTCATCAGGGAAGAAGACAGCTCCAGGGGCAAATTCAGTTCAACTGAACTTGTTTTCAGTCTGTCCACTCCCCCCCTTCTACCCCCCTTCTGCCGGCCATTACCACCCTAAACCCAGACTAAAGGAAACCTGAAGGGAGGAGCAGCAATTGTACCTCATCCTATTCCCAGCACCCAGCACAGCAGATGCCATGTAGGAGGAACACATACTGGTTTGCTGAACAAAGCATTAAGATCCAGGTTTACCCGGAGGCCCAAAAGCCTTTACTATATTCAGTTTCCAGATCCCCCCAAAATAAGCACATCTCACTTCAGGAAACAGAACCAAGAAAGTATTCAGACTCTAAAGAGCCTTAAAGACTGGCTGGTCCAATCTCCTGAGTTTACAGATGAGGAAACGGAGGCCCATAGAGATGAAGTGATTTCCCTAATACTAGGTCTCAGATGTCCCAGGTACAGAGCGGGTGCCGCACTGAAACGTGTGTTAATTGAATTACTTTTTCTTTGAGTTACTTAACAATTTGAGCAATGTGGTTTTATCATCATTTGGCAGTGATCATCATTTTCTGACACCTTATTACTCTCCCTGGTCCTACTCTCCCCTCTAAGTAGTTAACTGTTTCTAAGTAAACATTTAAGTGCCCAAAGGGGACAGTTACTTTTACAAACCCTTCTGGTGAATCCTTCAAGGCACAGAATGCTGTCATAATATGAAAAAAAAAAATCATTCAATTTAACTGTTCCAAGATTGGTATGTTGCATGCTAAGTTGTTTTATTTTTTTTTCCCCCCAGCAAGATACACTGCTGGAAATTCTTTTCTTATAAAGTAGAATCAGTTATCTTAAATGCAAATAGAAATGACTCCAAACCAACCGGTCATGGAATAGTATTATTGTGTACTGAAATTTGGATTTAACACCAAAAACTGAGCAGGACTAAACTTGTTGGACTCAGTTCTTAAAACTAAAACATCTCAACATCTCATAAGTTTTTTACTTCCTTATTTTGGGGAGGGGGGGAAAGGAGAAAAGAAAAAGCCCTATCTGGCACAAATTAATTTAAAAGCCTTGTAAGTTTCTTTCATTGATTTAGAAAATTAGTGAGTGTTAGAAATTAGGAATTCCATAAAATTTTCAAAGTAAATACTAGCACTGCTTTTTCTGCACTGAAACCAGCATGATGGTTACAGTGTTTTGGATGTTCTACATATTGATTTATTCTACTGCTCCTGGGTTATTTTAAAGAAAGCACTTAGTTCCCAGCCTCAGAGCTTATTTTCTATGACTTAGGAACATAATCAATATTTTTTGATAAAATCTCCAAAGAGCTCTTCAAGCCATCAATCAAACTTGGAGACATTTATTTTTCGGAGGCAGTCCAACGTGCCTCCCCACCCTGCCCTACCCACTTGGAGTGGATCTGAGCATGGGACTCAGAAGGGCAGGGCAATTTTCCTCTCCAGGGGTGAAGAAACAGCAGAGACCTCAGGGGCAGGGACCAGCTCTCACCAAGGCCACCACTCTGGCAGGCACTGACCCAGCAGGGTGCCTCTGCTTGCTTTGGGAACCCGGTGAAGCTGTTTTCTGCCATCATTAAACTAGCCTCCTTCCGTAGCTGAGATTCCTGAAGAGTAAAAAAGGCATCTTAAGAAAACATCCTATTTTCACTCCATCCCTTCCTAGCTTATATATTTTGAAAGGACAGACATGGTACTGAGGAAATGTGCGGTTAGGCCGCACCATAAAGAAAAAAGTCAATATACGAAGGCCGTAGTTTTGCAAGACATCCTTCATGAAGATGGCGTGTGTTAGAACAGCAAATGGAAATCAGCTGCCACTCAGGTGAGTCCTCCACCTACACACAGGCTGTGTGTGCAGCGGGGTCCGGAATACAAGCTGTGATGCCTGACCGCCTGGGTTTGAACCCCAGCTCTGCCGTTTACTTGTGTAACCTTGGGTACATTATGTAACCTCTCTGTGCCTCAGCTGCCTCTTCTCTCAAATGAGAAAAATCGCTCCTACCAACCAGGATTCAAGTTAATAAAAATGAAGCACTTAAAACAGCTCCAGGCAAGTGGTATGTATACAACTGCTAGCTATTAAGTTAAACATGGAACTAAGACAAAATCTGTGGGCCACACGATGGGGAAGGAAATTTACAACCTACTCTGACATTTTCTTTTCTACATCAAAGGTAAAGGAGAGGATGTATTTTCTTTACTAAAGGCAACGGCTTACTATATTATACCCCAAAGTTAGAGAACCCTGACTCACATCCAGGCTTTGTCGCTTTCTGGTTGGGTGACCTTCGGGTAATACTTAAGGCTTTTTAAGTCTCCGTTTCCTTATCTTTAAAATGGTGACTATAAGAATTCCCACTGCCATGTAACAGGGTTGGAATCGTGACGGGCACACAGTGCGAGTACATGTTCCACACATATTATATGGTATTTCATTATGAAGGTGTTCAGAAGAAGGGATGCAATATGAAAAGCAGGTGAAAAAAAATGGGTTAAGGATAAAGGGTCAAGAACAAGACGATCCACAGGGTAGCCATCCCCCTTCCCCAGGCCCCATGCCATGGGTCAGGGTCAGTGCCAGAGAGGCATCTGTACATGGTGACATGGGCCAAGGGCTACTGCCGCAGCTCTGCAACCTATTCCAACTCCCACATGTACACTTTCAAAGTTAGGAAACGATAGCTGCATTAGGAGCTACTCTGCAGATCTGCATTTAATTCCAGGGGAGTTCCAGGAGCATTTCTATTGCAATGATGAGTCCCAGAACAGCCAGATACTGCTAAGCCCGATCTCCCAGAGCAGCTTGCTCCGATGCTGCTCAAATTACCATCCTCATGACACTGCTTTATGTTCTGGGCCCTTGCTCCTGAAATCAGTTATGCACTGCCTGTATGACACTCGAGGGAATCAAGTTTTACTCTCTGGCTGATGCTAATGGCCGCCTGAAAAGAAGGAAAAATGTTTACTGTGTCGTTTTTCTTAATGCAAACCATTGTAGCTTGAGCGTGTACAGGATAATATACTAGGCACTTGGGTCACAAATAATTCATGTCATGCCATTACTCAGCTAGTACCAGAGCCACGTAAACTAATTGAGTTTTACAGTCAAAAGGATCATAAAATTGTCTAACCCAACACTCTAGTTTTAAAGTGAAGGAAACAGATTGAGAGAGGTTAAGTGATTTGGACAAAGTCACATAGCTTGCTAGTAAAAAAGCTAGAGTTGGCCCTCAGATCTCTACTGTGATTTTGATTCATATTGCTATTGCCTCCTGTAAGAATATAGGTCTAGGCCAGGCCGGTGTGCTAGGTGGTTAGAGCATCAGCCCGCATACCAAAGAATCATAGGTTCCATTCCCAATCAAGGGCATGTACCTGGGTTGCAAGTTTCATCTCGTCTTGGTCAGGGTTCATGCAGGAGGCAACCAATTGATGGGTCTCTCTCACATTGATGTTTTTCTCTCTTCCTAGTCCTCCTGCCTCCCTCCCTTTCTCTCTCTAAATATCAGTGAAAAAAATATCCTAGGGTGAGGATTAACAACAAAAAATGAATACAGTTCTACTGTTCCTACTGTCCACAAGTTTTACTCATCTTCTAAGATTAAAAATGCCACCTATTCTATGAAACAATCCCCGAGATTCTCCATCCAAGTGTGAACTCCACTTCTAACGCTGTGATTCTCAAACGTTCCCAAGAATCAGAGTCATGGTGGGCTTCACATTGCTGGGCTCCACCCCACAGTTTCTAGATCTGATGGTCTGGGATGGGGTCAAGAATTTACAATTGCAACAAGTCCCCAAGGGATGCTGGTCCTGGAAAGACCATCCTCAGAACCCTGGCTCAAAGCTTTTTCTGGCTTTTGCCTACATGTACCTCTCTGATAGCACGTCCTTCCTTGTATTGAAGTTCATTATGTGTGCCTTTAAATTACATATTGGGTAGTAAGCCCCCTTATTTCTTCTTACAGTACCCTTGAAAGGCCAAAACTCCATCAATTTTTATTGAGTAAAACTTGCCTAATCAGCATACACCTGAATTCCACAACACGCTTTCGGGAGAAGATGAAAGTGAGTCTCAGACAAACCAGGAATTATAAGTGAAAAACTTAGAGACCCTCAGGAAATAGTCAACCATTTCCTTTAACACATGATTTGCCAGTTCCACGACACATTATTTTATGAGATGTGAATAGGTCTACAACTAAAATAGCAACATTTTAGGAAACACTGGTTAAACAAACATAAACAGGTTACATAATTTGTAATTTCTTGGAGACTTTAGTATGCTTCAAAATAAATGTTCCCCATTTCCTATCCTTAGTCATCGCTGATCATTTACCCTACTTTGATATCTCCTTATGAAAGCACAGTCTATATTTATTGTCTATTTCCACTAATAGTGGTACCTAGGACTGGTACCTAGGACTCAGGAAACACTTGTTCCACATACAAACACGCTAAGTAAACCGTGATTCCAAGGGATATAATATGCACAATTTCTAAAACCTATTTGTTCATTAATCTCTCTTCCCACTCCTCACACCCCCAGCATACATAGCCACTTGCAGGGGAAGACAGCATATTTTGTGAAATACAGTTGGGAAATACTGTGCCTCAGACAGTTCACACAGTTGCCTGGAAAGCTTTGGATGTGAGTGTAATCTAGGATTCTTGAGACTAGTTCATTATTCTTCCTCCAACACTGTATCACAGGGTATAAATTCTCATTTCAACTAAGCTGAGAGTTATTCATGAAGAAATTGCTTCAATACTTGTCATATAAACACATCTCCATGCCCGAACTGAAGAATGAGATGACTGCTCCATAGTTTGCTGTGCTATTTTCTCCTCACATAAAAACAAAAACAAAAAAAGCAAGTAAAGAACTGGCATGGTTCTATGTGCTACAAAGACTGGCATGAGAGGAAAAAACTTAATGTTGACTAATCATGCATATATCCTCTTAGTTTTTTAATCTATTTTTATATAGTCAAGGCCAAAATCAGGGGGCCAAGTCAACCATACTCTGAGATGCAAAACCTAAGGCCAAGTTCAGATTTCACTCTTCTCTGGAAAATTCAGCTTATCTCCTAGAGTCCCAAGTCTAAGCAGGTTTTTCGAAGCAAGAAAAGCATTTCATTTACAAGGATATGATATCACCTCTTGTCACTCCGAAGGAGGAAAAAGAATTCCAACCAGCCAAGTGTACCTTTACGCAATGCCTCTCCCCTCCCCTCCCCCGTTTTCATGGTAATAACATTGTAAATTTTAACTTTGTCCAGTGGTGCAGATCTTTTGTTGTTCAAAAGTGGTCTCTCAGGAGAAAAGTCAGTCAGCATGAAGCAAGTGTAATTCAAGTAGGTCCTGAGGAAAATGGGAGAACCAGCCACACAGTGGCAGTGTTATGAATACCCTCCTTTTCTTTCTCCCCAGGTGCTAGACATATTTCCATACAACACTGGTTAATGTCAAGTATCATTTCATCAGCAAATGCTTTGAATTCAGGGCTAATTCAACCAGGGGCTATCAGAAGGAAAGATTAGCATGTTGTTCAAGCCTTTTAAAAATCACTTCTCTCTCTGGAGGAACAAATTCATCTTGAGGTGAGAAAAAAAATTATATGGAGAGGACATAATTTGCTCTTATGCTTGGCTGAGAAAATATTCCAAAGAAATGCATGATTTCAGTTTTTCTCTGGTGGCCTCCCTGAAAGAAACCAAAGGGTAAACACACTAGTATTCACTTATGCTCAAGATTTAAAAAGCAAAACAAGAAAAACCATTTCCAAGTAACTATTTACTGTGATATAACTTCCTGAAAAAGATTAAAAAAAAAAAAAAGAACCCGAATAGTTTCAAATAGAACCAATGTCTTTAATGGTGTTCATTCCAATAGGTAGGGGCACAATACGGTTGAGGGGGACAGTGCTCTCGAGCTTTCTGCTTGCTGCACTCTGACAGAATCCACATTTACTGCTGGGTTAGGTCCCTGCACTCTGTCCGGTTTCCAAAAGTTAACATCCTTTGAGCCATGGTGACTGTCCTTCTCCTTTATAAAGGAGCCTCCTTCAAGAAAAGGAGTATCCTGCATAGTAAAATCAGGGATCAGGAAAGCAGAATAGTGGAGCTTCCCACAATGCACCCCTTTCCTGCAGTGATAAGCAATGGCAATGTTAGGGCAAGAGAAAAGAGAGCATCCATGGGAGGGCTCAGGGGGACACAGAGCTCTAGGACCTAAAGGAGATCAAGAACATAGCATGTTTACCTTTTCTGAAAGAACTAAACCACCAAAGAAAAATGTGAGAAATGAGAAAACATCCTAAAGGTTGTAGAGGACTTCTGGGAGAATAGGATTCAACCCCAATTTTTTCCCAGGTAACTCCTGGGACCAGGTCGTACTGTGGATAAAGCAGACCACTGGCTCCATAGAGCAGTTCTGGCACTGCCTGTCTCTTTGATCAAATGTTACCCTAGGGCAGGGGTGGGCAAACTTTTTGACTCGAGGGCCACAATGGGTTCTTAAACTGGACCGGAGGGCCGGAACAAAAGCATGGATGGAGTGTTTGTGTGAACTAATATAAATTCAAAGTAAACATCATTACACAAAAGGGTACGGTCTTTTTTATTCAATAGTTTTATTCATTTCAAACGGGCCGGATCCGGCCCGCGGGCCGTAGTTTGCCCACGGCTGGCCTAGAGTGTGAGACAGCAGCACTGAGCCTGCACATGTTAGGTGCCCAGTCTAGAACTGCTGAGTACATCTAATGAGGAAGGAGTTACACATTCAACACAACAGAGTAAGACCCCATGTTCACCTCATGAAGATTGGACAACTGATAAATGCCAATGAGGAAAAATGAATACTTGTGCAAGAAATAAAGAAATGGCCTTAACCAGTTTGGTTCAGTGGATAGAGCGTCAGCCTGCAGACTGAAGGGTCCCAGGTTTGATCCTAGTCAAGGGCATGTACGTTGGTTGCGGGCAGTTTGGGTGTGTGCAGGAGGGGGTGTGCAGGAGGTGGCTGATCGATGTTTCTCTCTCACCTATGTTTCTAACTCTCTATTCCTCTCCCATCCTCTCTGTAAAAAATCAATAATATAATATAATATATATATATATATATATATATATATATATATATAATGAATCTGTAAAAAAAAAGGAAAGAAAAAAGAAATGGTATGTCAGGAAATCGGCAAGATTCTACAAGGTGCCTCAGTCAACAATCATAATGAACTCTGAAAGGAGAAAAAATGACAAAACAGCTTACATGTGGAAGATGGATATATGATGGAGAAAGCTTAAGCTTATAACATAGAAGGAGACAAAGATTATTTGGGGATAGGAAAGATAAAAGCGGCCAGGATTTAAAACAGCTGCATGTGGGTCACGAAATGCAGTCTAGAAGTTTGCTGACAATCCAGAAAATCTGTCAGTCACCTCCCCTGGCATTGCCATCACTGGCAACTGTGTCTCAGCAAACAAGGCAAAAATGCAAATTTGGTTCCTTCAGCTCTCCCGTACTCCCCATGAAGATGACTTATTATTGATGGATGGGTATATGCCCACTCGCCTGGGTTAGTACTCAGTTCTAATGAGACCAGGTCACAGGTTCTGTGCCCACATGGGACCACCCACACAGTCTTCCTAAGACCAGGTCAATGAGGACATGTGAGCTCCAGCCACACTCCATCTCAACTAAAACGCTCAAGGCCACAGAACCATCCGTCAGTGGGGTCCTCGTGTTCACTTAAGGCAGCATATCTTCTTAGAGGGGCAAGACATTTTTAAACATTACTACAGACACAAGCTGAAGGAACTGTCAAAGAACCTACCAAGCAAGTATTAGCAATTTTCAACATAAACAACCTTAGCCTAACATACTAGGTCCAGGACAGGGTTACTATCCAAAAGCCACCAGAAATGGACAAGGAATGAGAATACTCAGCGCCTCAGCGATCACCTGACAAGAATTCTGCTCTCAGAGGCATTGCCACACACAGTGAAGGCGAAAGGCCAAGGGCAGATCCTGTCTTTGGAGAGTGAGTATTAAGCACACCTGGGCAGGACTGGTCACTTGAGCTCACTCTAGGAGAGTGGTTCTTAACCTTGGCTCCACATTAGAATCACCTGGGAATCTTTTTAAAATCCTGATTTCTGGGCCTCATCCTCTGGAAATTCTGTTTCTTTGTTATGGGGTGGGGCCACAACATTAGTGACAAAGAAACAGGATTTCCGGAGGATGAGGCCCAGAAATCAGGATTTTAAAAAGATTGCCAGGTGATTCTAATGTGCAGCCAAGGTTGAGAACCACTGCTCTAGGAGATGGAAATACCACTGCATTGCTGTGAATCTTACGGCACACGGAACTCTGGAGGAATTAGGGCCCCGGTGGTAGTTGCTTAATGAGTGGCTCCCTGGGACTCTCCCTCACCCTCCTTCTTGGGACCCTGGCTGGCATCATTTTTGAAACTGAAAGCCAGAAGTGAGAAAACACTTAAATGCAGTAGGTTCAAAAAGCAAATGAATGTATGAGAATTCAATGAGTACATACCCCAGGCTTTGGAGAAAAGAAATAAAACTCACTGCTGATGCAAAAAATGAGGGTGCCACTAAGAGCCAAGTGCTGGCCCTTCATGTAAAAGAGGACAGTACCCTACAGCCTCCACCCCTGACCAGCCGGACGCATCACCCTCACCCTCTCCATAGCATTCCTGCTACAACCAGCCAGTCACTTACCTAAAACCTGAGCAAATCCTCCTCCTGCTGAAACACTTCAAAACCTTCCCTATGCTTTCAGGTTAAGAGAGACCCAAATTGCCAACACGGCTGAGATAGTCCGGCCAAATTTGGCCCTGACTTCTTTTCTAGACTCATCTCTAACCACTCTGAGTTCCAGCCACAGTGGTCTTCTTTCTGGTTCTTGGCAGATCACCTCCTGCTGCAGGTGCTTTGCAGAGGCTGCTGCCCTTGAATTCAGCTCTCTTCTCCTTCCTGATTCCCCATCACAGAAACATACCACCATTCTCTGATCCCCGAGACAACCTGCGGCCCCTCATTATGTGTCCTCAGAAAACCCAGAGTACTTCCTTCATTGCATTAATTACCATTTTAGTGATATTTCAGTAAGACTCTTTGATTGGTGTATGTTATCCCAACTTGATTGCAAATTATATGAAGGAAGATACTGTCTCCATTGGCCACCATTGCTGCCCATTACTAAACACACTGCTTGGCACATCATAAGTGCTCAATAAATATTTGCTGTTGGATAAAACACAAATGACTTATAAAACCTCAGGAAAATATAGGATTAGAGTAGCAGTTCTCAACAAGAGACGATTTTGTCCCCAGATGACATTTGGCAGTGCCTACAGGCATTGTTCATGTCACAGTGAGAGAAGGGCTACTGGGATCTAGTGGGTACAGGCCAGTGATGCTGCTGAGTGTCCTCCCAGGCACAGTACAGCCTCTGAAACAAAGCCTTATCCTATGTAAAATGTCAATAATGTTGAGGTCACACTGGCGTAGAGGAAATAGGGCAATTATATTGAGAAGGATAGATCCAAGTATACAGAAAGAATACACAATTCCCAAGAACAGTCCATCGTGGATACACTGCATGGGACTCCTCCAGTGCCACCGAGATGTCCTAAGGATCACGCCTCATGGAGATCAGCTCTGGGTCCCTGGTGCGAAGAACTGGGCTCCCCTCTGCTGGGCTTCTACTCTCAGAGTATAAACCTGGCTGGACACAGAGAATGCAGGCACTGTCACCTCTTAGGGGTAGAACCGTTTGGCCTGGCTTCTCCAGGAAGAATTCACGAGTGGCAAGGCCATCAGTCACCCTGACAGCCAGGATCTCCATTTGCTCCCAAGGACGGATGTTCTCCAGTTCTGCATCAACCTGACTGGGATCACACTCTTTACAGAAGCTATTACTCTGCCAACAAAATCAAGACCCTGAAAGATTGATATTTCTAGGTCAATGGAGGGCCACCTCTCTGAAAGTTTACATCATTTTCTCTGCATGACAAAGATCACAGCCTCCTAAGCATTTGAGTGGACTCACTTGTCCATGGTTTTGGGGAATCATTTTACTCTGCAGCATGATATACAAAACAGGACTACCAAACCCTGCCCTGGATTGAGAGACCAGGCACAACTCCTCCCACAATTCTACCTCAAGCTACAAGAACAGAAACAGATTTTCAAACACTCTTTAATAGCAACAGCTGCCGGAAAGTAAATGGGTGGTTACTCTGACAAGACTTAAACCAAGGACACTCATTACAGGTTGTTAAATTGAGTTTTCTTCTAGTCCACCCCTGAGTACATGTAGTTAAAAACCAAGTACTATACACTTTGCCACTAATTATGTACTACAAATAAATAGTTTACACAAGCATATGTAAACTGTGAAGGGGGAGAGCAGCACTTCTGAGCATCCCCAGCAGATGTTTAGGGACAGCTGTAGAGGGAAGCTGATGAGAATTTAGATGAAATTTATTTTAAAGTCCCACTGGAGAGAGAGAAGGTTTGTTTAACCTTTACCACACCATTCCACGTAGGTGGCTCAGATCTGAATTTTCCTTTAGAACAGATTTCTATTGTTGTGTTTAACAGGGCTCTCTCTCTCTCTCTCTCTCTCCCTCCCTCTCTCTCCCTCTCTCTCTCAACATGTTAAGCACCCACTCAGTCACTGGTGACTGACATTATACTTTCCATCCAAAAGACAAAACAGGCTGGGCACTTAATGTGTTAAAATTAAAGAAAAAGCCTTAGTGATTTGACCATAATGAGCAAATTTCATTAAACCATTACAAATGTAAGCCCAGAAGCTTGCTTTTCCATGTCCATGTCTCAGCGGTAAATGCTAACAGACAAGAGTAAATATTACTAATAAAGAATTTAGCAAGAGCAAAGTCTATATACCAAGTAGCTAATGTTCTGAGCTTCAAGAATCCACTAGGTTACACAACTGTTTTCAAGAACTTTTATCTTCCACATCAAAAAGAAAGATGTTAGTTCTCAACCTCACCTGTGTAACAATACCATCCTGCCAATACTTATGTGTTTTTAGGAGAAAGAAAAAAATGGTTTGATTGGTGAAAAGTTACTGATTAAACATCTTTAACCAGAATTTTGACAGCAGCAATCCTTTGCCTCGCATACTTATATTCTTCAAAATCAACTAGGTATTCATAAATGTTAGCTGACTTGGGGAATAACAGCTAACACAGAATGAGCACTGGCCAAATTGCCTGACCTTGTGCATTGCTCTGTTGTATAAGATAACTGAAGGTTGGTGATTCCGGGATTAGGGAGGTTAAGGGGAAGAACTTTCTGAGGATTTTAGTTCAGCATCTTTGCCATGGAGTTGACATGATGGTGACAGAAATTCAGCAGTCGTCACACAGGCTTGCTGATGGCAGGGTCAGGATGAGAACCAAAACTCCAGACTAAAAACACACAGTTATACTACTAGTATATTTTAAAATAATATTCTGAAAGCACAAAGAGAATGTTTATTGACCATCCTCTCACAGAATCTCAGATGAAAGCTATAGACTTCATGACCTAACCCAGCCGTGGGCAAACTACGGCTCGCGGGCCGGATCGGGCCCGTTTGAAATGAATAAAACTATTGAAATAAAAGACCGTACCCTTTTTTGTAATGATGTTTACTTTGAATTTATATTAGTTCACACAAACACTCCATCCATGCTTTTGTTCCGGCCCTCCGGTCCAGTTTAAGAACCCATTGTGGCCCTCGAGTCAAAAAGTTTGCCCACCCCTGACCTAACCTCTCCCACTCTTGAATTTAACATGTCATAAGAGATAGTCAAAAACCATTATTTGATAGTTTAAGATTACTTGGTTTTGCAATCAAATAGTTACTGGTTATTTGATTTTTTTAAAAAAAAAAATCAGTTCTGTGCTAGAGCATTATAATGCTGATCTTTCCACTAAGTAAAAGTTAAATAGATGAATACATTATTTGTGTAATTTTGCCCTTCACAGTTCATATACAGATTATATAAAATATATGCCCAAATGATTCAACACATAGCAATCTACTTTTGAAACACTGGACTTTACTGTGTCTATCTGATTAGGGGATTTTGGGGGATTTGGGACTGACCTTTATGCTCTAGATCAGCCATGGGCAAACTACGGCCTGCGGGCCGGATCCGGCCCGTTTGAAATGAATAAAACTAAAAAAAAAAAAAAGACCGTACCCTTTTATTTAATGATGTTTACTTTGAATTTATATTAGTTCACACAAACACTCCATCCATGCTTTTGTTCTGGCCCTCCGGTCCAGTTTAAGAACCCATTGTGGCCCTCGAGTCAAAAAGTTTGCCCACCCCTGCTCTAGATTCTTCTCCTTCTCCTTCTCCATTGATTCCACTTTAATATAAGTCCCAATTTTTTTTCACATGTTTACAATTTATGTGACGTACTGTGTCCACTTCATTCTCCCCTAGGACCACCTCAAAACCATTAGCTTACAGTTGGAAAATAATGCAAATATATTTAATACTACTAAACTATACACTTAAATATAGAGGAGATGATAAATTTTATGTTACATGTTTTTATCAGTTTTAAAAATTTAAAATATTCCTTCAAGGCCAGTGCTTTTATGTTTTTACACGAGATTTATATGCTGACATACAATGCAGAACATCTGAGATTTTTCAGCAGTCAGGTTTTTTTGGAAGGGGGGTGGGAGGGAGTTGTTACTGCAGACTATGTAATTGCAAACAATCCCCTCACTCAAACCCAAGGGAGAACACAATAACTCTAACACATCAGCTTCTGTCCATCATCCCATGGATTGCAAAACTAACTCCTGGGCCTGTCAATGAAACCTTAATCAACCACTTAACCTAAATTAAAAAGTCAAAGCAGGAAAACCTTCCATGTCAAGTCATTTGGGAATTTTGCATATGTTCTGTGTCTGAGTGGGGAGACAGGGAGACATTTGGGGGAATTATTCCAATTTTTAGCAAAATACACAAATAGGTTTCCAATGTAGACAACAAAAGATGGGTTCAATGCACAGGATGGGAGGAAATGGGCAAAGGGAACTCCTAGGGCTATTCAAAGCAGTCAGATGACAGAGATGACTTTGTCTCTAAGGTTCCCGCTGTGGCATCATCTCTTAACGGGGTGAGCCCTTCTCCTTCCTAATATATGCAGAGTTCATCAAGATCCTGGCACACAGCCCCTCCAGGAAAAGGATTTCCACAGGTCTAATCAATGGCGAACACACAGGGCAGTGCCTCCAGCTTGTCATTCCCTCACATAAGCCTAATTTAATTGTGAACAATTCTTATCTGAGTCAGCTCTTCACACAGAAGAGAGGAGCTCTGAACAGGTTTCACAAATGCTGGCCTGAGGCTGTTTCAAAGTCTTTCCATAATTGAAGCAGCTATCTTTGCTCCTCAAGGTGATGTTTTCATATGCTACCTGGGAAAGAATTCTAAGCTAGATATGAATGGCATTATTGGCATGGAGGGTGCACCCTCCAAACTCATAGAAAGAATCACTGCTTTATCAATGGCACTCTCTGGAATCTCTCTATATAGGTGATTGAAATTAAAAAATGAAGACAGAAAGAAAATCATACACCACAGATTAACCTTGTATGTGGGGGTGTAAAATAAATCCTGAGCAAAGTGGATCCTGACAAAAGCCATAAGGTATTAGTAAGATATTTTTCCAAATTTACCAAATATAATGGTGTTACTCCCTTTTAGTTATTGAACTCCTTTCTCTTTTTAAGAAATATCTTGTATTGGTTGATTTAAGAGAGTGGGGGAAAAAACACACATCAATTTGTTGCTCCACTTACTGATGCATTCATTGGTTGATTCTTCTATGTGCTCTGACCAAGGATCAAACCCGCTACCTAGGCCAGGGGCCCTCAAACTACGGCCCGCGGGCCACATGCAAATACAAATATTGTATTTGTTCCCATTTTGTTTTTTTTTACTTCAAAATAAGATATGAGCAGTGTGCATAGGAATTTGTTCATAGGGTTTTTTTTAAAACTATAGTCCGGCCCTCCAACGGTCTGAGGGACAGTGAACTGGCCCCCTATTTAAAAAGTTTGAGGACCCCTGACCTAGCTAGACATATGGGATGATGCTGTAACCAACTGAGTTATTTGACCAGAACTATTACTTCCATTCTTCATGACATCACTATAAATGAGAAGAAAATGCAATATATAAATATAGAAAAATACTGGTCAATTCTTTGCTTCCTAATTAAATATTCACCTTCAATCCCTTACCAATTGTAATCTATTTAACTGGAAACAAAATGAAAAAAAAAAATTTATCCCCTTTAGCTCTTTTGGAGGGCAGGTAAGATAATGAAGGGAGGGTCTTGATTACAGAGTTGCTCTCGGGAGGGTAGCAAAGCTCTGTATGCCTTGCTGCTACCTTAATGGAGAAATAAAGTAAGTTTAAATTAAAAGATATTTGTAATATATAGGGAGGATGATAATTTAAACATGATTAAAGGTTGAAAGGAACTTGCCTGGTTTTTCCTATCTCTGATGCTTCAAGATGAGAATCTAGAGAATTCTGATTAGGTTCCAGGACTTGGTGCTCCAAAAGCCCCACCACAGATAAGGGCACTCAGAGAGAAAACACACATATAGGGTGGGGCAAAAGTAGGCTTACAATTGTGAGAACATAAAACACAGAGTTTATTCTTATATTATTATTTATTAATTTCTGTACTATTTTCCATATGAATAACTGCAAACCTACTTTTGCCCCGCACTGTTTATAGCAGCCGTGGGCAAACTACGGCCCGCGGGCCGGATCCGGCCTGTTCGGCTGTTCTATCCGACCCTCGGAGCCGAAGGAGCGGAGGATTCTCTTGCTCTCCCCTCCGCTCCTTCACCAGCAGCAGTGTTAACATGTATTAGTTCACACAAACACTCCATCCATGCTTTTGTTCCGGCCCTCCGGTCCAGTTTAAGAACCCATTGTGGCCCTCGAGTCAAAAAGTTTGCCCACCCCTGGATAGAGAAAGGAAAAGGACAGATGCAGAGTGACTGCCAGACACAGAGCATGCACTCCACCTCCCTCCTGGTCACAGGCCACCAACATCTGCTCCTTTACTGGAATAGGAGCTTGACTCCTACTCTATAATTTCAGTGATTTGAGTAAGTCAGTTGCTATGATTACTAGCAAGTTAGCATTGCTAATATAATTTGCTGAGAATCTACAACACAGAGAAATCACTAGTTCAATAAGTACTTGCAACTTTACAAAGGGTAGAGATGAAACCAGTGGTGCCTAAGTCCAAATACCCTGGATATGTTTCCATGTCGAATGACCTTCACTCAGCTATTTGACCTCTTCTGCCTCCCCAGCTATTTACAATTGAAGGATTTGGCCTTCAACTCCGCTTGTTTTCAGTTATTACACTATAAAAATATGATGCGTGGGCTTTGGGCATGACCTAGAACTATTTGTTATCTAAAAGTCCCATTTATTTTATGGTGAAATCCATTTAAATCTACTGTTACTAAGTACACTAGTTCAGCAATTCAACTCAACCAACATTTGTGAAAAATACCTAGTAAGCTTCAAGGAGCTTAAGGAAATGGAAATGCTGACAGAATATGGCAATACCATCAGGTAAAGATCCAAAGGGTTATGAGAGGGGAGGCTAACTGCTGGGTGGGGCAAGAAAACATGAGACCATCCATGGGGGGAGGGGGGTGTTTCATAATATTTTACCAAGTACCTACTGAACGCCAGGAATTTTGATCATACATGCCTCACATATTTAATTCTCACAATAAATTCATGAGGTGTCATTATGTCCATTTTACAGATGATGAACTGCGTTTTGGAGGATGAGTGTTTCTTGCCCATGTTCTTATGCATATATGGCAGACCTACAATTTCAAGTTGGGTGTGTTTGACTTCAAAGCCCAGGCTTTCACCCAGCTCAACATTATACTCTTCTCTGAGGTGGATCACAAAGGGCAGAAAGAATGCTAATGATTGAGTAAAATCTTTTGGGTAAGGAAGTAAAAAGTGCAAGGCCACTGAAGGAACCAGTGACGCAGTTTAGCTGGCCTAGGGGGAAGCAGCAAGAGGACAAGATGGAAAAAAAGGGTAAATAAAGCTAAAGAGGTGGGCCAGCAAGCCTTAAATATCAAACTGAAGACCATGCACTTGAACTTAGAGGAGATTTGGAACCTGCTCCCACCTCCAAGAGCCACTCCAGGAATTGCAGCTCTGTAGCTAACGTATGTGTGTGTGTGTGTGTGTGTGTGTGTGTGTGTGTGTGTGTGTGGTATGTAATGGAGGGAACAGACAGATAAGAGGCAGGGAGGTCTGATAAAGAACACTAAGCTAGAGAAAGGCTATCTTAAGAATACATAATGGCCCTCAGTCAAGTTAATCCATCTCAGCTTAATTATTTTATATATACGCATTATTGTTTAATGCATAATTTTATTACATGCCAATACTATCTTTATCCAACAAATAAAAAGTGATCAACAAAAACATTATATTAAAAAAACTCCATATTTTTAAAGCAAAGTTCAAGGTCAGTTTTTGATTCATGTTAGGCATCACTGTATTATGGATGTCACAAAGCCAAAGACACGAGAGTAGGTATCTCGTTCCTGGAGTATCTCAGTCCGAGAGCAAGGCAAAGAGGTGGGAATGGCGTTTTACAGCCACTTGGGTTCAAAAGAACATCAGCTGCTCCTGAAGCCCTGGGACAGCGACTTTCATCAGGAGGGTTTACTGCTGAAATAACACCCGCAGCTGCCCTGGGAGGCTCCCCCAGCGCCCTTTCACCACTACATGCACTTCAAGTGCCTTTGCCACAAGCCTTTATTCTGTTAAACAAACTATGATATATGACCTGCCTGAAGAGAAAATATTTATTCAGATCAGAGAAGGACTTTTAATATCTTAGAGCGGTTTAGATGGAACTCTCATTTACAAAAAAAAAAGAAAGAAAGAAAGAAAAAAAAGAAGAAGAAGAAGGAAAACATACCTTATGTGCATTGCATTTCATTAACCATTCCCCACACACAGATACTGTAAGGTTGAACTGTGCAATAGGAGTGCTA
Source organism: Myotis nattereri (assembly GCF_964212035.1). Lineage (NCBI taxonomy): Eukaryota > Metazoa > Chordata > Mammalia > Chiroptera > Vespertilionidae > Myotis > Myotis nattereri. Next base: position 59,056,376 of record NC_138084.1, on the reverse strand, counting down.
AATATTCTTAAATTACTCTTGATCTACTACCTCTAGAGAAAGGCAGAAATCTTACTTTCAATAGCACAGCCAAGTATACATTTTATTTGACATGATAAAGTATTTTATTACAGGTTTTATTTTCTTAACATTTATTTACATAACTGTGTCTAGCATTTGATAACAACATTTGAAAAGCTGTAAATGTAGTTATAGTTTTACACACACACATCCTGTCAGTTTCATAAGCAATCCCTTCCTTTACCTCATTACCATAATTTGCAAACTAAAGTCAATGAAAACTCATTAAAATACTTCGTATTATTCAATATTTACTATGTTTATCAGATATTTAAAGCTTTTCCTTCCAAAGTGCTAATGTTTCAATAATAAAGCAATTACACATTTTGGAGGCATAATGGCAACATTCAAAATGAATATTTACTCAAATAACAATGAAGCAATAAAGTACTCTATGTAATTGCATATTTTTGCCCATTGTCCAAGGTCATGTCCTTACAGTTTATAACAGAGATTTTCAACCTTTTTCATTTCACGGCACACAGAGAGTAATTACTAAAATGCTGCGGCACACAAAAAAATGTATTATTTTGTTGCCAATCTGACAAAAAGAAAATATAATTTTGATTCATTCACACCAGACTGCTATTGTTTTGTTGGCTGTTGTCATTTTTTTTATTTGACAATTTAAGGGAAAAGAGGTCAGTGCCCCTAAACAGTCAGGTATTGCATGTTTAAAAAATTCTTGCAGAACACCGATTGAAAATTGCTGATTTTTTTTTTAATTAAATCTTTATTGTTCAGATTATTACATTTGTTCCTCTTTTTTCCCCCCATAACTCCCCTCCTCCCAGTTCCCGCCCCAACATCCGCAATCACTCCCCACCCACTGTCCTCATCCATAGGTGCACGATTTTTGTCCAGTCTCTTCCCGCATCTCCCACACCCCTTTCCCCCCCAAGAATAGTCAGTCCATTCCCTTTCTATGTCCCTCATTCTATTATAATCACCAGTTCATTCTGTTCATCGGATTATTTATGAAAATTGCTGATTTTAAACCTCAGCCAAGCAGTGGAGCCAAAGAAATTGGATTCAGAAAGTGAACACTTGAGTTGCACTCCTGCTTGCCTTGAGACCCTAAGCAAAACATTTCAACTCTCTACCTCCGTCCTCCTCACTTAACTCCCCGAGTGATTATGAATTTGAAAGTGCCTTGAAATTTAATGCAGAAATGCCTCTCATTGTCCTGATGAAGAGGCCAGGGATGAGAGAGAAAATCTCTGGCCCAGAGTCAAAGCCAGAGGGGAGGACAGACAAGCCAGCTGTGCTAGGTTCTCCAACAGGCAGACTAACAATTGTTAAGATTTCAAAAAGGAAAATGGAGGGGAGGGCAGCTTCCGTGACTTCATGCCAAATTCTGCAGTCATCCAAACTAGAAATGTGTAGGCATACGGGCATGAGTGGAGCAAGGACAATAGGCCAGATACAGAAGGACCTTACCTAGCAAGGGGACGGTCCTTTCCTCCCCTAGCATACTGGTCATGTGGTTTAGACTCCTTGACCTTTCAGATCGCAGGTCATGCAGCTCAAGGCCCCTCCCTGTGTATGTAGCTATTCATGTGGTAGACGCCCTTAGAGGAGAAACATGGGGGCCAGAGAATAGCCTCATCAGATTCCTATACAAGCCACTCCCTTAAGCATTAAGCCCTCAGGACAAGGAGGTTTTGACCTGCATCAAATTAGGAAGGAAGCCTCGGGTCTTTTGACCACAGAGACAGAGTTTCAGTCAAACTAGAGAGAACATCTAGACCTGTGGTCGCAAATCAGTGGTCCACGGATCCCTGGTGGTCCGTGAGGTCCAAAAGGTTGGTGACTGCTGATCTAGACCTCAGCTGCGTTTCAGCTCCAGGCCCAGAAAAGTTACAAGGCCAGGCAGGGTGGCACCATGACCAGCTTTGACAACTAATGATCCTCTACCCTAGTGCCAGCCAATCAGTGGAGACCATAACCCTGAAAGGACACACATGGAAAGCTGATGAATGTTCTATTGAGGGCCTCTCCTAGGACCTCCCATAAAATCCCCTCCTTAAAAATCCTCAGGAGGAGGACCCAACATGCTCGCTCTGTCTAGAGCCTTCTTCCTTTAAGTGTGTCCCTTTGCTTTCCTTCTCCTAGTCCAGCCGTGGGCAAACTACGGCCCGCGGGACGGATCCGGCCCGTTTGAAATGAATAAAACTAAAAAAAAAAAAAAAAGACCGTACCCTTTTATGTAATGATGTTTACTTTGAATTTATATTAGTTCACACAAACACTCCATCCATGCTTTTGTTCCGGCCCTCCGGTCCAGTTTAAGAACCCATTGTGGCCCTCGAGTCAAAAAGTTTGCCCACCTCTGTACTGGGAAGGTCCTGTTGCCATTTCATAACCAATAGAAATGCAATACTTTAATTTCAACATACATGAAGGTTATGACTTTTCAAAAAAAACTAGCACTTTATTTCGATTTACATATGGAATGTACATCATCATCTTCCCATGGCGGGGGGAGGGGGCAAAGGAAGGTCTTAAATGGTCTCTAGGAGAAAAACTAGGTCTTCTACTTTATCCTTCAGTTCTCTTTCCACTACGCCATAACTGCTGTTAGGTTTGTCTCTTAGTCTTCTTCTCATGCTATGGATTTGCAACCTTCACTTGAAAAATATTAAATGTTCAAAGGCAGTTTAATGTTTGACTTTAAGAATATGCCCAATTTCTATTAACTGAAAAATCTGTTCAAATGAGGCTGAAGTTTATTAAGCACAGGTAAGAACTTCCTAAGTTATCAAGTGTGCAAGTTTCAAACCTACCCAATAGGTGATTACTGAAGAAACTGTCAAGATTCATACTGATAGGCAAGGCTCACAAACACTTGGAAACAAGCTAACAATCTCAAACTGCAGAGGGGTATTTCTGTTCCTTAGTTTGCATTCAACAGTCCTTTATGCAACCTACTCAGAACTCCTTGCATGAAGCTGCCAGGCTAGCACAAAAGAACTGGATGCTTGTGCAACCATTAACCTCTGTTTACTGTCTGAGACAAGAAACAAAGAAAGATAGGTGCCCAGCAACAGAAGCTCTGCAGGAAGAATTTAACTTGGCCCCCAACTCTCAGAAGCTGAAGTTAAAACAAATTACCCAACAGGCAGTTTCTCCCCAGCAATTCCTTGCATCCTGAGAGCTCGTTGGCTGAAGATTTTAACAGTCAAGGTTGCATTAGATGCAAACAACTCTTAAGGACGAATGAGTGCCTATTCAAAAACTGCTTGCCAAGATCCACTTCCCATAGAGTTCTCCAAGATCTTGCTTTTGGGAATGTGAGCTCTGGAGCATATGACTAGCCACAGGTCTCTGTGGCAGGTAGGTGAGAACGCAGCCAAAGGCTGCTGGATGCTTAGTGCCTGTCTCTAAACCACCCTTCATCTCTCCAAAATGAGAGTCAGGGGGAGTTTTTGACAATCCATCTGGAAGTAAAGCATTTTAATTTGACTGGTAAGGAAGCAATACAGAAGCTTTATGAGATTCTGACTGGACATGGATACCTCAACTCTCCACATTGGAGGAAAACCTGGAGCATAGCTCAGTGACAATCTATGATCATCACCAAACTTCTATGTAGTGTCTTCTGCGTGCACAGCACTTTGAGAGCTAGACACTGGTGGATAAACAAAACTAGACAATGTGATCTTTGCCCTAGAAAGCTTAACACAACACCACAACACACCCTCCTTTACAATGTAAAAATACAATTCAAACTTCCCTTCTAAGCAACACACACACACACACACACACACATACACACACACACACACACACCACAGAGACACAGACAACTGTGCAGTGACAGCCAGAGTGAAAGGGGGTGGGGTAGGTGGAGATGAGCAAAAAGGGGATAAAATAAATAGGGACAGGAAAAGACTTTGCTTTGGGCAATGGGTGCACAATGCAGTGTTCAGAGGCTGTTTTTGTTGAGTTGTACACTTGAATCCTGTATGGTTTTGTGAACCAATGTCACCCCAATAAATTAAATAAAAAATAAATTTTAAATGTATCTATAACGTTTTAGGGCAAAATAAGTCAAGATAAACATTTTACTGTCATCAAAAGAAACTTGACTTATATCAGAATGAAGAACAAGAAATGCTCCCAGTCACTTACAGCACATTTTACAATCTCTCCATCTGCCCAGGGTTTTCCTAATCATGCAGGTATTTTTTTATGTGCACTAGCTTTTTCTTCATAGCAATGCTTGGGAAGCAATCATTATCTCTCCTTTTACAGGTGGGGAGGCTGAGGCTCAGAGAGGTTAACTGACTTGAGAAAATCAATCCACTGATAGGATCCAGAGCAGTGACTAGCATCCCAAAGTCTTGGTTCACAGTGGTCTCAATGATACCAAGATGTGCTTTCTCTATTTCCAAGAAAAGCGTACTAAGAATAAATTCCTTCTGTATGCATTTTTTTCCTGGCCTCATGACCTCTATAAGCAGTCCTCTAAGCCAATTATCTGTGCAAGTTCTCTAAGCCATTTGGGCACTCTGCATTATTTAAACACACTTTCCATGAATGCTCCGGCTTTGCGGTTTGCATCACCCACGTTGCATTTGCTTATTGGTAGGATTCTCTTTCAGATGAAAAAAGGTATAAATTCTGCAACCCAGCATAAATGTGGGTCTTTGCTGTACTCCATCTCAAGATGCTTGCTTTAGCATGTATCTTCTTGGACATCAAGCATAGTCTTTTGCACTGTCTACTAAGGAACCGATTCAAATGACTTGTTTTCGTTCATTAGTCATGAAGTCCTGGTGGACTGGTCCTGAAACAGGCCTTGATGGATTTAAAATAGGAGCATGTGATAGTTTATAACCCCTAAGATCTTGGTGGGAAAATTGCTTTAAGAGACCCAGCACCTTGTGGGTGATGCTGATCATCAACTGCACCCCCTAAACGCTTCTTCAGATCCTAGTCCCACTAGGAGTTCATTTTGTTTTCCTTTTTCCCTCTTTTTTTTTTTTATTTTGAGGAAACTCCACACTGGTTTCCCCTGCAGCTGCACCATTTTTACCAATAATGCACCAGGTTCCAATTTCTCTGCCTCCTCACCAACACTTACTATTTTACTTTTTTGTATTTTATTTTATTTTTGCAATACTCATTCTAATGGGGGTGAGTGGTAGAGTAGTTTCTCATGTGGTTTGACTTGCATTTTCCTATTGGCTCCTGATGTTGAACATCTTCTCACATGCTCATGGGCCATCTCTGTGTCTTCTTAGAAAGACCAGCTTTTCTTCTTTTTTTTTATGGTCAATATTTTGTTGTTTATTTAAAATGAAATTTTTATTTAAATACAGCTTGACGAAATTGCAAAGTTAGCACAGAGTTCCCCTAAATCCTACTCCTGGTTTCCCCTGTGAAGAACATGTTACATTAATATCGCTCATTTGTTACAATAAAACAACATCAGTGACTCATTATTAACTAAAATCCATATTTTTCCAGATTCTCTGCTGGCTCAGAATCTGGTCTTGGCGCAGATTCAAAGCCAACAGGAATCCCTAATTTAGGGTGCCGTGGAGAAGGAAACTTTATTCTGTAAAAACAGCTCAACTGTGATAAGCTCAGCTGTGAGAACAGCTCCACTGTGCTGCAGTGTGGCTGTAACATATTCATAACAGGGGAACCTGGGAGCAAGGCTGCAAGGCTGCAAGGCCGCCCTGGGGCCAGCCCTTCTCTGGCTGCACAGCTCTGCTCTGCTCGCTGCATGCAGGGCTGCTTGACACGCGATGGTGGCCTCTGCTATGGAAAGACATCGTCAGTGTATCAGCTCAGCCAGGGAGATGCAGTTCAGTTTTTGGTGGAAAGGGCAAGTGCCCATTTTGTTTTCTGGTATTACTTTATATCTTATTTTTGTTCCTAAAATAATTTTCAGTTTTTAGGACTTCACAGTAAAAACCATACATGAATCAGGCATCTATACACTAAAACAGCCAAACAAAAGCAAAAAAACAAAACAAAACACAAAGCAAAAAACAAACAACAAACAAAAAACCCACAAAACGTTAAAAGTACTACAAAATATTTTATAATATTTCTAAAATCTTGGCAGGGAAAGGTCTTCCTTAAATATGACACCATATTTGCAAGCCATAAGAAAAAGGCTAATGGACCGGACCACATAAATTTAAAAATATGAGCAACAATAATAACAAAACAAAAATGCTAGAGAGAAAATTGAAAAACTAAAAACAGACCAGAAAGAGATCTTCCTTACCACTAAGAGGAAAATAAATACTTCAAAAGAAATTTAGAACAAATATATGAACTAGCCCTTCACATCAGAGGACATACAAATAGAAAAAATAAAAATAAAAAAAGATGTACAACCTTCACATGACCAGAAAAATATAAATTCAAATGAGAGTCCTTTATTTGTTTATAAAATTGGCAAAATCAGACTTCATTCCCCAACGCTGGTGAATGTGTGGGGAACTGGACCCACTCTGACACTGCTAGCAGAAGAGTAATTTGGGGTGACAGTCTCACAGGACAACAGGGCAGCCGTTATTAAAATTTTAATGGCGCACATTCTTAGACTGCAATTTCATTTCTTTGAATCTGCCTACAGAAAAACTGTCATAATACTTTTTGCAAGATTGTTTAAAATAGTGATAAACTGAGGGCTACCTAAGTGCCCTTCAGTAAGGGTGAATATTTCTGGTGAGTCCATTCTGTAGAATTTCAGGCACCCATTAAGAAGAATCAAGTAAGTTGGTTTTTTTTTTTTATTAACAAAGGAAGATTTTTTAACACCAACTATCATTCATTTAATATATATATATATATTTATGAATATGATATATATATTTATTTTTATAACATAAAATATACTTATGTATATCTGTGTGTGTGGACACGTATATTGATATGGTACACAAAATGGTCTGGAAGATTGCACACTCAAAACTAGCTCAAAAAGAGAGATTAGAATGGAGAAGATTTTACATTTGGTTTTATAGTGTCCTTTGGTGCCTGAAGAATACTCTTTGAAGAACAAAGACTTGTTATTTATTATTTGGTGATTTAAGCACAATCTTCTAACACATTAAACCAGATGGTGGCTCTGTCCCATCCCCCGCGAACTGTCCTGGCTATGCCGCATTAAGTACTGTCACCAGGTGGACCGTACTTAATGAGACAAGTCATGGTATAAAATACCCCCACTTCTCTGTGCCACTCAATCAAACACCTGTCTTTGCTGAGTCCACTTTTAAAAGCTGGGGAAAGCCAAAAAGCAGCTGGCAGTAAATGTTTTACAGCTGCAATAAATAAATAAGTAAGCCTCCATACAGCTGAGCTCTGTCTCACTCAGTGGTCATCTTCTCGGTCAGCATGACCCTTCAACATGACCCAGTGTACTTGAGTCAATGGGGAGAAAGCAGATGAGGACCAGGAGGTGGAACTTGTGAAGAGGTGGCTCTCACAGAAGCCAGCGCCTCGATGGGAAGACTTGGGTGCCAGTTCTTGGTTTTTCGCTTTTTAGGCAGATGACCTTGAGCAGTATCTGCTCCACCTCTCAGAATCTCGGCTGTTAAAATGAAACACGGAAAATTCCAGCGAAAGAGCACTAAGTAGTTCATGTGTCTGGTATGAGGAGTATAGTAAATGGGATGCTTAAAGTGAAAGCCTTCTGCAGAGGACGAAGCACAGTGGTTGTCAACCTTCCTAATGCCGCGACCCTTTAACACAGTTCCTCATGTTGTGGCGACCCCCAATTTCATTGTTACAAATTGAACATAATTAAAGCATAGTGATTAATCACAAAAACAGTACGTAATTATATATGTGTTTTCCGATGGTCTTAGGCGACCCCTGTGAAAGGGTCATTCGACCTCCAAAGGGGTCGCGACCCACAGGTTGAGAACCGCTGTTTTGTAGGGTGTTATTTATATTTCCTCCATCTAGTCTACCAACTGGAGATCCTTTTCAGGGGGACATGATGCTCTTTAAAAGTGCAAGTACCCCTGCTAAAGTTCAGCATCATTTGACAACCCAATGTCCACCACTCTAATCAAATAATCTGGCAACCAGTTGAGTTTGGTTTCTGTGTTCAGAGAGTAGAGAAGTTGACAGGAATGGGGGCTGCATTTCGAAGCAGGAGGGCCAGCCTGGTGGGGTATGAGAGTCCAAAGCACTTAATGTCTGGGCAGAACAACACAGAAAGGTAGAGGGGCAATGTCCCCAAATCCCAGAAGGAGGGGCAGCAAGAACAAGGGAGGGACTAGAGCCCCCCCCCCCCCCCCCCCGCCAACCCAAAGAGCTGGTCTGTACACTGACAATCACAGTCTTTCTAGGCACTGTCCTGTCCTCTGTGGAGACAGGGGCTCATGGACCGCTCCTTTGCCCACAGTTAATATCGGCTTAGACTCAGAACAGTAATCCAAGGATTTCTAGATTGCCTTTAAACTACACAGTTCAAAGTGAGAGCAACACCCTAGTCTTAGAAGCTGAAGAAGCCAAACAGCCCCATTGTTTCATTAGTGAGAGCTCTCTCAGGTTAAGTGACTTCCTCAAAGTCAATGCTAAAGGACCCACGCTTCTCAGCTTAGGGGACTGCTCTTGTCTCCATCGCCCACACACATGGGGAGTTGGTGATGTCTGAGACGATTCAAAGGCTACATGCAGCAGGAGAGACACTTTTAACCCACCTTGTAAGAACCTTGGTGAAAGCCATTTGTGTTTTCGTGACAGATGATTTTTAAAAATCGCCAAATCATTTCCTTTTACTAGAAGAAAAGAAACCACGCAGACCAGTAAGTGTTTTTTAAATGTTCTACAGGCCTCCATCCACTATAAATCTTGGCTTCGGACTCTTCTGAAACACACTGCTCTAAAATGAGAACCTATCAGAGTTGAACACGCCAAGAAATCCCACATGGTCCTGGCCTCTCAAATACAATGTGGCCTGGTGCTGTCCATTCCCTGCTTCACTCTGCTTGAACGATAAAGACATTTGAATTATCTGATTCCATGGTTCTGACTCCTGGCTTTGCAAAGTAGAAAAAATAATAATAAAATGAAATCTACCATTCTGCCTAAGTTGCCTTTTAATAGGAAGCCTACAGATTTTTTTTTCCTTTTTATTCAGAAAAGAAAAAGTCAGTAACAAGTTGCATGATAAGCAGAAGCAACTCCATATCTTTTTATAAATATGATTGAAAAGCTATCTACACTGCATAAAAATATCTTCAAGTTATGGTTATGCCTATTTCACATTGAAAAATGACTGGGTAAAGGAGAGGGGACGTCTAACTTTGTGTTCCAAAGGCAATAGTAGAATAAGGAAGCAGCTACTTCATACGGGGGCCTGGGAATGCTGATTCAGGCGCGATTTAGTCTCCAAAACTATTACAGAATTATTCAACTGTGACTCACTAATCTAGGTAATAATGGAGTCAATACAGGGCCCTATTTCTAAGTGAATCTTGGGAGTAAATAAGCAGATAGGAAATAAGCCCACAGTTTGGATGAAGCAGGGATGAGGGTGGGGAGGGAGGGGCCCCTGCATGAATGTAGACTGTGTTAGGAGAACATACCAGTTGGCTTTGCCTGGTCCTGAGAGGGTGTATTAGGAGTAACAGGCTCCATGCTTGTTTGGATGCCTTTAGGTCGGCACCCACCATGGTAAAACATGGTCCCACATCATATCCATTATATCCACCATAAACTACAACCATCCTGATGGACGTAATCAAGGGAAGAAAAGCTGTCATGAAGAAAATGGAGACTGGCTGGTTCAAATGCTCCCCTATGTGTCCACTGCACCTAATAAGCAGTACTCCATTAAGCATGTTCAATTCACGCGAAGAGGGATGAGAAGGAGCCGCATCAACTGTTTCTCCCTGGTGTTCAATTCCTCTAATCCAGAAGGCAGCTTTCACAAAGGCTAAGCTGAGGTCTACAATACTGTCAGAGACAACTTTTGTCTTCCCGATAGTCACCAGCCTGCGGTTGCTTAAATGGCATTGTATTTAATTGTAGAGCCAATATGTCCAACTCCAGGTGACTAACATAGTTGATCTCCTTTGCAACTAAGATGTGACCTAGGTTAGGCCAATGAAACTAGCATAAATGACACTCAGCAGGGCCTTTCCTTCTTCTTGCCTGAATGAAGATGTGATGCCTCTAATTCACCAGCCATTTTGCAACCACATAGGGAAAAAGGATGAGAGCAATCTATGAGAATTACAGAAACATTGGACCTAATATTGCTGAGGCCCTAAACCAAAGCTAGCAGCCACCCATCTTTGTGTCAGCTGCTGTAGTTAGGTTTCCTATTACTTGCTGCCAAATGCATTTCTAAACAATACAAATGTTCTACCTTGTTACGAAATTAGGTAAAATATATTTAGATATAACTAAGGGGTGGGGGTGGGGACTTTAAAAATAGCCCAAGTAAAAAAGTAAAGTTAAGGAACACCAAAGTAATCTTAAGCTTGATGTGACAAGTGCCAATCTCTTTATTCTATTTTCAGTCACAGCCACCAACATAAGACAGTTTCCTGAGAGCAGAGATGCATTAATTCAGAAATTCCATTCCACATTTATATCAGTATCATTTATCACTTAAGACTGTCAAAGAAAGACCTGTTCTCCAAGAAGATAAAAGATAGAGATATTTTATGTTACTGGAGTGACTCCAAACAAGAATTACAGCACCACTTATAAAGTACCTACTGTGTACCTTGACACTGGGCTTTTTAAATATACTCTCATTTTACCATAAGACAATGCTATGAGGTTGGTTTAATTAGGCTCTTTTCTCAGATGGGGAACTGGGTTTAGAAACTAGTCAGTATATGACGAAGCCTGTGGGAACCCAGTGCTCAGCGTTCTTCGTAATGTTATGTTGCCTACTCAGGAAGCACTGCTGGTTTTAAACTATTTGGCCAACATGCATATGGCTTGGGAGCCAGACCCTAAGTCATCAGGGCTTAGGCATGCGTGAAAGAAATGCACACATTCTCACAAATAAAGAATGGCTCCTAAAAGTTGTCACTCAAGCTGCCGCAGACATGCGCCAGCTCTGCCTTCCAAAAGCACAGACACCACTGTGGCCACATGTCAAATGAGAACGAAGGTAAGGAATTACTGTCAGAATGAGAAAATGTCTGTCTTCAATTAAAGCTCAAGTAAAAATGAAAAAGAAGAAGAAGAAGAATGATACTCAGGCTGTACAACTAGACAGTCACCGATAACGGGACCAAGGTTTCTAACTTCATAGCAACCATCAACCTGAGGGCCTTCTACCTTTCTCAGCAAAACATTCTTTCATGCACCTCAGGCACAGGGAGCAAAAATTTTCACTGTTTGTATTACAGGAAATCAGAGAAGAAGCATCCTCAGGTCCCTACCAACTGTTTGGAGCTGTCAGGGCTGGCAGACAAATCCGACAGCATCAAGACAAGCTTTTCATAATTGCACCTTAATGACTTCACAAGCTGTAGGACTCTCACCTGCTCCAAATGTCACACAAGGATACCCAGAGAATATTCAGATCCCGGAGGTCTCTCCCCAGAGCCATGATGGAATTTACCTAACACGCTGGAAATAGATTTTGAATGTTATCAGATGAAAGGTCCTGGTTCCAAGAATATCTCTGCAAGAATCATCTTCCAATTCAGGTGGCAGGATTCAGTGAGGAACTACAGAGAGTTCCAGCACACACGTACATCAGAGATAATTGGTCTTTTCTTCCAAGCATCTTCAGATCAATTATAATTGTCAGGAAGCAGGTTAGAGGCCACCACTCATGTACTGTTTTGCTTTGTTATCTTACATTCACTTGATTTCCTTGGACTGTAAGTCAAAGTCTACGTTTAACCCCGGTCTGCATTTCAGCAATTAAGTTTTTTGATGACGACTGTATGAACATTTTCAAAGCCCTTTCATCTATACCTATCATCTTAAAGGTACAGTCCCTTGAATAAAGCTGATTAGGGTTACACTGTCTTGAATGAAGTAAGCAGACACTCAAATGGGAGTTTATGAAAGTTTCCCACACAGAAGAATATTAAAAATGAAAAAAAGATTGTATTTAGACTTGATCTGATGCTAAGGACCATGCTAGGGGTCACCAGGAGAGCTTACTATCTCCATTCAAGATATAGCTGCACCCACATAGCATCTCCATGTTGGAACTAACTCAGATCCACAGCTTGGCTCTGCAATTCAGCATCACAGTGTTTCTTCAGGGAAAGTTAAGCCTCTTGGCAGGGTTTTCCACTCTATTTGCTCAGAAAGGTAATAATCTTTTCAGAAGCAGTATTTTTCGCATTATATTTGTTTAATAATCACTTTAATTATGACTTTGTAACCCCCTTCAGCATAATAAATTAATAATCTAAAGCCACTCCTAAAAAATGGAGTTTTTTGGTAAGATCTTTCATTCTCTCCTCGCTTTGAAGACTTATCTATTTCATGCCAAGACCTTATCAAATTTGCTTTAATTACAAAATTTCCTGTCCCAAAGGATTTGGGTTTTATATCAAACAAGCTTCAGCATTATTCTCTAGCAAAGTGAGAGTATAAAACAAAGTTCACTTCATATTCCATTCAATCTCTGTGGGGAATGACCTCTGCAAAGAAGAAAAACAAATGTCTAAGGACAGTATCAATGAAATGAGTGTCACATTAAAGAATAATAACACATCAATATGGTCTCAAAGTAAGAGTTAGATCTTTACTGCTACCTGAACTACCAGTCTACCCAAAACATACAACTCAAAGGTCCTAACCAATAAAATTGCTAAAGATCATTTTTACATTAAGCCTTTTACATTAAGAGAATGTGTTAGCCAGCGTTTTCTAAGCTGTTAGTTCCATAAATAATTTTTTGCTGTAAAGTAAGTGGGGGGGTGGGGCTGCATTCTGCATGTCAGTGGGACCTTGGACCAGTGCTGAAGCAGACTAACTAACTCACTGCCTAAAAGTAGTCTCCAAACGTGTTGTCACCTTCCACAATTATGATTCCACTAGAGGCCCGATGCACAAAGATTCATGCAAGAATAAGCCTTCCTTCCCATGGCTGCCAGCACCACCTTCACTCCGGCCCGGAGCCACCTTTCCACCTTTGCTCTGGCCTGAAGCCATCTTCCACCTTCATGCACTGCTTGGAGGCCCGGCCTGGCCCGGCCTCCACCATCTTTGTTGTGGCAATTTGCATAGTCCCTCCTTATTGGCTGTGGGTGCCGCCATCTTTTGTCATGAAATGATGGTCAATTTGCATATTCCATCTTTATTAAATAGGATAAGTCCATGAAGGGTGGGGATTTGTGATTATGATGCCAGATTTCAGACTACTGCTATAACCCATGTTGAAGATTCACAATGCTCATCAGCAAATTCAAGGTTATGAAAAGCATAAATAACTAAAACCTACTTACTTCCTTTAGTCCAATATTTGCCAAAATCATTTGGCCATGGGAACTCCTTCTGTCCTTCTCCTCTCCCATAACTGTTAACATTTTCCCATCAAATAAAGTTTGGAAAATACTAATATAAGCGAGTCCAGAATTTCCATAACCCCCATATTCTTAGAATCTCATTTTTATACACACTAGATCAGAAATGGTAAATATATGGAAATACTTATATCAGGAACTTATTGCAAAAGGACTCCCTGGAGATATATACTAAGTGGTTCCTATGCAGAGCTCCGTTTCCCTATCTCCTACAATAAAACGACAGAACTATAAAAGAGAAAATGACTTTCAGAAGCAGATTTCCATAGTCTTTCATTGATGTATAAGACCTTAAGGGTAGGGGTCATTTCTTACTCATTTTTGTATCAGCAACATTTCACACAGGGTATTAAATGAGTCAACGTTTGTTACCGGAGCAGTTAAAATGAAGATTCACATTATTATATTTACTAAACATAAGAGTTTATAAAGTTTTTTTAATATCATGAATTGAAGCAAAAATGGTTTATCGTTGCCTAAAATCTCAGAAAAATCAAACAATGTTTGAAGTCTAGCACTTTGCATTTTTCCAATCATTCCATGTCACCTGTTGAACACATAATGTTCACTATTTGTCAGCTTGACTCATTCCAGACTATCAACCAATGATACCCCAATCTATCTGAGCAAGGATGGAAAACTATAAGAGACACCCAAAGGAAGGCTTTTACCTTTCCACCTCCTATTTGTGAAAATAGGAATTACACAGGGGCGGGGATCCTCTTTTCTTTACCCCATGTCTTTCAGAGAGGTGCTAATAATCATTTTGGAGTGTATCCTTTTCCAACTGTGTGAATAAGCAAATGATCAAAGTTCTCCCATTGGATTGAAGGTCTCAAGAGAGGAGGATGTCTGTTTCATTCATTGATGGTTCTAGGAGGGTGCCAGGCATGCTGGCTCCATAAATAGTTGCGCACAGATGAGGGAATTAATGAATTCCACATTCAGCACATGCACTTTTTCACATGTGCACGGTTCTGACCTTCCTTCTCTCCAGCCCTTCGTCCCTCCCTCCCACCATCCTTCTTTCCTTCCTTCCTTCCTTCCTTTCTTCCTTCCTTGGGACTGACCTATTTACCCTCAGAATCATCAGTACTCAAATCTCAATTCCTCATCTGCTACCTCCTTGTTGAGGCAGCCAATATGCTCTCTCTATGTCCAAGGATTAATTGGGAGGGTGAATGGTTTATTCATTCTTTGGCCCCAGAATGGTAAAAGATTGGAATGTAGGAAATCATGGCCTGAAAGCTACAATAAGGCTATTAAATAGTTGACTCCACTTAGCACAGCAGCATAGAGGTCCCACAGACCTTCCCTAACCCAGACCCATGATCAAAGAACGGATTGAAATGTAATGATTCCAAAGTGTGATTTAATAATCTTTTCCCTCAACAGAAAAGTTGGGCACATGCAATTTCAGCCACAATTTACTTCGTATGCATTTTTCTGCTTAATTTTGCAGAGACTTGACAAAACATATCTACAATTTGGTTGTGTGATTTGCCAAGACTAACCCAAGCAGTTCATTGGGCAGTGCTCAAGGAGTAAATCATCTCCAATTCAACTTCTAAAGCCTGGCCAGCTGGGGGCATATTTCTGGCATGATATTAAGAGGACCTTTGTGAATAGAAAAACAGACATTTAGATTAGTTTTTTAAACCAAAGCAACTAATAAATATGTATTGTGTTTATTTCTTCCAAGACCAATAGATATACCGCTGCCAACAAGCATGTTATCTTAGAGCGCAGACTGTGTCTGAGAACTGAAACCTCACACTTTTCAGCTAAATGAGGCCTGTACCTGCTGAGCTCCAAGTGGAGTATCTTCTCTATGCTCCCTAGGTAACCGCTTCTTCCTATCCATTTTGTATGCCTCATTCTGCTTTGTTCCAGGCATATCAGAGGACTGTAGACTCTCCCTTTGGGGATCTTTCAGCCTAGCATCGTCTATTCTATTCATTTTTAACTTGGGAACCCTTTTTTCACCATAATGTGTAATCACTGGAAACCCCTTAGGAAATCTTTTAATCATTTCATCCTCTTTTTGCCGAGTAGATGATAAGGGATGTAAAATAAAGCATTTCACTTGAGATCAATACATTATTAAAGATTTTATCATAAAGTTCATTTAAAACAATTTTTATAAGATTCATTATGTATGAAGACAATCTCAACCTTTCCCTATTTAATAAGTAATACATGCTGCTTAATTTACTTTAAATTTATAAGAATAATAATGATTTGTCTACCATTAAAATTTTCAATATCATTATATCAGGTTTTATTTTAGGGATCAAGCACATATTAAAATGTAAATTGAGTTTTAAATATCCAATATTGTTTCATAAATAAACACATTTTGGTTGTGATAATTAAATGTATCATATACCTGCACAACATCTTTATAATTTTCATGGTTTCAGGTTTTGATTTGCATGCACCTCTCAACAAATAACTGTAGAGTGGGTATAAATAATTTTTAACCTTAGCAAATGAAGAGCCAAAGTGGATGAAACAGACATTGTATTTTATATTTTTAGCACCTGTTATGCTATATAAGAACTCTGATCAACTCATCTTTGATCTGCTCAGGACAATCTCAAGGTTATTAGCAGGATTATAATTTCTATGCTTACTTGTCAATTTATTTATATGTCAACATCAATGTTTCTTACGTATCTTTTTAAACAAAAGTTCATAAGGTTCTAAATTAAACTATGCATTTGTATTAATCTGCTTGGGTTGCAATAAAAAAAAAAACATGAAGGCTGGGAGGCTTAAGTAGCAAAATATTAATTCTCACAGTTCTGGAGGATGGAAGTCCAAGTTCAAAGCACCAGCTGTTTCAATTCCTGGTGAGGACTCTCTTCCTGGCCTGCAGACTGTAGCCACCTTTTCACTGTGTCCTCACAGGGAGGAGAGAGATAGCTGGTTTTTCTTCCTCTTTTTACAAGGATACTTACCTTGCTGGATTAGGGCCCTACCCTTATTACCTCATTTAACCTTTATCACCTCCCCACAGGCCCTATCTCCGAATCAACAGTCACACTGAGGGTTAGGGCTTTAACATATGAATGTGGGGTTGACAGGAATATCCAGTCCATAACAGTATGTTTAAGAGTACAAATGCAACAAGTATAATAATGCTCAAGGCTCGGACCTTAGTCACTCTAGGTAAGTGACTAAGTTCTGAGCATGGTCATCTTACCTTCTCTAATGACCACAGATGTGCCCAGGAAGCTTTCAAATGGTTACACTTTAATAGAAGAAGTTCTAGGGAAGGGGCAGGAGAGGAGCTCCATTTCCCAACTGACGACAAAGGAACCGGGCCCTAGGCCTGAGGGATAACAGAGTTAGAAACCAGGGGCTCTGGGACAACTGAAGGGCCCCAACTGTAGCTCCACACTCTGACCCAGTCTTGTTCAAATCCATAGAGAAGTTCTGCAATGTTCTATCGGGTAAGTTTGCTGGTGAAGCAAACAATAACCCAGCAGGAAGTGGCCCGATGGTACTGAGAGCACCATCAGGCTATAATTACTTGGTGGCCAAAAGTCAGAACCATGAGCCGAAACAGAAACAAAAGCCCGAACTCCAATTACCAGGCCCACAATACGAAGACATTAAAAACAAACCAACAGGCCTGCAGTGCATACTACCACTCTATCCCTTCTGAAAATTAAAACACCCTTTCTTTTCTACCAAACCAGACAGGCATTCTTGTTTCATACAATGATGAGCTTCGTAATTTTTAGTAAACACAAAAAATGAGCAAATTTGGATTCATTTGATAAAATTTTATACCGAAAGTATGATACTATCTCCATGTTTAAAACTGAAACCTAGACTCTGTTAAAAATTATATGATCCAATGACCTTAATTGTTAATTACCTAAAACCACAAAACTCTTCTTATTTCTAGGTTTTGACCAAGACTCTAATAATTTTCCAGAGGTCTTCACCTTTGAGAATCCCACACAAATTTCCTTGATATCTGGAGGTTTAAAAAAATGATTATTCTGAGGCGATCCTAAAGAGCCACTAGGGGAAAAAATGCAAACTAGGAAAAAGCATGTCAAGTTGACCACGTTCACAGAAGATAATGCTGGGACATACACAATGCCCTCAACATTTAGCCTCTTAAAATTTTAACACACCAGAATCATTACAGTCAGTTCTGCTGCAACAAAACATGTGTTCTTAAAAGTATCTATGCTATGCAAGTGGGGCCATAAAAACCAGAGAGGGCTTATAGAGAACACGGGGTTAGCAGTACAACACTGAGAAAGGATATCAGTAACATTAAATCAAAATCAGAAGCTTAATAAAAATGGTAGCACAGTTCTACATATGTAAAATGGTTAAGAAATCCATAAATACTGCAATATTAATGGCATTTTACCCCATAAAAATCCTAGAGTTTGCTTAGAATTGGGTGTGGGAAAGGATGCATCTTGTGAGTTGTCCTGCAGCATGGAAGAAGGGTGAACTGACATTAATTGGAAAGCTGTAACACCAAATGCGGTTGGGTGGGGCTCATAACACATGGGTAAACTGAGGCTGTAGATGGCCAGATGTATACGTGCATGCCTTTAGCTGTCGTTCAGCTGGCTGTAGTTTCTAGTTCCCTGCACTCACCTACTGTTTCTCCAGGAGGAAATGGGACATATGCAAATGGAAAACATTTGTGTTATGTCTGTTCCCTAACATATCCAATGCTTTGCAACAAATCCTTATTTTTCAAAAGAAGTGTTTTAGCAGAACTGATTCCACAGAGAACTGATTAAACTTAAAAAATAAAGACTCAAGTTCAGAGTTTAGCAAGTTGGGAATGACTTCAGGATCATTTAAGATAGTATATCACAGGTAATATTAAGATATCAGTATCTTTGAACTTTATTTTCTTTTAAGGGTCTTGCCTCTATTCCTTAGGGACCTCTCATAATTTTTAAGACTCAGTCTGAAGCAGAGAAAATACTAGCGGAGAGAAGCTTTAATAGGAAAAACAAGTGCTTAGGTCACGGCCATGGATATGGTGCCTCATCTGATATGTAACATCTACCTATAAGTGCCTTAATAGTTGTTTGGAAAATCTATAATTATTATCCCAGAAGCACATTCCTACTGGTTCAAGTGAAAAGATACATATAACCCAAAAACAGATGTGAAAAGAGAATGTTTTAATTTGCTGGGTTGTCTCCATCATATATTTTGAGGTTCAGGAAAGCCAGGGAACTGGGGTACACAGTAATTTCTAAGAGGACTGTCACTACATCACTGCTACAGAAGTAACTACAGGGATGGGCAAAAGTAGCTTCACAGTTGTAATACAAATAAATAATACAATAATGAATAAATAATACAAGAAAAAGTCTGCTTCACATACAACTGCAAACCTACTTTTGCATTGTTTCCTGTGGTGGAAAATGACTAAAGGACCCTATTCACCTACTTTCCCAGGTGTGAAATATGTGCAAAAGAAGGCCATCTTTCAAAAGAAGCCTGGTTTTTCCCAATATGCATGTAAGAAACATAGAATGCTCCAAGTTCAGCTAAAGAGGAAAAGGTTTTGCAGTAACTGTTAAGCAATATGGCCTGTTAGAATCTACTTTGAAAACATTTCGATATTTCACATTCAGTGAATATTACTGAACACCTACCATGTACCAGGCACAGATGCCAACTTGCAGAACAAACTCCTTGATGGTGGCAGCTAGAGCCCGCATTATTCAAACACTATGCAGATGAGCCCTATGACCATCCCTAGGTTGAGAGCCATCAATTTAGTACATGAAAAGGTATCACACTTTAAGGGACAAAGCCAGTCGAAATTCCAGAAAATAAAGCACAAAAACTTGGAACGGAAGAAAAATTGCATATCAAGAAGTATCTGGATTCTTTCCCTTGTTTATTTCGTCTTTGTATAAGAAGGAGATGTTTGGGATACAACATTGAAGGGGGAACTTAAGGTCTTCATGGGAATGTGCTGATCTGAGCCAATCCTATTGATTTTTTTTTTCTCCTCACCCAAGGATATTTTTTCCATCCATTGATTTTTAGAGAGAGAGTGGAAGGGAAAGGGAGAGACAGAGAAACACTGATGTGAGAGAGATACATCAATTGGTTACCTCCCGAATGACCCTGACCAAAGCCAGGAGTCTTCAACCCAGGCCTGTGCCCTTGACTGGAATCTGGAATCTGTAATGGAGCCCAGGACCCTTCAATCCACAGGCTGACACTCTATCGACTGAGCGAAACTGGCTAGGGCCCTACTGATTATGAATGGAAGGTCACCCATCCCTGCTGACACATTAAGAAAACCAGAGGACTTGGTGACAGAGACACCACATACACTATGGGAAATGGGGGTGCAAGATGGCATGGAAGAGAACCGGGTTCTGAGGTCTGGGCCTTACTCCCCTTACTCAACCTCCAGCAGTCCCAGTGGGAACCTGAGTCAGAGTCAAGGAAATAAAACTTTTCCCCTTTACAGAGAGCATCTCCCCTTCAGTATCTGCAGTACTGTGAGTCTCTTCTCAAAGACTAAGCACTAAAGGAATCAAGTTTGTTTTGCTACTATCACTAGGTTGTGTAAGTAGATGCATCAATACGCCCTTTTGGAGGGAACACTTCCCACATGCTCTTTGGACCAAATTTTATAAAGTAATATATAAAATGAGTTGACTTAAATCGGGTATCCAAACATACACCTTCCCTATATTCGTGGCTCATGAGACACATTGATGAATAGAGCTAGACTGCAACCCACATCACATGCCGTGAGTAGCAACTATAAAAGAAAATATCATTAAAGGGATCTCCATCTCCAATAAAATACAACCTACATTACTAGCAAAGAGACATCATCAATCACCAACGCTTAAGAAAATAAGGCATAATCTTTTTTTTTTTTTTTTTCAGTAAAGCTCAGTTGGCTTCAAATTGTATAAATTCCATAGTGATGTGCAATATGTTTTTGGAATTATGTTTCTTAACCAAAGGTACATTTTTCCTGAGAGATAACAGGCAATGGTTACTCTAGTTTCAATTACTTTAAGTAGGAAGCTTAAAAACATAACCGCATGGTCTGTATTGTTATAAGAGTTATTACTAAAATTATTTTGCCTGAATTCTGAAGACAGAAAATTCCTTCTAAACATACATAAAAAAGGAAATATGGGTAACTTATGTTTATCATACATGTATTTATCCA
This sequence comes from Myotis nattereri, assembly GCF_964212035.1. Classification (NCBI taxonomy): domain Eukaryota; kingdom Metazoa; phylum Chordata; class Mammalia; order Chiroptera; family Vespertilionidae; genus Myotis; species Myotis nattereri. The sequence goes on along the minus strand of NC_138084.1, from coordinate 59,035,610 downwards.
TCCTAAAGTAAATAACCAATGTGTTACTATTCATTTAAATAGTCTCTAACGTTCTTCACTCTGATTACAGACAGTCCTCAGGTTACATCAGTCTTGACGGACGTCATTTCGTGGTTACGTCACCATCTCCCATTTATTTATAAAAACAAAAAGTTCCGTCATTTCGACGTATGTACGTATGTGCTTTATGTTTATTATTTATTTACCACAAGTAAAGGTCAGGAATTGTTATCTCTCTTTTAAATTTTGTTTACTGTTTCACTTCATTACTGCTGTGTCTGTGCTCCAGGTGCTTATGTAGGTGGGTTCTGACTTACGGCGAAAATAGCCTTATGTCGCCGTAGGAACGAATCTCCGACGTAACCTGAGGACCTACTGTACTCAAATGCACTGTAATTTTTCATTGATAAAATGTAACCTGCTAAATTAAAATATTCTTATCTTGGGAAAGGACCACAACTCCTATTCCCAAAGTTTACAGAAATCATTGAGAATGGTGACTATACATGCACCTCATGTCTTCATTGGTGACAGATTTTAAATGAAACATCATGGAATCAACGTTGCTGGTGTGTTTTTTTCCTTGAATACATGTAAATAGACTTTCCATCATTAGCCACAGGACTGCCAAGATTAGTTTTCTTTTAGATACTCAAAAACTCAGACAGATCTAACACGATAAGCTACAGAAGTCAAGCAAAAACTCCCAGTCCAATCTTCCATCAAGAGCCAATTAGTTGAAGGCCTTAGAAATAGAACAATGCCCCAATTCTTTGCAGCAGCAAATTAAAGAAGCCCTTACCTTTTAGTCAGAATAAGTGGCATAATAGTCAGATAACCAGCATAATAAACTCAACAGACATGCCTGCAATGCACATTTCTCAGTGGACTCCCCAGAGCACTGTGCATAAAACCCCAGCCTGCCTGCTCCAGCCTTCACTGTCTGAGACACCCGCTACCAGGGTAACAAGAAAGGGCCGAATGAAGCAGCAATCTTAGTTTCTTAAAAACCTTTGTCCTGGGAAAAGGGAGGAGAAAAGAGCAAGGGGTGGGGAGAGGGAGAGGAGGAGAAGGACAGAATAATTACTTTCAGGAAGGTGAAGTGGTGTTTGCCATAGACTAAATGCACAGCGACCAGCTTTTCAAGTCTGAATGGCTCTGCTTGCAAGCTCCTAAAAGAATCTGCCCCTACTTCTGCCACTTGAGGGGAGAAAAGTAAGTGTGTGTGTGTGTGTGTGAGAGAGAGAGAGAGAGAGAGAGAGAGAGAGAGAGAGAGAGAGAGAGAGAGAGAGAGAGAGAGAGAGAACCAATGTATGGACAGGGAAGGGAGGGAAGGGGATGGCTGAAGGAATGGGAGGCCGGTGGAAGGGTGGGGGAGAGTGCTAAGATGTGACCCACATGTGGAATGAGCATTAGAACAGTGAGGCCAGGACAGCCAAACCAGTGCACTCTGGGGCAGCAGTTTTCAAAACAAGGCTTCACAGCTTTGCAGGAAAGAGGGTATAGGGAAACATAATACAAACACAAGCTAATTGAAATAAGCAACCGGACACAAAAGGAGCTGGCCAAATCACCAGCAACTGGGACACTGTGGGCTCCTGGAGTTCATTTCTATGCAGCCTGTAGGGTTTTTTCCCTCCTCACTGGAATGTTTTTTGGTCCCCGGGGTCTAGAATTCCAGAGGACTCAATTAACACCACACTTGGCTAGCTCCGTGGTCTGATCAATATGAAATAAGCTGCCTTTTAGCATCTCCATAAAATAAAAGAGCCCCCAAACTGGGGCTGCTGCTCTTTTATTTCCTCTGCAGAGTAACAGCCAAATGAGCGCTGAGGGGCAGGGGAGCCACACGCATATGACACATTAAGAGAGGATAGAAAGGGCACGATGACGGGGTTGGACATACTGAAGCATCTTAAATCTGATAGAGCTGTGAAGTCAATGAAACCAGCTCCTGCATCCCGAGGCCTTGGAATGTCAGCGGTGTTTCACGTGTGAGACGTTTGAGCTTAAACTCACTGGGACTCTAATGATTGCTGTGTTCTGTGTAACATAATTCTGTCTTTTGGCAAAGGATGCATTCATACACATCTCAGAAACACTGATCCGGTAAACATTGCACGGTTCTCCCAGTAACCCTCATAAAGCCTTCCTTACAAGTGATATCCTCTCTGGTTCTGATTTCACTTCACTGTTAAACAACTGATTTTTTTTTTCAAAGCCCAGAGATAAAACAACATCAAAAATAACATTGCTAAATCTAAGTATTTCATTTTTAAAAAAAGGATTGATTTTTTTTTACATCCTGGCTCAAGAAAACCCCCAAATGGGGTTTCTTCCATCCCAGTAGCTTTTATTTAGTAATACTTTATTTCTAGTGCAACGAGTGTGATATAATAGTGCAAAGCATTTCTACATTCTGCCCACTGCTTACTCTGGAAATGCAGATATTCAAACAACCTGTGAAACAACAGATGACAGTAAAACTTTCCAAACACACACACACACACACACACACACAGAGTCAATTTTAGAATGAGTGCCATGTTTCTTGTGTGTGTAATTCCAATATTCAGATTTCAAAAGTGTGGGACCAGGAAAAAAAATGTCCATGGTAAATTCAATGCTAGAATAGCTAGGTTCACAGCAAGAGAAAAAAAAAAAAAAAAAGCAAAAACAAAACAAAACACAAACACCTAAAGATCAAATTTCCATAAGAATAAGCTCAAGATAAAATCTTCATGCAGAAAAAGATCCTTAATCCCCAAGTGTTACAAAGGCCTTACCAGTTAAATCATGGAATATGAAAACCTGTGTTTAAATCATTTTTAGGCAATGACACAAGCTGAGGAGGAAAATAAAATAAATAAGTGACAGGAAAGAGGGGCTGTCAACACCAACTCCAAATTTCATGATCCTTGGCTTGATCTTGTATTTCATATAACACAGGAATTATCCTACCCAGGAATAATGGGCCTCTTCTTGTGAGGTCTGGTTCTTTAAAATCTAAGTTTGAAGAAACTTGGGCTGTGACTTATCTGAGAGATAAAATGAAGTTGGATTAGCTGGCGGCTGGGCTGGGGCTGGAGGCTACAAGTATTCACTGGTGTTTACAGCTGCAACTGCAAGTCATAGTCCAGGCAATGTTGCAGCTAAAGGTCCAAAGTGTGCTCCTCGGAGCAGTGATCTTTTGGATGTGGCAAAGCTGAACTTCTGGCCAAATAAAAAGGACACTTTTTATTTGCATTTACTTTTGTTTTATTTGTCATTTTGCCTAGCCAGGCCATGAATCAAATCAAACAAAGGAACACTTTCAAAATGCTATATTCCAGCTTCAACTTGATGTTGTTTTTGTCTCTGCTGTTTTGAAATATGAGCCAGGATGTAAATGGGCTGTGTTGTCATGCATGGGGGCTGCCTCAGGCAAAAAATTCCTATTAAGTGGGCACATTCCAGGTATTGTGGGGCCTGAAGCAAAGCACTGGAGGATCCTCTTTAAGAAAAGTGTATAAAATTAGAAATTGAAAATTAAGTAGAAGGCTTTGGAAAGGGCCCATGAAAGTGAAGGGGTCTGAAGCTTAAGCTTATATATATTCACAGTATACAGGGTGTCCCAAAAATGCATACGTACTTTGGATGATCAGAAAGTCAGTGTTTATGAACATTAGTTAATTTTCAAAATTTAAAAGAATCTACAGAAAGGAATACTTTTTTTTGTGAATGCCTATTTTCAAACTGATGACCCTACTAATCCAGGCACTGCTGATAACGTGAAGCAATGGAACCTCAAACATCAAGAATCATTTCCTTCTGTATCTGTGCACCCTCAATTCACCCACTATTGCCAGTTTTGTACCTTAAATTTTATCTTTGATATATCCCCATAAAAAAAAAAAGGTTTAGTGGCACTTTGAATAAATTTTCTTTGTTCAAAGCTTAGTCTGACTTCACCCATTATTACAAATCAGTTCAACTTGAAAAGGAGTGGAAATTAAGTGACTTATCAGCTATGAAAGTGTACATACATTTTTGGGACACTCTATATATGACTCTACTATGGGACCTCCATAGTAGAGTCCCATAGTAGAGCACTTCAAGGGGCCCAGCCGGGGTTGCTCAGTGGTTGAGCATCAAACTATGAACCAGGAGGTCACAGTTCAATTCCCAGTCAGGGCATATGCCAGGTTGCAGGCTCCATCCCCAGTGAGGGATGTGCAGGAGGCAGCCCATTGATGATTCTCTCTCATTATTGATGTTTCCATCTCTCTCCCTCTCCCTTCCTCTTTGAAACATACACACACACACACACACACACACACACACACACACTAGAGCAGTGGTTCTCAACCTGTGGGTCACGACCCCTTTGGGAGTCAAAGGACCCTTTCATAGGGGTCGCCTAAGACCATCAAAAAACACATATATAATTACATATTGTTTTTGTGATTAATCATTATGCTTTAACTATGTTCAATTTGTAACAATGAAAATACATCCTGCATATCAGATATTTACATTACAATTCATAACAGTAGCAAAATTACAGTTATGAAGTAGCAATGAAAATAATTTTATGGTTGGGGATCACCACAACATGAGGAACTGTATTAAAGGGTTACGGCATTAGGAAGGTTGAGAACCACTGTACTAGAGGCCTGGTGCACAAATTCGTGCACCAGTGGGGTCCCTCAGCCTGGCCCGCAGGATCGAGCAGAAACTGCCTCTCCAACATTCCCTGAGGGGTCCCAGATTTTGAGAGGTCACAAGTCAGGCCGAGGGACCCCACTGGTGCACGATCAAGGCCAGGGAGGGACATGGGAGGTTGGCCAGCCAGGAAGAGACTACAGGAGGGCTCCAGGGTGTGGCCAGCCCGTCTCAGTCCTGATCAGCCAGCCCCCAGTAGCAAGCTAACCTACCAGTCAGACTGTCTGCCCCTGGTGGTCAGTGCACATCATAACGAATGGTCAACCAGTCGACTATCTGCCCCCTGGTGGTCAGTGCACGTCATAGCGAGCAGTTGAGTGGTATTAGCATATCATTAGCATATTACGCTTTGATTAGTTGAATAGAGGACTGTATGACCAGACACTTAGCATATTAGGCTTTTATTATATTGTAAAGCACCTCAAGGGTAGGAAGGCCCAGGTACTAGGGAGAGCTGGAACTTCCATCCTCCTATAGTAGAAGTATTAGTATCTTTTATTATTGGTGATAAGAGAAGAAAGGAGCCTTGAGAAGCTAAAAAATTTAGTCTGCATATTCAAGTAAAATGATAACATCAAAGTCTCCATGTGCTTTTATTTTCTTAGATGACTAGATCTGTTCAGAGACAGGATATGAGGAAGTTCATGGATTCACTAGTTCACTGAAGCTAATGTCTCCTACTGAAAAGAGTTTTCCCTTCTTTTTTCTGAATTTCAAATTTACAAAAAAAGTTGAAAAGCTAGTACCACTTTCCTACTTACCTGTCACTCAGCTCTCCCAGATTATATAACATTATAAAAATTATAGGAAATTAATATTGATGCTATACGATTAGCTAATCAACAGACAATTCAGTTTTTGCAAACTGTCACAGGAATGTCCCTTTGCTGATTCAGAATCCAATTAAGGAACCCACAGTGCATTTAATTATCATGCCTCCTCAGTCTCTAATATCTGTAACATTTCCTCAATCTTTCTTTGTCTTGCATGACCTTGACCTTTGAAGAGTAGTAGCTACTTATTTTGTAGACTGTCTTTCAACTTAGCTTTATCTGATATATCTTCATGATTAATTTAAGGCATGCATTTTTTGGAAAGACTATCATAGAAGTGATGTTCTCCTTTCTTCTGCATCATATGAAGAAGTACATGATATTGATTTGTCTCATTACTGGTGATGCTAACTTTGATCATTTGGTAAGGTCGAGGTTGCTAGGTTTCCCCACTGTAAAATTACTATTTTCCCCTTTTAACGTATATTTTCCTATGGGACCACACAGATATCCTGTTTCTCCTCATACTTCCACCCACTAGCACACGTTGATGCTTTCCTCATCTGCAACAATTATCGCTGTGTTGTTTCCTAAAAAAATAATTTTATACTTCCATTATTCCTTCTCCATTTATTAATTAGAATTCTACTGTAAGAAAGAGCTGCCCCTTCTAGAATAGGGACCTTTACATGAGAAATAGGATAAAAACTGAATTATCCCTAAACCAACATAGTTGGTTTATCCACAAAATAACACCTCTGTGCCACCCAGACTGTGATGGTATGAACATTCAGAAGCCTTCCCTTTCAACCTCTGCAGCTTTCAAGCTCCTTCGGCAGCTCCACTGCAGTGAAGGAGAGGGAAGAGGCAATGGGAGGACCCAGAAATGCCATCAGTTTCCAACTAGCAACTAAGGCTTATAATGAGAAAAGTTTGTAACAAATGGATAACTTCTCTTACAAATGTCTATGAGGCAGACTTAGCCAATATATCCCATTTATGGCATTTTCCTGGTCCAGGATTGAATTCAGCAACTCACACCTCATTCTGTTGTCATGCCTGGGTTGCTCTGGCTCATTTAAAGGATCACACCTGCCTGGCATGATACACCTGGCCTGCAAAAGGCAATGAATGGCCAACATTCCATACCTCACATCTGCTGGCCACCAACTCCCAGTCCATCCTGATCGCCATGTCTGTGCTTCCTCTGAGCCCTGCCTCCACGTGCCTGCTCCAAGTCTGTGAAAGATCTAGTTTCTCTGAGTCCCAGACTGAAGCTGTCTCCTTAACACTCATTCTTCAAATAATGCCTCCAGTTAGAAACTGCACAGATCTCATCTTTCCTACCCTAGTGTGTCCTGATCAAAGATAAGACCCAGATACTAACAGACTTTGCCCCTTCACATCTACAAACACCTGAGAGAACCACAAGCTGGCTTAACGTACTAGCTTTTAGACTACAATTCCAGGCATGCAAACTAACACAAATAAAAATAAATTCAGTCAAGAGGAAACTCTGTGACAGCAAAGGCAGATACTCATTCCAGAAAGAGAGGAGCACACTGTTACCATGATTGAGACACACGCTCGCCCAAGGTTCGACTCCTCACCAATTCTTTCTCTGGGCATCTGTAAAGTAGAGGAACTGGCCCTGGGGTTTGGGCATATATCAGACTCTGCCAGAAACAGCAAGGAGAGAACAAAGAAGCAAAACAATGGATCATTAACATCCCAGAGAAAACTCCCAGGGGGAACCCTGATGTATTGTGCAGGAGGAAGGCTGGAGACCAGCAAAGGAGCTACCTAGACCAGTGGTGGCAAACTCATTTAGTCTACAGAGCCAAAAATCAACAGTACTACTATTGAAATTTCTTTTGAGAGCCAAATTTTTTAAACTTAAAACTATATAGGTAGGTACATTGTTATTAACTTAATTAGGGTACTCTTAAGGCTTAGGAAGAGCTACACTCAAGGGGCCAAAGAGCCGCAAGTGGCTCGCGAGCCGCAGTTTGCCGACCACAGACCTAGACCCCTCTGAGGTGCCATGGAGAGGTGTACTGGGGCACACTCCTCAAGCCGACCACAGACCTAGACCCCTCTGAGGTGCCATGGAGAGGTGTACTGGGGCACACTCCTCAAGCCGGTATGCCTCACCTGGTGAGGATTAAGGTGGGAAAAAGTCTTAGGAGGAAAGGTTACAGACTTACTTGGAAACCAAATTACATAGTTCCCTTGCTTCCTAGGTATATACTCCACAAACATCCTTTAAAATCATTAAAACAGAATATGTTTCAAAATCCCATGGGCTTTCAATCAAAATCTGTATATAACCATACAATTGCTAAAATAGAGCTCTGTATTGATTATTTATTATTGGCATCTAAAACCTTTTAAATTGCATTTTAATAGGCTGTTAACACTTCCTCAAGATTTGCAACACCAGGGGCTAAATTTTCATCCAAAATAAATGATGATGTAAGAAGGTGAATCCAATCTACTCCCTGTTATGATACCATTGTTTCCATAACTGCCCATCCCAAAATGGAAATATTTCATAAAGGAAAAAAATGAAAAAGCTACTTCAGCACCTAAGCTGCTACTGGAACTCTGAGCTAAACAATAAATGTATTGCTCTTAAATTAATTTGTATGTTCATAATCCCAAAGACCTTCTAGACTCTATAACAACAAAATGCTGAAGCAATGTCTTCCCCTTGGTTTAAAGTGTACGGCTCAATACTTCAAATCCCAGGGTAATCAAAACTATTAGTCACTCAGACTGTTAACTATCCAGACGGTACCTTTAAGAGTCAGAAAACTAAATAGATGTAAATCTTTGAAAGATATTCACAAGATACAGCCACAAGGGCTGACTTAAGAGAGGAAGATCTCCATTCTGACAAATGGGTAAAAAATGCCTATCACCATTCAATAAAGAGAGGGAAAATGGAAGAGGAAATAATGCAAAAGAATTTAAAAACTAGCACCAACAGACCAATCCTAATTTTACAATACAATTTTACCTCCAAGTCTATATATAAATTTTTTGAAAAACTGATTTCTGCTTAAAGGGGTTTCCTCTTCTGTACATTATGAATCAGCACAAATTTAAAATTATACACGGGCTCTCAATCCCCCCCATTAATTCACATGGATCAAGCATCCATGGACACATCATACTATGGTAGAGACTAAGCATCTTTCATCCAAACTACACTCTCCTGATGTCCATGCCCACCCCCTTGACTCACACCCTGAATAGTTCTACAACCTATTTTCCCACAAACACTTGCTCTGCTCATTAACTATGCACTACAATACAAGACGACAACACCTGGCTCTGTGCTTATTTCTATAGTTGTTATGAAGTAAATACCGTTTTGGTGAATAAAATGAAAGGAAGCCCAGGTACATGACAGAACTTCTTTCCCTTCCTCGGGACCTTATTTACATAGCACTGCCAGAAAGTTCATCAACACCATACAATTGGGAAATGGTTAATAAAAACAGTGATTATAATAATAAATTCCAACTTGAGACCATTTCTCATTCAAAACAGGTCTATGAGTTCCGTTTGGATTTTCCTGCCAGCACGAGAAAACAATGTTTACAAATGTAGAGATTGTAAAGGCAGCACCTTCCATGCTACTTAAGAGGTTAGATAATATTCCCCGAAGGGTGCTTTCTATCAATAATTTTTAGCAATTTTTTTTCTTTCTTTCCCTAAATTAAACCTAATATACACAGAAATGGTGCCAAGCCTGAAAGGGAAAAAAAAAAAAAAAAAAAAAAGCTCAGGAAAAAAAACAACCTTTCCAGTAACATGCTTAACATGAGGAAAGGTTAGGCAGATAATTACCATTTACATTTACACAATCAACTGCCATATTTTTAAAGCTGACTAAATGCTACTCTAGTTCATTATGTAACCATGCGACAAAGGCTATTTTTTTCTTTAGAATTTCAGTTTCCCTGAGGTAAAACCACCAGGAGATTTGAATATTATCCAACAGTATTTTAAAACTTCATTGAGACATATTCCCATCTTTTGTTAGGCAGTTTCTACCACTTTGGCTAATCCTATATAATAAAAGCTTAGCATGCAAATTGACCAAACTGCGGAATGACCTGGGGAATGACCGATCACTGTGATGCACACTGACCACCAGGGGGCAGATGCTCAATGAAGGAGCTTCCCCCAGCCTGCTGGCCCCAGGCCAGCCAAGGCGGGTACGAGCAGGGGCCCCCTGATTGCCCTGCCGGTCGCCCCACAGATCAACCCTGATTGCCATCCAGGCTTAGGGACCCTACCCATGCATGAATTTCATGCACTGGGCCTCTAGTAATCAACAAAAAACAAGGCAACTATATTATCTATGGTGGAGAGGGTTATGGTATGTATGTATGTATATACGTATGTATTTGTGTGTGTGAGTGTGTGTGTGTGTGTGTGTGCACATAAACTACCCTCCCCAAAGCAGAAACTAGATGGGTTAGCACCCTGATGTTACTTGAGGATGTGTCAGTGGAACTCCAGCAGGTTCAGCAGAGTTAGGCTGGATACTGAATGATTCTCTGGGCCCTTTGGAAAGAGGTAGGGAATTGTGTGAATGCTTGTGCTTACAGATAAACCTAAAACAGATGCACACGCACATACACATGCACATACATTCCGAGTCTAGACCTAAAATGAGGCTTACAAAGATGAACCAGTTATGTCATCTAACATTTCCACAATTGTGATTCCCCTGCTCCCCTGGAATAACTGTAAAATAAACAGAAAAACAATAAAGCAGCTTAACTGGCTATTCTGGGTCCCAAGGCTGAGAATGCAGTAGGAGTAACTGTCCAACTGAAGAGTGGGGCTGGGCTGCCCATCCAGCAAAGCTAGTTCTGCAGCCTCACCCCATCACCCACCTCTAGACTGCAGAGCAGAGGCAGTCACACTAAGGATGACTGTTGCCTAGAGCTGTGGGCCCAGGATGGAGAGGTCTGTGCCTGTTCTGCTCTCACTCCATGGAGGCAGAGCTGATTCTACAGAGGGAGGGAGAGAGGTGCCACCCAGTCACTTCCAGCCAGTGAGCAGGGCCTTCTGCATTCAGGACACTCACCTGGTTGGAACTCCAGGATTTCCCAGTCACAGCTTATCCACTGTAGTACCCTCCTTTGTCGTCTACCTATCCTCTTCCTTCAACTCTGTGTCCTTATTCCCTATGCAACAGTCGGCGGTGACTAAGGAAAGAAGGGGGAAAATCAATTTGTTTTCTTCCCTCTCAAATGTAAGTCACACACAGGGTTGTCCATCTGACTTGATGGAGACAAGCAGCTGAGAAAGACAAGGGAGCTCAGGAGACAACCCCTGACCCCATGCTGTCAGTCACCAAAGCACAGGAGTAGAGGGTTGGGGCCTCTGTGATGCAGAAAGCGCTCATTTTCTGTGCAGCATCTGCTGAGCAAAGCTCCACAAAAGGTTAGTGGCATGGAGCTAAATGTGGCAAAAGAAAAAAATGCCATCCCGCTGCCATTATCTTACCAGCAGGGAGGGGTAAGGGAGGTGGGAGGGTGGAATCAGGCCCAGATAGAGAAGAAAACACTATTAAAACATTGTGAAGAGCTTTTTTTTTCTTTTTTTTTTAAATAATAAAAGGTTTGTTAGACCAGAAACAAAAACAAGGTAAAAGGGAACCAAATGACTTTCATGACGAATATGGACTGAAGGCTTTCCGTGGGGCAGAAACTGTTCTAGGTGAATAAGGCAAATAACGTCTCCATTCTTAGAGAACTAACATTTAGTAGCAACGGACGAAGGCGATTAAGAAAAAACTTCACAGAGTGGTGTACGCTCTGAAGACAACGCAAAGCAAAAAAGAGAAACTTGGAGGAAGAGAAGGGTCTATTTTAATAAGGTTGCAGGTAAGGCTCTCTGAGACTGAGTCATCCATCCAGAGGTCTGGGGGAAAGGTGTTCTCCGCAGAGGGGACAGCAAGCGCAGAGTCCCTGCCTTCCCAGGAATGCCTGCATTCCTGTAAATTTCATGAAGCTCCTATTTTTCACGAAAGGGAACAAGACAAATCCCCTGCCTCTGAAGTCGCCATGTGGAGTGACATGATAAGTGCACACCCAAGCAGCCACACGAATACCAATGGGAAGAGTCCGTCACAATTTCCAAGAAGTCATGAACGCATGACTTGACGCATGAACTTGATTGAAGAGTTGGATTGTGCTCCAGACCTGTTTAAAACAACATGCTGGGCGCAGGAAATAGACTGAGCAAAGGCATGACATGTCAATGAGCCACACCTGTACCCTGTACATTACACTCTTACACCATTTCAGCACTTAATTGTATGAATTTGTTTCATGTTTCCCTTCACTACTGGAATGTACATTCTTTGACAAAAGGGAACTTACTCATTTTGAACCTTGAGTTTCTTGCACAATGCCTGGTACATAGAATAGAGTCAGGGAATGTCTGTCCAATATATGGGATGAGGAGTGAAAAGACAGGTTGATGGTACCTTGTGAAGGTTGGAATGTGCCAGGGGATAGAAGTTGGACTTCTTTCTGTAGATATGGGGGCCATCAAAGACTTTCTAATTTACAAACCTTATGAAAGACGAAAGTGAGCTTAACCTACCACTGAACCCGGAAGCCTTCCTTTATACTAGTAAAGCCTATATTGGTGGTGCTGACAGCTGCAGCTGATGTTGTTTAAATGAAGATGTGGCTTTTTGTTTCCTTCAGGGAAGAGACATATATTAATTGCAGTGCTTTTTAAGACATGAAACATGGTTTTAAAAGCTTGATAATCACTTCTACTAAAGGTTTCCTGCTGCGATTGTCAAATATGAGTCTTCACCCATTCCCTGTGACCCACTTCCCTGCCATTGCCTTGCTCCACATTGAATCAGCCAACGCATGTGTATTTATTGCATTCCTCCTCTGCGGGCAGCGAGGAGTACCGTGTGAGATAACATATCCTTCACACTTCAGAATAATAAAGTATCCTTCATGGCCAAGGGCATTTTTGTTCCTACTGTATGTTATTATCCAGTGCAACCCTTTCATCTCATTTTCAACCCAGGTGGTTAGGCTGGCTCCTGGAAGAGCCAGACGATAGAGTGGGTTTCCTGGCTTCAGGTCATCAGGAACCACACTTTGTTCATCTTGGGTACCTCCAGGAATGACCAACAAAACTGCTTGGCACTTCCAAAGCTCTAGGCATTGCCTCAGATAAATTACTCCATCCTGTACCACCATTGTAACTACCTCACTTCTGTCTTTGTGCCCCAGTGGCCCTCTCCAAACTCCACTCTCTTTTCAGACCTCAGCAAGATGTCAGAGCATTTGCTCATGGAAGCTGTAGAGAGCTGCCCGCCCCCTATGGTGTAGCTCTGTGCACCAGCAGGAACTCGGGCATGGAAACAGATGCCACAATTTGCCAACCAGAAATAACACAGACGTGGCCGCACACCTTCAAGTACACAGGCACTAAGATTAGATAACTGTTAATTTCAACAAAAATGCAGCCCAGCTGATAAGAGATCCATTCATTTCAGAGACCCATCCCACTTACAGAAAGGAGCAGGCAACTCCATGAGTGAGGTTCAGATGCAAACGGAGCACTCGGAGGTTCCCAAGCTCACTTGTACCCTGACAAGTTCTAAATACTCCATTTTACTGGGATTCATTCATTCATAGTTCTTTATGCTATATGGGGTGGTCCCCCTTAGAGAAAAAAAAATTACAAGAAACATAATGAATGTCATTAATAGTATGATGAGTTATCATGAGGAAAACCATGAAAGGTAGCTGACCAGCTCAAAGACATTGAACCAAAATCAAATCATCAGCAAGAGACATCAACAAGCATGACAAATGTCTCTTCTAACATGTTACTATTTTTAACTCCTGTGACTTGCTAATAATCTAATACCACCCCCTTTTATAAAACACTAGCTTGGAAATTAGGAAGTTGAGACACATGAAGACTCACTATACACAGTGAAAGGGAAAATCCATCAAGAGAAAGAAAAAGATGGCTCTCTAAAGGAATGGGAGGAATGGGACCCCTGGGGGAGGACTACTTATCCTAAGTAAACGAACAAATGAAGAACTTCTCCAACAGTTCTGCAGATTCCCACTTACTATGCAGTTATTTCCTTAAGCATAATGCATTTATCTCTCCAAGACAGAAAACCATAATTTAATTAAAGTTAAAATGAAGAACTTAACGAGTTGCTACATTATTAGGTCCCTTTGAAAGAGTTAAATGTTCCCATGCTCAGATCTCCTCTCTTCCTGTGCTTCAAGATAAGTACTGGGAGATTTATGTGCCATGAATTTCCAATTACCCATCTCTACCAGCTGGGCTGTCAATCACCACTTGTCTTATCCTGGATGTCTTCACCACCCCCACTTCCTCCTGTACTCAGAAACAAGCTTATTCTTCCAAAAAGAGCTTACCACCAGGCAGGCAAATGCTAGTTTTTATGTCCAGTTTCTGCTGGACAGAATTTCTCCCTCAAATTACTGCCATCCCAGCGTCCCAACATATTCAAATAAACCAAGGGTTGCCACAAATTGTGGGCAATTTAAGATTTCAAAAGAGAATTTACATCATGCATCTTCCCAGCGTCCACTGAAGCAGAAATGATGAGCTCTCGAGAGCAATCCACCTCCCCGTGACATCTGGAAGCAGGTGGGAGAATTCTAAATGATAACTACCCTCAGACACCAGCAGAACACAGAAAAAAGCATGTCTGCAAATGCATGCTGACATACTAGTTGTAATCTTGGATGAAAATAATGCTGGAAACTCTCCACTGCTCTTGGAACTGGGTTTTATCTGGAGCGTGAACATTTAAAAATGAAGGCATCAAAGACTCCAGAAAAGTAGTTTAAAAGGTCTGACTATCAGTATCACAATTAGATACTTGAAAATAAATAACAGTTGTCATTCAATGGTTAGCATTATGGTGGTAAGTCTTAAAGGCATGGATTCGTTTCTTGTGATTGTGCCCAAAACATGTATCTCTTCAGCTGACAAATATTGAATACTTACTATGTTAAAGGCTCTGTGTTAAATCTTCAGGGAGATAAAAAAAAAAAAACAACAACAAATCCCACAAGCCCATGCTACAAGGTTGTAGAAGTATACGCATAAATAATATTAGCAAAACAAAAATTGGTATCAGAATGCCTGTGGAACACGCTGTGAATTCAGAGGAGACAAGATCTTGCATCTGGCTGGAGGAGGACAGGAATTCAAGGAGAACATCATGAAGGAAGGCTTCACCGATGGTGAACTCAATGCAGTCCACTACAGTATGGCAGTGCTGTGGACTTTCTAATTCTTCGGTTGTTCCTCTTCCTCCTGTCCTACTTTGCTTGTTTCTAGAGGACAAGCAGAAGCAAGATAATGGAAACTCAAGCTCCAATTTTTTTTTTTTAAATATGCAGTTTGGATAATTTTGATGTATACAGTCTTATTTAATTTACTAGGGGCCCGGTGCACGAAATTCGTGTAGTGGGTGTGTGTGTGTGGGGGGGGGGGGAGTGTCCCTCAGCCCAGCCTGCCCCCTCTCACATACTGGGAGCCCTCAGGCGTTGACCCCCATCACCCTCCAATCGCAGGATTGGCCCCTTGCCCAGGCCTGACGCCTCTGACAGAGGCGTCAGGCCTGGGCAGGGGACCCCCAGACCCCTCCGATTGCTGACTCTGCCCCTTGCCCAGGCCTGATGCCTCGGCCAGAGGCGTAGACCTCCATGACCCTCCGATCGCCTGATCGGCCCCTTGCCCAGGCCTGACACCTCCACCAGAGGTGTCAGGCTTGGACAGGGGACCCTCATCTCCCCCGGATCACTGGCTCTGGCCCCCGCCCAGGCCTGAGGCCTCTGGCCCAGGAATTATGCCTGGGCAGGGGACCCCCATCTCCCTCTGATCGCTTGCTCCAACCCCCGCCCAAGCCTGACGCCTCTGACCCAGGCTTCAGGCCTGGGCAAGGGGACCATCATATCCCCCCAATCCCTGGCTCCGCCCCCCACCCAGGCCTGATGCCTCTGGCCCAGGCATCAGGCCTGGGCAGGGGATCCCCAGCCCCCCGCCCAGGCCTGATGCCTCGGCCAGAGGAGTTGATCCTCATCACCCTCCGATCACCAATCACCGGATCGGCCCCTTGACCAGGCCTGAGGCCTCCGGCAGAGGTGTCAGGCCTGGGCAGGGGACCCCCAGTTCCCCGCTGTTGCAGGCTCCGCCCCTGCCCAGGCCTAACGCCTCTGGTCTAGGCGTCCGGCCCGGGCAGCGGGGACCCGCAGTGGCAGCGGCCCCACGATCGTGGGCTTTGCTTTAGGCCCAGGCAAGGGACCCCTAGCTCCTGGGACTGCCAGCTTCGACCGTGCCCAGCTCCCATCGCTGGCTCCACCCCTACTTCCTGCTATCACTGGCCAGGGCGGCAAAGGCGCCTGATTCTCTGATCATGGCTGGGGGGCAGGGCAAAGGCGGCCCCAGGGCCGCCTTTGCCCTGCCCCCCAACTCTTAGCTCCCCCCTGGGTTTCCGATCACTGTCAGTGGCAGGGGGCTTCTTCCTGCTTTCCCGTTCGCCTCCCTGCATTGTGCCTACATATGCAAATTAACTGCCATCTTGTTGGCAGTTAACTGCCAATCTTAGTTGGCAGTTAATTTGCATATAGCCCTGATTAGCCAATGAAAAGGGTATCGTCGTACGCCAATTACCATTTTTCTCTTTTATTACTGTAGATAAAATGAAATATATGGATCACTTAATGTTCATTGCTCTGGTTACTGAGAAGTATAAATAGCATGAAAGGCATATTCAAATCCAGAAAAGTAGTCAGTCCTTCTTTCCAGGTTCTGAGTCTGGAGAATGCCATGGCACGGGCACTGTCATGAGCAATGGGACCCTCCCTTCAGGCACCATCCTGATAAATAGGGCAGTGATGAGGTGGGAAAGTCAGACTAACCACTGAGATCAACTCCAATGCACCCAGGGCTTTGAAATGTCTATTACACATTTCATCCACTTATTCCCCCAATTGTCAAAAGCACATGAAACAGATGCGGCCTGACACGTTGGACCTGATGTGCACCCAGGCACCAGAAACTTGCTGAACTTGCTTTCCACTCCTCTGTCATTAGGTAGGTGGTAGCCCCCAGCATTGTTAGTGCTGCGATGGTACTCGTGGGCCAAGATCTGTTGTTGACCCTCACACTAGATATGCAGCCACCATGACAGCCAATATGTGGTGGGCCCTGCCTTTGTACTCGGTCCATTGAAGTGTTTGAGGAACAGTCTCATTTAACCATGAAACAACGCTTAGATGTATGTATTATCCCACCATTGTCTAAAGGTAGAAACTAAGTCAGGGTAACATTAAACAATTTCCTTAAGGCCACTTACCTGCTAAGTGGAAAAGCTAGGATTTTAATTCAGTTCTCTCCAACTCCAAAGCCTGTGGTCTTAACCATGTGCTCTTAGCCACAGCTCTGTCCTGCTTCCCTGAGACTGCCTGGGAATTAGAGGTGGAATTCTGAGTTTTTATCCCAGGATAAACTGTCAAGGATGTGGGTCTAATGCTGAACAAAAACTTCTCAATATATTCCCGCCCTCTGATTTTGGCCATGACCACTAGCCAAAAGAAACCAGTAACATGGCCTCCTCCCTCTGCTCCTCATGTCTTATCCCCTCTATTTACCTGGAGCAACTAACTGTACCAGACCAACCATCCAACCAACCATACCAGGGTGGAGACTGAACTTGATCTGGTGACATAGGGGATCTGAACTTTGGCTGCACATTAGGACCTCACGCCCCCTGAGATTCTTCTGGCCTGGGTGAAACCTATTTTTTTTTTTTTAATATCCAAGATGATTCTATTGTGCATCCAAGAATGAGAATTACTATATTAAGGGAAAAATGTCAAGGGTTTGAGGCCCTTCTTTTCACAGTCAGCAGAGCAACTGGCTTCATCTCATGCTTTTGTGAAAGCCCATTACTATCTCCCTGCTGATGACAGATTGCTCTTTCCAGAAGAGAACAATGCCCCAACTGTAACCTAAAATTTAAGGAGGGTAAGGAAGAAAAGCAACAGAGGAGAAACTTCTCAAAAGAGTAAAATGCATTTCTAACCACAATTTAAATATAAAATAACTGATCATAATATAATGGGAGACTATTTTTTGCAACTGAGAAGGTTCTTTTTATTTTTGACCTTGCATCCACAATTCAGTGAGAGAATTATATTTAGACATCACATAGCTCAAATTGGCAAATATGCAGTTTGTGTATGAGTTTAACAGTATTTTCTATCCCTGTGCCAGTCTACTCCTATCTCCAGGTAATTCTCTCATTTTGCTTTGTACTCACTAGTTTCACCCGGCAGGGTTTAAGGCAAGTAGTAAATACTTTGTAAATATGAGTTGAATAAGTAAGACAGCAAGATGAAAAATGCATTTGACAAGGAACCTCCAGCTCTCTGACCTCCTTTTCTTAGCAAACTGAGATTTCAGGTTTGTTCCTGATGAGGTGATTAGAAAGACCTTGAGAGAAGAAACCATGCCTATGGCCACTGAATAAAGTGAGCACACTGCACTAGAAGAGATCAATAGGGATTGATAGAGATTACGCAGCTGTACTAAATCTTTCAACTATCTCCTTAAAAAAACAAGACTTAGAGGGAAACAGAGAGAAGTGCATGTCTGGAATTAATATCAAGACAACTGCCTGATTCCAGGCTCTAAGTTTTATTTTATTTACTAGAGGCCCAGTGCACAAAAATTTGTGCACTCGGTGGTGGGGGGGGGGGGTGTCCCTCAGCCCGGCCTGTGCCCTCTTGCAGTCTGGGACCCCTCAGAGAATGACCACCTGCTGGCTTAGGCCCACTCCCCGGGGGATTGGGCCTAAGACGGCCATCAGACATCCCTCTGGCAGCCCGGCAGCCTTTGGGGGATGTCCACTTGCCAGTGGGGAGTCAGCCTAAGCTGCAAGCAGACATCCCTAGCACTGCTGAGGAGGCAGGAGAGGCTCGTACCACCACCATGTACTGGCAACTGGCAGCCATCAGCCTGGCTTGTGGCTGAGCAGAGCTCCTCCCATGTGAGAGCACCCTGACCACCAGAGGGCAGCTCCTGCATTGAGCGTCTGCCCCCTGGTGGTCAGTGTGTGTCATAGTGACCAGTCATTCCCAGTCCTTCTGCTGTTAGGGTCAGTTTGCATATTACCTTTTTACTATATAGGATAGAGGCCTGGTGCACAGGTGGGGGCCGGCTGGTTTGCCCTGAAGGGTGTCCCGGATCAGGGTGGGGGTCCCGCTTGGGTGCCTGGCCAGCCTGGATGAGGGGATGATGGCTGTTTGCAGCTGGTCATACCCCCTTCAGGGTGGCGGGGTCCCCACTGGTGTGCCTGGCCAGTCTGGGTGACGGGCTGAGGGCCGTTTTCAGGCTGGCGGGCAACTGAAGCTCCCAGACTCTCCTTTTTTTCTTTTTATTTCTTTTTTTTTTATTCTGGGATTCATTTACCTTCTATAGCTGTCACTGGAGTTGAGAGCCGGCTCCAGCTCTGAGGCTGCGGCTGGCTGAAAGCAGGTATCTGGGTTTGTTTAGCTTCTATAATTGAAACATTGTTGCCATCACTGCCGCTTTAAGCTCTGAGGCCGAAGCTGGCTGAAAGCAGGTATCTGGAGCTTGTTTAGCTTCTATAATTGCAACATTGTTTCTTAGAGTGCAGCTCAGAGGCTGGCAGCAGCAGGCGGGGAACGTTGGCTTCCTCCATCACTGGAGCAAGCAAGCCTCCTGTTCGCTTCAGCTGCCTGGCTGCCGGCCACCATCTTGGTTGGCAGTTAATTTGCATATCGCCTTGATTAGCCAATGGAAAGGATAGCGAAGTTATGATTAATTACCATGTTTGTCTATTATTAGATAGAATTCACTAGAGGCCTGGTGCATGGATTCGTGCATCGGTGGGGTCCCTTGGCATAGCCTGCAGTGATCGAGCCAAAACAGGCAGTCCAATGCCACCTGCTGCTCCTGCTCATCCCGGCCCCACTGTGCCTGCTGCCACCGCTTGGTAGGCTCGCTGCAGCTCTGCTGCAGTCTCCCAGCTGTGGCGGCCAGCCAAGCCCTGCATCTGGCGCCCGTCAGTCAGCTGAGTGGAGTTCCCACTGTGAGAGTGCAGCTCCTGTGTTGAACATCTGCCCCAGTGGTCAATGTGCGTCATAGCAACCAGTTGGCAGGTCCTTCAGTCACTTAGGCTTTCATATATACAGATATTCCAAATTTTTAAAAAGGGGTGGATAAGATAGAGGATTTGTATAGCTTACAAGATTTCATATAATCCAGCAAGATGATGTCAAATAGAACAAAGTAAGAAAGAAAAGACAAAAATGAGTTCTATTTCTTTGTGCCTGAGGTAGACAGCAATAGAGTCAACCCTGTTTGCCTCTTCCTCTCCTACCTGACACCTACTTATCTCTGAAGGTGTAATTCAGATGTCACTTCCCAATGGATGACCTAACTTATAATCCTATGAGTGTTTACGCTGAATTCCATTCTTGCATGATATAGCAATTGCTTATGGAAATGTCTCCATACCTAGGGCTCCTTAACAGTACAACAGCAATAGGCACCTAATACTGTTCGTTGGACAAGTGTGATGAACTAAATATTGTATCATATTCTGATACATATTCTGAAGCCCTAACCGTCAGTATGTGGCTATCTTTGTAGATGGGACCTCCAAGAAAGCAATTAAAGACGAGGCCCTGATCTTCCATCCTCTGGTAGAACTAGTGCCCTTCTAAGAAGAGACACCAGAGAACTCTGGAGACTTATCTATCTATCTGCCTATCTACCTCTACCTCTACCTCTATCTATTGTTATCTCTTTCTCTTTCTCTATCTGTCTTCCCCTCTCTCCCCTCCCACTGGAGATCATTCACCAAGGAAAGGCCCTGTGAGGACAAAGTTAGAAGTCAACTATCTACAAGCCAGGAAGATGGCCCGCACTAGAAACCGAATCAGCTGAAGACTTTATCTTGGGTGTCTAGCCTCCAGAATTGTAAGAAATAAATTTCTTTAAAAATAAGCAACTGTTGTTTAAACCACCCAGTCCATGTTATTCTGTTGTAGCAGCTCCAGCTGACTAAGGCAACAAGAAATTGATGAATTTAATAACATGGTGGAAAAGCCACTTCATTAGAAAACTCTCTCTCCAATATGTATTCATAAAAAAGCAACGTAAGTCCAATATTCCATTTGCTCGTCTCTAATATAGACAAGATAAAACCTCCTTTATCTAGCCTTAGTGACACTGTAAGAATCACAGAAGCTCTGAATAAATAATTATTATTATAAACAAAGCTGGGTCCTTCCCTATGTACTCCGACAATCAGTCTTCAGTGGCCTGCGTGCTATAAGCCCTCAGGTCCTCCTCTTGAGGCCTCTCTCTTCCCACAGGCCATTATTTCCTAATTGCTCAATTAAGAAACCCGATGGTTAATGTATTAAGTATAAGGGCATAGTTGGTATATTCAAATTAGGTAAGAAAAATCTTATCTGCTATTTGAGGCTCTACTTCAAAAATATATCTGCTTATATCAGGTTCAGGTAGTTATGAACATGGTTGTAATTTTCTTCTTTATATTCAAGTGTATTCTCTAAATCAGGGGTGGGCAAACTTTTTGACTCGAGGGCCACAATGGGTTCTTAAACTGGACCGGAGGGCCGGAACAAAAGCATGGATGGAGTGTTTGTGTGAACTAATATAAATTCAAAGTAAACATCATTACATAAAAGGGTACGGTCTTTTTTTTTTTTTTTTTTTTTTTTTTAGTTTTATTCATTTCAAATGGCCCGCGGGCCGTAGTTTACCCACAGCTGCTCTAAATTGTCAAAAGACAACTGAGTTAATTTTGAATGAAGAGCAAGAGAAAATCACACAAGGTAAAGGCTAAAGAAAAGACTCACATCCTACCCAGCAACCTCATAACCGCTGCTCTCTGCAAAAACAAGACCTCACCCTTCCTCCACGACCTCACCTGCATCTCTGCTTTCCACTCCTGCTCCCTCACACAAAACCAAAAATGTCCTGGAAGTTCCCAAAATGCTCTTCTACTTCATCAGTTCAGGTCACTGAGAACTGATTTTATTCCAAAGTGTTCAGGGTGATCCAACCCCATCACTACTCTGCCTTCTTAAAATACCTCTAATTTCATACCCTCGCTGGTGTGGTATGCAGTCAGTTGGGCATTGACCGGTACACCAAAAGGTTGCCAGTTGGATTCCCAGTCTGGGCACATGCCTGGGTTTTGGGCTCAATCCCTGACAGGGGGCATGCAGGAGGCAGCCAATCTATGTTTCACTCTCACATTGACGTTTCTCTCTGTCTCTCTCCCTGTTCCTTCCTCTCTCTCTAAAAAAATCAATCAAAAATCTTTAAAAATAAATAAATAAAATACCTCTAATTTCTGAGTTCAGTAGGAAATGCCAGCTTGTGCACAAAGCACAGATCTAGCCCACTGCCAGGCACTAAGAAGGCTCTCCATAAATGTCAGTTCCCTTCCTTCCTACACTTAAACCCCCTTTTAAATAAAAGTGTCACTTGAGGGGGGCAGAATTAGCCATATGCAGTATTGTCTCAAACTTTTGTACACAGTCACACAGATATTCAGGGACATAAAAGGAATTTGCTTAATAAACACTAGCATCTCCATTCTGTGTTTTAAACTACACATGCTAATTTTCTGGAAGACAGAAGGCGAGTGTCCCACAAATTAAGTTTCCTTATAGACAAAAGCAGCTGTCTCACCTCACTTACCATCCCCACGGTCATGTTCAACAGCTCTAGCTTTCAAACTGCTGCTGGAGGTACATTTAAACTTAAGGAAAAATACAGTTCCGGACATCTGGAATCATTAAAAAACAACCTAGCTTCTTCTCTCCCTAAGGATGATGATGATGATAAAGCCCATACTTAATGTAGTCACACACTTATGCTAAAGACACACAGTTAGCATATTTTAAAAATTCTTCTGCTTATTATTAACCTAAGAATATGTTTAACCATCAGGCTATGTCTCGATTAACGGATCAATATCTGTTAATAAATACACTTGTTTGGGTTTCACATCCATTGCTATATTTTGCCTTGTAACAGAAAAAGAGGGATTAAAAGAGTGACCAAAATTTCACACGCCAGTATCCACATATAACATTACTTACACAAATTTATGTTTTTTTCCTATGAATAAACCAGAAACAGAAAAGCAAATCATGATATTTGCTAACTGTCCTTACTATTCTCTGGAAAAATAACTGCAAATTTTCTATTGCATTTTCGCTCTTAGGCTGAATCTTAAGTGCAAGTAGAGTTCACCAGAGTAGCATGGAAGGGACGTTTCACAGGAGCAGGAAAAGAGAATGCGAAGTCCAGGGTGAGGCAGAGAACCACTGGTGGGCACTCAAGGACAGAGAAGTCCTGCAGCACAAGCTCCCAAATCCACTTCCGAAATCAATGCTCTGATGTTGGTCATCAGAGAACTTTGGGATATTCCCCGTGGCTCAGGCATCAGGAAGAAGCGATAACATACAGAGAAAGACAGACATTTGGACATCTATTTACACCAAAGCTCTGTGTCCAGAGAGAGGTAAGAGGTCCACGTTGTGTCCAGCAAAGTAAGATGTTCTGGGCTCCTCTTCCCAATTGAGTTTTCCATTTCCTAATGCTCCTCTCCTCCCCAGTGGAAGCACAGGGCTGAGGGTAGGGATTGGATACTGTCCTGATCCTTGAGGAAGGGGCATGCACTGTTCTCACTGTGTTCTCTCTGTTCCCCTGCTGGGCCTGGGTTTATGAGTGCAAGGGTCAGCTCCCACCAAAGATAGAAAATGAAGGCTCTTAGTGAACACCTGAGAAGTGAGGAGTCAATCCCTCCAACAGAGCAACAGAGCAGAGTGGTTACACACCTCCTGACATGACCACCTACTAACCTTTGAACTTGACAAGTTACTTAAGCTCTTTAAAACATTATGGTCCCCATTTGCAGAATGGGAAAAATACCCACCTACCTTACAGGGAGAGAGATTGCAAAGCATTTTAGTAGGGTATTAGTCAGATAAAGGCTCAAAGAGTGTCAGATATTTAGATATTCTGGCTTCCCATGTACTTTTGCAAGTCCTTGCCTTTCAAGTTAGTATTTATAATATCACCATTATAAATAGGTGAAAATTCCCTGATTAGAGAAGAGAATCACATGGAGTTCTAAGGTGGCTGTTGTGTAGCTGTCAGAAGCCATATAAACTAAACCCATTCCTTCTGCTGGTGGGCTTAGAATAAAGCATACTGACATCACAGAAAACAGAAGCTTTGGGCCAGGAAAAGGCAGATTTCACCAGAAAACATTCATTCCGTTATTCCAGGTACTAATGGCTTATTATGGGTCAGGCCCCATTAAGGAGCTAGTGATTCAGGCCCAGAAAAAAAAAAAGAAAAAAGATGATAATCTTTGCCCCAGAGGGGTTTACATTCTAGTGGAGGGAGACTAAAAAGAAATGAAGAACGAAAGTATGTATGCTAAGGACTGTGAAGAGAAAGAAGCAAGAAAGGAGACCGCAGCACTGTGCGCAGGTTAGAGTTTCAGCAGGGCCCTCAGGTAGGATGACACTTGAATAAACATGTACACATGTGGGCAGGGGCGCCCCAGGCTGCAGATGCAGCACAGTAAAGGCGCCCGGATGGGAGCAGGCCTGCTGTGCTCCAGAACAGGAATGAGAGCCTTATGGCGAGTCAGTGAGCTAGAGAATGGAATGAGGACCTCAGAGAGAATCAAGGCATTAGATTCCACAGAGTCTTTGTCAAGTTCACCCTGAGTTAGAGAGGACGCCCTTAGTGTTTTGAGCAGAGAGAGATGATCAGACTGATGTTAGCCATATTATTGAGCTGAGGTGTTGAGGTGGTGGCAATGGAAAGTGGTCAGACTCTGAAAATATTTATATCTATAAATATACCTTTATATAATTCATAATTTTATAAATATATAATACATAATATATAAATGTAATTTATATTATAATTTATAATATATTGTCCTATCTAATAAAGAGGGGAATATGCTAATTGACCCTCACACCATCGCAAATGATGGCGGTGCCTACAGCCAATAAGGAGAGAATATGCTAATTGACTGTCCCACCCTCAAAGATGGTGGCACCCACAGCCACAAGATGGCAGCACTCAGTCCCCTCAGCCCCACTGGGGCAGCTTTGCCACACACCTGCCTCTGGAATCCCCCAGTCCCCCAGCTGCCCAGGGATGGCCTGAGGCACAGGCAAGCCTCGGATGGCAGCTGCCCAGCCGCCCAGGGCCACCTGAGGCTCAGGTAACCAGGGCCGGCCAAGGATTGCGCTGCCAGCAGTGGCAGCAGCAGAGGTGTGATGGGGGCGTCGCCTTCCCCTGATTGCTGGGTCACTTCCTGCCCCTGAGAGCTCCCAGACTGTGAGAAGGGGCAGGCCAGGCTGAGGACCACCCCCTCCAGTGCATGAATTTTCATGCACCGGGCCTCTAGTTTATCATAATAAGCCAGAGTAGGATGAAGCTGCCATTATGGAGGTGAGACAAGGCAGATGGTGGAAAGAAGCAAATATGTGGGATTAAGACGTGGAGATTCTGATTGGACATGTTAAGTTCTAGAACCCTTTAAAGAACACATTTGAACCTGGACTGTAAGCGAGCGTAAGGCTGGAACTCTATATTTGGGGAAAACAGAAGGCATTAAAAACCTGGAGGCTGCAGGAAATCACTAAGGGAGTGAATTTCATTTCAGAAGAGGAGAGGTCTGAGGACTGATCCCTGGGCACTCCAGTGTTTGGGGATAAGGGAGACCAGGACTGACCAGCAAAGGAACTGAGAAGGAGGGGCAGAGAGGTGGGAGGAGAGCCAGTGTTTCCTTGGATAAAGAATCACTCTCAAGCTAGAGAGATGGAATGATAGGTTGTGTCCAATGCTGCTGGTATATCAAATAAGAGGGCTGAGAGGCACCGTGGCTGGTGTGGCTCAGTTGGTTGGAATGTTGTCCCGTACACTGAAAGGTGGCAGGTTAGATTCCTAGACAGAACACATACGCAGGTTGCGGGTTCGATCCCTGGTTGGGGTACCTGCGGGAGGCAACCGAACAATGTTTCACTCTCATATTGATGTTTCTTTCTCTCCCTCTCCCTTATTTCTCCCTCTCTCTCAAAAAAAAAATCAATAAAAATGCATATCCTTAAGTGAGGACTAAAAATACAAGAGGGTGAGTGCTGACAATTGGATACAGCAACATGGGTCACTGTGACGCTGAAAGGAATAGTTTCAGTGCAGTGATGAGGACAAAAATCTGACGGGGTTGGAGCTAAGAAAGTATGGGTGGAAAGCAAGTGAAAGAAATAAGAATAAGCAAGACTTTAAGGAGTTTTACTAAAGGAGGGAGCTTAGGCCTTCAGACATGTGAAATCAAATAAAGGAGTTTTCTTTTGAGATGCGAGGGATTACAATAGACATGTGTGCCATTGGTAAGTAACAGGCAGCAGAGAAGATGCAGGAAAACAGTACAACAGGACTTTCCATTCAGAATCAAGGACCCAACCCTGAACCTGGAGGAAAACACAGGTAAGAGGCAAGGAAAACTGACGGCCCCTCAACAGACAAGCATTGGAGTGGGACCCTTCAAACACTGACATTTCCAAACTGCCAGCCAGCATGTGCGGAGTGATTTAGAGAACATGGGCTCCTGGGTGAATCTCAATGGCTTATCTATGACTGTTTTCACAGCCCTGCCCCTCTCTGCCTCAGGCCTGACCTAGCCCTCTGACTCCTGAGCCTGCAAGCAGGGCCTGAGCTCACAGCAGATTATTACCTTTCAGGCTCCAGCAGCTGGGAGGGAGAGTTGTCAGCACATTGACTAGGAATAGAAAGAGAGGCAATGCCATGGGAAACCTCTTTTTCTAGATCAGGTTTAACTACCTTTCACCAAAGAACATAGCCAAGTGTCGTCTGGCAAACCTCGCAGATTAAAAAAATGCAAATATTTGATTTATGCTGCTCATTCCCTAGCAACACTGCTCGGATACTCACAGGCACATGAGGAAATGTTAGATACTGTACGTTTGTTTCATTGTAAACACAGTCCTTGTCTTTATGCAACTCCAAATTTGAGGGGTGTGGGAGGGAAAGTAAGCAAGATCGACAAATGTGCAGATTTATAATACGGATAAACAAACAGATTGATAAGAATGAACATGTTAAAACACAGAAGGCAGAAATTCATTCACTTATTTATGTATTGTCTTATTTTTGGAAAGATTTAAGATGAATAAAAAAAGAGCATAAATAAGCCAGCAAGCATCAGGGCGGAAGGACAGAGATGCCGGAAGATAACTCAGTTACTGACAGACTCCCAGGCTTCAGGGACATCCCTTAATCGCTCTCAGCCACAGTGTCCTCCTCTCTAAAGCAGGGGACAGACCACATGACCTCAGGGCCTCCTTTACTTCAACACATTTTTGACCTCCCAATTCCTCTTACTTCCCAAAAGATATTTCTCAGCCCATCTGTGACTTGCGTTTTATAAATGCATTCTCCATGCCCACAACCATATCACAGACAACTCATTTACTCGGCAACGTTCCTGTGCCTGCCAAGTGGCTCCAAACTCAGGCCACTTTCACTGATGCCACAGCCCCCACTTCCGGGGCTATTCCAACACGGTTCACAGCAGACACATAAAAATAAACAGCAGAGCCCTGACCGGTTTGGCTCAGGGGATATAGCGTCGGCCTGCGGACTGAAGGGTCCCAGGTTCGATTCCGGTCAAGGGCATGTACCTTGGTTGCAGGCACATCCCCAGTAGGGTGTGTGCAGGAGGCAGCTGATCAATGTTTCTCTCTCATCGGTGTTTCTAACTCTCTACCCCTCTCCCTTCCTCTCTTTGAAAAATCAATAAAATAAATTTTAAAATTCCAGCTTGACACAGCAACTCATGGACAGCAGAACCTGCTTCTGAAATAAATATCCTGGCTGGTAGTTGAGGATGAAAAGGACGACACCATGAGATCACTTAGAGAAGAACACAAGTATTTGGAAGGGTGAGGGGAGATCTTAACCAAGGAGGAAAAATGTGAAAGAGAAGATCTGGAAGGTCTGAGATTTGCTTATTATTTCTGCACACAATTCTACCTCCTGACAGTGGTATTTCTGACTGAAACAGTAAGACGGGAGAGCCAGGCCCCAAATAAGAGCTAAATAGGGCTCTACTACAAAACATGCTAGGGTCCACTGGGTAGAAATAGACCAGTAATAAAGGGCCCACAGTACTTCTAAACAAGTTTCTCAACTGCGCTGTACATTTATTCCCTCAGATATCACAGCAGGTTTTCACTGCAAACCACCCAAGTATGTAGATTTTTAAACACCACTTAAACGCTCATCTCCCCAAGGAATTAAATTACCCTGGATAGCCTATTCCTCTATTAAAAATTAATGAATTTCCCAGCTCCTAGGATGGAGGCCTTCATTTGTTTCATAATGAAAAAAATAAAAATAAAAAGCTTTGATCTGCAATTCTCCAAGGCTGGGATTGTTTTTATTCTTCAGTCCTTCTCATTAAAAATAAATACTCCATTCTTTAAGACACACCTGCAAAGCACTTAAAACACCCATTCGAACAATGGGAAGCCTATTTTCATCTCCCTGCAGAAGAATCTTGCTGTTGAAAGCACCGCGGCAGTGGGAAAAGCACTTTTCTTCAGTCCCAGGCACCATTCTGGGTGGCAAAGGAGCAAAATTGAAGGTTTGCAACTAATCAGTATTTACAGAGCAAGCTCAAAGGGCGACTTCTTAGAACCGAACATCTGAGCTGTAATCAGAATCCTTCACATATTGTCTTTTGCTCAAGAGGGAGTAACGAGCCAACTTGCAGTTATAGTTCAATTCATGGAATACTTCAGGCCACACCCCTAATTCAGTCCAAATCGCCTGGAGCACCTTTTCTCTAGCAGATGCCACACAGCCTTAATAGCCAAAGGTAAATTAGCGCTTAGTGTATAACCAAAACACGACCAGCAACAGCTAGAGTTTTCTCTCTCAAGCGATCACTGTAATAAAATGCTCCTAACCAGGTCCTAAGTGTTGTATGTATTATTAAATCAAGGGGAGTGTGAGACCTTCCAAAATGAACTAGTTATGAGAGACTTCTTGCTAATTCAAGTGTGGTCATTCAGAAAAACAGCTACATCAGAACCATGCTCTGTACTTGAATAACACAACCCATCCCACGCCAGTGACCCAGTACTGATTATGTTAAGGACTGGATCCACCAATGGAGTGCGTCCCCTCACAGTCTGAGGGGAGGTTTCTCAAAGCAATTTCCAGAATCTGGGCATTCACATCCATTACTCACCCTAGATTACCCAAGCTTCTGAGACTCCAAATTTGGAATAATCAACAACCCTGGACGGACCTGTCCCTGGCAGTGATTGCCTGCCTAGCAGTCTGAAAGCAGACTGGAACCCTGAATCGTTCCAAGGCACAGACATGGCTCGCTGACTCCCTACCATACATCAGCTGCTGGAATAACAAAGCATCACCAGCACTGCGCCCGCTGCCAGAACTGGGAGAGTTTCCCACTAGGATCCCTCTCTGATCTAAAGCCTGGGGCCAACAGCAAAGGGAGGCAGGCCATCTCCAAGGAGAGGAGCCGAGTCACGCTGTTGTTGGGCAGCAGCTTCTGCCAACACTCCCATCTTGGGGAAGAGCATCTGCAGGGCTACTCAAGAGAGCTGCCAAGCTGCTTCCCCACTGCCTGCCATCCTGCCCACCCATTATCCTCCACGGAGGGGCAGGGAAGCAAGGCGGGACATTCTAGAAAACAAAACAGAATCCCCCAAATGAGCGACATGGCAATATTCCCCCCCCACCACCACCTCTACCTCAATGAAACACACAAAACATAAGTACATAAGTGAGGAAAGAGAACTTTTTTTAATTTTGGCACTGAATTAAAAATATATGAATGCTTCATCTTAGGAGACAAAACACTGACATGCACAACAGAACCAGATATAAGACTCTTCTGCCAAGATGACTGCTTTTCCCTAAGTATAAAGAAAAGAATTTCAAATTTGGCTGAGATAAGATGGTTTCAATGGAAACAGAGGAGCGCTGCCTGCCTGTCCCCAGATGTCACACAGATGATCGAACGTCCACTTGAGGAGACTCCTCAAATGAGCTGTAAGAAGGGGATGAGGCTCTGAATAGAACAGGCTCAGCACTTCACAATGTGCACTGTGTATTATTTCTGCCAGCACCCTAACTCCTTCACCTCTCTACACACATCAATACTGGGGCAGAGCAGTCAATTCACCTACGTTCTGGAAAGCCTAACTATTTGGCAAAACAATGATAACAGCATTAATAAAAATTACTAAGCCCTTGCCAGTGTGGCTCAGTTGGTTGGGCGTCATCCTGTGTTCTGTGCACCAAAGAGTTGTAGGTTCGATTCCCATTCAGGGCACATGCCCAGATTGTAAACTCAATCCCCAGTGGGGGGGCATGCAGAAGGTAGCCAATGTATGATTCCCTCTGGCATAAATGTTTTTCTCTCTCCTTCTCCCTTCCTGTCTTTCTAAAAATCAATAAAAACCTTTAGAAAAAAAAGAGCATTGTAGCATTGTAGTTGATAACCAATGGACAAAGTCTGATGTTTAAAAAATAAATAATAATGATACCATGTTAATAGATAACAGCTTGTCCTTAGTAGAAACTAGATGTACATACAAGTGTGTGTCTAATGGGGAAAAAAAATAGACTGGATAGGTTTTCAGAAGTTGCATTCTTAGCTGTGAACACACAACTCATAAGCAGACCCCCCCACAAAGTCATCCTAGATACTCTGCTCTCTCACTCCTCCCCTATAAAAAATGGAAGACATCAATCTCTGACTTGATCATGCAACCCCAACTTTCCTGAACACTCCCCAGTTCATATCCCAGAGATAACTACTGCTGCCCTCCTCGGTTGCAGCTCCCTCCCATTCCCATTCCATAAAGAAACCTGGAAAATAATACCTGTAATGCCATTTTCCTAATAGAAAAATTCTATCACCAATGAGCTATGAGCATCTAACTTCAATCTAGATGAAAACCCTGTTTCTTCTGTCCCCAAGGTAATACCTTCCTTGGCTATAATTCAGCAATTCAATTCCACTCAGATGATATTTATAGAAGATCTGCCATGTTCCAGCACTGCACTCGATCTGGAGAAACAAAGAAGCATGAGCCAGCAGCAGCCAGCAGTGGAGAACTGACCTGAAAGCACTCCAGGGCAATATTTCAGGTATTATGTTGGGAGTATGTACGAAGAGCTAGGGGCAGATCGATAAAGTCCCCCTAGCACTCAGCCTCTGCAAAGTTCCTCTTTAAAAAATCCAACACAGGTCAGTTCAAACACAGCATGCCCCAAGGTCCACAAAGGAAAACAAAAAGCACCCTAGGGTTGGATGGACCCATTCCAACAGCCCTGGCTGCCTTCCCACCCCAGTCCTACTCAGTCCTGAGCTCTGGGAAGGATTTTCCAGGCTCTAATCCTCATAACACGATATTCCCATTCTAACCCCATTCTGAATTGCTTTTGTTTCCTTAATACCTAAGAGATGGAGTCTTTAGAATTGGTGCAAAGACCAGTGAGCAGCAACATTATTGGCTTTGCCTCTTCTGCAAAATCCATACAGAACCCCTAGCTCCTTTTCCAGCATTACGTCCATTCTGTACCTTTGTGAATTCCACACTCCATCCAAAAAGAATCACTTCTGGAATCACAGACTTCATGATTTCCCATTTTCTTATCTCTGATAAGCTGCATCCTTTGCGATAGAGCCTTCCCTCCCTTTGCTACACGTCCAACCTTTAAAGCCAGCTCAAATGCCACCTCCTCGACCATCCTCCCAATGGAAGTCTACTTGATGCTGTGCTAACTTTCCATTTGTTTATTCATTCACCACACATTTACTAAAAACCTTTTCTGTGCTTTGTTTGGTACCAGAGAGGCAGAGTAAATGAATAAAAGTTGCTCCAAGCCCTCAGGAAATTCAGAGACATGTACATATAGAAATGCAACATGATAGGATAAGAGATATAATCAAGTCCCAAGAAAACATTTGTGCCCCCAGACCCAAGAGAAAAAATAGCATCTGCTTGGGTAGGTCAGGAAGGCTTTAAGGAAGAGGTCTCATCACTCCTTTTGGACTTAATCTACTCTAGAGCAAGGTCAATGTCTGGTTTGTAACTCTCAAGGTACACCAACCCAATAAACAGTCGGTAAAAGAAAGGAATAAATGCATGGATGAATAAATAACATATCAAACTCACCCTGTGGCTTTCACGCTATGCAAGGCCATTTTAACCAATATTTCCAGAAAGCCCCAGGGTTCCAATCTCACTGAGAAGATAGGGGAATAATATCACTTAGCTGTTCCTGAACTGAAGGGGAGACCAGAAACATATTCAAGTGAATAGGCCGCCATTAACTGTAAAAGCTGCAAAAGAAAACTGGATTCAGCTCTTTGGGGCATTCACCAAACTGCGAGCTTAAAAGTCCCTGAAACCCAAACTATTAGAACTAATCAGTAGAAAACCTAGGAGGTGTTGCAGAAGCAGTGTCCTGGCAGAACCAGGCTTACCTGACTGTCACAGCACCGAGGCTGCTTCAGAAAATGATTTAAGGTTTCATTCTTAAGGTAGCTGTTTGCTGTCAACATTTTTGACTGATGAACTTTATAATACTCCAACCTCCATGTCAAATAAAAAAACCTGAATGCCTCTCAACTCAGGGGCAAAGCTTGACACCAGTGAGTCTCAGATTTTATTTTGCTTTAAGGGAAAGAAAATGGTTAGCAGTATAACAGTTTCTGGGGAGGCAACAGCAAGATGATAGAAAAATAGTTTAAAGAGAATGGTCAGAATTGCAGACAAGAGCACTGAACTAGGATTTGCACAGGAGTGGGATTCTGAAGCTCACGTTCCAGTACCAGCCCCATAACTTAATTGTTATATGACTCTGGAGAAATCAGTCAACCTCTATACCTTACTTTTCTCATCCATAAGACAAGGATAAGCATGCTTACTTCAAAGGCTTATTTTTAAAGTTAAATCAGATTATACATTTCAGGTAAATGCAATGGATAAAAAATAGAACTGATAATTACTGAAGGCCTATCCAATGCTGAGCTTATCTGCATTCATAGCAAACCTTAATGTGGAATACAGATTAATTTATGTTTTCTAAACAGCCTAATTACAGTGGGCCAAACAGAATTATATTTTTGTTCTACAAATGAAGGAACATAGAGGAAGCTGGGTCTACTGATTTTTTTTTTTATATTTTATTGACTTTTACAGAGAGTAAGGGAGAGGGATAGAGAGTTAGAAACATCGATGAGAGAGAAACATTGATCAGCTGCCTCCCACACACCCCCTACTGGGGATGTGCTCGCAACCAAGGTACATGCCCTTGACCAGAATCGAACCGGGGACCTTTCAGTCCACAGGCCAACACTCTATCCCAGGGGTCCTCAAACTACGACCCGCGGGCCACATGCAAATACAAATATTGTATTTGTTCCTGTTTTGTTTTTTTACATCAAAATAAGACATGTGCAGTGTGCATAGGAATTTGTTCATAGTTTTTTTTTTTTTTGAACTATAGCCCGGCCCTCCAACGGTCTGAGGGACAGTGAACTGGCCCCGTTTAAAAAGTTTGAGGACGCCTGCTATCCACAGAGCCAAACCGGTTAGGGCTGGGTCTACTGATTTCACATCCAATTTTACATCCAAAATGTAACTTGGTACCATGTTATTTTGTAAACTCTCAGGCTCCATAGATACAATACCCACTGTCACCCAAACACAGACCTTTATAGGTTCTTATCAGGTGGATTTCAACAGATTCCCAACTGATCTCTCTGCTTCCCATATCTCCTCCTGCCCCCGACTCCAGTTCTTTCTCACTACACTTCTCCTTCCCCAGGACTTTCCAGCATCACCTTACTTATCATCCACAGGGCTGCTCATGCTTTAAGGAAAGTTCCAATGTTCTTTCCCATTCTCTCCACCACCACCCCTCTTTTAAACTAAGACTTGTGACCGATTTATGTCCTCGAAATTCATTTTGTCTTCTCCCATTTTTGTTTTTCTCACTGGCCACCCCACGGTCTACTATTTCCTCTACTACTCTCCAGCTCTTCCCCATGTTTCAAGACTCAGCCCATATTTTGCCTCCCCTGAGAAGCCTATGTATATACACCTAGTGGAAATCAAGTCTTCCATCTGCACACTCCCCCTGCACACTGCCAGTAATTTTCTCACTCCACTTGTCCCGCACCATGTCTAAATGTAGAGTCTCTTAGTTGAGGCTGAGATATCATTCTGAGGACCAGTAGTCATATTTTTTCATCTTTAATGTATCTGTAGTTTTCATAGTGCTTTACAAATAATAAGCATTTAGTACCAGCTTGTTGAAGTGAATGAAATTGAATTTATTCAGCCTTCACTGTTTATTCCACAAATTTTTACTGAGCTCCTTCCATGCGCCAGGCACAGTTATAGGCTGTGGGGATACAGGTGAGAACAAAACTAACATTCATCTCTACTCACCTATTTGAGGTTATAGGTAAATGAGTAAACCATTTGGTATGTTTGATGGTGATGATTACTATAGAGCAGTGGTTCTCAACCTTCTGCCCCTTTAAATACAGTTCCTTATGTTGTGACCCAACCATAAAATTATTTTCGTTGCTGCTTCATAACTGTAATGTTGCTACTGTTATGAATCGTAATGTAAATATCTGATATGCAGGATGGTCTTAGGCGACCCCTGTGCAAGGGTCGTTCAACCGCCAAAGGGGTCGTGACCCACAGGTTGAAAACTGCTGCTATAAGCAAAATAAAACAAAAACCAGATCAGAGACATGTAAAGTTCCAGAGCAAAACAAACAAACAAACAAACAAACAAAAAGTTTTCAGTTTTAAATTGACTAGTCAGGGAAGACACACACAAATGAGAAAAAAAAATCATAAAGCAAAATTGATGATATATGGAAAAAACCATTTACAGAGTACGGACTATGTACAAAAATGTCCTTAGAAACTGCACTATTAAAGACTGCAACCTACACCAGACATGCTCAGACCCTCGAGGATCCTTAAAGTATGACAACAGAATAAGACACAGACAAAAAATAACTAACATGAGACAGAAGACAAGAAGTCCGAATAAAGAGACTTAAAAATCTCTGATCACGAACAAGAGTGTAGTGACTTCTGGGGCAGGAAGGGGTGGAGGTAGGTGGAGGAGGGGATGGGGGGATAAATGATGTTGGACATTGTTTGGGATTTTACTGGAAGACAAGAGCATTACTGTGGAGGATGTGTTGCTGAATTGTGTACCTGAAACCTGTAATTTTATTAATCAGTGTCACCCCAATAAGTTCAATAAAATGGGGAAAAAATCACTGATCCGACTAGCAACATCAGGACGAGCTTCAAAGAGCTGGACGCATCTGAAACTGACCTGAAAGAAGGGGCACAATTTGTACAGGTCGTATGGTGCAGATGGGGACTTGAGCAGTAAGACCCTTGGATATGAGGACTGGTTTAAGTTCTAGGACAAAGAGTCACCCAAACATACAATCATTTCTCCCAGGTCTCAGCGCTCTCAGGTCTACTGTTACCACCAATGGGCTAGGGAGTGATTAGGTGGCTGCCTCAGAAGAATCTTCATTTCTAGTTTATTGATTCATAACCTTCAATCGAGCACTCACGACAGGGCAGTTGCTGTGCCAGGATCTGAGGAAAAGCCATTTAAGACTCAAGGCTGCCCTTAAAAATGTCATACTTTAGGATTGGGGAGACACGAATAAATCGGGGATTGGCATTCAGTGCCACAAATGCACAAATAAAGTGAAGCACAAGGCCAGCAGAAATGCAGGAGAGGCATCCTGATCAGCAGGGGAGTTCGTGGAAGGCTTCTCAGGCAGGTGCATCCTTGAGCTCATTTGCATGTGTTTAATTAGAATGCTGTCTTAATTATAGAACACACTTAGACTTGCAGAAAATTGGAAAACCTAATATATTAGAATATAAAAAAATAAAAACCACCTTAATTCTACCACCCAAAAAGCTTCTACCAATTTTAAGCTATTTCCTTCCAGTGACATTTGCAACCTCTCTCTTCCCCTCCTCACTAAAGATAGCAACAGACACTCAAAAACATATACATGAGAATGCATACACACACATTTGTGTTTCATACTTTTTATGTTATAGACCTTTTCTAATGTTATCAAAAATTTATGACAATGCAAATCTAATGGCTATGTAATACTGCATACCATTTATTAAACCATTTCTCTAATATTAGATGTTTAAGTTGCTTCAGATACAGTATTTTTGCTATTATAAATGATGCAATAAACATGCTTGCACCTAAGTATTTGTTACAAAGAAGTGGAATTATTAAGTCATAGAGAACATATATAATTTAAACAGGCTTGAGTTTTAAAGAACAATAGAAGCAAAATAATAAGAAATGCAAGGGCAGTATTAGCACAAGAAATAGTATTTATGAAGCTACATGGTCATGAAACAGCCTGACAACTTCTAGGAACTTCAAGTAATTTGGCAAGGCTATATCAAAGGGGTGTGTATGTTGGGGTGAGGGAGTGGCTGGACGGAGATGAAACTGGACTGATGAACAAGGACCAAACCATAAACATAAATAGTCTTGAGAGCTGAGTTATAGGGATTTAACTCCATCACAGAGTTAGTCATGAGAAACTGAAATATTATCAGGAAAAGAGGAACATGATGATATTTGTGATTTAGAGAGGCCACACTTGGGCAATGACAGATGGTGAGGAATGCTGAAGCAGAAAAGACACGTTTGAGGGCTACCGTAATAATCCAGGAGAATACCATGAATGGTGTGAAGCAAGGCAACAGTGATGTACAAAAGGGATACAAAGGAAGGATACTATGCTGCTGGAATCTACAAAGTTTGGTAACTGATTTGGATGAATGAGAATTCTACAGGTAATCTACATGGTCCTCATGTCAAATATGCTGCTGAGGTTCTCTCCAAAACCTTTGCATGTCAACGTACACTGAGTAGTCAGATTATTATGACCACTTAATGTTTGTAGGCAAATTAGCTGTACACTGCATCGTATATGGAAGCCGAAGGTCTGTTGGAACACCTTTGCTTTCTGCAGTTACCAAGATAAAACCTCTACAATTCACACAGGAACACAAGGATTCGACAATCGAGCACCGGAAAAAAGTCATGTGGTCCAATAAATCACGTTTCCAGTTGCATCATGCAGATGGCAGAGTGAGAATTTCGCGGAAACAGCATGAAAGCATGCACCCAACATGCATGAGTACAACCCTTCAAGCTGGTGGGGGCAGGTTGGGGCATGTTTTCCTGGCATGATTTGGGCCCTTTAATTCATGTGGAACAACATCTGAATAGCACAACATACCTAAGTATCATTGCTAATCAAGTTCATCCTATCATGTTGATGGTGTATCCCAATGGAGATGGCTTCTTCCAACAAGACAATGCACCATGCCATGGCGCTCATATTGTGCAGGAGTGGTTTCAAGAACATGAGGGAGACTTTAACTTGCTTAGGTGGCCCCCGCAATCACCAGATCTCAATCCAATTGAGCATTTGTGGGACAAAGTTAAAAGAACCATAAGGCAGTTGGTTCCACAACCATCAAATCTCACAGAACTAGACAGTGCTATTCATCAGGCATGGTGTCAGAATCCTCGCATCACCTTTCAACATCTCGTGGAGTCAATGCCAAGAAGAACTGCAGCAGTATTGAAGGCGAAAGGTGGCCCAATGAAGTACTGATGGGTGGTCATCTGCTGACTACGGACAGATGTACACATCTGTCAATACCTTAGAGTTTTGTCTCCAAAGTGACCTCCACTTTGTACCTATGGAGGAGACCATGACCCCAGCAGCAGTCAATGAAGGGAGAGGTGGGGTCACACATGGGCAGATCACAGCAAGAATGGAAAACAGGTGAGCCCTGATGTGTTTTTTGACAAACCTGCATACTGTAAGGTTACCTTGTACACAGTACACAGGGTTTATGAAGTCTTACCCAAAGGAACAGTAGTGTGACTTTAAATGATGTTACTTTTCTTTGGACCGACCTTGACACTACACATGCGAGGATTTGATCCTTATGGTACAGGTATTTCCTAGTTCAGAGCTTTTGTTTTCCTTTCCTCTTCTCTGTGCATATCTGTGGTCCTTAGAATCCAGCTGTACCCACCACAGAGGGCAGGAAGGGGTAAACAGGGCACACTTAATCAACAAGCACTGTATTTATCATACTTGAGATAGACCGTCTCCTGAGATGGGCTGGTCTCCAGAAAAAATGTCCCTCACTCTATCACCAAATCTTTTCTAATTGGCACCCGGGGCAAGGGGACCTGGCATGAATCACTGCATGTTGCAAAGTAACTTTGTACAAACAGAATTCAAAACTAAAGAGCTCAATCACAACTTGTTTTTATTCCTCCAGGTATTTTGACATTTGCTTACGATTTGCTTCTATAGGAATAGTGTGTATATAAAATGTATGAAATATATGTATTTGTGTATATATACTATGTGCTTTGTAAAATACACACATTGATATATATATATATATATATATATATATATATATATATATTACTCCAACCACCACAGCTTTCAGCTTCCATTGTTATGTTATTTAAGAATATTCCTAGATTTAACAACCCCCAAAAATATGACCTTTAAAATTACACATGGAAAATCCAAAGAGGCCTAACAAATTCTAAATATGTAGAACATCCCAATATAAGCCTATCTATATGAAGAACCATTACAGTGAAGCACAAACATAAGGAAGTGTTCATTCCAATAGTTGAAATTCTTCATGAATATCCCAACCAGGAATAAACTCCAATGAAATACCCTTTACTAAGTTGTTCTCTAATCCAATGGTTGGTCAATTACTCTAAAAAGGTGATTAAAGTGGTTAAATCATGCCTTACACATGAATTTTAACATAAAATACATAAACACGAGTTCATTCTCTAATCGTCTGGAAGAACCAAGGCCTCTTTCAGAACCATCTTGTAAAAGGCATACCTAGGTCACTGCCTGTGATTTTCCGTCAGGCATTCTCAAAGTAGTCACTTAGGGATATTTACAAAGAAGCTTCTGGACGTTACAAGTTTTCCATTTTCATACAGTTATCCGACCTGCCTAATTTGACAGAAACTTTTTGGAAACTAGCTTTCTCCCAGCATTTAACCTGTTTCCCAGGAGCAACTATCTTTACACAGACATGTTTCAGAATTTTACATTATGTTGAATTAAAATATGTAAGTACAACCAGTATCAGTTTGAGCACCTCTAAAGCTTATTACTCTTGTGGGCACCTAACAGCCACTGAGGGCAGAAGCGTGTGGGCACACTGAAGAGTAAGCTACAAGCCATCTATGAGGCACGGGGAGCAGCAGGCTGTGTCTGAGTGGGAAGGGAGAGGCTGTGAACCCAGAAAGGAATGGAAGTGGGTTATTTAGGAAAGTTTCTACCAGAAATGAAAATTCTTTAATAACAAATACGGTTGTCCTCTGAGATTGTATCAATAAGAAATTGCAGCAATAACGCTACATAACCAAGTAGCCCCAAGGCAATGGCAAGTAATAATAAGCAATTTGTTCTCATGCTCATAGGTCCCCGAGTCAGCTATGATGTGGGCAGGTCAGCACCTTTGCTTTAAGCTTGGGTTACATGAGCTTGGTTCCTCATTGTACATTGGGCTGGGTCTGCTCTATACACAAGCATCCTGGTACCCAGGCTGGAAGAGCAGCAGTTACCAAGCATTTAACTTTGTCTGCTCATGGCAATGACAAAGCACAGAATAACTTTCAAGCCTCCTCCTGTGTCATGAATGCTAGTATTCTATTGGTCCAATACGAGTCACATGACCACACCAGTCATCAAGGGACAAGCAGCAAACTCCAACACTCATGTGGCCAAGCCCAAGATCCCAGAGTGAGAAAATACACTTCTCCTACAGAGATGGGGGAAGGGAGTGAATATTTTCACCAATGGTCTACTCTAACCCACCACACAGACCAAAGTAAAATGCTTACTTGGAGTCTTGAATATATAAAAATTCTGGTTAAGACTGATTTTCAAAGTTACTTTCAGCATTCTATTATGTTACAATTTTATATATTTTTTTTAATTGATTTTTTTATTTACAGAGAGGAAGGGAGAGAGATAGAGAGTCAGAAACATCAATGAGAGAGAAACATCAACCAGCTGCCCCCTGCACATCTCCCACTGGGGATGTGCCCGCAACCAAGGTACATGCCCTTGACCAGAATCGAACCTGGGACCTTCCAGTCCGCAGGCCGACGCTCTATCCACTGAGCCAAGCCGGTCTTGGCAACAATTTTATAACTACTTTATAAAAAACTGAATGTTAATGGAAATAGAAAGAATTAGGGTTTTAGACATTATTTTGTCAAACAGTTTGGGATGAAGAAACATTTTTGTTTAGGGCTAGTTGCCCATGCAAAGATGAACACACAGAGCTGCAATTTATCCAAAAATATATTTCATCATAGGACAGCAAAGCGCCCTCCTTTTCACATCCAATATTTGATTTAATGAGCATAGTGTCCTTTTAAAAAAAATACTGCCACTTTGTATGTATCACATATGTATGATATCATAAACATAACTATGTACTCTTAAATTTGATTCAAATTTTAATGGTGAAAATATTCTTGAGATGAGACACCTAATCCAACTCATTCATTTTATAGGTTAGGAAAGTTGCTGGGAAACTGGAATTATTGGATATAAAGGTTGTGTTTAAGAAGCATCAATGGCCGAAACCGGTTTGGCTCAGTGGATAGAGCGTCGGCCTGCGGACTGAAAGGTC
Source organism: Myotis nattereri (assembly GCF_964212035.1). Taxonomy (NCBI): domain Eukaryota; kingdom Metazoa; phylum Chordata; class Mammalia; order Chiroptera; family Vespertilionidae; genus Myotis; species Myotis nattereri. Next base: position 58,995,085 of record NC_138084.1, on the reverse strand, counting down.
CCAGGTTCGATTCCGGTCAAGGGCATGTACCTGGGTTGCGGGCACATTCCCGGTGGGGGATGTGCAGGAGGCGGCTGGTCGATGTTTCTCTCTCATCAATGTTCCTGACTCTCTATCTCTCTCTCTTCCTCTCTGTAAAAAATCAATAAAATATATTAAAAAAAAAAAAAGAAGCATCAATGTATACAGGTCTCAAATGAGAGAATCATTATCATCAAAATGAACATTTAGAGGTCTTCCTTGTTTTACAAAGCATATGTGCTCCTGAAAAGTAAACCAATCAACTGGTCGTTAAGTGTTACTTTGCTGGTAGAGACTTAAGTGCTGTCTTTGGAAGTGAGAAAGAGTAGTGACTTGGGGCACATGATGAAGGTAAGAATCAAACTGGACTTTGGAGGATAGATAGGTTTTGATGTAAATGAAAAAAAAAAAAACACACGTGAGGAAACACATTTCAGAAGAGGGAGGGAGTCGTCATAACTGAAGTCATGAAAATAAGAAGCACATTATGTCTGCCAATGAATGGAACCCGAGATGAAGGGGAGGGGGAGGTTGTTGACAGTTAGAGAAAAATAAATTTGAATATAGAGACTGAGGTCAATTATGGCAGCATTTGAAAGTAAGACACTGGAGTTTGGATTTGAGATGGTGAGGAATTTAAATGTTGGAAATGGCTGAAAATGGAAAGACATATGGAAGGATTGATTGCTAGGGCCTGGCTAGGATTACAACACCCCCTCATGGAGAGACAGAGAGGCTCCTGGTTCCAGTGTGGTGCCCCAGATGACTGGAGGATCCAGGTCTTAGAATTCATGGCTCACCCTACAGCAGCCGTTCCCTATCACTGTTGCTATGTGTACTAATATTGCACTAAATGCCTGATATGTATATACAACTAAAATACAGAAGTAACCATTTTGTGTATGTGTAAATGGGTCCTTGTTTGAAAAATATATCCTAATGATCCCCATCTACAAAGTCACTGTTCTTTCATATAGATCTAAGGGTTTCCAACAGCTGTGCAAAGCTCTTTATACTAACATACATAAAAGCAAACAGCGCAGCAAAATAAAAACATATAAGAAACATATAGACAGATGCGGGTGCCGCACAGATGCATAAAAAGGTCAAGAATTCAGTGTCTTATTTTCTTCTGGGTTTAAAAAACAGGTAAAATGAGACTATTAAGATGATATTAACATCCCTATGCTATAGTTTTGTCCCTAAACTGGTTAAAAAAATCACAGGAATATAGTGAAATAACAAAGGTTTTGCTAAGTGTAAAGTATTTTTAAAGGTTTAAAAATATATGTATACTCTTGGCCAAAATATCCTCTGTAAGAAGAGGTCTCATATTCTTTAATTATATAAGAAAACTTGGTAACTAACATGTCACATTCACAGAAGAAGAGATTTGGAAACAAACCTGAGTGGTTGAGTAAATTAACGCACATGTAAATTGGTGCTTCTCAGGTGTTCAAAAATCTGGGTCTCTAAATTTAAACCTAACATTTGCAATGTATTTAACTAAATGAATCACACTATATAATTTCTTAGAAAACACCCTTTTTATCAATAATTCAAAACCAAACATTAGTGACCCTCCAAGCTATTAGAAATATTGAATTGAACACCAAATAAAGGCTTTGAGGAATGATTACAGTAATAACAAAACAGTTGCTTTGTGAATAGAATATATATATACTAGAGGCCCGGTGCACAAAAATTTGTGCACTCGGGAGGGGACGGGGGAAGGGGGGTGTCCCTCACCCCGGCCTGTGCCCTCTTGCAGTCTGGGACCCCTCGAGAGATAACGACCTGCTGGCTTAGGCCTGCTCCAGGGTGGCAGAGGGCAGGCCAAATCCCAAGGTGCAGCCCCTGGTCGGGCTCAGAGCAGTGCCGATTAGGGAGTTGGGGCGCCGCCCCCTATCATGTACAGAGCAAGGCGGATATGGAGGTTGCGATGCCACCCTCAGTCACACTCAGGGTAGGGCCGATTGGGGGGTAGGGGCACCGCCCCCTGTCACACTCAAGGCAGGGTCGATGGGGAGGTTGCGGCACCACCCTGTCACGCACAGAGCAGGGCCAATCAGGGGGTTGAGGAGCTCCCCCCTGTCACTCACAGAGTAGGGCCGATAGGGGAGTTGGGGCACCGCCCCCTGTCACACACAGAGCAGGGCGGATCAGGGGGTTGGGGCGCCACACCCTGTCACACTCAGGGCAGGGCCGATGGGGAGGTTATGGCTCTACCCCATCACACACAGAGCAGGGCCCGTGGCGGGGGGGGGGAGGGGGGGAGGTGCGGGGCACCGCACCCTGTCACACACAGAGCAGGGCCGATCAGGGGGTTGAGGCGACGCACCCTGTCACACACAGAGCCGCAGGGCGATCAGGGGGTTGGGGAGCTCCCCCCTATCAGGCACAGAGCAGGGCTGATGAGGGGGTTGGGGTGCCTCCCCGTCACGAACAGAGCAGGGTAGATAGGGTGGTTGTGGCCCCGCCCCCTGTCACACACAGAGCCGCAGGGCGATCAGGGGGTTTGGGCGCTGCCCCCTGTCACGCTGATCCCGGTGCCGGGAGACCTCGCAGCTCCGCTGAATCCGGTGCTGGGAGGCATATTACCCTTTTACTATATAGGATACAGGCCTGGTGCACGGGTGGGGGCCGGCTGGTTTGCCCTGAAGGGTGTCCTGGATCAGGGTGGGGGTCCCACTTGGGTGCCTGGCCAGCCTGGGTGAGGGGCTGATGGCTGTTTGCAGCTGTCACACCCCCTTCAGGGTGGGGGTCCCCACTGGGGTGCCTGATCAGTCTTGGTGAGGGGCTGAGGGCTGTTTTCAGGCTGGCGGGTGACTGAAGCTCCCAACCGCTCCTTTTTTTCTTTTTTCTTTTTATTCTGGGCCAGCTTTAGCTCTGAGGCTTGGCTCCAGCTCTGAGGCCTCGACTGCTGAAAACAGGTATCTGGTTTGTTTGGGTTCTATAATTGAAACACTGTTTCAACTCTAGTTCTGAGATCCTGGCTGGCTGAAAGCAGGTTTCTGGAGTTTGTTTAGATTCTATATTTGTAACAATGTTTCAAACTGCAAGCTCAGTGGCCGGCAGCGGCAGGCGGGGAACATTGTCTTCCTCCGTCACTGAAGCAAGCAAGCCTCATGTTTGCTTCAAGCTGCCTGGCTGCCGGCCGCCATCTTGGCTGGCAGTTAATTTGCATATCACCCTGATTAGCCAATGGGAAGGGTAGCGGAGGTATGGCTAATTACCATGTTTCTCTTTTACTACATACTGTTCTCTGCCCTGGATCCCTGTCAGAGTTTCTAAAACCCTTGTGATTTCTAAGTGATAACAGCACTAAGAACATCTTTTATTCTATTTGGTCTTAGAGCCTAGTTCCTGACACAAAGCTCCTAAATCCACTGGAATTTCCTGGGTGATAAGGGTGTCTTTCCTTTTAGAGGTGACTCTTGGTGGGCCCCTGTATAGCTACAGGATGAGGGCTAATCACCAGAAAGACCAAACCAGGCTAGAAGCTTGGGACTTTTCATCCACGTCTCTATCCTATGGGAAAGGGAGATGGACTGGAGACTGAGTTAATGAGTGATTATGCCTTCCTGATGAAACTGCCATAGAAATCCCAGGAGTACAGGGTTCAGAGAGCTTCCAGGTTGGTGAACTCCTGGAGGTGCTGGTACAGTGGCTCACCTGGAGAGGGCATGGGAGCTCCCTGCCCCTCCCCACATGCCTTGCCTTGTGTACCTCTTCCATCTTGATGTACATCTGCATCCTGTAAATGTTTCCCTCAGTTCTGTGAGCCATTATTGAACCCAAGGAGGGGGTCACGAGAACCCTGATTCAGTGCCAGTCTTTTGGGAAGTACAAGTGACAACCTGAGACTTGCGATTCGTGTCTGAAGTGCAAGTCATGTGGGACTGAACCTTTAACCAATGGCATCTGATGCTAACTTCAGACAGAATGTCAGAACTGAAATGAATTGTAGGACACCCAGCCGGTGTCGCAGGATTGCGTGATGTAGGCAAAACCCACACAGGTGATTGGTGTCAGACGCAAAGTGGTGGGCAACAGTAGTGTGAGCCTGGGGGAAAACTCACAGAAGTGTGTTTTCCAACTTATACTTATTTTCAAAAAAAAAAAAGGCACATCTCCCTTAATTATGCTCAACCATCCTATATAATAAAAGTGTTGTATGTAAATTGTCCCCTCCGCTGGAGTTCATCCGTGAGTTCGAACAGGGGGTGGGGCCAGCCAGGGAAAGGGAGGGAGGCCCAGGCCAGCGGTGGCAGCAGCAGCAGGCGAGGAGGGGAAGAAAGGAAGTACCCAGCTGGAAGCTGCTAGGGACCTTACCAGTGCGCGAATTTTGTGCACTGGGCCTCTAGTTATTCTATAATCATGTTCTAAATTCTGCATGAGAAGAAACAGTGAAGAAAGAATGCTGAAGGAAATTTCAATAACTTCAGTGCCTGAGAAAGATAATGAGAGTACAAAGTGATTAAAGTAATAATGAAAGTTTTAGAAATATTGAGACCTAATTTTTAATAAGGGAGCTAAGAAATACCATCATAATTTTCATTAAACTTTTGATAACAGCAGACATTTCATTATGGGCCATTAAAACCAATGTGTTGAGTTATGCACTAAACTTGCAACCTGCAGATAGCAGACCCCTCATAAAGTTGGTTTATTATACCAGCAATGTCCTAATGAACAGAATCATATTCTACAAATCAAGCAATCTTGTGTGCTAACTCACAGCTCCGAAGAAGAATGATTAAAGCAAATAGGTGGATGAGGGCCGCATTTTTTACTCTCTATAGAATAACAGGCTCTAAGAGACTCAGAGCCCCACACAGATATTAACTTAATCCTCAGAAATCTATTCTGGCTATAGAGCTTTATAATCTTCCCCTAATTTAGTCCTAGGGGCCTTGCTGTTCTTCCGCTGTCACCATCTTCTAGACCCTCTGACTTCCATTTCATTTTACACAGAGGCACCATAACAACTTCATTTGCCGACTTTTAAATTATTTTGATAAAATGCATGATATTATACAGTTATTACAAGTAGGACCGCAGGAAACATTACCAGATCGATATCACCATCGCCCATTAAATGGCGATTCAATGTGTCAGTAATTTCCTTTCATTGCACTTCAAATCCTAAAATACCAAAGATCTTTTTTATTATGTCCTCTACAACCCCTGCAGGCTCAGAATGTGACAGAAACTGGAAAGGGGGTGGGGGGTGGGGTGACAGGAGGGAGAGGGAGATGAAAGAGAAGGACTTAATAGGGCTGCTAGGAAGATGTTGAAGAAGTCATTTTCTTTTTCTCCAAAGCTGAAATGATTTTAAAGGCCGAAGATGCAAGTTCTCTATAAAGAGCCTCGGCTTCACTTGTATAAAATACATGAGATGAATATAGGAGGTATACAATTTAGGAAAACTTATAACAGACTCATGATTTCACAGACACTATCGTTTAGGATGCGATTCAATCTATTTAAGTAAAATAGAGGATAGATTTAAAGAAAATTATGTGGTAAGGAATGGTACCCAGTAGTGGCACATCTGTAGAAGGTGGTGTATGAAAACCTGATTTACGGGGAAACTTGGACCTCCAGAGCGGGTCGGATAGACTTCCCCCAGGTCCATTGCTGGCAGACACAATACTGGACAAGGTTTAGGGTCATATCTGACAGCTGGACAGCAGCTCTGCAGATAAATAGTTTACTTGGCTCAAAAGATCTTATTTCTGCAAAATGTCTAGCAGCGTTCCTTGGCAATCCTTTCCTTGACAAGATAGTCCAAGGTCACTGACAATAGCAGAATGAAAGAGGCCTGAAGAGTGCTCCACCCCAAACCACATGTGCTCCCCAAATGGCACCCCTTCCATGCAGCTCTCCCTTTCTTTATTCTCTCCTTTCCCTCTTCCTTCTCCCCAATCCTTCTTCCAACCTACCTGTGACTCTCCCCCTTTAAACACTCTCCCATTTTTGCTTTTCTTTCTTTCTTCTGGCTCAAATCATATTCTGCCTATTATGCTGGTGGTAATTTTCATATTTATTAATGAAGAGCTTTTTGAACACAGGATCCATGCCTCACCCACCTTCTCATCCACTCTTACCAGCACTACTCAGTGACTCAAAAAATGTCAGACATTAGGAACTCAGAAAGTAGTTTTATTGTGCCATGGGAATGCAAAGTTTATGCTAGAATAGAGAATCCTTAACCAGAAAGTTGGTGTAGCCCATTCAGCCTTACACCCTGGCTTCCTTTCTAGCTTAGTGATCTGCAACCAGGTGGGGTTCCCATAGAAGCAGGGCACAATGAACAGTGGGAACCCCCTCCTTTATTTCCCTTCCTTTGCCTTTCAGTGGCTGCATTGCTCCTTCCCATCATCACCTTCCCACCTCTATATAAAATGTGTGTAGGAATTTAGAACAACCTCAATAAATGAGCTCTCTTTGATGAATAACACAGATCTTTTTCTTTCTGCAACCCCAGAGAAGTGAGGTGAAGGGCAAGGACTCCTTGGGAGAATTGATCTCAGTTCTCATACAGCCAATAACAACAAAGACATAATCTCAGGGTAAACCACTCCCAACCCGAGAGAGAAGAGAAAGAAATCAGTATAATTTTCTTCCCAGAGTTGTCATGCATAGGTTAAAAAATGGGACAGGAACTTTGCAACGTAAAATAAATCCACTTCCAAACCTGGATACCTAGAGAAAGACAGAAAATGCAAAGCTACATTAAAAAAATTAATGGGATCTGGGAAGACAGTTTATTCAGATGAATGTGGCAAATCCAATTTACTCAGCCCAGCACATCAAAGGGAATTGTTACCTCTTTCCTTACAAGATAAATCAAAAGAGCTACAGAAACAAAGAGAAAAATATAGCCAACCCATGTTTATCAAGCAGCTACTATATGCTCACTAAGAATACACACTGGAAGGCTTTAGCAAGATAGTAATTTGGCCTGATAAACAGTTTGGCTCAGTGTGGGTGAGGGACTTTAACAATACAAGACTGGAGGCAGGGAGTCTGTCCCAGACAAGAACTACTGCAATAGTCCTGGGGAAAGATACTAATGGATTAAATAAGTGTTATTAAACGGAGATGGTGAGAAGTGGTTGCCTTTGGGATATATATTGGAAGTAAAAGAGGCAGGATTTGCTAATGGATTGGATGTGGGAAATGACGGAAAGAAAAAAAAAATCAATGATGACTCCTAGGTTTTTATTCTGAGAAAGTGGGTGATGGAGGAGCCATGTATGGAGATAGGAAAGACTGAGATAAACACAAGTTTCAGGATGGGGATGGAGAGGACATTAGTTCTCTTTAGCCATGTATGCACATGCTATCCTTTAAACATCTAAGTGGAAGTTCAATTGGATACATATAAGAGCAATTAACCTAGAGATGGTATTAATAGCAATGGACTAAATGATATCACTCAAGGTAAGGGAGAAGAAGAGATAAAGGAAAAGGAGGATCCAAGATCAAGCTCTGAGATCCTCTCAATATTCAGAAGGTGGCTGGAGGTTCAATAAAGGAGACCAAGAAGGAATGGCCAGTGAGGTGATGTGGATGGAGAACCAGGGGGCAGGGCAATATAACTGAAGACCAGAAATGAAAATGGTTCAAGATGAAGAGAGTGATTATCTGTGCCAAATGCTGCTGAGAAGTACCACCTCCTCTTACAGCTTAGAATCCTAAAATACAAACCAACAAGATGGTATTAATCACAAAGCAAGAAAGTGCCTTAATGGAGAGGAGAGTGGCCACAGCCAAAGTAGGAAGAGCACAACTTCTTCCTCAGATGGCTTCACCATCAATTATTTCTGAAGTATCCAACTAATAACTTAATGCATGTTCAAAGAAGTGAGCTTCAACAGACAGCAGGGAAATGGCTTTTCAGTGGCACTAGAGAATGTATGGGGAAGGCTTCCCAAAGCCCAGCTTTCTAGTGGGCTGTCAAATAGGAAGGGGGAGTGGGGCAAGAGGGTAGACAGGTGTCAAGTGAATTGAGTACTTGGATTTTCTTCTGAAACTCATCTACTCCATTTCTAAAACATACTCAACACTAAGTATCTTCTATCTAATAAAAGAGAAACATGGTAATTGGCATACGACCACTACCCTTCCCATTGGCTAATCAGGGTGATATGCAAATTAACTGCCAGCCAGGATGGCGGCCAGCAGCCAGGCAGCTTAAACTGAACATGAGGCTTGCTTGCTTCAGTGACGGAGGACTCCAACGTTCCCCGCCTGCCTTGCCGGCCTCTGAGCCTGCAGTTTGAACATTGTAACAAATATAGAAGCTAAACAAAACCCCAGAAACCTGCTTTCAGCGAGCCGGGATCTCAGAGCTGGAGTTGATACAGAGTTTCGATTATAGAACCGAAACAAACCAGATACCTACTTTCAGCAGCTGAGGCCTCAGAGCTGGAGCCAGAGCTAAAGCTGGCCGAGAATAAAAAAGAAAAAAGGAGCGGTTGGGAGCCTCAGTCCCAGCCTGAAAACAGACCTCCAGCACTGGGATCAGCAGAGCTGCAAGGCCTCCAGGCACCAGATCAGCGTGACAGGGGGCAATGACCAAACCCCTGATCGCCCTGCAGCTCTGTGTGTGACAGGGGGCGGGGCCACAGCCTCCCTATCGGCCCTGCTCTGTTCCTGACAGGGGAAAGCGCCCCAACCCCCTGATCAGCCCTGCTCTGTGCCTGATAGGGGGGAGCTCCCCAACCCCCTGATCGCCCTGCGGCTCTGTGTGTGACAAGGTGCAGCGCCCCAACCCCCCCACCCCACAGTCCCTACTCTTGTGTGATGGGGTAGAACCATAACCTCCGAATCGGCCCTGCCCTGAGTGTGAGAGTGGCAGCGCCCCAACCCCCTGATCGGCCCTGCTCTGTGGGTGATAGAGGGCGGCGCCCCAACCCCCCCATCCCACGGGCCCTGCTCTGTGTGTGATGGGGTAGAGCCATAACCTCCCCATCGGCCCTGCCCTGAGTGTGACAGTGGCGGCTCCCCAACCCCCTGATCGGCCCTGCTCTGTGGGTGATAGAGTGCGGCCCCCCAACCCCCTGATCCACCCTGTTCTGTGCATGCCAGGGGGGAGCTCCCTAACCCCCTGATGGGCCCTGCTCTGTGCGTGACAGGGGGCAGCGCCCCAACCCCCTGATTGGCCCTGCTCTGTGTGTGACAGGGGGTGGCACCGCAACCTCCCCATTGACCCAGCCTTGAATGTGACAGGGTGTGGTGCCCCAACCCCCTGATCGGCCCTACCCTGAGCGTGACTGAGGGTGGCATCACAACCTCCCAATCCGCCCTGCTCTGTGCATGACAGGGGGCGGCACCCCAACCCCCCAAGAGGCCCTGCTCTGAGCCTGACCAGGGGCTGCACCTAGGGATTAGGCCTGCCCTCTGCCACCCTGGAGCAGGCCTAAGCCAGCAGGTCGTTACCTCCCAAAGGGTCCCAGACTGCAAGAGGGCACAGGCCGGGCTGAAGGACCCCCCACCCCCGGAGTGCACAAATTTTTGTGCACCGGGCCTCTAGTCATATATAATAAAAGTCTAACATGCAAATTGACCGAACATCGAACAACCAGTCACTATGACACACACTGACCACCAGGGGGCAGACGCTCAATGCAGGAGCTGCCCCCTGGTGGTTAGTGCTCCCACAGAGGGAGCGCTGCTCAGCCAGAGGCCGGGCTCAAGTCTGGCCAGCGCAGCAGCAGTGGTGGGAGCCTCTCCCGCCTCCACGGCAGTTGGACATACCCAGAGGGCTCTCAGACTGCGAGAGGGCACAGGCTGAGCTGAAGGATGCCCCCGCTGAGTGCACAAATTTTGTGCACTGGGCCTCTAGTATACAAATAAGTGAGGAAGAAGGTCATTGTTTTATTGCCCAAGAGCACTTGGTACTCTGGACGCATGTACATTATTGCTTCTATCTTTTCTTTTTCCATAACTTCTAATGAGAAATCATCTTAATATAGATCCATCCTATGACTTCAAACCATAGGCTCTTCAACAAATAACTTAAAGATGAATTATAGAGCAAAAAGTTCTGTTTGTTCAACGAGTATGACCCAGATTCCTATTTTTCATGGGATGCGGATAAAGTCAGAAAAATAAATATAAATCAATAGGATATTTTTCACTCTCATCAAAATATTCTGTGAAAAGAACCAGTGGGAGTCTTACCTAGTACATACTTGCTTCCAGGTCTGAGAACAGTCCTAAGTAATTTGAATTCAGGGCACTTGTGGTTGGGGGGCTAAATGGCCAGGCAAAAGTGTTTCTAACTCATTAAGACCACACATCTCTCAACTCCCGCGGCCTTTCTGGAATCTGTCAACATTGTGAGTCATATTGTAACTATAAGGAAACGCTTTTAACTTAACTTTTGACCTTCAGTATAATGAATCCTCTAATTCTACCAGTTCAAACTGTTGAATAATTCAACAAACAGTGTTCTGACCCAAGGCAATTTAAAATATGGTGATATTTTTGCTCTGAGATTAAGAAAAGAGCTGATTCTGCATTTCATTCCAGCTCATCATGTTAAAAACACCTGAATACTTTCATTTTTTAAATTTTTCCAATGCAGAATTTAAAAAAAAAAAGAGCTGAAATGGTAAAAATAATGGTTTCAAACCATAGTCTCTCTTTACTGTAACCAAAATCTCCCTTGAAAACGCCTCCCTTTCCCTCCCCCTTAAAAGGAAGAAAATTGTAAGTTGGAACACTGCTTACCAAGGGGTATATTTTGTGCATGCTTGTAAATGCCAGGAGTTTTCTGAAGCCAAGGGTAACTTATATTTTAGTCAATTCTCTATGAATGCCTGGGGAAATATGTACAACATTAATCAGGGTAACCGCAATTGCAAACTATCCTCCAAACGGAAAAGAAATACATACAGAAGAGTGACTGTAGATTAAAATTAAGTTAGTGATGCGTCTGAGAACTCTATGCAAAGCATCAAACTTTAAAACAAAACAAAAAAAAAGGGGGAGAGGGGATTTTGAAATTACAGTCTCAAGCAAAATTATTTTTACTTTTTAAAAAATTAAAAAAAGGAATTCTATGCTAATCTCTTTTAGAGTTGGCATACATGTTTAAATTTTTTCCAAGTTAAGTAGTATGATATATTGGGAACTTTACTGTTTAGTTCCTAGTCCATTTCTTTATCACTAACTAGTTGAAAGGCCCTAACTTTGGGTAGTAGAAAGAACATGAGCTCTGTGACCAGACAGATCTCAATTTAAAAACTCATCTCTGCCTCTGCTGTGTGTCCTTGGGCAAGCTCCTTAACCTCTCTGAGTACATTCCTCACGTGTGAAATGGTGATAATAGCAATCAGTCAGGGCTAAGATTACACAAGACAGTGATCTGAAAGTGAGCAGCACAGAGCCGGCACCAGGAGGTGTTCTCCTGCCTGAGGAACTTCAAGAGATACCTAAATTTTCTTTATGCTCTAAAAGCCTCTAATTTGAGGATTATACACTGAAGAAAGAAGAACCTAATTTTTCAGTAATCTAGGCACTCGATCTGAAGAACCAGCTCCTCCCAGATCCTAAAAAGTAAGTGCTCATGTATGTCATTCTGCAAAGTGTTCCTTGTAGTTACATAAATGATTTTCACAGATTCACATTACTGAAAACTTTCCAAGTGTTAGCCTTCATGGAATACCTCCAAATAAGTCATCCAATGGCTTCTGTTGAGAACTGTCAAAATTAAACATCCCCTTTTTTATATTCTTTTAATACACTTCTGGGTAAAACTATATTTTAGCCACTTAATCAGAAAATATAAAAATCGACAGAAGGTGAGAGGTCTAACGGGTAGATCTATTTTGGGGGATCATTTCCCATCACCGTTACTGCTCTTTTCCATATCTCCAATCCCATTAGCTGTTCCTTCCTAAAAGCAATTGTCCCTAAGGTGCCACGCTTGGCCCAAGGACCCTCCTCAAACTCTGTGCACCTTCCAGGCTGTGGAGAGGACCTCTGGCTTCTGTCCTCTTGTTCCTCTGTCCCCAGTCAAAATCTATCCACCATTCTTATACTTAAGGTTTAATTTCTTCTAATTAACTAATTAGATTTCCGGTAGGTGGTTTCAGGACTTACTTAGAAATTCTCTGCAAACACGGAAGAATGACCCTACACTGGGGAATCTGTACACAGTTTTCATCTTTGCGAAGTGAAGGAGCAAACAAATACAAAGATTTTGTTTTCTATCCCACTTCTTCTGTCCCGAATAACAAGTAATAGGATAAACTCATGAATACCAAGTAGCTTTCTTTTCCAGTACAAGTTTTCAATAAGTGAGCTGGTGGGAATGTAGGGAGCAATGGCTTGTGGCAGGCGGGCAGCCATTCAATGCCCGTCCACACCACAGTGGAGGAGCAGCAAAGTCCGAACTTCTCCTAGAAGACTGGTATCCGCTCAGGGCAGCACGCACACACGCCCACGGGCCACTTGCTCATTGACTTAACTCTGTGAGTGATATGTCAGAGTTAACGGAGAGGTATGGAGAGTGAATCACAGAAAAGGGAAATCATTAGGTAAGCTAGGGGAGAGGCCCCCAAAAAGCATGCCCACATTTTCAGATGGTGTTTCCATAAAACTTGGGCAAACAGTCGTCCAAAGAGAAGACACTCTCTCTGCACAACAGAACGACAAATGCGGTGAGTCTCAGAGCAATTCCTGCTGCCTCTGGGCAGAGGGCTTTTGACCAGAGGTTGGATAAAAAGGCTTCCCCAGTCACTACCAAGCCAGACAGAGCAGGCTGAGGCTGTTCAGAGTGGAAAGGGACGTGCATTTGTCCAAGGCAAAATGTTGTACTAAATCCCCTAATGGAAAGTGTACCCACTCAAGTTAATAAAGAAATGAAAGCACTCTAGATTACGCTTAATTTTCTGACACAGAGAGTGATAAAAGCTGAAAAGTACCTATCAACTGAGGCCACACAGCTCACTATGCTTCCCTAATGACACTTCATTAAGGAGGATTTGTACGTGTCAAACAGGGAATAAATAGCATTTTGGTCCTGAAGACACTTCCTTCGCTCCTGCCCATACTAAACAGAACATCCCGTGTCAAGGGTATTTGGACATAATTTTTCATTGTGAAGCCAGGTTCTCAAACTAGAAAAGGAAATAAACAGCATGAATTGCTCCAAGAGCTACTTTGATGAATTTTTGAAAAGAAATGTAGCCTATTTATTACCCCTTTCCCTTAATGAAAAACGAGCCAGCATTTCTTTAAAAGAGGCACTTAGAACCTGAGATAAATCTCCTTCCAAGTTAAAGACTTGAAGGAAAATATCACCAATTGTGTCTTATGTTTAATAATAAAGGGTAGTTATCCAAATCATAATCTGAGTTGGGACAAATGTGAAAATTAACATCAAAAGATGGGCAGAAAAGAGGAAGAAAGAGGGAGGGGGAGAAAGAAAAAGCAGCCTGAAGCCTCTGGCCCCTGCCTCAGCCTTAGCCATTCTCTGGGAAGTCTTCCCAGCACTGGAGGCCTTGGGGTTCCCCTTGCCTGTTGTAATTTCCTGTTTACTCCTCTGTCTGTCTTCACCATGAGAGTGGGCCTCTGTGAGGACTGAAAGAGATCTGCCCACTCACCATTTATCTGCAGCTCCCAACACAGTGCCTGGCACTCACTCAATATGGGAGGATGGCAAGGAAAGGGAAGTGAGCACAGTAGAGGGAAAGGATGAATATGAAAGGACAAGGTGGAGAAGTGGTTGTTTCTTTTTAATCTCCTTAACAGTTTCTGTCATTAGCCTAGTGAGCAAAAGGCAGTATGCTTTTGACCTTTCCAATAAATGCAGGGCTTCAGCTTCTAGATAACTCAAACATTGCTGAACCATCGCCTACAGCTATCTGACTCTATCATGGTTCTCTGAACTCACACGGTTGGTCCAAAAGAAGGACCCCCAAGACAAAAAGCTCTAGGGTAGAAGTCAGTGGTAAGTTCTAGACTCTTGGCTTAGCAATTGTTGTGGTTTTTATTTTCTTCTCCTTTCTTCTACTTTTCTTTCCTCTATGCCAGTGGTCGGCAAACTCATTAGTCAACAGAGCCAAATATCAACAGTACAACGACTGAAATTTCTTTTGAGAGCCAAATTTTTTAAACTTAAACTATATAGGTAGGTACATTGTTATTAACTTAATTGGGGTACTCCTAAAGCTTAGGAAGAGCCACACTCAAGGGGTCAAAGAGCCGCATGTGGCTCTTGAGCCGCAGTTTGCCGACCACAGCTCTATGCTGAATGCCAAGAAAACACCCCGAGAATCTTCCCAGAATTAAGTCCTTACAATCTAGAAAGGTGGGCATGGAATATCGCTGACTCCAAATCCTCTGTACCCAAGGAGATTTAGATTTCAAACCCCAGTGGAAATAAATACCTATCTTTGAATGATGATAGTAAGGAAAGATGTCTCATCTCTTGGCATCACCTCTCTAAGGAAAGACTATCAATGTGTCTAATGACAGCCATGCTGCGTCCCTGGACCGTTACTGAAGGGAAGAAATGATTGCATAACTCAGAAGGGGCATGGCGAGTTCCTCCTCACTTCTTTCTCCTTGTAACATCAGTCAGAAAGGATAAATATGAAATGCAGACTTCAGCAATATTCAAGCTTCATGTGTTTATACTCTAAAAAGGAGAAAATGAAAATATTTCCATCGTCATAGCAACCTGACTTCGCCCACATTAAGTGTATGTTATGTGATAGTGGTCATTCTGAATTACTGGTTAAGCTCCCTCTAAATGCGTAGTTGGTTCTACAGGGCAAGGGGCAGAGATGAATTCAATGTCCTTAAAACAACTTTGGTTTCTGTGATTTAACCATTTCGATATGCAGTTCCCTTACACTGTATATAACCATTTTCATGTTCTGCTCTTCAGATGTGGGAAACAAAGCACTGTCACACTATCCTGAAACAAGTATAGCAAAACAAGGCTCAAAATTTGAGTCTCAAGGTGTTCCATATTCCCATCAGAAGTAAACACAAGCATGAGTGTTCATGTCCCTTGGTTTGTCATGAGAAAAGGAAAATGTCATGTTACTCATGCGATTTATCATTTCCATGATTGAATTAGACAAGGTGAACAAAATGATGCCTCGAATGCACAAGGTAGAAGAGTTATAATGATGGAGTCATAATGGGACTCGTGGCTTTGCAGTGATTGGCCAGCAGCTCAAATGTAACTATGTACCTACAGCTCTTGACTACTCTGCAGCGCAGTTTCTCAAGGCAGAGGTAATGACACCTACCTTGCAGCACTTCTCCGAGCGCTGCCTGTCTAGCTCAATGCCTAGAGCACTGCGGTTGCTCAGTACATGTCAGCTTTCTTTCATCTTAAGAGCTAATATCAGATGCAGAGCCCTGCTCTTGGGGCCTTAGAAATGTAACTGCAAAAGGCGGGACAGAAAAGGAGAAAGAAGATGAGAAGCAATACAAAGTCAGATATGATCAATGCTGACAGATGAAACACTGGGGAAATGCTTCACCATTTGTTCATTTTTAAGCATTTAGAATTTAAAATTAACGTTATAGCATGCATCTACATTTACATTCAAATACCACACTTATCAAATGGAATGTATCTACAAGTTCCAATGCTAATCTTCATACCTTCTGCAGACACGAGGAAGGAAATTTTACAGGAAGGATAAACAGGTTTTTTTTTTACAAACCTTTAAAATCTTTACAAAGCCAGCGATATGGTTATTATTCCCATAGTTTTGATGATGTAAAATCTGTTTCTGTTTCAAAAAATCAATTTCCTATTTACCACTGCCTAATGTGACATATAATGGCAAACTACAATATATACATAATTATAGACTGTGATATGACACGGATCCCTGAGGAAACCAGGTTAATTTTGGTACCTCCTGGACCAGAGCAATTATCTCTTTCTCTGGGCTTCTATATTCTGTTCTCTGTGGGACAGAACTGGCAATCATCCTTCAGAAGCAGCGACAATCACTTGCACCTTAGCCACGTGCTGTAGATTTGGAAGCATGAATACTGGTATTGCCACCCACCCACATTTCCTGTGAAGATTTCCTAATCCTGGTTTTATCATAATCCCATATGGAAATCTTCTCATTTTCTCCAGAAGGGTATGGATTGGATTCCCAAGTAATTATCAACATAAAACTTGTTTCAATTCTTTCATTAAATTATTTAAAATACATCATGCTCTTCCCTAGTCAGCAAAAGTTCCACTGAATGGGGAAAGGGGTTTGTCTAATTCCCATAGACTCTTATGTATCATTAAAGGATATGATGATCTCTTCTGAGTTCTGACAAGAAGCATCAGGCCAAGGATCCCTGAAAGGTATCTCCTAACAGTACAGGGTTTAGATTCTCCAAATTCTGAGCTAAGGATTCCTCAGTTGATGGAAAGAGCTTGATATATCAAGTAACTCCTCTGAATTCAGTAAAAGTTAGCATATGCTTGGATATTTTTCCATTGATTTTTAGAGAGAGTGGAAGGGAAGGGAAGAGACAAACACTGATGTGAGAGACAGACACATCCATTTATGGCTCCCCACACACACTCTGACCAGGGCTGGGAATCGAGCCTGCATCTGGGGTATGTGTTCTTGATCAGAATCGAACCCCAGAGCCTTCAGTCCAAGGGCTGGCGCTCTATCCACTGAACCAAACCAGCTAGGGCTCAACGCAGTGCTTAAATGATTCATTGAAACTACTTTGGAAAGAGACAACTACTTACAAGAAAATATAGGAAAATGAAAGATTAGGAATTCTGAAGTTTTTTAAAAACTAACTATGAACATGTTTTCATATGTCTCTTGGCCTTCTGTATGTCCTCTTTTGAAAAGTGTCTATTTAGGTCCTTTGCCCATTTTTTTATTGGATCGTTTATCTTCCTTTTGTTAAGTTGTAGAAGTCCCTTATAAGTGGGCTCTCTTGTTGTTTTGTTGATGGTTTCTTTTGCTGTGCAGTTTTTTATTTTGATGTAGTCCCATTTGTTTATTTTCTCCTTAGTTTCCATTGTCCTAGGAGTTGTATCAGTAAAGATATTGCTACGACCTATGTCTGATATTTTGCTGCCTATGGATTCTTCTAAGATTTTATGGTTTCCCGTCTTATGTTTTAAGTCCTTTATCCATTTTGAGTTTATTTTTGTGTATGGTATAAGTTGGTGGTCTAGTTTCATTTTTCTGCATGTCCAATTTTCCTAACACCATTTACTGAAGAGACTGTCTTAACTGCATTGTATGCTCTTGCCTCCTTTGTAAAATATGAATTGAACATAAAGGCTGGGGTTGATTTCTGGGTTCTCCATTAATCTATATGTCTGTTCTTGTGCCAATACCAGACAGTTTCGAGAACAGTGGCTTTATAATATAGCTTGAGGTATTATGATCCCTCCTACTTTGCTCTTCTTTCTCAGGATTGCTGTGGCTATTCGGGGTCTTTTTTTATTCCATATGAATTTTTGGAAAGTTTGTTCTAGCTCTGTGAAATATGCCATTGGTATTTTAATGGGGACTGCATTGAAAACATGCTCAAAGTCACTAATCATCCAAGAGATGCAAATCAAAATGACAATGAAATACCATCTCACACCTTTCAGAATGGCTATCATCAACAAATCAACAAAGGACAAGTGCTGGAGAGGATGTGGAGAAAAAGGAATCCTCATGCACTACTGGCTGGGGATGCAGACTGGTGCAGCCACTGTGGAAAACAGTATGGAGTTTCCTCAAAAAATTAAAAATGGAACTTCCATTTGACCCAGTAATCCCACTTCTAGGAATATATACCAAGAAGTCAGAAACACCAATCAGAAAGGATATATGCACCCCTATGTTCATAGCAACAGGATTTACAATAGCTAAGATTTGGAAACAGCCTAAGTGCCCATCAGCAGACGAATGGGTTAAAAAAACCCTGGTACATCTACACAATGGAATACTATGCTGCTGTAAAAAAGAAGGAACTCTTACCATTTGCAACAGCATGGATGGACCTGAAGAACATTATGCTAAGCAAAATAAATAAGCCAGTCAGAGAAAGATAAATATCGCATGATCTCACTCATTTGTGGAATATAATGAACAACATAAACTGATGAACAAAAATAGATCCAGAGACACAGAAGCATCCAACAGACCGTCCAACATCAGAGGGAAGACAGGGCAGGAGGAGATTAACCATTGGACAAGTATGCATGTATATATGCATACCCCATGGACACAGACACTTGGGGGGTGAGGGCATTTGCTGGGGGGGTGGGAATGGCTGGGGAGAGGTCAATGGGGGAAAAGGAGACATATATAATTCTTTAAACAATAAAGAAGTTTAAAAAATAAAAACAATAGACTAGAATTTAAAAAAAAGAAACAACAACTACCTATAACATTTATTACCAGTCAAGGGCACTTTGTATAGCCTTCCTGGTCTAGATCCTATTTTGTTTGCTGTTCAACAGAATTTCTAAGTAAATAGTCCTTCTTGGAGGTTCTTATCACTATTCCATCTTTGCAGATGTTTCTGCTAAGCAAAAGGTAATCCAAATGGTAGCCTTTGTGCAACTGTTTCTAGGTAATGAGGAAAAAAAATAATGCCTGCGTTGATTTATTCTTCTAGGGACTTAAGCAATAAAATATAAAGAAAAGAAAAAATTAAATATGCATATTACTTTAAGATATCTTTACAATGGGCATAGTCCTCCCTCACCTTTCCTATGTAAAGATATGAACTCAGTAAATGGCTTTCTGGCTTGGATGAATTCTTTCCTACATTCTAAAATTCCTCCCATGAAGAAATTAAAATAATTTTGCCTCTGAAAATACAATCTTGTAAAAAAAATCCCCTGAGTATAGGGATTTGGGATGATTTATGGAACAACAGTCATCTGAAGGAGTTCATTGTCGCAGCATTTTTTAATATGAATAATGATACATCTCCTTCTCCTTCAGTAACTCTGCCCTATAATAAACTATCACCACGCTACCCACAGATAATGATATAACATTTTCCCCCAGCTATTCAAACTGCTTAATATCTGCAGACAAAAAGTGAATCGGATACCCACTACTTAAGTTATTTTGCTGTCTATCTGCTGTCCTACAAGTCAGCCTACTCAGTCAGCTTGCAATTCTCAAAATCTGCTCAACTCTCCTCTGAATGTTCTAACGTCCACTTCAACTTCTCAAAGGCAGGCCATCTACTGCATGCACCCACTGAGATGGCAACTGCAGTGCCTCACCTTCAGGATAGATAATGGACCAGGTGAGACTTTACAGTCTATTTATTACAGGCACTTCCTGTAGCCTTCCTGGTCTAGATCCTGGGTCCTGAATTCTCTTACAGCCTATCTCCTGGAATATAACTGGCTGAGACCATGTTACACTGATACATTTACCCACAAGGCCTTGAAAGCCCTTAGAGAACTATGAAACGTGTAAGTTTACAAAGATTTTAAAGAAATTGTCAGCAAAATTCAACTAGAGGCAAAAAGCCCAGCTATTTTTAGGCCATCTGTTCCAATTTCATGCCTTACCACTTTTATAACCAAATAAGAAAGCTGATAAGGATTTCTGCTCCTCTTTTTCCCTACAGGGCAACATTTCCAGTGCCCTGAGTCATTTTTTTTCCCCTTTGGATGCCTAGAAGACAAATAGGAGTCAGAGTTCAATCACACCAATGAATACTCTTAGAACACACACACATTCACACATATACACATACACCACTTCTAAGCTGCTAAATCTGGAACATTCCTAATAGGAAACAAAAACAAACCTGATGAAAGAAGAGGGCTAGAGGCGAAAGAGGGCACAGTCAAAGGTTGCATCTGCCCAAGAATCCGGGTCACGCCAATAGGTTTTATCAAATGGGTGCTTAGAATTCTGCATGACAGCTGTGCAAAGCTCTTCAACTTCACCTCCCTGCCTCAAAAATAGCAGCTGTTTGGGCTGTAATAGATCCTATTCCTGGTAAGTAAAATTATCTTATCCTTGGAAGACTTAAGGGCAAAAAAAAAGAGACTTAAGTCCCATCTTAAAAACACCCCAACAACATCTTCTGCTCTCCATCCCCTATTTGAAAAGTACCCAAAGGAAGAGGAGATGAAAGCAGGTTGAAATCTTTCTCCTTTAAGAACTGGGGAGGTCATTTAGGTTCCCTCCAGCATTGAGGAAAGCTCAATCCATTAGTTTTCAATGACAGGTCTGGTTCCTTTCCAATTCATTTCTACTCAACAAACGTCAAGTAACTTAGAAGCCCTAAGTTTATTTACAAGTTGTCAGATGTAGAAAAACAGCTGAGTTCTTTCTGAATATTGAGTTTGAGCACTAAATACACCGATACCATCACTGCAAGGTGGAAATATTCTTGTATCATCAACCAGCTATAAAGGTAGGACAGGAACTTGAAGGTACCATTTTTTAAGCTTCTAATGTTCACTACATATTAACTAGCGTGGTCTCTTAGTAAATTTCAACCTATTTCCTATTTATTACACATTACACAATTAGCCTTGACTATAAATGTGGCCAGTGTAGGTGCTGCCCCACATTACTGCCATCTTAAGTGTCAAAGGGAAAAACTTCCTCTTCACTAATTAACATACCCTTCCGTTATTCATTCAAATTGCATTTTTCTGCTTTAAATGTCAAGAATCTAAATCTTATGCAGTGGCAAGAAGTTCAGAAAATTTCCATATTCTATTTCCTCTTCTTCCCTTTTCTCACTTTCTGAGAACTGTTTGAACATTTCATTCTCTATTTTTCTTAAAAAAAAAAATTTGAAATATCGAATCATAAGAATTGAAGATATATTTCCCAAGTGCAGAAACATGGGCAGAGGGGTAAAGTACTTGCCCAAGATGACAGGGCTAAGAAAATGTCAGATCAAGCTCTGAAAGGAAGATATTTCCTCCTTCCTCACCTAATTCTGTTACCGTCACCATCTTTCTCTTTGTCATCCAACCTCTAGTCCTTCAGCTTCCTCCTCATGCTGAATCAGTGGTTCCACTGTTGGTTCTCCTTCCACCATAGTCTTGGTCTCTGGTCCCCATCTCCATCCCATCCACTCTACATCTATCCCTTATTACCATTGATCCTAACTCACCTGCCTCTTCAGTCTTTCAGTCTCTCTCTCTCTCTCTCTCTCTCTCTCTCTCTCTCTCTCTCTCTCTATCTCCCCCCCCCCCCATGTACTTCCAATTCACTGTGCACACTACACAGCCTCCATATAACTCTACACTAGCCCTGGTTCTCAGAATAATGCCAAAATGCTCTTATTTTTTTTCATAGGAGTCCCACTTTCTCATTGATAAGGTCCAAGCTTCCTCCCCGACACCCAGGACTATTTGAAATCTGGCTACAATTGTCTCTCCCACTACCACCTTCCACACAAACAATACTCTGTACTGCCCAATCCTGGGCCTCCCCTCATGTTCCTGTACCTAGCTGGAATGTCCCTTCTTGGCACAGTCAACGCTAGCTAAATCAGATGATCTCTCCCATGACCCCTCAAGCCAAGGTGAAATCTCCCTGTCTGAACTTCATAGCACTTTGATCCCTTATAGCTTGCTCCATATAAACCAGGTATTTCCATTTCTTCTGTAAATGACTTACTTCTCTCAATGCAGAAAGCAGTGAGCTGGTGTTTGTTTCCCTTGGGGTCCACCTTGGCAGTAACACAATAGTAAGCACACAGGAAGAACTCTCACTTACTGTTCCGATGACTATATTTGGCTGGCTCCCGCTATAGGAGCACAGTTATTCCCAAAGCCAAGCATAGTCTTACATGCATCAGCCAATAATTAAATTTAGAGAAGTAGGAAAGGTAGTAAGAACAGATACAGTGTCATTCAGGGACAACATGAATAATCATAAAACACATTAAAATAGAAGGAGGTATTGGGATATATCCAGAGGGGGAAAAATGCCCTTTAAGTTCCTGATTCCAGATACAATTTCCAAGCAAGTTGGGGATGGAGTGTAGGAAGTGTTCTGGGTGAAAACTGATTACATACTGGGACATTGTGACCAAGAAACCTTGGTATGCAAACAGCTAAGCCTTTAGAGTCTATGGAAAAAGAAAATGCTTAATTATAATTAGTTTATGTTGTACATTAAAATATAGTTCCAGCTGCACCCAAAGCCATCTTGAATGGAGCTGAATCTCTGCACTCGCAATGCTTTTGAAGGGGAAAGGGGCTAGATAATTTGTGTTTTCAGTCCCACATCAATCTGATTTGTCTCCCTTGCTTGTCTCTATTCCAGTACCCACCCATTCTTCAAAGGCTGGCCAGGAGAACAGGAGTTCACAGTCCTGAAGAAAAATGGAAGGGGGTACCAGTTTCACTTTTTTGTTATTTTTTGAAAGGTGGTGTTTTTTTTTTTCTTTCCTAAAATTTTGAGATGGAAAATCCATTAGGTAATTATGTACAACCCAAGAGCCCACTTCAAGATTGTTCCCTACAGTTCACTCTCCAGCAGTTTTCCAGGCCACTTCCCCAGGGAAATGTTAACGTTGTCTCCCCCCACAGTTACTTTCAAATTCAGCCGGAACCTGGTACCACTGCAAAGCTTTAAATGTAAACTTTATAATAAGACCTGAGCTGAAATTGCAAACAGCCGAAAAACAGGATCTCTGCTTTTTTGCAAAGAAGCAAAAACATTTCTAGGCACAAATGAAAAAGAACACATCATGCTTTTAAGCATTTCTGAGTTAACCTTACCAGAGCTGTTCCCCCCAGCAAGTCTCAACTCCTCTGGGGATTTTTTTGGTGTTGTCATTCTCAGAAAAAATGAAAACTTCTGAGCTAGGTCACAGGTTTTTATTTTGGATTTTTTTTCGATGCCAGAATGCTCAAAAGCAGGCTACCAACTTTTAGAACTTTCAAAACATCAGTGAGAGGAGCAAGGTTTTCTCAGCATCCTACCTAGGACCTGCTATTAATGTCACAGGATGCAAGTTTCCTAAGGGCTGAGATAGTATGATTTATAGCCTATCTGTGGTCAACAAAACAGTGTGGCAATGAGGGCGGATCTGGGTTCCATTCCTGACTCCACATGTTCCTAGCTATATGATCTCAGACAAATGAAGGGAGGTCTCTAAACCTCTGTTTTTCAACAATAAACTGGACATTATATAATGCCTACCTCATAGAACTGAGGTAGATGATCTTGACACAACACGTAATCAAATGCTTAGCACAAAACATCCTGTATTGCAGAGTAAATCCATAGTAAATGATCTATACTAATAAAAGCGTAATATGCTAATTAGACCAGGCGTCTTCCAGATGACCTTCTGGACCTCCTTCCTGACACAGCCAGGCGTGGGCAAAGCTGCCTGCCCGCAGTCCCAAGCACCAGCACCTGCGCCTGAGGCCCAGGAGAGGGAGAAAAACAGCCTGCCCTGCGGCCCCAGGTGCCTGCAGCTGTGGCCAGGGTGAAGCCGTCCACCCACAGTCCCCTGCGGCTGCAGTCGGCCTGGGCAAAGCTGGCCCCAGTCCCAGGTGCTTGCGGCCGGCCAGAGGGAGGGAAGCCCGGGTCCCAGGTGCCTGCAGCCGGCTGGAGGAGGGAATCCTGGATCCTGGGTGTGGGGCCTAGGCAAAGGTGGTTAGGGGCAATCAGGCAGGCAGGCAGACAAGTGGTTAGGAACCAGAGTCCCAGATTGCGAGAGGCATGTCCGACTGCCGGTTTACATACCACCAGCAGTAGGACATCCCCCAAGGGGTCATGGATTAGAGAGGGTGCAGGTGAGGCTGAGGGACACCCCCTCCTCGTGCACTAATTTTGTGCACCAGGCTTCTAGTAATGTAATAAAAGCACTTCATTTACTATTAAACCTAATAGAACCACAGCACCTTGCATTTAGAAAAGCTTGATCCACACATGCCAAGTGATGCCTGAGTTTTTGTTTTTTTTTCTTCTGGTTTTGTACTTTGTTTTTTATAATTCTCTACCTCCTTTTTATTTATTTATAACTTTGTTTGTTTATAATATTAACAATATTAAATTGGGAGGACGTCTTCTATCTATGATTTACAGTATTTTATAAGCTTTACAAGTGAGTCAGACATAGTCTTGCTCACTTGGAAACTCCCCGACTATAAATTCCAAACACTGAAAGCATTCCTCTGTCACTGAGGGAGGCCATGAGCAACTCAACAGTGTATGTGAGCTAAGAGTGCACTGTTCCTAGGGTGGTCCCACCCAACGCCCATCTTCCTCCTGGAGCAACATGCCCTGCTCCATAGGCGATCTACTTCTGTGCCAACAGATGGATGCCAAATCCTTTCAAAGTGGAAGAGGGAAAAGGTGAAACAAAACAGCCCCAAATACTCAGTGTCATCTAGGCTCAAGAACACTAATCTGCCCTAACCAGTTTGGCTCAGTGGATAGAGCAGTGATGGCGAACCTTTTGAGCTCGGCGTGTCAGCATTTTGAAAAACCCTATCTTAACTCTGGTGCCGTGTCACATATAGAAATTTTTTGATATTTACAACTATAGTAAAACAAAGACTTATATTTTTGATATTTATTTTATATATTTAAATGCCATTTAACAACGAAAAATCAACCAAAACAATGAGTTCGCGTGTCACCTCTGACACGCGTGTCATAGGTTCGCCATCACTGCTCTAGGACATCGCTGAGACTATGCTGGGTAGGGGGGGCCCAGTAATGAAGAAGACAAACACTATGTCTGCCCACAAGGAGAGTATAAACAAATAAGACAATTTTGTTTTTAAAATCCTAACATTAAAAATTATCCAAATACTTAAATAAAATTTACCAAAAAAACAACAAAAACAACAAAACCCTACAATGAGAAATCAACAACAACAAAACCAACAACAACAAAAAAACCCTACAATGCAAATGATTCATTAAATAAAGTCAGGATCACTGCTACAAGACAGAGAGGACCCTGTGACAGGATACCACAGGGGACCCACTCGGGTCTGCGAAAGCAGGGAACCATATTTCTGATGCTGCTGATGGAGCCACTAGCTAGGGTTAACTTTAGCCACAGCATCTACAAAGGCAGTGACAACTCAATGTGTGTCTTTAACATTTGGATTCCTGATTCTTGCCCATTTGGAACTGTTCAGTCAGTGCCTAATTTTCAAAAACAATACAAGATAGCTGCCGATAAAGCTTCAAAATGCCAACCTTCCTTCCGTCCCTCCTTGGCTGTCTATGTTACTCCTAGGAATCAGATCAGTTTACAGGTTCGACAGGGTAACATGTCATAACATGCTTTCCCCAGTCCTAAAATCTCAAGTTGTTCTGAATCCTCTAGCCTGGCATCCAACATTCCTTTGGAGTTTACCTAAGCTGCCCCCCTGCCTAATGATTTGAAAGTTTTAATATAGAAAAGTTTTAATATACAGCAATGCCATTTTTTCTTCTCAAATTCTTATTGGGGGAAAAAATCAATAGTTCTAGCCAGCAAGATCTTAATTATTTGAAACTTCTTTTTTATACTGTCCTTTAAAATCTTTCTAAAATGCATTAGTGCAAGGCTTCATCTTAGTTAACATTCTGGTGAATAAAAAATAAAACTGATCTCTAGTTAGACAGGATCTTGGATCCTTCTGTAAGATTTCTCAAGATATCAACATATCTTAAGTCTTGACACACTGACCATATTTGGATGTGGAGAACAGGGCCCTTGGTGTGCAAGAGGCGGTATAGTTTTCATAGACCACAGAGAAACGGCTCAGTTGCTGGGTTTCTGCTTCGCCCCCACCTTCCATCTCTCAGCAAGAAGCGCACACACAAGTAGAAAGAAGAAAGGGATAATGTAAGAACCCTTCACCCAGAGCCCATCAAAGTACAGACTTCTCTCCCCCTGAACCAGAGGAACTTCAATTTTATCTAGTTCAATCTGGAGCTCCCATGAAGGATTTCAATGTCAAGAAAGGATGTCACTTCTTTACAAGGTCAGGGAACTACTGATACCTGATTTGAATTAGTTCCAAACCTAAATGAATTAAATCTCAGAGTAACCTAGGAATTTGCAATGTGATCTTTTCATTCCAGAATTCAAGGATACACTGGAAATCTTTTCTAATTCTCTTCCCATTTGAGATTCTATAACTTAATGAATCTGCTGTCAGCCTAGACTGCTTAAATTTGGAATTTTCTGAAGTAATCAAATTCCTCACAGAGGCTGACTTTCTTAAAACCTGCCTATTAAAAATGTATTGAGACGTAAGAGAATGGCTAAATCACAGTTACAATTTTGTCTAAGAAGGGTATTACTTCATGTTAAAAGAAACCTGAGTTGCTGTGAAGAAATGCTCTCTATAAATCCCAAGTACTGAACAATCATCCTTAGGCTGATTTCCAGTTGGTTTCCTTTTCAAAAAGCCAATAAATATGTCCTAGGTGCTCCTGGCAAAGGAAAGCACAAAGTCCCATTCCTTGGAGGGGAAAACTCAGAACAGAAACCAAGGAAATAAGCAGAAAGAATGAATAAGAAGGGCGATTATTAACTGTGAAGTTAGTGTTGACATGTTAAAATACAGGGTGGGGCAAAAGGAGGTTTACAGTTGTTCATATGAACAATAATACAATAATTAACAAATACAAGAATAAACTGTGTTTCGTGTACTGACAACTGTAAACCAACTTTTGCTCCACCCTTTATACCAAGGAAAAGCAGATCAACTGAAGAGAGTCCCCCCAAAAGAGGTGGGACCAAATCTGAAAGCACTGGGTAGAGGAAGGGAAACTGAAGCCTTCCAGAAGATGGGGACCTGAGAAAGGGGTGGGCAGCCCTATTACGGTGTGACTGACCAACGTTGCTCCCTCTGAGTGGACACATTACCCTGATCCACTCAGGACATGGGACAGGGAGAGCCGGTTTCAGCATCACAGCAGGAAACTTGGCCAAACTTGCGTAGCTCCTGCCCAGGGCCTCCTCCCACCACTGCTCAAAGGGAATAAAAGATAAGCCACAAGGCTGCTCCCCAGGCAACAGGGAAGAGGTGGCTGAGTCTACTTGATGCGCACCAACTCCTACAAAACACAGCTTGATTCAGGCAAAAAGGCAGAGGTAGTAGTAACGTGTGGCAACAACATGAGGAGCATGAGGAACTCAGGCTTGACTGCTGATCTCAAAGTGAAAGTCAAGCCCCCTGGGAAAAGCATCATGGGATATTTGCCACTCACGGCAAAGTTCTACTGGGCAGGAGGAGTGGAGGGGGGCTGATGAAGAAATGCCTTGCCAGCAGTTTCGCTGGTGAAGAGCATAGAAATAAGGTTGCCCCTAAGGGAAGGTTTACCAGCTCTGACTTGCTTATGCTTTGCCAATTATGAGCCACAGTCTGGGGATCCTGGGGATCTGTGTTTTAGAACCTTCCTGATTACGATGCTCCGCCAGGTTTTGGAACCACAGCTTAGGAAAAAGCATTCACACTAGCATCTGACTGTTAGAGAAACAAACGTCAGTAGAAAGGAAATGATGCATGGTTCCAATGCACTGTTTGCAGCCAAGTAAATTCTTTGAGGTTCTCAGTTGACATGATTTAGTTAGGAAAGCTGTTCTCTCCTTAATGTCACCTCAAAGAACCATCAGCACCGGATTCCTAAGAAAGGGTCAAAAGTTCCAGTCCCAGCTCTGCAGCTGTTTAACCATGTCACTGTGGGGCAATGCTGAGGGCTAGTGTGGTTGTGACGGTCACCGAGGGCAGATGAGGCCAAAGGGCTTCACTTGATTCCATTTCACTGACCCAGATACGTAACTTCCTAGAAAGAGTCTCAATCCCAAGGACTGTGTAAAAAGCTGGTCTTGGGCAAACTCACTACATTTATTTGCTGCATTCTCCTCCCTGGCACTTCAGGCCTCCCCTCTGAAGTGTGGTCCCGGACGCCCTGGAGCCTCTCCAGAAGGTTCCCCAGGCAAGTGGCTTCTGCTCCCTTCACACATTGCTGACCAGCTCAAGGCCCTCAGAGCCTTGATATTTCATAAACTGTTGAAAATGGAGTAATATACCACCCTAGGTGACCTCATCACA
The DNA here is from genome assembly GCF_964212035.1 of Myotis nattereri. Taxonomy (NCBI): domain Eukaryota; kingdom Metazoa; phylum Chordata; class Mammalia; order Chiroptera; family Vespertilionidae; genus Myotis; species Myotis nattereri. Next base: position 58,967,019 of record NC_138084.1, on the reverse strand, counting down.
TTTTCAAAAGTAGCCAGTGAGTTATGTGTGTGTGGAACCGTCTGGTCTGTTAACGCAAAACAGAAGGGAAGAAGCAGTTTGCCAAGTAAACTAGCAGCACTTTCAACTCATGCACGTGTTCGCTGCGTCTTTCTCTAGGTCACAGACAATTGAAATGTGGGTAAAAGCAAGTCACATTTATTATCTGTCTCTCCTCAAAACACCATACGTTTTATGTATGTATCACCGGTGGCTTCAGAAAGCTGACACAAGGTAAGCACTCAAATTTCTGATTTTTTTCAATGAACTAATGGAAAAATCATTTGTAATTATGAAATGTAATTTGTGGGCCTTTACTCAGTGGACTTATCTTTTTTAAATTAGATTCAATTTCAATGAATAGTAAAAAATGTATGAACTCCTTAAGCACATTTCTGAAGAAATGAGAGGTAAGGAAACCAGAATAGGAAAAATATCCTAGTTGTGGAAAATCTACAATAATCATGAGGTAACTTTGCTCAATAACTTCATCAGTTATTTTCCATTGTTTTAAGTTATGTACCTGCCTTTTTTGCCCAAATGTAATATTGTAAATGTTTCTAAAGAAATTAAGACAAATGATTAGATGAATTCAATTAGTATATGATATATGCCATAGCCTTTAAAGAAAAACTATGATCTCCAACATACGTGGGTTCCATTACTTATCATGTTTGGAACCATGAACAAATTACCCTTCCTCGGGCTCAGGTTCCTCATATAAAGCTGAAGGGCAGTGCCTACCTCAGAAGCAGAGAAACTTACATAGACAATCTATACAGTAAGCGGCACAGTATTGGCTTTCAATCAATAGTGATGCTTTTTATTACTAAGGCACTTGAAATTTATTCCATTGAGGTGGGGTTTTTTTTGGATTTTGGTTTAAAGGGAATTTCTCTCAATCTGTATGTTTACTAAAAGTGTCTCAGGAAAACACCACATGTACTGTAGAAATGGACTGAGCCACAGTAAACATGGCCATCTTTATCACATCACTTCCTTTCTGAAGCAACACTGTGAGAGTTAATGTCATTTCTCTAAACTAAGGCAAAAGACACACTTATGCCTGTAAATTGTTTGCAAACTGTGTTAAGGAATGGCAGCTATTCCCAGAACATTTCCTGTCCTCCTGCCTCATCCTCACGGAGAAAATATGAGCAATGGCTCTGAGTTGCTAAAGTGGAAATTGGTGCAGAGACCCTCTTCTCAAGCTCATTTGTTTTGCTCTTTCTAAGCACAGTCCCTTCAGAATAAGCCACTTCTCGCATGTAAGGGTTTAGCAGTCTGCAGTTCTTCAGAAGTCAGCTCTATTAATTACAAACATCCTCAAATTCACTGTGGCTTTCTTTTTCCCTTTTGATGTATTAAACTGGCTGTCAGAAATTAAATTAATTCAGACAGGAATGACTGAATATCTCCAAGTTAAATCAGTTGTTAAAGACTGCCTGGACTATGATTTTTTTGTTGTTGTTGCCAATACTGGCTTACAGAGTTGACTGACTTGCTATTTAAGAAAACAATAGGCATTAATACTGTACAACTGCACATGCCATTCCATTAAAAGTCCCATATAAGTGGGTTATATTACATTAAAAACACATATACTAAAATATAGAAAACTATCCCCTTCAATGTTTATATACCGGTTTGTAAACAGGAAAAAAATGTTATAAAACTCATCTATAAAATAAGATTTTCAAATGTCAGATAACTGCTTATCTTACAATCAAGAACACTGAGATGCTAGAAAGAGCAAAAAATTGTTTATGTAGCAGTGTCTATCTAGAAACTATAAAAATGAATATTTTAGGATTCATCCATAAAACAGGAATTTTAAAATGTCCACAGAAGAATAATGGACACCTTTTTCATAAAAATGTAACAAAACTTCGATTCCTAAGACTTAGTCAGAACATTTTAGGAGAAAAGATACTTAGGTATCAGCTCATCTGTCACTCTATGTAGGCAATATAAAATATAACCCTCCAAGGCTGATGAAACTGTATTCTATTCTGCACCAAGATTACAGATTTGCAATCGGGTAATAATGTCTGTCATTATTTACAAGGGTGGCATCTCATCATGTAATTAATATTAAACTCTCTTCTTGATTTCTAAAGTCTCTCCCACTCTCTCTGATGACTTCCATGTGTGCAAGGCAAGAGGTTCCATCAACCTGAGGAGGGCTGGCTGCTAGTGCCACAGCTTTTTATAAGGTGTTTGCACTGCTTTTAAATTTGTTTCATCAGAATGACACGATCTTTTGATGCTTCACTCTTGCATATGAACCTGAAAGAAGGAAGATGAAGTTCTTTGTTGCTATGATTCGAGTATCAATCTTTTCCAGTACTCTCACTCTACACACACAAAAGGCAAGAAACCTCTCAAAAGAAGGTGATTTATGAACTTGTAAAACCCAAGAAGTCAATCAATATGTAATGAAGTAAAGAGAAAAAGAAAGAAAAGCAGGCAGGTGTGACAGAACGCCTGGTCGATGGCAATTACTGGCCTGCCTGGATTGAAAGCATTCAGTTCACTTACTAAGACCTCCAATTCTGATAAACACTGATTGATGAGAGAGAGACACATTTCAGATTGCTTGTCCCCCTGCATTTTCACTTCTCCTAAGTCAACAGGTGGTGGGTCTGTACTCACAGAGGCTGCCTTCTTACAAACTCCCATCCCTGCTTAGGATCATCATTTTCATCTCAATTGCTTCCTGTAAGTTCACTTTGAGGTGATAATGTTTGTTTCCAGAGTGAAGTAGCTGTCAAAATGGTCCCATGTTTTGTGAGCAAAATGAAGGTAGTACATTAACTTACTTTTAAACCACAAATAAGTATTTAATATGCCCACTACAACTTTAAAATTGAGCCTTAAGTGCTGAAAATGCAAGTGCTTAAAAGTAGATGGCCAATTCGTGAAGGCACACGGGATTTTAGAATATTAAATTCTAAGCCCTCCACAGGTCCCTAATTAGTTATGTGATCCTGGGCAATTCAGTAGTCCTCTATGAATCTCAATTCATCCGTTAAAAAAAAAAAAAAGTAAATCAGATTCACTCTAAATTTTCTTCCAGTCCAAACTGTCCATGACTCTTAACATCCTTTCAGGATCATTAATGCAGCTATGTTGTTGGAATTTCTTCTGCCCTTAGGGATTATCTACATGTACAGGCTATGGAAATACCAAACTATATGCATATCCAAAATGTACGAAGAAATATCATTGCTATGTGGTAAGTTCTGAGATCCTATGTTTGACCCCCAAGTTCTATTACCATAAGTTATTTCTCTTTGTCCAATACCTATTATTTTCCGCAACAACAATATACATAAGCTAAGTTGGGGTAGAGTTTTAAAGAAATTTTTTTCTTTTTAAAAATTTTATTGATTTCAGAGAGAAAGGGAGAGGGAGAAAGAGATTGAAACATCAATGATGAGAGAGAATCATTGATCAGCTGCCTCCTGCACGCTCCCTACTGGGAATGGAGCCCACAATCCGGGCATGTGCCCTGACCTGGAATTGAACCGGTGACCTCCTGGTTCATAGGTCGATGCTCAACCACTGAGCCAGGCCAGCCGGGCTTTAAATTTGTTTTTAATGTTTTAGCTCTCAATATATTGATCAATGTCAAGTACAGGGTAAACTTTTCAGGACAGATTTAGTCTAAGGGTAAACTTTTACACATCCCAGCAAAACAGATAAGGTATTCACAACATGGCTATTCTAAACAATCTTCCTCTGATGTGCATTAATTACCTTTCATATTTCTTTCCTTTGGTGATTCCTGACTGGAATGAAATGTGCAGAGGACAATGCCATAGTAGAAGATGTGAAATCTAGTGAGATGTGTTGATTCCAAAACTTAAAATATGATACTAGTTCCAATTCATTTTCTCTGACTTTTCAACTAATAACATGACAGTATGAGATAGAAATCAAGCCATTCCCATATTTATCTTAAAAAAAGTTTCAAAGACAAAGATAAATTTAAAACATCGTCCTCTTTTCTGGAGATGAAAGAACATTGTTGTATCCCTAAGAGAAAAAGAAAAAGAAAAAGGAAGGATTGTGACAATGGGGAGATATTTCTACTGAAGCATGGGTCCTCTATAGTGAAACCGTTTTAACCGTTTTAAACCCTTCTTAAAATTTCATTTAAATGTTATTCTTGATTTGTTATGTACATGAGTTTGTTTTTAACTTAGAAAGAAAGGGGAGGGGAAGGGAGGGAAGGAGGATGGGTAAGGTGGGAGGGTGGGAGGGATCGATTTGTTGTTGAACTTATTTATGCATTCATTGGTTCACTGGATGGTTCCTGCATGGGCCCTGGCCGAGAATGAACCCACAACCTTGGCCTATCGGGATGATGTTCTAACCAACTGAGCATGCGTTTCTATTTTTTAATAGAAAGAGATTCAGTTTATTTTTAGGTGATCATAAATCAGAAGCTTGACTATGAAAGACAAATGAGCTCAAATATTTTACAACAGACAGGCTTCCTCAAAGAAGTCAGCTGCGACACAGACTTGAAGTTCCCAGCAAATGTTCAGAAATGCCTAACAACCAGTAACCTAGTAATGCTTGGTAGGGAGGAAGACTTCCTCTCTCTTCTATAGAGGAAACTGGAACATGACTTCAGTCTGTTTTGGAAAGGATGGTCACAGAGTTCAAATGACCAACACAGAAGCACCCGATGTATCTATAATCTTTCTTCATGCTTCTGCTAGGTGGCAAAATGAGCAAAGTGGGAGTAAAAATGTCTGGTGAATTACTTGAGTGGTCAGAGAAGAGGTAAGCCATACCTGGCAAGGGCAGAAGCAAACATGAGCAAGGACTGGGGCGATCCTACACAAACCAAAAGGAGAGACAGGGTTTCAAATCTCAGCCAGGCACAGAGGGTGAGGCAGGTGGAGGACAGGGTCTCCCTGCTGTGGCAAGAGCTTTCTCCTCTCCTGCTATCATCTTGTGTGACTTCAAGGTCTACCCTGCTAACCTTCACAACATACTTACCTCAATTTCTGACAACCCTCCTCCTAACGGGACTTCGGGGCCTAATTCCTCAGTGACACCCCAGGCCTTTGCCAGGCCTTAGAATTGCCACAACTCTGAAATCACTAAGAAAGTCCAATCCTCTCCAATTCCCTTCTGTCTCCCTCTAAACCTGTTCTCCATCTTCACCAAGACTCCACTTGGTTACCTTCTCTTCTCCATTTAGTTTTCCTTAATATCCTCACTCATGGGCATCTGAAGATCTGTGACTTGATGTCTTTCTGACTCAAATCTCTTAACACGCTGCAATTCTGACTATCTCTTCCGTCTGCTTTATTTTTCACCCCCCACCACCCAGGCTCCTAAGAGCAACAGCAAAGTCCCACACAACAGGGTCATACCGATGCACTAATACATGAGCTCCAACTCCAGCAGAATCCTCAAGGCCGCCTGCTAAACTTGGTTACTTACCTTTGGTGTATTCTCTGCCTCATGGTCCACTCCAAACCTTCCCCAATTTCCTTCAAATCCCCAGTGTTTCCCACACTCTCTGCACTCTAGCCTAGCTTCCAACTTTTCCAAGGAAACAGACAATCAGTAGGGAATGCCCTGACTTGCCTTCCTTGGAAGTCCCTGCAGGAGACCCTGCAGGCTCTCTTAATCCCTCTCCATCCTGGTTCTTTTGAGAACTTTTCTCCAATAATCCTCTCTCCTCTCCTGTATTTTCATTTGCTCCCTTTTCAGTCAATACCGCACAACTTGGGGGTACAATTTTCTTAGGAAACAATGTGTTTGCAGCCCAGGCTCCTGTTTCTACTGGTCCTTTCCTTTCTGCCTATAAACATACTTGTTTTCCTCTTATCCTCATTAAAAAGAGGAAAAAAAAAAAACCTTCCTGAACCCAACTTTCTCCTTAAGCTTCTGCCCCAACCCCCTTCATTCCTTTCCTGCCAAACTTCTTGAAAGAGTATTCAAAATTCACTGCCTCCACCTCTTCCTTTACTTCAGCCCATTGCCATCTGGCAAGCATCCCTCCCCACCACTCTATTCAAACTGCTCAGTCAACAGTTAGTTATTACATCCTAACTGCCAAATGCAAGGGCTTCTTTCAGCATTCATCCACTCCTGCATCCTTAATTGCCCTGCAACAGTGGCTGAGAGTGACTCCTGCTTTCATTCTAGAAAGTCTCTGATTCCTTGGCTTTGGGGACACTCTCCTCGCTTGCATCTCCCACCATCGCTCAGATTGTTCTTTCTCTGGTTCTTTTTTCTCTGCCCAGTTCTTAAACCTGGATATCCTTACTGCTCATTTGCCACTCTAGAGCAGGGCTTGCAAACTATGAGAGCGTCCGTGGGCCAAATAGGGCCAGTCACCTGCCTTTGTACTAGTAAATAAGGTTTTACTGAAACATAGCCACATTCTTTCGTTTACATATCATCTATCATCTATGGCTGCTCTCAAGCTACAAAGGTAGAGTTGAGTAACTATATCAGAGACATTACAAAGCCCAAAATATTTAATGTCTGGCCCTTTACAGAAAACATTTGCCGATCCCCTCTAGAATACCTACTACATGGTGGCTCCCACCGTCTGGTCTCACACCAGCAGAACTGACATTACCTGGGAACTTGTAAGAAATGCAGTCCTTGAACCCCACTCCAAACCTACCAAATCAGACATTATGGATGGGGCACAGATATCTGTTTTACAACACCCTCCCACATGATTCTGAGACTCATTCCAGTCTGAGAACCATTGATTGGTCTACACAACGACCCTGGCCAATCTCCAAGGCTTCAAGCACCCCCACCCCATGCATGAGACAGGGACTCCTGAATCAAGTTCTATTGTGCTCTATGTTAGAATTTTCAACTATCAGATATTTCCATAGATTCTACAGGCTCATTCAGTCATTCAACAAACCCTCTCTCAACACGTTATATAGGATAAGCTGTGATCTGTGCAGGAGTCCGGTTGCCAATAAAAATATACTTCATGCAACATTTGTGACATACTTTACTAAACAAATTGTTTGTTGCTTCTCTGAAATTCAAATTGAACTGGAAAGCTGTATTTTTTTTTTTTTACTCGATCTAGCAATCCTATGCACAGCTACAAAGTGAACATGAAAGGGTTCTTACCCCAAAGTAGCATGGAGTTCAATCAGGGAGCCAATGATCTAAACATAGTACAAAACAATAGGATAACCTCAAAATCTCACATTTGAAAAACCTCCCTCCCTTCTTCCTTAGTCAGTGAATAACTAGCTAACTGCAAGGTCTTATTGGGTGAAGCTACTTCAAAGGCCTCTTCTAAATACCCAAAAAAGGGCTTCTGACCCTGGAGTTGAGGGAAAAGTGGTAAGGCAGAGAGGAGCATTTTAATCAAGTGTGTGCATAAGAAAAGGGCTGTGCTATGAATCATAATGAATTCATAAGAAAGACATTAAAAATACTTGGACGTTCACTTCTTTCAGCTTTGATCTTTATCAGTCATTACATATAATGAGCAGTAACATAGTTGGAGCTTACTATTTTAAGATATTTTAATAAAGATTGCTTCCATTGTTTAAAAATGATATCCAGTGAAAAGCTCATGGCTTGGAATCTGGATCTAAAATTAAATCCTTGGCTTCTGGTTCAGACTCCAGACCACAAGCCAAAGTGCTGTGGCTCATCTGGTAGCATTTAACCCTATGAGCAGGCTGAGGATCCAGGTAGAACTCTTTAACATTGTGTTTGCAAACACTGATGATGGCAACAGTATGTGTACAGCATTTTATTAACTAGCATCCTTGTAACAAGAAGGCGGATTTCTAAAACAAATAGGTAATTTGACGTGGGCACACGGTCCTATATACAGATGATATAAATTATATAAATTAGTAATCCACACATGTAGCCTATATGTTCGTGTAGACTAATGTCACCCCAATAAAATAAAAAATATATAAAAATAAAACAATATGTAAAATTACAAATATTTGAACAAATAAATTTTTTTAAATTTTCTGACAGTTTTCTATTTAGGAAAAAAATAGGCAATTTCCTAAAAACATAGACCAAGGCCTTTTAACAAAAAAAAAAAAAATCAAGGCTTCCAGCAAAATACATTTCCATCTAACTCTGAACAAACTCATTTTTAAAAGTTTGCCCACAAGCCCCCAAAGAAAACTTATTGCTACTATAATTCACCCACGCCTGAAACACTCTGCACTGAATCATCTGGGGTAATGGAAACAATGACAGCAGAGACCATTGCAATGCAGACTTTATCTCATTTTAGCTAATACATAGTCTTTACCTTTTTCGCCGCTTCTCATTTTAATCAATATTGGTCGATTTCAATTCAACAGGTCTGGCCCTCGACATCTGGTTTAGCTGGAAATAGGAAGGCAATGGAGAAGAGGCAGCTGCCAGGCATCGGGATATTTCTGTAAATTTAATACAACTATCCCCTGACTTTAAATGCCTAACATTGTTTTAGTAAATCCAAATTCACAACTCATAAATTATACGTGTTTCTTTACAAAAGAATAATGTGTGGGGCTTCTTCAAGTGAAAAGATTTCACCACCATTTAAAAAAGAGAAAAACAAACAAACATACCTCCAAAGATTGCTCCTTCTGTCTCTTAGAACAGACCTAATAAACAAGGTTTTCCTTTAATCCTTCCTCGAATAAATCTTTTTAAATGCCAGAACAGATCGGGAGCATCAGGTTGAGAAACCTGACTCTTCCAGGGGTAGTTATTAGGTCTCGTAAGCCGCCCTGAGCTACTGTATCAGGCTGAGCAGCATGGAAAGGGGAGTCCTGCTTGGAGGTGACCACAGGGTCCAGATGGGAAACCAAATCCCTGGTGAGTTCAGAGAGGACCCTGTCATGTCAGAACCAGCAGGACACAACCACTGCGGCAATACCACTTTCTATTCCCTGGAACAGGACCTGGCAGCCTTATCTCATCCCCATACCTTAAGTTCCTTTAGGTCAAGAACAGTAGTTTTAATCTCCTTGACCCTTCCAGCATCCAGCAAGATGCCACAGTATAACAGAGCTCCATGAATATTGATGAACCAGTAGAGAACAGGATAGGAAGTGGGGAACCACACCAAAGGTGGTTTTACCAGCCGTGGGCAAACTACGGCCCGCGGGCCGGATCCGGCCAGTTTGAAATGAATAAAACTAAAAAAAAAAAAAAAAAAAAAAAGAAGACTGTACCCTTTTATGTAATGATGTTTACTTTGAATTTATATTAGTTCACACAAACACTCCACCCATGCTTTTGTTCCGGCCCTCCGGTCCAGTTTAAGAACCCACTGTGGCCCTCGAGTCAAAAAGTTTGCCCACATCTAAGCTTTCATTTTGAAGTTGCTCTTAACTGGCCCTTCAAATATTGTTCCACTATTTTAACTACTAGTAGTTTTCTACTGTCCTTGATAAAAATCATGAAGGTATAATGCCTCTCTCGGCACATTTAAAGATAACCTGTCATTATCAGCAAAAGTCTGAGCAGTTCTTCATGCCAGCAGGCAGTCAGATAAAGACACGTTTAGAAAAGTACTGGTTTATAAGAGGTCAAAGTACCATCTTTAAAAGAATGTGTGTTTCAGTCAATACCTTAATCCAGAGATGCCTTCTTAATCCTTAAAAGAGTCAAATCCTCATTCTGGAATTCTCAAGTTAAACACAAAGTTGTTCAAATCACCCCTCCCATCAATGTCATCATTCTAATTCTTAATGGGTAGGAGACGGTGGTGAAAGCTGAATGTTTTCTCCACAGTTCCCAAGCCGTCTTATACCAAGTGTAAAGTACACTTTCTTTGAGTTAGCAGTTATTTTTGCCAAAATCTCACAGCAAACTCAGTGTTTAGGCAGCTCGGTATCTGACTGTGTGTAAAGAAAACCCACTGTACTGAAATAATCCTTAAGAGTATAATTACTTAATAAGTTAGCCATTTAAAATATGGCCAGTTGCGCAAACTGCAAAAGGTTCATTCAAAACTAGAATTAAAAGGAAAAGAATTTTATATATATATATATATATACATATATATATATATATATGCCTAAGCAACCAAATGACTGGTCCATCAGTCGCTATAATGTGCACTGACCACCAGGGTGCAGACACTCAATATGCAGGAGCTGCCCTCTGGTGGTCAGTGCACTCCCACAGTCAACCTCCCACGTTCCCGCCCCCACTCCCCGCCAGCCAACCTCCCGCAGCTCCTCCCCCCATCTGGCCAACCTTCTGTACCCACCCAACACCCCCCCACCCCCACCCCTACCCCCCATGGCCCAATGGTCCTGATTTGGGCAGCCAACCTCCCTCAGCCCCTCCCCTCGGCCAGCCGGCCAACCTCCCCCAGCCCCTCTGCCCCAGCCAACATCCCATGGCCCCAATTGGCCCGATCACTAGTCAGGCTGAAGGACCCCACCCGTGCACAAATTCGTGCACCAGGCCTCTAGTACTTCTATAATTATTTAAAAAAAATAAAACTATCTTACTAGTGAATTAAACACACCCTTTAACCAAGCAAATGAAACACCAGTAAAAAACCTGGTACTTATTAAAGGTAGCTCATAAATTATACGTGTTTCTTTACAAAAGAATAACGTGTGGGGCTTCTTCAAGTGAAAAGATTTCACCACCATTTAAAAAAGAAAACAAAACAAAACATACCTCCAAAGATTGCTCATTCTGTCTCCTAGAACAGACCTAATAAATAAGGTTTTCTTCCAATCCTTGGCCAGGTAGCTCAGTTGATTAAAGTGTGGTCCCAATATGCCAAGGTTACAGGTTTGATCCTGGGTCAGGACACATACAAGAAGCAACCAATGAATGCATAAATGAGTAGAACAACAAGTTGATGTTTCTCATTCTCTTTCGCCCTCCCATTCCCTCTCTTTCTAAAATCAATCAACATATACAAAAGTAAAGGTAGCTGGTCCTTACTGAATTAAAATCAGATTCCACTACGGTCAGTAACTATTTACTGTTAACACATCTGCTAAATCAGATGAAATCAAATCTGAATTGCAGATAACTTTGAAATAAGTATTACATGAACATTTAACAGCATCGACACACATTTTTCTATGAAATATTTGCAAGAACTCATCACAGATAAAGTGAATAAAACAACTATCTAAAAATGCAGTATTTAGTAATAATAAAAATACTTGAGACACCAAAAGAAACACATCACACATGAGCTTTGGCATACAAACAAGTGCACCTTGCAAATATGAGTACTGGCTTTCCTGAGATAGCCCATGCTGAGCAGTTCAGGAGAGCTACAAAGAAGTCCCTGAAATGAAAACATCCACTAAAAAAAGGTGGTTAAGCTCAGCAGCCTACAATAGCAAGTTCAAAGCCCACAAAGAGTTAAACACGTAGGCTAGCCCAGTAATGAATGCTTAGCAAGTTTGGCCAAGGAATATCAAGTAGATACCAGGGCTAGAGCAACTGCTAAAGGGATGACCTTCTTGCATCTCATTTGCATAGCAATGAGATGTCACAAAGGCATTAAGTCTGAAAGTACAATGCTGTTTCTAATCCATGCTTTATTTTGTTGTGACATTAAGCAAACTGCTTTTTAAAGTAAAACAGAACTGATTCCAGCAATGTGGGGCTGGGAGGTTGTGAAGAAGGGGCACCAAGTATGGATTATAAAACAGTCTGGAAAACAGCCAGGGAAAGAGCTACTGAGTCACTCTGTGAGCAAAACCAGCTGAAAAGCATAATCAAGTAATAACTTCGGAAGGCTATTTCCAAAGTGAGACCAGGTAAATTACTGGCTTTTGTCAACTGATATGTTACTTGGTCCAAGAATAATTCATGTCTACTCACAACAGACCAAACAATATGTCAATAAAATGAGCCCAATTCTCTCAAAATATCTGTTTCTGCCTGAGGCTGTTGCCTGTTAATGATGCAAAAACCTTCCTTTAAAGCTTGGGGCTTGTTTTCGTTCTGTCTTATTTTGTTGTAAGAAATTGTGCTTGCAAGTATTATCATCATTAGCTACTACTAAGAGGGATGGAGGGCTTTTCCTCGACCCTTGAGGAATGAAACTTCTTTTTAATGCACTGGATTAAATTACACTTCTAGCCAAGGCTGCAGAAGAACAAGGGAAAAGCAGCACTGAAGTCAAGCTTTTGTGTTCCAGCAGTGACAAACTGAAAAGGCATTCAGCAAAATCCTGAATACTCAAGCTCTACCTATATTTTAAAAAAAGAACAGTTCCAAGCTTCAAATGTCACAAGTTCATTTCTCTCCCAGAGTCTTAGGCATCAAATTCAAACCCAGTCACAGTGTAATTAAAGGAAAACAAAACCAAACCAAAAAACCTTTCCCATGATTCCTTGAATATTTCAGTTATGGTTGTTCACTACAGTGATTACCAAAGAACATAAAGATTTTTTACTCATTTCTGTCATAAAGACAGGCAAAAGGAGAGTAACATTTTAGCTGCCTATTACTCAAATTCCTTAATCACCTTTCCAAAAGCATAAAATAATAACTCTATTACTTTATGATTTTGACAGAACTTCAAGTTTTCACCAGACCATATGAATGTACTTCAGGCAATGAAATTAATATTTCAGTAAGTCTTCTTCCATGAAACAGAAAGCCTTTAAATAATGACCTTGGACCTGAGGATAGAAAAAGCAAAAAAGTGCTTCCAAAGACAGAGGGTAATTGCAATTCAAAGACTCATTTAAGTAAATGAGACCCCTAATAAGCTAATGCCATTTTCCAAATTTTAGCTTCCATCTTTTTATTTACATTCAGCTGTGAAGCCCAAATCAGAAAATAGCAGAGCTCCAGCATCTGGATTCAGCCTGTTGGGGGCAAGCACAGTGATAGAAAATGCATGCCAGTCACACTTAATCCCAGAAGTACTAGTAACATGACAGGAACTCAGCACATCCCAACAATTCTGAAGTCAGTTCCAGCGAGCGGTGAATGGCTCGGGCAGGGGCTATAACCCACATTTTTGGGGCACTGGTTCACTTTTCCATTTCCTTTGGTTATCAGACTAGTCTGGAAGGGACAAGTCAGTTCCAAGAGGGAGCTGTGCGTTGCTGCCAGGACTCTCTGGAGGCAGTCCATGTGCTTCCTGCTGACCTGGGTGCACATGCAAGTTTTAGAGAATCGGGCCAGGTTTGCCAGGGCCGTACTGGCAGGTGTTTTCAGGGATGCTGGATGCTTCCACACGATCACTTGAGAGTCACTCTAACTATGAATAAGGCCCCTGGGACAGGCCAGGAATTCAGAACTCCACTAAGAAGAGAAACACCTACTGGCCCAGAAGAGGGGTAGTGAACAAAGGTGGTAAAGTTAGATAAAGCCAAGTTAGAATCCGAACTGACACCTGCTGAACCATGTCACCTTGGGCAAGTTACTCAGCTCTGGGCCTCAATTTCTTCATCCATGAAGTGGAGATAATAAATAGTACCTGCCTCAAAGATTTGGGGATAATTGAGATAATATATGTAAACCTCTTGTCCAGATTGTTGTTAGTAAATACCAAAATGAATGAGAAAGTTGTAAATGGCAAAGTTCTAAACAAATACAAGTTCAGTACATGTTGCCCAAGTATTAGTAATCTTATTAAGATCTCCTTTTAACAGTGTCCTATCAATTCAATGCTTGCTGACCATAAGGAAGTTTGGGAGTGTTCTGTTTTTCAGGATTCTTAATCCATATTCTCCTTTTCATCCTTCATCCATTAACTTTATCATCCACACAATAAAACCAGGATAATAAAACAGCCCCTTGTAAATTAACTATATGCCTAGTATTTGTCCTTGCCAGCATTATTATTATTATTATTATTATTATTATTCAAATAATGCAGAGAGGTATAATTCTGAGTCTGCTCCTCAAACTGGATTAACATCAGTTTATTATTGGTGCTTAAAGCTCCTGGATAAACAAGAATGAAATCTTGGTGAGTTGTAGCACCTTCCCTATCTCTGACAGCTCCAAGCCCCTGAAAATAAGCATGCAATCTAAGTAAAACTACACCAGCCATGGAAACAAAATTTCAAGATAGACTCCCCAATCTCTCTTCCTACCAATTGCCATCTTTGATTCTCTTTATATGGAAATTCAAGAGATGTCCCAGAGGATATACTGGGAACAACTTTTAGATGGATCCATTTTTTTTTAATATTTTTTATTGATTAAGATATTACATATGTGTACCCTCTACCCCCCCTCTCCCCGCTCACCCCCTCACCCCCCCGTTGTCCGTGTCCATTGGTTAGGCCTATATGCTTGCATATAAGTCCTTTGGTTGATCTTTCCCCCTTGCCCCCACCCTCCCCTACCTTCCCTCCAAGGCCCGACAGTCCAATCAATGCCTCTCCGTCTCTGGATCAGTCCTTGTTCATCAGTTTATGTTGTTCATTATATTCCACAAATAAGTGAGATCTTGTGGTATTTATCCGCTCTCCAGTTCCATCCATGCTGTGGCAAATGGTAAGAGTTCCTTTTTCTTCTTCCTCATCTTAAAGAATACCTTTCAGCGTTTCATATAATGCTGGTTTGGTGGTGATGAACTCCTTTAGCTTTTTCTTATCCGTGAAGCTCTTTATCTGACCTTCCATTCTGAATGATAGCTTTGCTGGATAAAGTAATCTTGGTTGCAGGTTCTTGCTATTCATCTCTTTGAATATTTCTTGCCACTCTCTTCTGGCCTGCATGGTTTCTGTTGAGAAATCAGCTGACAGTCGGATGGGTACTCCCTTGTAGGTAACTGACTGTCTTTCTCTTGCTGCTTTTAAGATTCTCTCTTTATCTTTTGCTCTTGGCATTTTAATTATGATGTGTCTTGGTGTGGTCCTCTTTGGATTCCTTTTGTTTGGGGTTCTCTGCGCTTCCTGGACTTGTAAGTCCATTTCTTTCACCAGGTGGGGGAAGTTTTCTGTCATTATTTCTTCAAAAAGGTTTTCAATATCTTGCCCTCTCTCTCCTTCTGGTACCCCTATAATTCTGATGTTGGTACGCTTGAAGTTGTCCCAGAGGTTCCTTACACTATCTTCATATTTTTTGAATCTCTTTTCTTTTTTCTTTTTCGGTTGGGTATTTTTTGTTTCTTTGTATTTCAAATCTTTGACTTGATTCTTGGGATCCTCTTGTCTGCTGTTGGAGCTCTGTAAAGTATTCTTTATTTCAGTCAGTGTATGCATAATTTCTAATTGGTCCTTTTTCATGACCTCCATGGTCTCACCATACTCCTTGAGGGATTCATTAAATTTATCGGCGGTTTCCATAAAATTCTTGACAAACCTTATAAACGTGGCCTTGAACTCTATATCCAGTCATCTGGCCTCCTCCGTTTCTGCCAATTGTGACCTGTTTCTTTGTCTCCGCATTTTGGCTGCTTCCCTGTGTTGATAGAGTGGCCTGCGCGCCAGGTGTCCTGTAGGGCCCAGTGGCTCAGCCTCCCCAGTTACCTGGGGTGGACACTCTTGGTGCACTCTTGGTGCCTCCCTTGTTGTAGGATCACTGGGAGGAATTGACCTCCAGGCCAATTGGCTGTGGGAAGCAGCTGTGTCTGAAGTGGGAGAATGGTCCCCCTCTGACCACTGGGTACAGTGGCTCCTGGATCTAAGGAGGTGCTAATTCAGCCCCTGCCTGAGGCCACACAGCAGGAACTACAAAGAGGCTCAGCTGTGGGGCCTTGGGCCTTCTCTTGGAAGTTCCGGGTCTGGCTGGCCCGGCTGCAGTTAGGTAATTATCAGGTTGCAAAGTTCTGGGGCATTCACATGCAAAAGCCTCTGCCGCAGCCCGGGCGGGGCGGGGTCTCAGGGAGTCAAAGGGCTTAGAAAGAAGCAATGGCTGATTCTCCGCGCCCGGAGTCGCGCGTCTCAGTGTCCTGGCAATGGCTGCAAGCACCTCCGAGGGAAATCTGCCCCCAAGTTCGCCCGCTGCCGCCTGAGAGAGCAGCCTCCCCCCATATGAGACCTGGGTCCCCAGAGACTTCCCGGAACCAGAGTTCAGAGCAGTCGGGAGCTTGTGATTCAAAAAGACAGCCGCGTCCTCAGGTGCCACCCCCTTTCCGCGCGCGCGAGCCGCCTGCGTACCTCTGCACTCAGCCTCCGCAGCTCCTCTGGCTCTCAGCGTGCTTTTCTTTTCTTCTAGTTGTAGAAATTACACTCAGCCAGCCTTCCTGTTGTTTTGGACGATGTTTGCTCCGTCCTTTGGGCTAATTTTCAATTGTTGTGTGGGGCGACTATTTCCCGGTGTTTATCTATGCCGCCATCTTAGTTTCTCAATAATTCGGATCCATTTTTGATTAAAGATGCTTGGGTGGTAGGGATTAAGTACTCAAATAATTTATTTAAAATGTCATGTTTACATAAACACATTATAGAACAGACTGTAAAATTCACATGAATTTTTGAAGCAAAATAGTCAGCCAGCAAAGAAATCTAAATGATGCTCATGCCCCATATTTAGACTCTACCACCAAGCTCTGAGAGTATGAGACCATCCTCCTCCTGCATGGGAATTGGTGTGGCTATATTTGAAAAGCCCTGGTTGTTGGCAAGAGCTGTGAGTCTAAATCCCAGTCCTGCCAATTAAGGTCTATGACCTTGGTTTGATTCCTATCCATATCTTTACCTGAGAAATGATGATGCTAACATCTACCTCTTAGAACACAGTTGATACCAGAACAAGACTACATATGCAAAGAGCCTAATACAACATATGCTAAATAAATCTTAGCCATTTTCTTCTCCCTAACCCCATTCCTCTTTTCCTACTTGTTATTCAGGATCTCAGATCATAATGGTGCAGGATCTCAGATCATAAAGATGCTTGGAACTCCATCAAATATCATCTATAACTTCTACAGATGTGAAATCACTCCAGCATCCAGTTCCTACATAGCAGCTCATTCATTCATCCACTTGGCAAATATTCACTGAGCATCTATTTTGTGGCAGACACTGCCTATGAGTGAAAAGGCCCAGCAGGCAAGAAAGGATATGAAAATATACTATTCCAGGTCACCATTTTACAGATGAAGTATTTTCTGTGGCATCCAATGACTACAAAGCTTTCTCAATTGGGGAGAAGAGGGAAGCAATGACAAAACATGCTGGAATTCCGGATAATTCCTGTGTAGTTTAATGTTCTCACCGGTGTTCACAAAGATCCTGGGGTCCCAATTCACTTCTCATCAGGGATATTAAAAATAACCAAAAGCTATATGGGAGGCCAAAAGAAAGAAATGAAAAGCCCTCAGAAGCAAACAAAGAAAAAGGTTTCCAGCAGCAAAGAGCCACCAGGAAGAAACTGCTGGAAGTTGATCATTAGTGCCTCATCTACACAGCCTGCCCATTTTCCCTCTTTCTAGTTCAGTGGTGACAGAGATCACACCATTTAGACCCAGCACTCCCAGACTGCCCCCGCATTGCCAGAAATATGCATGGAGCAAAGGGGCCAAGTGCCCTTTCATCTATAAAACTGTGCAGGAACTCTCTGCTCATTTAATTGATATTACCTCCCACTATTTAGAAGGATTTTTTTTTTTTTGCATCACAAAACCAACTCTAATCAATATATGCAGTATATCCCAGCTGATTAGTGTAATTCTTGCTCCTCCATGGTGCTGGAGTTGTGCCAGCCTTACCTAGCACACAATTAAATGTCTGGTAATGCCTGCTGCTACCCAGCAGGCCTCATGAGTTAATAAGGAAGAAACGGGATTCACATTTGCTTCTACCAGCTCCTCAGTGCCCTTGCTCTCTCTCATCTGCTTGTAGACACGCACAGAGCATGCCTGGATAAGTAAAGGCCTGGAACAATCACACAAACCTAAAAGGCACAGGCGCATAAGAAAAAGATCTCCAAAGTCCAGCGCATCATCTCCTCTTTTCAGCAAATCCTTCCAGAAATTAAGACATCACTTTCCCCACCATCAATTCCAACACTGAACTGTGAGTGCATTCTGTGTACAGACAAGACTCAGGTATCCACACTCACCTAAATCCAATATTATGAGTTATGTTCAGTGTACCTTCAAGCCAATTTTCAATAAACACAAATCATTTAATAAGAAATTAAGAGCATTACACATTTCTCATGCTCCCATGGATTTGGTATTAATGAGATTTTGTTTGTTAAGCTCACAGAATGACAAAGTGTCTAAAAGACAGACACAGCCTTTTCCAACTTCCATTCATTCAACAAATAGTTATTGAACAATTTTATAATTTAATAGTCCCAAGTCACGCACCCGTTTACATGTTGATGTTACATGCCTGCCTCTCAACTAATGCTTTAGTGCAGTGCAATTGAAAAAACACACACATGATATTTGGAATTTTATAATTCTTGCATTTTAACCTAGTCTATTACTAACTGCCAGGTAATTACATTCATTTGTACACAGAGAAACTTTACTATGTGCCAGACACTATAAATTTGGCCCTTAAAGCAAGAGTCTCTTGCCCACAATGGTGAGCAGTACCTCTCTGCACCTCCATGATGCAATATACAGTGGGGCCTTGACTTACGAGTGTCCCAACTAACGAGTTTTTCGAGATACGAGCCATCTCTAGGCCGATTTTTTGCTTTGAGTTGCGAGCTAAAATTCGGGTTACCAGCCAGCTTCAGATACCCCACCGCTAGTTGGCGCAGCCAACGTCACAGTGAATGCCACATCAGCCCAGCATCATGTGTCTCACTCGTTCACTTTAATGATTTGACATACGAGTAATTTGAGTTACGAGCTCGGTCACGGAACAAATTAAACTCATAAGTCAAGGCCCCACTGTACACTGGGATGGTGTAATGATTATGACTTAGGGTAGCAATGGTGACAGCGCAAGGTGTATATGAAAAATTTAAATTTTAGATATAAATTATAAAGGCTCCAGGGATCCTCCAAAGAACATTCTATGTACACATTCTAAGCTTTCCTGAGACAGAAAAGACTCAGCACTGCGATGACTCCCACCTCTCGTGCCTATCAGCCTCCGTGCCTATGTACCATGAGGCATACAATTCCTCTGGCAGGACCTCCTCAAAAAAGCGGTGTTCCTGGAAGGTAACCACACATCTGGATGCATACATCACACTCACTGGCAGCTTACAGGAAGGACCCGCAGCTCTGACAGAACCTCAGTATCAGAACATGGACTGAAAGAACTACCAAGAAGCTGGATGTATATGTCTGGAGGATCTTCCCTTCAAGTAGAAAATGTGGGCTTCAAATGTACCATATCCCATCAGTACCAGAATCCCAATGCAGTCCTAATACCTCAGGGATATTTTTTTCAATATATGGACATGGATGTCCCATTGCAAAAGCTAATGACACACTATTCAATTTGAACACCAACAAATATGGTCTTTCATTTCTAAAATTTAACACTGCCAAGACCCAACAGTAATAAGAGTGGGGTATCAAAGATTAATGCTACGCTGCTGAGGTCTGGGAATAATGGTGTATAACGGGGGAAGACAACAGAGGTAGTTCCATTATAAGGCAGATGGTATTAGTGAAACAGGAATTTTAGGGGTAAAATAGGATAGGTTTAGGAAATTTTAGAAATTAAGGGGACCATGGAGGAAGCACAGGGCTGCAGAGCAGCAGAAGGTATATTTCCATAGAATAGGGAAGCTAAAAAGCTTCAACAGGTATATTCCATAGAATGAGGGAACTGGAAACAGCAAAAGGTCTATATTTACAAAATACAGGGAAGGAAGCCCTTCATCCAGATGGAGAGGAAGAAAGCCCAAAGGGAATAGGAAAACAATAAGGAAGGAGGGGGGAGAACCTCCTAACCACTCCAAGAAAATAGTGACCAATCAAAGGGGATATCAAGGCACTAGGATTTTCAGCCTTTATAAGCCATTGGGAAAAAGGATTCAATGGGACCCTTACCCCCCTTCCCACTTGGGAGTCCATTCTGTGGGACTCTTTCCCTCTCCCCATGTGGGAGTTTTTACTTGTTCTTCAATAAATCTCCATCTTTGCTGTAATACTCTCTGTCCATGGATTCATTCTTCGACTCTGACAAAGAATCCGGGTTCCAGTTCAAAAATTCCGTTTCATTAGGTGGCATAATAGTAATACAAACTGTAGTGGGGACCTGAAAGCAGAAATGTGAAAAAGAAATATAGGAGGTGAGCTCTAAGCAAACCTTGAGGATAGCACAGGGCTCCAAGCAGTGACTGCAGGAGTTGGGAAGAGTGGGGAGAGCTATAGGGGCCAACTGGCAACAAAGAGAGCAAAAGGTAGGAGTGGGGACTGCAGCAGGTGAGAAACCCTGAGAGATAAAGGGAAACCTCTCTGGATATTCCAAAGTCTGGAAACAAGGGTGAGCTTATTCAGTATATTCACAAAAGAGCTGATGCCCTCAGAGGAATAACTGAGTGGGACTGGCCTGAACCTACTGCCCCCAAACTCTTAAGCTTTAACATTTCCCCTAGGTCTCCATAAATAAGGTGGGCGTTTTTCATCCTAACTGCAGCCCCATTGTCTTCTCTTTAGCATCCCCTCTAGTGTTTCTCAAAGCAGTACATTTCCCATAAGTATACACCCTTGCCTCTCTAAGAAATTTGATATACAAAAATTTAAAGTTAAAAAAGATAAATTAAGGAGAAACAAAATAGTCTTTACAAAAGAATGTGCTATGGAATCTGCTTCAATAGTGAGTCTTCCTAATTGAATGCATTTAAAATGGGATTTGCTTTGAAAAACGTAATTTACACTCACGTTTAAAAACATATCGATTGTAAAAAAGGCAATCTAGGCTTATTTACTTTGATTATTATAACAAGCACTGATGAGCTATATAAAAGGGGCAAACCTCATAAAACACAACTCCCTCTCTCTCTTTGGAGAGGAGGTATAATGTTATTAATCCTACCTATTTAACAGAAACCTAGAGTATAGATTGAACAGACTGTATGCATTGCTGAATACAATTTGGGAATAAAGTGATTAACGGAAATAATTACACATACAAAATCTACACTTCCCAAGTAAAAGAAGATTTTCTAATTATTGGATAATTCAAAGACATCTAGGAAACTGATTTGGCAATACAGTAAGTCTTTGTCTTACATTTCCTAATCAATTTTGTAGATTGCATAGTTTCCTCCTTGTAGTAGTGAAGTATGGTAGCAATCATCTCAGGTGGAAACTATAGTTTAACTTAAACCCTACTGTTTGGCTTCTGTACTTCTTTGCTTTGTTTAACAATAGAAAAGTTATTTTGATTTTCTGAACTATATAAATCATCCTATTCGATTGAATACCTTATTGATTGTATGGTGAATACCCCATTGTTGTGGTCATACTGGTTTTAGAAAGCACATTCCTCTGTACCTGGGAACCAGGACAGCACAATTATCCCAAGACCCGAGGGTTCCAGATAATGTGTCCCTGTCAACCCAGTGGTCCCAAGACCCAAAACTATAATTAATCTTTGTAGATAACTAATCGGCTCAATCTCACTTCTGTAACTGCTTTGTGCAAACCAGGGTCCTCATTCCAAACCCTGGGATATAATCAATACCTTTGTGATCTTTGCCGATATAAATCTGATGTTGGGGCTGGGAGGGCACTATGAGATCTGGGAGAGCGAAATGCCCCCTCATAGTCCTGGATTGCAATAAATGTGACACTTTAATTCGACTTCTTGAGGCGTCCTTCTGTGATTCGCGGGGTACATTACAACAGTAGTATCTCCTGAATACAAATGAAAGGCATTATGATCCCATTGTTAACCTAGGAACTTCCAAGCAGTTGATGTCTCCTCAACTCCAATAAAAGATGCTGGTGCCATCTTTCTGATTTGGGGTCACACATGCCTGAGGCCTACCTAAGTAAGCATTCATTATTTGAGGAAGAAAGCTAATTTGTGAAGGGTCAGACACCACCTTTGTTTAGTATGCTCTATGCAAAATCAGACCAAGGTGATAAGAGCACTCAATACATTTCTGCCAACAAGGACATGGATTTGAAGAATCCAGCACAGGCCATCAGACAGACTAACAATAAAATGTGCACCTAGTTCACCAAGACTGTGCTGTGAATGATCTGTTTGTCTATAGGAAAGATGGGATGTTAGATGATTTTAAACAGCTCCTAATGAGACAACATACGTATGAAGATGAGGAATTAAGAAATCTTATAAAAGTAGCTGTTCACACGAATGCCAATACAGGAGGCAGCTAAAATTTAAATTGCAAAAACAGGTAGTGACAAATCCTCAAGGATCAAGGACCCATGAACCATGTTTCTCTCTCCCTCACTCGTTGTCAATATTTCCAAGGTATTTCTTTACGCTAATGGCAGTACTTTCAAGCATTTGTAATCATCAAATGCAGTTCAAAAAGACATATATATAGCCTGACCTGTGTGGCTCAGTGGTTGAGCATAGACCTATGAACCAGAAGGTCACAGTTTGATTCCGGATCAGGGCACATGCCAGAGTTGTGGGCTCGATTCCCAGTAGCGGGTGTGCAGGAGGCACCCAATTGATAATACTCATCCTTGATGTTTCTCTCTCTCTCCCTTCCCCTTCCTCTCTGAAGTCAATAAAAATACATTTTTAAAAAGAAAAGACATATATCTCACATCAAGGATTTTAAAAGAGAATTTCCAAGTCCCCTGTATGATTGGAAACTTTTCCACATCTACCATCTGGGGGAAGAAGGATTTAGACCACTGAAAACATCGACTACTAAAAGGAAAAGGACAAGGAGAAATGCGGGTTTAAATGTAAACTATGCTGTTAGGTAAATATAATAGAAAGGTTTTTTTTGTTTGTTTTTTGGTTTTTGTTTCTTTTTAATATATATTTTATTGATTTTTTTTTACAGAGAGGAAGGGAGAGAGATAGAGAGTTAGAAACATCGATGAGAGAGAAACATCGATCAGCTGCCTCCTACACATGTCCTACTGGGGATGTGCCCGCAACCCAGGCACATGCCCTTGACCGGAATCGAACCTGGGACCTTTCAGTCCGCAGGCCGACGCTCTATCCACTGAGCCAAACCGGTTTTGGCAGAAAGTTTTACAGAAGAAATTAATCTCACAAATTACTTTCAAAATGCTAGAGCAAAAATTCCACAATTAATAGTGTTAGTTCTCAAGCCTTGTTTTTCAGGGATTCAAAGCCCTGCCTGACATTTTGGTGACACTTCATGACGTTAGAAAATACCACGTGCTCAGTCCATTGGGAGCTGTACCACCATCACAATGAGTTGCAAAGCTAAACAAACAAACAAACAAACAAAAGAACAAATCACAAGTCAAGAAGCTCGAAATGACAAGTGGTCAAGTCCCAACAGCGATAAAGATCCAAGACATTATAAGCTTTTAATGAGTGAAACATGCCATGAGAAAGAGACCCTCCGTCAATAAATCCACATTCTGGTTCACTAATTAAACCATTTAATACAGCATCTGAATATGTGGACACTAGACTTCAACATTTCTTAATTATATTCAATCCCAGGCATATTTTTCCATTCTGAAATGCCTTTACAGCTAGGTACCAAATTCTCACAGGATATAGCTACACGCTTCTGAATTTTGACTCATGTGATTGAAATTGTTTTCATGAAACTTTTTTTGAAATGTGGGAAAGATTCACACCCCACTTTCTCCATAACAACAACCATGTAAAGCCATCTGCATCTGGCCCACTTCGATGTGTGTATTTCTTATTTTTGTTTTGTTAATCCATACAATAGGATCTTTTTTCCAGGGATTTTTAGAGCAAGTGGAAGGGAGGGAGGGAGCGAGAAACATCAAAGTGAGAGGCTCATCAATTGGTTGCCTCCAGCATGTGCCCCAACCATGTGGACATGAACCTGCAACCCAGGTACCTGCCCCTGACCAGGAATTGAACCTACAATCCTTTGGTGCACAGGCCAATGCTCCAACCGCTGGCACACACCAGCCAGGCTCGATGTGTACAGTTCGTTATAGTGAGGCTCTCTTCAGCCAGACCAATCTGATGGAATTGTAACCTGGCAATGGGACCTTGCCATATGAGTCACACAACATACCGCTCAACCAATCACAGCACCGACTGCTATCATTCAGCCATTACTTAGAGCCTAACAGAGAATTTCAAACCAAGCCTTAAAAACAGACTTCAGATGCACTAATAGTAATCACATACTTAAGACTTTTTTTAAAAATCGACAAAACGCCATTTGTAATAAATGCTCTAGGCTTCACAAAAGATCAGATACCTCTCCTCCCAAGATATAGCCTCATTCTGCCTTTGAAGAACGCACACACACACACACACACACACACACACAGTTTATCCAATAGAAAAAAGAAAGATGACATTAATACTGTCATTAAGCACATTTGTCACTATATTGAATCTATATTATCTGGCATGATTTCAGATGTTTACAAGTGTTTAAATAACACTCAATGATATTTAGAAGCATTCATAATTGGGGGTTTACTTCAAAATGTGAAATATGATAGCTGCTCCACCATGCTCACTTTTTACCTTCCATGGTACTGAAATGCTGGGGGCCAGCCCCAGCGGGTCCAGGGGTTCCCAAAGGTGTGGACGGAGTCGGCGAAGAATGTTTTACACGGAGACAGCGTTCAAAACTCTCTAGCTTTCCTTAGTCTCCGTGGATCTTCCCTGTGCCTGGCTGAGGCCTCAGAGAGAGATCCAAAGGCAAGCTGAGCCTTTATTTTATAGTGAGAGGTAAACAAGGTAGTGGTTTCCAAAGTTACACTGTTCTTGTGAGTTTCACTTGTTTACACTGTTCTTGTGAGTTTCACTTGTTTTTGTTCTTGTGAGTTTCACTTATTTACACCATGGTTATACTTCCAGCACTTCCTCAGCCCATTAGCTTCCCAGATAAGATCTAGGGAGCCTTATAAGGTCAAGCCTAATTATGCTAAGAGGACTGTGCCCTCTAAGCTGGGAATTGTTTGTGACTTTGCCCACAGGTCAGTCCGAGGCTTAACCCTATATCGGCTCCCCACACTGAAAAGGGTATAATTTTTTTTTTTCCAGATTGTTTGGGATTTAATTTAGTTGAAGTCCTGAAGTTACAACTAAACCTCCAGTTAACCTTTCAGACCTGCTTCTCATTCAACAGCTGGACTTATCTCTGACGATTCAAAATAGAAATAAAAATAACTGGAATATTGTTTGTAACTGCTTTGCACAGTGCAAGTATCAGCAAGCCAAGGTAGAATGTCCAGGTTCTAGCCTTTCCACCCACATTCTGGAAGCTAGTGTTACTAAGCATATCATTTACTTGACGTTCATTTTTAAATGTTAAAATGCAAGCAACAGACCTGAAAGCTGAATTCTTAAAGGACAGAATACCTCAGAGTTCTGTTCTCTGTGCCAAAGCGAACTCTCAGACTCATAATTACACCTCAAACACAGGAAAACAGGGAACTCAGAATACGCCAAGTACCTTATTTTGAAGGAATGAAGTTTCTTCCTAGCACCTGCCAGAAGCATGCCTGCCAAACTGAGTAGGTTCCTACCACCTCCAACATTCAACAGTGCTGTGAATTTTTCCTTGAGTGTACACATTCTTAGCCACAACTCGACTGTAAGCTCCCTCAGGACATGATGCATTTTTTGGGGGCAACGCAGCTCTTGTAATCCCTTCCAATAAAAAGAGAATTGAGCAAATATTGATGAATCACTTTGAACTGACTCCCTGAATTCAGAATTTCATATCAAATAGACTCCAGAGCAAGAGTCCAATATGATAAGAGGAGGCATTCCTGGAGATGTCTGAAACCTTCCAAATTTCATTGACCAGCTCCTGGACCATGCTCTGATTATGATCTCGAGAGGAACTGAGGCAAACTAGAGTGAAATTGAGGAGAGATCCACATCAGGCAACAGAAGGAATGTAAACCACTAGCAAAACTGAGAGCCAAACAATGCAGGAGGGAGGAACCCATGAAGCTTCCTAGCCACCCGCTTCAGGGTCAGTCCGGCACAACCTGAACACGGTACAGAGACTCAGGAGTTCCATTCCCAGCAGGAGATGGAAGAGCATGTAGACCAAGCATGTCAAACTCACAGCCCACAGGCCACATGCAGCCCACACAAATATTTTTGTGGCCCAACCAATATAACGGTATGTAAGAAACGTTTTAATAAAAATTTCCTAACTCAATTTTTACAATATCCTGTTATACATAATTATTGACGCACTACAACATTCACTAACGACTGATTACTATAATTGGGTTGCATTCATTTCCCATATGCGCCTTATGCAGGCGCACCATCTCTCTCCACTAATACTAGCAGCGAATATTTTAGCAGCCGATGGCCATGTCATTTGTCTTGGACTGACTTGTTTGGTGAGCGCAACAGGAAATATTTCACTTTTGGAGAACAAGAAAAATAGGTTTATTTGCGTTATGCTTATTAATTTGTGCAGTTATTCAGTGTCTGGTAAGTTAATGTTCAAGAAAAATATTACTTTTTATTAAAATGTTTTATTATTCTATGTTAACAATTACTCATTACCTTGTGCCCTTTGTATTCAGCATGTCTCTATTACCTACGTTTCTATGAAAATTGAAGCTTTTGTCTTTTTTGCGGCCCACATAAACTTGAACCTTGTTTATTTGGCCCATTAGCCTTTGAGTTTGACATGCTTGATGTACATGCTCTTGATTTTCACTCAGATTCCCTGAGGTCTAGGAGCTGTAGACAGGAATGAAGATCTGATGCACCACCTTTGTAGCAGTGTTCCTCAAACCAATAAAATCTGCAAGGCTTTAAAAAATGCTGACGCCTGGGTCCCACCCTCAGAGATTCTGATGTGAATGGTCTGAATACCACTTGTGCATCAGTTGTTTTAAAAGCATTCCGGTGATTCTTAAATGCAGTCAAGGTTGGGAACTCCTGCTTTAGGACCACTTTTGAGAGCTTTGGGTAGTGTGAGAAGCCCCATGGAGTTAACTATTGAGGAATAATAGGTAGTGCCAACAAACAACCTATTACATTCTATGAAAACAGCAAAAATGGATGACTCCCTCATATGCAGCTTATTTGCATGGATACTTTTTCGTTACTACCAACAGGCAACTGCAAAACCCAGAATTAGAGATGTAACCAACAGGAAGCACAGTGCGTGTGCTATGTTTGGGAGGAAGTGGGGTCATGCAGACACATTTAAAACACCTAAATGTCCTCTTTGAAGTTGGAGGAGTCCACCAAAGGGTAATGGAGAAAAGCGCCTGAATAAATTCTGGTGTCTTTCCAAAATATGGACTAACATTCCAAAAACCCATGTGGCCTGTTCCATGAGTATGTTCTTCCAAAAGGAGCCCTGTCCTACAGAAATGAAAGAATTCATTCATTTTATGGTTTTTGCCCACATTAGAGTTTCACTAAGAATTATGACAATGGATTCTATTTACTTTATACTCCTCCTAAAAGTTTGATTCAGCTCATATCTCTCCCTCTGTCTCTAGGGCCCTGTTCAGTGAAACTCTTTTGTCAATTAACAAATATGGCCAGGTGCTGATTTCGAATTTGCACATATTGGCATCTCCCATCTTCCCCACAAAACAGAAGCACACAGAAGCAAAGAATAGATTTTACTTTCACAAAGGATATATGTGAATCTTGCCCAATGGTTTATGGGAAGGTAGGTTCAGGAAACATTACTAAAAATAAGTTTAAAAGAAATGAATTTTGTAAAGGGATAAAAAGAAACAAAGAAAAATAAAATAGGGAAATATAAAAGTGAAGCTTTTTTAAGAAAAATAAAATAAGTGCCTTTAAACTCTGTGTGACTTTACAGAATAAAAACAAAGGGATAAATTTAAGACATACACGCGCAAGAGTTAATTAAGCAAATTTCCTTTATTAAATAGAGGCTATTATCCATAGTCCTGGAACCCTGAAAGATCAGAAAGATGAAATACTAAAATCTGCTCAAGGAGTCCTATACAACATTCTGTCCAGGCCAGGGAATGCCCTCACAAAGCAATGTCTAAGGAAGATGTCACATGACCCTCCCTGTAACTCCACCTGGGCCTCCGCATTCATACATATCTACCCAGTAAAGGAAGAAACACCTCTGATGATATGAAGAGCTTGATCATTAAGTTTTACAATCTGGCCTCTATTTTTCTCTGAACATCACCATGCCAGCAAATTCATTCTCAAATTGTCATCCCTCCTGCTTTAAACAAAATACCTCAGTCCTAGGATAGGCTAAAACTAAGACTCACCTGGGAGTGCCATCCCACCTCAGAACTACTAGAATGGGTCATTTGTCAGTGTTCCACATAACTGATAACCTCTTCCAGTAGATCAGACAAGTGCCAAATATGTTCTCAATAAATTCAATCTGTGGCATTAAGCTGTTTTTTTTATTTCATTTTATTTTTTCTTTAAGGGAAGGCAAGCTTTCTTAGAGTTATTTTTAGAAACTTGTACACAAAAAAAAGAAAAAAAGAGCTTATTTAAAAAAAAAAAGATACTCTTCAATTGACAAAAAAATCATTAAGCCTGAGAAAGACTATAGAATCAAATAGACCAAAACACAGAAAATATCTTTATCCTCAGGGTCTTCCCAGAGGAAGTCACCTAAACAGCCAGTATTTATTTTGTGCCTATTAGGCCTTAGGCACTAAGGTTGTCCTCAAACGGACTATAAAACATAGACCCAACCCTCCCTAGTAGGTAGAGAAATGTTCATGATGACATAGTCAACAATTAAGAGACTGAAAAGTATTTCAGAAAATGTTATCCATAAGCAAAGCCATATACAGAGGAGTTGTGTTTCTTCCTTCAATTTTTTAAGACTATGAATATCTGTGAAGTCAGGGCTGCCTTATTTGCAGAAGAAATTGGGCAGGAGATGTGTCCTTTCCTCTGGGTCTGTCAGAGCCCCTTCTTTTAAATTTTCATTCTTCCCTGGTATTTGTCACCATCAGCAAAGACAACTATTCATCAACAATCCTTCCTCAGCAATCAATGGGAATGAACTTGCCCACCTGATCCCATCAGATGATCCCCCACTCAATGCTCCTGCAGAAGGGAGAAACCTAGGAATGGCCCATATTGGGGGGAAAAACAAAGAAACAAAACAAACAAACATCCCCAATATTATCCTTTGCCTCTTGTCCAAGAGGAAAAACCCAACCCACCAGCCACTGGACAGCAGGGTAGGTAGCATGGAATGCCACACGCCAACTCCACAAATGGTAAGGTGAAGCTCTCTTAGTCCTATTTGCATTATGAGCTATGAAAACAGCACACAACGGCCATCGGGAGCACTCCTCAGACCAGCTGGTAATAACTCAATACCCTCTTCTCTGGTAATTGCCTACTTCTTTCTATTTGACATAATTCACCAGCCAGACTAGAGCAGGTCATTCTGCCGCGAGTGAAGAAAGCAAGGATAACATAACCTGACACATCAAAATGTTCTTATGTGAGCTGCCTGGAGAGCTGCTGCTTTGCAAAAAGCTATGAGCTGGCAAAATAACCGTATCGCATACAGGTCAGTGGGCACACACTCTGTTTATTGCTACTCATTTCATTTTTGAGTAGCTCAGCACAACTGTAATTGCTAGTTAAGAGAAAGACTGGGTCCTGACTATTTTTAAAAAATGCCCCAAAATGACTGTGCCAGGAACCAGAATAAATAAAATTTGGGAAAAACAGCAAAAGGGTGGAGTGGGGTAGGAGCTTGATAGCCAGTCACTGGGCAACAAACACTGGCTGTGAAAATCCTGCAACTACAAGAGATGGAGCCAGCCCAGCAGCTGACCGATTTCTGATCTCTGAGCCAGCTGCCTTTCATGTGGAGTTCTCTGTGTGGTTCAGATATGAAGACATTATAACTGGACAGTTCTGGGAACTTTTTCATCCCCGCGCACAGTGCATAGAAATTGGCCTCAGCACCCTTTATTGTCCAAGTTCCAAAAAGGCAAGGACTAGGATTCCTGGTTAAATGCTGGCATTGGTTTGCATTCTAAGAGACAACTTTTCTCCTTGTAAAATGTTAAAAACCCTTCCCCCACTCCAATCTTACTAGAGAGAAAAAAAAGAGCACATCAAAGAGCTAAAGTTATTATGCATTTTTTTGTCTTTGTCTCTTGGCGCCCTGGTTTTCTTGGCTGTTCTTTAGTCTCTCACTGCTCAAAGGCTCCAATTTAGGAATAAAAACTCAAAAAAAAAAGAAAAAAGAGCAGGAGCAGTTGGCTTTGTGCAATTTCCAGGAGTCTGCAGAATCCCAACTTCCCGATGGCTTTTCCCTCTTTCTCTTTATCCCCTTCCTCCGTTTCCTTGTCAGACTCAAATCTCCAACTCACAGTCCAAAACATCGTTCAAGCAAGCGTTCGATAAACGTTAAGAGAAGTTCCGTGCCTTGTGGTGGAAGCGAAATCTGGGATCGATAATGAAAAGTGGGCACCTCAGTCCGCAATTCCTAGATGGCAGGCTTCTCCTTTTCACCACCTGGACTTGCCTTCCGAGTCAGAGGCAAAGTCGTCTGCAGTCTTTCTGGTCGGTTCCCAGTCCCTGTGCATCTATTTTAACTCGACCCGGGTTACAATCAGAGAATCTAATCCTAGCAACAAAGCCAGGAGCACAAACCCACCGAGATGAACTGGTCCGCCTGCTCCCCCACCCCCTTCCTCGTACCACCTCCAACTAAGCAGTGGGGCCAGCAAATTAATACGTCCGAGGCCAGGAGGAGAAAAGCGGCGGAATACATGTGGCCAGGGGTGGTTTGGGTTTCCTTCTTTCGTTTGTGTATTTTTTAAGCATCGAGGACCCGCAAGCCTGAACCCAAGCTGGACAAGCCCCCTAGGATGCGTCGCACAGCCCTCAGCGCCGACCAGACAACTCAACCCCCGCCCCTCCCCCGACTGGCTGGGGCCCGCGCGAGTGGGGGAGGTTTGCGCGGGTTTGTCTGGCACTTGTAAATGGAAGTGGGATCCAACTTGGAAAACAAACGCGCTGGAGTCTGGGGCGGGGAGAAAGAGGAGGGGAGGGGAGGAAGAGAAAAGACCCTTCCAACAGTAGCCTGGTCTTCCCTCCCTCCCTGCCGCCTAGGCTGCAGCAGGTTCGCCGAAACCCGCAGCGGAGGCAGCGGAGGCTCAGAGGGCGCGCGGCGGTGGCGAGAGGGAGCTCCGGCTGAGACCCGGGAGTCAGCCCGAAGCCGCCAGCTCTGCCACGGTGCCCACGCTCCTGGAAGCAGGCGCCTCTCCCTCCCAGGAACCTCTCTTACCCCCCCTCCGGCCCCCCACTCCCCATGGCTACCTCTCCATCCTCCCTCCAGCCTCACGCTCTCCCAGGGACCGCTTCCACTGCCTAGTTTGCCCACACGGAGCTGCAGCTGCAGGATGCTGCCACCACCGCCACCCCACAGGCGCACACCTCCCGGGAGCGCCACCCTTTCCTCGTAGGCTACTCAAGAGGCCCCCTTAGCTCACAGCCAAACTCCCGCCACCTCCTTGCTCCAAGCGCACGCCAGCCCACGAAAGTGGGGAAGGGAAAAGCGAGCAATAAAAGTTGTTCTCCGCCAAGCCCAATGTTGGTCTATGTTTAACCATCGCCGAAAGCACACGCGACAAAAGTCGGCGGGATACGGGAGGAAGGAACACAGCCCACAGTGCTGCTAAAAATGCCCGTGCTCGCCACCTCGCGCCGGCCCGGGGGCCCCATGCACTATAGCTCAGCGACCCCCACTGGCGGAATCCTGGCGCGCACCGCGTGCAGCGCGCACAGTCCCGGCCACGACGGCTGCCTCCTTGCCTGCGCCCCTCAGACCCCCACCTCGGCCCCGCACTCACACTGGTCCGGGCGAAGGGGTCCATCCGGAACCTCCGGTGAAGGGGCTCCTAGTGCGGAACTGACACGCCCTCTGGTTCCCAGCCCCCCGACCCAAAGATGGCTGCAATGCACCCCTAGGACAGTCAGGCCCTGCTCAGCTTCCTTGTCAAAGAGAAGCAACCTTCACTCTCGCCCGCCAAAAATCCTGCATTCTTCCGGGGCACTCGGTTTCCCATCCCTTGTCAAGATAGCGGGGAAAGTCCCTCCTCCAGCCAGTCCTTAAAAGGCTGTCGCTCCAGTCCCAGACCCGCTGCAAATCAGTAAAGCACACCCCGCTCATGAACCCGCTTGCCGGCATCGAGCGTGGAGCCGACCCACAGACCGGTCACTCCTTCCCCTCCCGGGTCAAAATGCATCTGGGCTCCCTGCTCCGTCCGGCGCCTCGCCAAGCCACGACCCAACTTGTGGCTCCCGGCCTCTCCAGTGCGTTCATCCGCATCTGAACATCCCTCCTGCGCCTGATGGGCACGGGCTACCGGGCAGGCACGCCGCCTGCACCCTCTCATCCACCTGCACCGGCGGCCGGGGCTGGGAAGGGGCGGGGAGAAGTGCCCCTATCCGCAAGCCCCTCTCGCTTCCTCCCTAAGCAAGTCCTCAGTCCCAAACTTGGCCAACTCTCCACGCCAACCTCCCGGCTACCACCGCAGCACACAACCTCTTTCCCCTCCTGGAGGCGGCGGCGGCCCAGGTGGCTCGGAGCCACGCGGAGCCAGGAACTTTACAAGGTGAAAAGTTTCCCCCCACGCGCTCCGCCGGCTCTCGCCTCCCGAGCCCACCTCGCAGCCCTTTTGCGCCTGTGGTTAGGGAGCGCGCTGCCGCCGGTGCAAAGGGCAGCCCCCAAATCACGTTATAAACCCCACGCACCCTTGTCTCCGCCGGCGATCCACGGCTCCACCGGGCGCTTCCCCCGTGGTCTTCCTCTCCCGGCGCTCCCGCTCAGGGCGAGCTGGCCACCCGGCCGGCGCCGCCGCCGCCGAGCTCACCGCGCGCTCGCCGCCGGCATAGAGCCACAGGCGGAGGCTCAGGGTGCTCCGCGCTCTGGACGCCGACCGCCCGCCGCCGCCGCCGCCGCCACCGCCACGGGGGCTCGCAGACCGAGGAGGGTAGCCAGGAGGAGGAGCACAGCAGCGGGCGGAGGGGGACGGGAGCGCGAGATCCCAATCTGCAGCCCAGATCACAGCGCAGCCTGCCGGGAGGAGCGCCTACTCTCGGGCTGGCTCCGAGCTGCCGCCGCCGCTACTGCTCGCCGCCTCGCTGCTCCCAGCTCCCCATCACAGCCGACGCCGACGCACGGCCAAGCCCCTCTCTCTCCTCTCCCCCTCTCGCTTCTCTCTCGCTGTCTCCTCCTCCCAAACCGCGAGAGAAAAGGGCGAGGGGGAGAGCAGCTCCAGCGTCCGGGCTGACTGGCGATCTCTGAGCGCGGCGCACGGGAGAGGGGGCGGGCGGGGAGAGGTGGTTAGCGGGGGAGGCACGCGGAGCTGGAGGGCGCTCCCGGCGCCGGGCCTGGCGAGCTGGACTAATTTTAGAGCTCTAGGCTTCCCCCACCCGTCTCTCGGGGCGCGAGGATCACACCAACGTGCTTTCCTGCGGCGCGTAAAGTGAAGTGCCGGCTTCACAGAGCGCACGCACAGAGGGCTTGCAGTCCCAGCAGTCCCAGCCGCACCACAGCCCCGCGCAGAGGTCCAGGACGTGTTACTCTCCTAGGACAGAGGAAGAAACTGAGGCACATCAAGGTGAAAATGGCTTCTCTTAGAGCCCAAGGTTAGTTTGTCCTGTGGAGATAAAACCCTCAAATGTCTACCTTGATTCCAAATGTGCTACACAGACAGGGCTCCTGCTACTTTGGCCATTTGACAACCTTAGGAGAAGGGAGGAATAAAAACTAAAAGGTAATGTGGCCCATTCTCTTCCCTCCATTCCTGCCCCCAAATAGTTTTCAACAATTTTTGTGGAAATGGAGGCACTCTGAAGGGAATGAGTGATTGATTTGGGGCTTGATGATTTGCAACTCAACCTGCCAGTAAACCTGTTCCAGTTCCTTCTGCACCCACACTCCTAAGACTCCTGTATCACCACCAACCACCACCAACACACACACACACACACACACACACACACACACGCACACACAGGCACACACACACACACTGCTGCAACCTGAGCCTACATTTGTCTCCCCCATTCCTTACCTCCTCACCCAGCCCCTCTCTGTGTATCCTCACTCTTCCACTTTTCTTTTTCTTCCTCTCAAAGCAGAGAGGCAGTCTTACACCCCCACCTCACCTCCCCCAGACACACACACACAGAGCAATGCACAGATCTATCTCCCTAAAGCCAACATATAAACGTGCCCATTGCCTGGGATGCTGTCTCCTCCAGTGGTCGGCAAACTCATTAGTCAACAGAGCCAAATATCAACAGTACAACGATTGAAATTTCTTTTGAGAGCCAAATTTTTAAAACTATATAGGTAGGTACATTGTTATTAACTTAATTAGGGTACTCCTAAGGCTTAGGAAGAGCCACACTCAAGGGGCCAAAGCCACATGTGGCTCACGCGCTGCAGTTTGCTGACCACAGTACCTGGGCTGTTTCTCCCCAGCTCAACCTTTGATACATGGGGAGAGGCTCACAGGGCCTGCAGATCTATTCTCCAGAAGAAATTTTTACTTTTTTTTGAACCATGAAATTCTCTTTGCGGAGCTAGGTAGGGGTTGCTATTAGGGGACTTTGTACTCAGCCACTAGAAGGAGCCTTTGAAGAGCCAATTCAGTTTACCTTTCTGTCCTTCCAGCTCCCGGTCTGGGGCCTCCTCCTTGTCACAGCTACACAATGGCCCACCACTCTTCACAGGTGGAAAGTTTCCCTTGAAAGCCTCTAGCACAGCGGTTCTCAACCTTGCCTGCACATTAGAATCACCTGGGAATCTTTTTTAAAATTCTGATTTCTGGGCCTCATCCTCCGGAAATTCTGTTTCTTTGGTATGGGGTGGGGCCACAACATTAGTAACAAAGAAACAGAATTTCCGGAGGATGGGGCCCAGAAATCAGGATTTTAAAAAGATTCCCATGCCGAAACCGGTTTGGCTCAGTGGATAGAGCATCAGCCTGCGGACTGAAAGGTCCCAGGTTTGATTCCAGTCAAGGGCATGTACCTGGGTTGTGGGCACATCCCCAGTAGGAGATGTGCAGGAGGCAGCTGATCGATGTTTCTCTCTCATCCATGTTTCTAACTCTCTATCTTTCTCCCCCCTTCCTCTCTGTAAAAAATCAATAAAATATATTTAAAAAGGAAAAAAAAAGATTCCCAGGTGATTCTAATGTGCTTCCAAGGTTAAGAAACACTGCTCTAGCACCTTGGCCGCCTGCTCCATAAAACATGCCACGCTCTGGCCACTGTGAGAGTGTAATGTCAATACTGAAGGACAGCGACAGCTCCCCAGACATCAGCTAATTCAGAGATAATCAGCATGTTACCTAGGGCTTCATTGTCAGATAGGCCAGAGGGTGGGTCTGGAAGGAGGGAAGCCACCACCAGGCTTAGAAAGACTTACTTGCCCTCCAAGCTGTTATAATGTGAATAGTTTTATTTGCATCTTTATATCAGCAGCTTCCGAGGGCATTGAAAAGTTTATTACCATATCAATATGTCCCTAGCATGGCATTTTTCTTGTGACCAATGGAATACAGCTAACTGCATCAAAGATTTTAATGAACCAATATACTTCCCACCTGAGTGTTTCTGTGCAAGCGCTGAAGTAAGTTGGTTCCAGAAACCAAGTACTTTGGGTAAAGTCATCTGGTGGTTGGTTGGCCAATGAGGTGCTCAGGGAAAGAGTGCTGGCCAGGAAACTGGGCATCTTCCACCTTTAGCCTGGGAAGACTGCCAGATAAGTGTAGGTGTGGCCGCTGCTGCTGCTACTGCTGGTGATGCTCTGATTCCAGCTCCTAGAATGTTCTATTATGCCTCAAAGGTATCGTTCAGGTAAGTACAAAAAATCTCTCTAAATCTCAGCCTCCTATTTCCCTAGGCAGTACATAGAGAATAAAGTAAACAGTCTTTACTCAAAGGGCAGGCACAAGTCATGGGTAAGAGACTCCCTGCAAGGATGATAGAGTGGTTTATCTAACAGAACACCCTTCTGGGCATTTAAGATTTGCATAGCACTTAATCCTCATTTAATACTGATTGTATTAGAAGACTATTGTATTTAAAATTGCCTATTGTGTGCTAGTACCGTGGTAAGGCACAGTGTCCATAACACACTAAGCTTTAGGACAGCAGAGCGTCTGTTTCTCAGACAGGGTGGCACACAAGTAGGTTTACAGTTTGCATAGAAAATACTATACTGATTAATAAATAACAATACAAGAATAAACATTGTTTCCCATACTCACAACTGTAAACTTACTTTTCCCATACTCCATGTTTACATTTCTATCCACAGTTCCCTACATAGGGCCTGGCACACTTAATGAATTATTAGTAACTGCTCAATACATATTCAAAGAATATGCAGATAATGAAAGCTTGAGATGGAAGTTGTTATAAGAAAGGAGGCCCAAAAATTAAAGATTGTGAACCTAGAAGAAAATAATGTTACTTGCTATGTTACATGCACCAATTTCCTTGCCAGCACTCTTTCCCTCAGCAGCCCATGCTCCACTTGAACTCCTCTGAGTCTCACCTGTGCCTTTCAGCCTCTGCTGGGATAACCAGTTCTAAATGGCTCCGGCCAGCTTCACGCAGGTGCAGTTTGACATTGCCTTGCTTTAGGCCTCTCATACATCTCTCCTCCCACCGACAGACTTCTTGGTTAAAGTTTCAGGGTAGACTAAAATCCAGAAAGAAGCACAAGAGATTAAACACCCTGTGATAAATCTTTGATCAATGGGAGATGAGAGCCCACTCACTAAAAAATGCTCCCCTTTCAGGCCTCAAAGAAAGGATGCTGAAAAGTGTTACACAGTGCTCCTCAGGTGGTCTTACTGAATTAAGCAGCCAGTAGCCAGAAGCAGGGGCCAGCTTGATAACACATGCAGGTACTGGCTCTCCTTCCTCTGCTGGCCCTCCCGCTGTCCCTCACAGGCTCCCTAAGGAATGTACTCCCCAAAAATGTACTTCCCAGGAGTCCTTACAGCAGTCTCTATTTTCTGACAATTCCAGGCTAAATATCCACATTTATCCTAAATATTTACATCAAGGAATAGTCAAATGATTTTTCAAAGTGCTCTATAGGATATACATATGTACACACACACACTACTCTTTGTGATCAATTACACCCCACCCAGATCTGTTCTTATTAATCCCATTCAGTTTATTTGTGTTTTATAAATCAGAAAGGAGTGTGTGTAGTGTGACATTTGAATCAGTGCCTATCTTATTGTTAAGCTGTCCATAAAGCATTCAATAATGGAAAAATTTGTTACCACAATGAGCTATTGAGGAGAGTGGTAGAATTTCCTTCCCTGGAAGTACTGAATCAATGGATAGATGTTTATCAACTTGGGATGGGAGTGGATCTGTCAAGAAACTATGGTAATAGGATTTTTCTTGGAAACAGATAAAATCAAGCTATATTATGACAGAGAGTCAGTTTAGGTTGGTGGTTAAGTGAGCAGCCCCTGGATGTAGGCAAACTGACTGAATTAGAATCCTCACTTTCCACTCTCAAGCTGTCCTATCTTGGATATTTTTTCTAATTTCCCTAGGTCTTAGTTGCTTCATATGTAATATAGGACCTATAATAGTATCTATCTTATAAGATTATTGTAAGAGTAGATGAATTAATTCATAAAAATGTGTGCTCAACACATAATAAGAACCCAACAAGTTTTAGCTATTATTATTTTGGAGACAGATTATTGAGCAATTATTTCGTTTCACCTGAGCTTAAAGTCAATGCCAGAAGCCAGCACAAAGTTCAGACTCTACTACTGTAGTAGGCAGTGAGATAGGCCTGAGCGGAGCAGGAAGGATGGGCCAGATACAGAGGGTCACCAGGGTCAGGACCTCAGGTGCCTGGCAATGGGCCGAACTACAAGCCCTTGCTCCACCACTCCCTTAAGCATTAACCCCTGGAGATGACATATAGGCCTCCCCTGTATTTCAACTGCAGACCCATAAAAGCAGCAAAACCAGGCAGAATGAAGAGCCAGCTGTATCCATTAATGACCTCCACCCCTGGTGCCAACCACTCAGTAGAGACCAGGAGGGGGCACACCTGGAAAGCTGGTGAATGTTCTATTGAGATCCTTCCCTGAGACTCCAGATAAAAGCCCTCAGGATGGATAACCCCGTGGGGTTCTCTATGGAAGATGACCCTTGCCTTTCCCACCCAGCGGTTAATGCTTCTTTTCCCAGGGGGTGTCTCTCTCTCTCTCTCTCTCTCTCTCTCTCTCTCTCTCTCTCTCCTGGAGTACTCAGAAACCAGGCACCTATCCTCCCTCTTTCGTAAGTTAAGGCACTTATCTCTCTCTCTCCCTCTTACTCCTAGGCCCCAAGGGTCCTTCTACTACCTCTGCAATGTTCTAAAGAAAATTTCCCTTATAATTCGAGTTCCTGGGCTCCGAATTCTTCTCCTAGCCAGAACTCAAGTACCCAGGTTGCTGAACTGAGGGCCACCTAACTCATCGCTAATGCATGGTGCTGCTAATGCCTGGTACTGTTTTTCTGCCTCTAACACTACTATCATCTTCCATGCTGAAATTCTGATTCCAACTCCTAGTCTGGAATTACATCTTGTTATCCACATAGCTCTTACAGGCCAAACTTTTATTCAAAACTTATGGAACCTCTTTTTAAAAATACACATATATACACCCATATTTTTTGCATTATATTTCAGTATTTTCAGATCCTCTAAATCCTCTCCATAGAACACAGATTAGGGAGAATATTGTACATGAAAAAATACAGTTCAGAATTCGAGTTCTGTTTCTTCAGGTTTTTAGTTACTGTGCTAGCATTGCTTTTTTGAATTTACTAGTAAAAGGAAGGAATATGTAGTACTTCAGGAGTTGGAGGTACAAACCGTACCTGAAATGAACTTGGGTCATTCCCAACTCTTGAGAATTTACTCTTAAAACAAACATGTAGCCCAACCTGCATGGCTCAGTGGTTGAGCTTCGACCCATGAACCAGGAGGTCACAGTTCAATTCCCGATCAGGGCACATGCCCAGATCGCGGGTTTGATCTCCAGTGTGGAGTGTGCAGGAAGTAGCTGACCAATGATTCTCTCTCATCATTGATGTTTCTATCTCTCTCTTCTTCCTCTCTGAAATCAATAAAGAAATTTTTTTAAAAAAAAACACACACGCCGAAACCGGTTTGGCTCAGTGGATAGAGCGTCGGCCTGCGGACTGAAGGGTCCCGGGTTCGAGTCCGGTCAAGGGCATGTACCTGGGTTGCGGGCATATCCCCAGTGGGAGATGTGCAGGAGGCAGCTGATCGATGTTTCTCTCTCATCGATGTTTCTGACTCTCTATCTCTCTCCCTTCCTCTCTGTAAAAAATCAATAAAATATAAAAAAAAAAAACAAAAAACAAAACAAAACAAAAAAACAAAACAAAACACACACACAAATGTGTAGCTAAGGCCGCCTGTGTTGGGACCCACTATACAACTAGACATTCTCTGAATTAACTTCTACTTAGACTACAAAACTTATTAAAAGATAAGTAATTAAAAAGTGCTAATTTGGGATATACAAGCTCCAAATTAAAACTCAACAGTAACCTAATTAAGACAAAAGTGACTGCAGGAATTTTTTAGAAATTAGACCAAAAATATCTTATTACAGAGGAATGTTTTATCACTGATGTTTCTCAAAATTGCAGGCATACAGCAATACTATAAAGCAGACTTTTTTTTTATTATCTGAAGTTTTAGTTATGTCTCCTTTTTCCCCAATTGACCCCACCCCAGGCAAGCCCCCACTGCCCCAGTGTCTGTGTCCATTGGTTATGCTAATATGCATGCATACAAGTCCTTTGGTTGCTCTCTAACCACCCTCCCCCCCCCCCCCCGCCCACCTCCACTTTTTAAATTCTCTACAGATAATGCTTCCACACAATCCATTACCTGCACATTGTGCAGGTCCCTCCTACTGCCCGACTCTTGGTGTACCCACTGCTGGTAAGACTTGCACAGAACCTTCATTGCCACTTAGCTCTCCTAAGGCTGATCAAGCCAATCCCCCTTATTTAGAAACAACAGACAAAACTTGGACAGATCTAACTACTTGGCCTTCACCAAGTAAATTGTCTTGCTGACTGTTCTTATCCTTAAAAAATATATATATTCTATACTCCTCTTTGGCTATGACTCCCCCCTCTTTGGTTACACACAGACTAATAATAAATGTAATTTCATTCTTAACACATCTACAATTCTATGTTCTTTAAACCATTCCTCTTTTTCTTACTCTCTTATTCATTCATTCAAAAAAATGCTTTTGAGCAGCTGTATACTCCGTTCTCTGCTAAATGCTGGGGATATAATGGTTAGCAAAAACTTCTAAGATATCTGTCTTTTTGGCTCTTTAAGCCAGAGGAGAAGTTATCATTTATCAAACTGTTCCTGGCGACAACCAAAACAGCGCCAGGTGTTAGACCAGTAGAGTAAGGCTGGGCCTCGGTTCAGCAACCTGGGTACTTGAGTTCTGGCTAGGAAAGAATTCAGAGACAAGACTCAAACTATAAGAGAAAGTTTATTTAGAAAGTCACAGAGGTAGAAGAAGTGAGTGGTAGAAGAAATGGGCTCAGGAAACAAGTCACATACACAAAGGAAGGGCCCTTGAGGCTTAGGAGAGAGAAAGGTAAAGGTAATGGGGTCAGGGCAGTAGAAGAGAGGGAGTGGGAAGACGAGGGCATGTTCCTGGGAGGGATCATAGCCAGGTCCTCCATCCTACAGGCTTTTAAGGGCAGGGATTTTAGGGAAGGCCCCAGGGGAGGGTCTCAATAGAATATTCATCAGCTTTCCAGGTGTGTCACCTCAGGCTCCTGGTCTCCACTGCTTGGTCAGCAACAGGGTAGTAGGTCATTAGTCAGTACAGCTGGTCCTGATGGCAGCCATGGCATCACTTGTCTTGTTTTGCTGCTTTTCTGGGCCTGGAGCTGAAACACAACTGAGGCCCAGATGTTCTCCCTGGGGGCTGATGCTTAAGGGTGTGGACATGCAAGGGCCTGCATAGGAGTAGCATGAGGCCACTCTTGGCCCCTTGTTCCTCCTCCAAGGGGGTCTACTGCCTGATTATTGACATCCAGGGGAGGAAAGGTCAGGGGAGGGTCTGAACCAAATGACCAGGGATAGGAAAGGTCAGGGGGTTTAAACCACATGACCAGCCATATACAAAAGGAGGAAAGATTACCCTGGGGGCCAGGTCCCTGTTTGTCTAGTTTTGCCCAGTTGCTAGGCACCTGGTGACCTTCTGTACCTGGCCTACTGTCCTTGGTCTGCTCCTGTCTGTCTAACTGCCTAACAGTGGAAAGGGCTACATATGAATGCTTCAGGTTGTTTGTTTAAGGACCATCACCACTCCAGAGAGGACAAATTTTTAATTATCTCCCTACTTTATTAATAAAGTTCAGCACTAACCAGGGCTGATAAGCAAACAGGACATTGAGTGCTACACCTGGTATATGTTTGACACAATGTTATAAATGACAAATGTCATCAAATACTAAGGTGTTAATAGTTTGAGGATCCTACTTCAACATCTTCACCAAAAGTTTCCAACTACCCCATTGACCTCTAGTTAAACCTTCTTTTCCTCAAGTATTCTGAGATGAAATTTTAGTTTTTCATTGAAAATCGCTGCTTTTAATTATTTATAAATTATGGATACTTATTATCTGCCCCTATATTTCAATACAGTTATATTCAGAATGAAATATACTTATGTGGGCTAATCTAGTTAGACCACAATTTATAACATCTTTCTGTGGGAAAAGGCATTCCAAGTTTAAAACACAACTGGCTTACAGACTTTTGGAACATGACTTGTTTGTAAATCAGGACATTCTTTTACCAAAGGGAAAGTTACTGTATAACATAAAAATGAGGTAATCATTTCTTATAAGTTCTATAAAATCTTAAGAGTTAGAAAAGTAGTTAGAGTTTATATCTCTCACTGTCTTGACATTTGCCCACATGTCTTAGCTGCTGATTCCTTCAGTTTTAACTTGCTTCTCTAGTGCGCCTCCAAAAAATAGTCTAGACACCGGATGAAGACTTTTGTCTACTTGCTAAAAGGAGGACATTTGTGTTTTTTCTACCTTATTCATAGATGAATGCAGAAAGGAAAGTTAAAAAGAAATGCAGCTAAACTAAGCAGCTCCAAAACCAAAGGAAAGGAAAAACCCTTTCCAAGAGTTTGGTGAACAAATTATAGCAATTGATTTTTTAAAAACCAGATCTTAATTGAATCAGTGAAGTATTATTAAAAATAAATGCAGGCATATTGCCTTAAATTAATGACTATAGACCCCCTTTTCATTTTGAATTCATGAAAAGGGTCTATTTACCTTTTATTTTTTGAATACTTTAACTAAATGAGTTAATACCTACTTCATTTCACCAGGCCAAATGTTAGCCATGAATGTCAGTGTAATTTTTCAAAAGTGAGCTGCATTAAACAATTTGCATAACAAAAATGTCACTGTGAACCAGTACCTTGCTCCCCGTGGCTGTTGGAAGCTAGGTGAACATCATCTATTTTCTTATCTGACAATTTTGTCCACCGGAAAATAACTGACCCTTACCAAATGCAGTTGATTTTCAGTAAAGTTAAAAACAAACAAACAAAAAAAACACAACTACTGAGTATGAGGAAGTAGCAGGTTCAAGGAGTTGGTAATAGGATTCAGCTTTTTTATTTTTCATTTCAAAATCTGCCAGTCCAAATTCAAACCAGATTTGTGGTGATTAAAAAGTTCTTTTCCTCTGGCTCTGACTCAGGAGTCAGTTTGAAACAAGTCACTTCTCTCAGTACATTTTCCATTGGGCAGATCAGCTCATTACACACTATTTATGACACATTGACAGCAATTCATTCATACACTGAAAACCTACTATGTGCAGAGGGGCAGATGTTGGAGATTTTTTTTTTAATTTATTTTTTTATTGGTTTTAGAGAGGAAGGGAGAAGGAAGAGAGAGTTGGAAATATCAATGATGAGAGAGAATCATTGATTGGCTGCCTCCTGCACACCCCCATTGGGGACTGAGCCTGCTACCCAGGCACATGCCAGGACCTGGAATCGAACCATGACCTCCAGTTTCATAGGTGGATGCTCAACCACTGAGCTATTCTGGTCCAGCTAGATCCTGGAAATCTTTGCAGCATAAACGGTCCCTGATAAAATAGGAAGCTTACCCATGATAACCACCCAAATCTAGCGCTGCCGCTAGACTCAGTCACTTTGCCTCTTATGAATATAAGCAGAACTCTTAACCTTGAGACATTTATTTTCAGTTCTTGGCTACTACACCAACCCTGGGGGCTTTTCCTGGTGACCTCCAGTCCCGGTGAAGTTTCTGCGTTCCCAGTGGCACCTCTGTGATGTCACTTCTCACACTATGTTGGTCTCATCTTCATCTCGTTTTATGTCTGCCTTTCTACCAGACTAGGGGCCTCCTGAGGATAGAGGCTGGTCTTTATGTCACCAAGGTGGGCATCATGTAACAGCTGCTCCACGAAATGTTTGCTTGTTGTTGAATGACTACACTCAACTAGTTTATTTGTTTGTGTTTTTTGTTTTGTTTTAGAGGATGGAAGACTATGGAGTTGCCCATAGGAAGCCTCACACCGGTTTCATTCTTCCTGGGCCTAAATCAGTGGTTCTGAAAATGTGGTTCCCAGAGCAGCAGCATTCCCATCAATTGGGAACATGTTGGAAATGAACATCCCAGGGGTTACACCCCACCTAGTGAATCAGAAACGTTGCAAGTGGAGCCCAGTAAGCCGGGGTTTAACAAACGACCCAGGTGATTCCAATGTTTGTTACAATTTGAGAACCACTATCCTAGGTCTGTGGTTTGCAAACTGGCCCCTTGAGTGTGGCTCTTCTACAAAATACCATGTATGGGCGCACACGTACAGTGCGATTGAAACTTCGTGGCCCATGGCACGGGGCCAAAGAGCCGCATGTGGCTCGAGAGCCGTGGTTTGCCGACCTCTGGCCTAGGTCTTCCTACATTTCTACCCACAGTTCAGAGTACACCCACTTAAAACCTGCTTTTGTGTCCTCAAGGACAGAAGCCCCGCACCCCTTGAACTCAAACTTTAAATCCATGCACAGGATGTAGTCATTTAGTCTGATTTGGCAAAAACTCCAAATTACCCTACCTCTTCGTTTGCCTAGGGAAGGGCGTGTGTTTGAGTTGCCAGGCAATTGCTTCAGTTAACCAATTCATAGTGCTTTCTTAGACACAGCTGTTGGTAAAACCACCCACAGTATCCTAAAGGTGTT
Organism: Myotis nattereri; assembly: GCF_964212035.1. Taxonomy (NCBI): domain Eukaryota; kingdom Metazoa; phylum Chordata; class Mammalia; order Chiroptera; family Vespertilionidae; genus Myotis; species Myotis nattereri. The sequence continues at coordinate 58,922,663 of NC_138084.1, read as the reverse complement.
CTAGCTTCTTCCCTCAAGGTTGAAGCCAGCCAGAGACCTGCCAGGGATGGGGAGTTAACCAGCTCAGGAGAGAACAGGGCCAGGTCTGTATCTCTTCATCCCTGTTCACAAATGTCTCTCATTTATCCCCCAGTTCATAGGATTTTATGCTACTGAGGTCTGTCTGGCACTTGGGTGATAGGAGACAGTGTTTTCCATGCACCATCAAGTACACTTTGGGTGCATCGCCCCCATCGTCAGCTTCATCAGGGGAGAAGTGGATCAGACTGGGGAACGCTCTCTTGCCTTTCCTCAACAGCTTTGCTTTTCCCGCCAATGGTAAGTGCAATTTTGCTTGTATGTGAACTGGAATTTAAGTCATCTTAGTCCCAGGAGAACACAAGTTCTGAAAACGTGGGAAGGGCATTTTCAGGCAAACAGTGAACTACAAGCAATTCCTGTTGGTTGTAAGAAATAATCAGATTGCATACACGGATTAGGCACCTGGAAATATGAAAGAATGCTTAAGGAGTTACTATGGAAAGTATGCACCTAAAATTAGCAGTGTTTTTTTGTTTTGTTTTTTAAGCCATGCTGCAAGTATTACTTTCCCGGAGATATTTGAAAGCAGATGCCAATAACTTTTTATTTCCCCTTAAGACAAAATTGATTTGCTTGATAGAGCCTTCTACCTTTCCGAGTTGGAAGGCTTCGGTGAAGAAATGTCTAAAGAAAATTTCATTTCGAAAAACATATTTCTGAGCTTGTTTGGGAGAGGCAGTAATGGCATTACAGGGCATTGACGTGCTGCTCCAGGAAGCTAGTGAGAGGCCAGACGGGGGCGAAAACCTGCAAATCTGTTGAGCATCCCCAGCTCTTATAGGTCTCACAGGATGTCCTTATTAGTGGTCACCATCAAGGCAGCTGGGCCAGTCCTGAGATTGACAAGGAACATTTAGAGGCCACATCATCATTTTTTGTTTAGTTGTTTGAGTGGAGGCAGAGGGATTTTTTTTCTTCAAAACTCTGAGTAAACATACATGCTTTAGTTCATTATGGTTAGAATATTTGGGAGCTATAGAGAATTCAGGAAACATCAGGTTTTAATTCCCATAAATTCGAGTGTTACTTACAGTAGAGGGTTTATAACAATAATAGTCCGATAACCTTGGACTAATGTACTCAGTAAGAGCCAAAATAGAAAAAGACCAAGACTTGTATTCATTTATTAGCCCACTTATTTACGCGTGCAAGCACAAAGGCATTCCGGGAACACTCTTGAGGGTCTATTACCTTCCAGAAGCCGAGGGCCTAGGGGTTAACATGACATAGTTCCTGCCTCAAGGAGCTTGCATCCTCCTCTAGTTGTACTTACTGGCCTTCACAATGCCCTAGCCTAAAACTCAGGTGTAATACCTATGCTTTCTTTCCAGCGTGGCTGTCCCCTTCTCTAAGTCCCTAACTTGCTTTTATTATACAGAAAAAAAAGGAAAGAGTTATTTTTTTAAAAATGGATAACTACTTGAAAAATATTTCCAGAGCAGCTACTAAGATCTCCGTTGTGTGTCTCCACTTCTCATGGTGTGGTTCCTGGACAATTTTCAGCAGATTGTTTCCTGTAGTAGTTTTTCATTTTTTTGTTTTTTCTTGGAACAACTGGATTCCTCTGGGAATAGGAATGGCAATTGTTGGGAGATTGCTCAGCACCAAGTATTCTCCCACCCTAAAAGGACCAGAAACTGCCCTTGAGAACAAACCTCGGCAAGCTTTTCATTTATTGTGATGGCATGTGCCAGTGCATGGATGAGACGGTGCCTCCTCACCTCCTCTCTAACAGGGCACATGTCCTCACATTCATTAGCATTGCCATAAGAATTGATTACCTTGGAAGGAACAATAAAATTCAGTCTGAATGATCCTTCCATCCTAAGTATGAGAAGTGTACCATTGTGATTTTGCATTAACAAGTGCTGATACATTACAGTCTTCCCTGATTTTCTCTTTTCACCCTGCCAAGCCCTGACGTGGCCTGGTAGGTTGGATGGTATTCCATCATGTCCCTGTTAAAGTCACCGGGAAACCGCATCAGCAGTACTATCACAGCTACATTTGCCACTCAGGAGTCCATAGCTCTTGAATGGAGCCAGTTTGTAATCTTGGCTGGGATCTTTGAACTCCAGCCCAGCCTCAAGGCTGATGTAACCTGCATTTGTCTCACAGTGGACTGTCTTCCCTTAGCCTCTGTCCTGGCATAGAAACACACAAGGACCCTCCCAACAGAAAAGGGTGAAGAGGCAAAGAAGAAAGGGAAGGGCCATTTTACAGTGTAAAGATATGAGAGTTAGCCCTTTTTTACTCTGAATCAATACTTTCGTATAAATACATTTAGTACGTGTCATCTGGCTAGCTTAACCTAACAGACTTAGTTGCACTAACCATTCAGGGGATAATTCTTATAGACTAGATATAGTATTTGTTTTGTTTGCTTTGGGCCATGTTCATTGCTCTCAATATCCGTACACTCTCTAGGTTTAGAGATTTGTGTTATACTCCGAAGAAAGACCAGTAATCATAGGAACATTATCAAACTGCCTAGAGAGATTTGCAATTCCTAGGAAATGAGAAACGATTGCATTCTGAGATATTCAGAAAAGTTTCATTGAAGAGGTACAACTTTGGCTGAATCCTAAAGGATGGGGAGGAATTCAGAGAGATGGGCAGAATGAATTGGTAATTTCAAATGACATAGACAAAGGGAGAGCTATGTAGGGCAGAAGTGCATTAAAGCTCTTCCGGGGAAAGGCAGTGTGCTGAGCTAGAGCTCATCTGTGGGAGCTTTAGTGGAAAATAAGAATGTGAGGGCCAGATTTAAAAGGTTTTGGAATGCCAGGTAAGGGAGTCCAAACATCATCTTAACACCACGGAGAGACATGGGGCATTTTCAGTTGAGAAATGACAAGATGCAGACTTTTAGGGCATCAATGGTGGTGATGGGTGATCTGCTTTGAACTGGGAAGAGCCGAGAGGCAGAACAACCAGTAAGAATGAGGAGAGCATTGGCTGAGAGGGCAGGGCTTGGGATTCCATGGATCTGGGTTCCAGACTTAACCCCTCCATTTCCAAATATGTGCGCATTACCCTTGGATCTGGGTTCCAGACTTAACCCCTCCATTTCCAAATATGTGCACTTACCCTTCTGAGTGCCAGGTTCAGATGATAGTCTCCATTCTCTTCATACCTTCAGCAAAAAGTACTGAGAATCTACTCTACCAGACACTGTTGTAGGCACTGGGGGTATAGTGGTGCTAAAATGAACAAATTAGCTACCCTGGGTTGCTGTTCTTCGTGGAGATGTGGAAATTGGGAGGATTAAATGAGGTCATGTATATACAGTTCATGGCATACAGCAGACACTCAAAAAATGGTGACTAAAGAGTCCATTGTAGTAGTAAACTCAGCAAATGATATAGAAAAACTCTCAGCAATATGTGCTTTTCCAGGATCTCCAGTTACTGGAGAAGAAGCTCAGCTCTACATTCCAGGACATGGATTTCTTCCCACTGGCTCTTTCTCAAGGAAGTCTCTGCCTTTTTGTTCCAATGCAGCCAGACTTCAGTAACTTAAACTTTTCATGCCGGCGTGGGGCTTGTCCTAGACCCACTGAGTCAGGCTCCCTTCTCAGATGCCGAGGCCACGGAGTCTGCCCCAGCCTCTGCTCAGTAGGGAGCAAGACGCCTCCCCTCCCCTCGGCCAGTCCACTCACCATTTCTTTCCTCCTGCCAGGACAGTGAGAACTGGAATTAGCTCCTCAACATCCCTGTGCTCAGGTCAGCTCCGCTAAAGCAGAATGTATCCTTGAAGGATTTGCTCATGATCTGAGCACCCACTTTTTTTTTTATCACCAGATGGTTGGCCAAAAGAACAAACGATGCTTGATATCTTTAATATTCTCCAAAGTAATACCAAGCAAAGCTCAGAAACACTTTTTTTTAATATACGTTAGCAACTTCATAATTTGACTGGAGTCTGCTGCTTTTTAGTTATTCAACAGTATTTACTGACTCTCTATTATACACGCAGACTGTGGGGCTAGATCAGGGGTGGGCAAACTTTTTGACTCGAGGGCCACAATGGGTTCTTAAACTGGACCGGAGGGCCAGAACAAAAGCATGGATGGAGTGTTTGTGTGAACTAATATAAATTCAAAGTAAATGTCATTACATAAAAGGGTACGGTATTTTCTTTTTTTAGTTTTATTCATTTCAAAAGGGCCGGATCCGGCCCGCGGGCTATAGTTTGCCCACGGCTGGAGATGTAAGGGCTGAAAGAGTGCAGCTTGCAACCATGCTCCTCACAGTTATACCTCAATGGAAATATCACTAGACTGAGAGGCAGAAAACAAGGGCAGATTCTAGTCCTGGCTGTGGCATGGGATGCTACATATGCATTTAAAGTAACTGTCAAATAAGATATAAAAATAGTTAAATTCATTGTATCACTAAGTGCATGGCAGTGTACTAAGTGCTTTATGTGTATTATTTTATTCTCAAGGCAACCCAATGAAGTTCATATTATCATTATTCTTGTATAATACATGAGCGACGTGAGGCTGGGAATGCACCCCCTCCCCCACCCCCCTTCCACTAGTGAAAAAAAACAAAGGTGAAACTACATATCTCTTAATCCAGAGTCCCAGGCTTAACATCCGTCCTCCAGGTAACCGTGATTTTCTCTGGGTGGTAATATTAGAGATGGTCTTTATTTGTGTTGCTTTTATCTAATTTTCCCTATTGCCTATAACCATGTTCTACTTTAAAGTTAGAGAAAAAATTCTAGTTATTAGAAGTGAACCTAAAAAGTCACTTATTCTCTCTTTGAAAGAGCCACTTATTCTTTATTTTAAGTTTTTCTTCATAAAAGCTAATGTGTGTTTCTGCTTGGTGAAGCACAGTGGCATTTCATATGCTCCTACTTGTCACACATCAAGAGCTGCTATGGTTTATGCTGTAATTCAGTTGCCAATGAAAGCCCAGAGATGGCTTCACATTTCAGGGTGTGAAGCTACCACTCCAGAGGGGCTAAGCACACATTTACTGGTGGGAGGATGGTATCCATGACAATAATGATGGGGAAGAGCACAGAGTGAGTAGTGAGAGCATAAAGATGTTGTCAGAGCACGCAGATGGACAGAGCCCCAAAGTCTAGATTTCATCTGCATTCCGGCCTAAGGCATCCTGACAGCCTTTAGCATCACCTTCAACTGGTGATGACTGATAAGGAGAAATAGGTGCAGAGAGTAGGTGGCTGGCTATGTGGGGTAGTGGGAAGATTGTGCCCACCCTCAAAGTTTGTCATAGAACAAACTGAAATTCCACCATTATTACCTCACCATGCGGGATTAAGCAGTAGCTACCACTAGGTGAGTCCTTCTGTGTATTCCTGGCAAGATAATATATTAGACCATTATCAGTTCTTATCATTTTATATTGAATATCAGATTTCTTGTCTGTGGCAACAAATTAAGAACAGATTAAAAGGACAAGAAATATAAACAGGAGTTTGACTTCAGACACTCTACAGCAACCAGGTATTGCCTACTGTAAAGAGAGCCAAGGGGCTATGTCTGACCCCCCCCCCCCCAAAAAAAAAATAATTTTTTATCTATCTGTCATCTATCATCTATCTATCTCACATAACCTCAGGCCTATTTTGTCTGCGAAGTCCAATTTGACTGCAAAATCTATATCGTAGATTTCTTCCATTTTTTTTTACCCTTCCTACATAGGCTTTCCAACTTCACAGTTGCTCCCTCTAAACTTTGAGCTCAACCATAAATCTAGCTTTGACCAATGATACATGAACAGAAGTGACAGCCCTCACTTATTTCCACTTGATGTCCTCCTGCTCTTCTGACATTGTCCTGAGAAGAACATGCCCACATGGCCCTCTGACCCAAGGAGCCTGAGAGAGGATTGAAGAAGAGCTTCCTCAGATAAGTGCAGACTAGATCAGCTGGGCCCTGCGCTGACGCACAAATGCATAATCGGTGATTAATGATTGCTATTTTATGCCACCAAGTTTGGAGTGCTTAATTGAGAGCAGTAGCTGATGATACAATGCTCTTTCTGATTCTGTAGCCGAAATTCATTGTATCATAGCTCAGAAATGTTAGAGCATCCTGTGGGCAGGACCCATTTTTTTCTGCAGCACGGTCTTTGGCACATAATAAGTGATTGATAATGTTTATTGAATGACTGATTCTTTGTAGTAGCACCCAACTGACATTTTCAGCCTTAATTTTGTTATGGGTTAAATCGCGCCCCCCGCCCCCCCCCCCAAAAAAAAAAAAAAAAGATATGTTGAATTTCTAAAACCCAGTCCTTCAGAATGTAAACTTTTTTGGAAATAGGGTCTTTACAGGAGTAACCAAGTAAAAAAGATCATTAGGGTGGACCCTAACCCAGTATGACTGATGCTTTTATAAAAAGGGGATATTTGGACACAGTGGCAGACATAGGGAAAAGAGGGCCATGGGACTGGATTAATGTATCTACAAGCCAAGGAACACCTAAGATTGGCAGAAACCATTAGAAACTAGGAGAACCCAAGGAGGGATTCTCTCCTAGAGCTGCCAGAGAGATATTGGCCCTGCCAATAACTTGATATACTTCTAGCCTCCAGAACTCTGAGATAACACATTTCTGTTATTTCAAGCCACCCAGATTTTGTGACAGCAGCCACAGAAAAACAATCACACCAATGCTGCTGTTCTTGTCTACTTCAGTCATGTCAAACCACCCCCATGCCCATTTATTCCTCTCTGCCTCTACACACATAATTCCTCTTTTTTGAAATTCCCACCCCCCACCCGCCTGCCCCTCTTTCTTAGCTTTTTAATTTCCTATTCAACTTTCAAAACCCAAAAGAAAGCTCACCTCCTCTGGGAAGTTAATCCAGGTACCACAGGGTGAGTTCATTTCACTGTACTGTGTTCTTATTTTCCTTGCTTCTTCTTTTTTTTTAAAAAAAATATATTTTATTGATTTTTTAGGAAGGGAGAGGGATAGAGAGTTAGAAACATCGATGAGAGAGAAGCATCGATCAGCTGCCTCCTGCACACCCCCCAATGGGGATGTGCCTGCAACCAAGGTACATGCCCTTGACCGGAATAGAACCTGGGACCCTTCAGTCCGCAGGCCGACGCTCTATCCAGTAAGCCAAACCAGCTAGGGCTCCTTGCTTCTTAACTGCCCTATAGTATTTTTTGCATTATAGTTCACTAGTGATCTGGTGCACGGATTCGTGCACATTGAAAGGAAATTAATTAGAAAGTGGTCGGACAGGAGGGACTGAGCAAGAAGGGCCAGACACACCCTGGAGCCAACCTCCTGTGGTCCCTCCCTGGAGTCTGTGGAGTGAGCAGGGTCCCTCCAGCATGTGGGGTCCCTTGGCCTGGCCTGTGGGGATTGGGCCAGTACCAGCTCTCCAACATTCCCCGAGGGGTCCCAGAGTGCTAGAGGGCACTCTGCAAAGTTGTTGTACAGGGTGTGGAATGCAAACACAAGTGTGCAGTACACCAGATTCGGGGCCAACAGTGCCCCAGCAACAACATAACCCATGGCCGAAGGTAGAATCACATGGCCCCGCGAGGAATCGGGCTCCCTCCTCTCTGGTTCCTGGGTGTGTTCAGAGACCACTGCTGCCAAGTCACTGCAGCTCGGCAGCTCCTGAGTTGAGCCTCTGCCCCCTAGTGACCAGTCAGACAGGCGGAGGGACACTAGGTATATTAGCCTTTTATATATGTAGATATATAAAGCCTGTAGATATATAAAAGCCTGTTTGGATGCTTTTTCCCCCTGCAATGCTGAAGGGCAGGAACTGGGTATTATCTCTCTTTCTTTGCATCTTGCATTTCTACTACAATGTCTGGCTCATGTCGGTCCTTGATAAATACTTGCTAACTGACCATAGAGGTTTAAAGAATGAAGCTTTCATTTGGGAATAAAAGCTTGAAAGGTGACCCAAGGATGCCTGGATGGTGGCAAAGGGCAAGGGTGTCAGTGGGGGGAGGAAGGGCATTCCCAAGGGCTGGTGAGGTGGACTGAAAGGAGGGTGAGGGTAGCTACTTAAGCTCTCTGTCCGGGGAAGGTTCAACTCTCCCCACAGCAAAGATGCGAGGTAAAGTGTATTTCTGGTTCTAGTCCACACACTCAGCATCTGCTTTTTCATCCTTGGAATTTTCTAACTGAAAGGAAAAGAACAAAGAGCTGAAATCCTCTTTGTATCCACCCAACTTGGCACCCTTACGTTAGAGCGTAAAGATCTTGTAGAAGAATATGTAACAAGCAGGGCCTTTGCAGTCAAGAAGACTTGTGCTAGAATAGTTCTTGTACCACTTCTTTACTGTGTGACCTTGGGCAAGTTCCTTTACCTCTCTGAGCCTTTGATTCCTCATTTGAAAAAAAATAAAAATGATTCTGATTCATAAGGCTGCTGTAAGATCAAAGGATGCACATTTTCTGAAAGAGAATGGGGCATAATAGGTGTTCTTAAATACCAGCTTCCATGCTTTGTGCCTAATCAACTAATAATGTAACCCAGGATAAAAACATTGCCTCTGTTGCAACATGGGCAAGTGATTAAAACATTCTGATCTTCAGGTCACCCTGATTTATCCTGCAGTAATCACTGTAGAATGTATAAACGTGATTAAAGGACAGAAAACATCGGTGCCGTCCCTACAACTCTGAAGAATGTATGTCAAGTTCAGCCTTTTATACAGTTTAATAGATGAAAAACTCCCAGAAATGAGGGTCAAAATGAAAATAGACTTTTAACTCTAGCAGTACACGGGGGTCTCCTTTTGTAATGCTACAAGTACAATAACCCTTGGTTAAATTTGATCAGGGCTCACCGCTTTAACTGCTGGATACAAATCACACAGTGGTACCTGGATACAGGAAAGAATATAAATAATATATTTGTAAATGCCAACAATTTTGTGATCTCATTTCATACCTGTCACCTCACATTAGGAAATACATCTTTCTGTGGGTATGCAAACACACCGGCCTTCCTTTGGTCTTTAGAACTGTTTCCATTTCCATTATTAAAGCCTGTTCAGAGGCACATTTTTGTTCTTGGAAATTGCAGTTCATGAAAACCATCTTCGAACTGAGTACAATTATTTCCACAGCATCTGGTTCCTTCATGGATGCACTCATTTTTATTTATTAGAAGAGACTTCCTGGCAGCCAAGTACAGATTCAGCAACAGGTTGGCAGGTATTCCAGATGCTGGACACAGCTGTCCTTCACAGCCTTGGGTCAGCCTCCACTCAGGAGGGCCCCCCAAAGGCACCTCTGAGACGGGGATTCCTTTCAGGCTCAAAGAGGGGGCAGAGACAGACAGAGCTTAGCTTTACGGTGAATACAAATACCTTTAAAATATATTTACCCCTGGAGGTTTCAGTTTTATGGTGTGTGAAAAAGAGAATGTGAGTTTTAGTGCCTTTTCTAACCAAGTTCTCCTATTAAATTCTTTAACTTGCATATGAGAGAAATAAAATTAAAGAAAGGCAATATAAATAACCAAATTATAAAGCTTGTATAATAAACACCTCTAAATCAGAAGAGCCCATAAAAATAATATTTGGAAGCTTTTATTAATATTATTAATGTGGAAACACTTAAGACATGAATATACACAGCGCCCCCCCTGTTCCCTGCAGCAAGCTGGAAGGGCTGTGCCGATACCCTTAGCCAACCTGTAACGCGTTCTATGGGTTGTACAAGGCACAGAATTCATTTCCCCTAGTTTGTGTTTGGGGAGCTCAGACCATAAGGAGATGAAGTAAGTCTCTGGATCGCTAAACCCCACTTGACAGGGTTTAGGTTATACTTTTTTGAATTCTTTCACACAGTCCATCTTATGTGATTCTAGCCCCAAATGGCTCTAGCCTTCCCACACTGCCTTCTCCCATCCCAGAGCCAAGTGGCTTTCCTCAGATGTCTGGTGCTCTTGCTTCCTTTCCAATTACAAAGTCACTTGACTCCTGTCTTAAAATGTGCCCCTCAGGCAGAAGCCGGCTCAGATGAGGAGCGCTTTGTGCAATCTTTTCCTCCCACAAACTCCTGTCTAACCGGCAGATATTCCTCAAAGTACCAACTCATAGGGCATAAAACTGGCTGAAAAATACAAAACTAAAGGCCAGAGTCAGACCCGACTACTTTAGCGAGCCTCAGGACAGTCCTGGAAGGCAGGCGTAATTTTCTCTTGGAACAGAGTCCTGCGTGCCTTCATTGATGCATCCATCGTTTGTGGCTAAGCCATGCTCCTTACTGGGAGTACAAAGATAAGGGACCTTATATTGAGATAGTGTTGTAAATTGTCCCCTTAGGTACCATCCTCTCCCCCCAGATAGAAAAAATATTCAATGAGAAATTCAAAAAGAGGTCCTCGTGCTTTAAAACAAGACAAGATCTCCATGGACCAGAAATAAAATAAAGATGCAGAGAGCAGAGCTGAGAAGGTGTCTGCTGGCCCCCTGGCCTCCTGTTCAGTAACAGAGGCAGCCAGGAGTCCAGTTAATACAGGACAGCGGGACTGAAAGCGTTTGTCTGTGAGGTGGGGCCTGAGCCAGGCTCCCTGCTTGCACCAGTGGTGCATCTCCCACTGGTGAGATGATGTAGAAAACGCATTGCAACTGCTTTCTGGGCTGGGGTTTACATGTAGCTATAAGAGTGATGGAAGCTGGAGGACTTAGTCCCGGCCTCACAACCAGGAACAGAGCCAAGCTGGCTACCAGTTGTGCAAAAGGTTGGGTGAAAGCAAATTGAAAGGATGGATGGGAAGAGGAGGAGGAAGAGGAGAAGAGAGAGGGTTCAAGAAAGGGAGTGGAAGGAGAGGGAGAAAGGCAAGGAGAGAATAACAGAAACCTCTCTATCAAAATAGATCTGCTATCCAACCATCTAAAATACGTTTAAAATAACAGAAACTAATAATAAGGAAATCCAAAAAGTCCACCAGTGGAGGAGGGATTTACCACAGAATCAATAAAAGTAATAGGAGAATTTAAATAAAGATTATATATCCCCACTAGGAAGAAAAGATCAGGAAGATTTTTTTTTAAACAAGATAGATATAAAACAAAAATAATGGCTATGAAAAAATTTAGAAAAATATATTCTGGTAAAATATAAAGGCATCATTTATAAAACATAAAATAAGAAAAGAAATCTCACTCTCTTGAATTCTCTCCAACATTATATTGGAGAGAGAAGCCAGCAAAATAAGATTTGAAAAAAAATGTATTAGAATTAAAAACTTATTTTTAAAATGCAAAGACAGCATTTAAAAATTAAAAAGACAAACCATGAACTAGGAGGAAATACTTGCAGCAGTACACAACAGCATTGCACAAATGAGGTCAATATGGGAATCTGGATTTGAATCCAGCTCTACCAATTGCTAACTGTGTGACCTTAAGCTAATTTGCCTCTCAGTATTCTCAGGTCTTTCATCTATAAATTGGGGGTAATAATAATACTCACCTAGTAGGTTTTTGTAAGGATTAAGTGATGAGGGTAAACAAAATAATATTTGGTTGTTCATTATTATTAAAAGAGAGCCTTCCTGACTGGAGTAAAACAAAAAAATGAAGAAGATTTAGTCCTTGTGCTCCAGGACCTTGCCTAGAGCAGTGGACCTCTGAAGTTGGTGCAGGTACCCTCAGGTTGAGCAAGAGCATCCAATATATTCAGGAAGCTCATTTATAATTGTATTTTTTAAATCTAAAACCAAAAATAAATCAGGCTATCATATTAGTGCTGTGGATTCTCGCCAGTACCCTGCGACTGTAGAGTGGGAGCCGTATACTCTGGGGAGGGCAGCGGTTCTGTCACTCACGAAGGGCCAGGACGTTTTTCTTATTTCCTCCTTTACTGCCCCATACATTTACTGTGTCATACAGGTGAGCCAAGGTTTTAAATCAGGCCTTGTAATGTCGGATTTCCTGTATTTCCCTTGGTAAGCAATAAATGCATGGGTGACACAAGGAAATAAAAAGAGAGAAAACACAGGCTTTGGAATCAGGTCAGGTGAGAAGTTTGAGTCCAGACAATGCCATTTGCTCTGTGACCTTGCTAAGTGCCATCTCCTTTATAACCACGGATGACCTCATCAGCAAATGATGATAAGAATGCCTACCCGTGATCGGCAAACTGTGGCTTGTGAGCCACATGCGGCTCTTTGGCCCCTTGAGTGTGGCTCTTCCTAAGCCTTAGGAGTACCCTAATTAAGTTAATAGCAATGTACCTACCTATATAGTTTAAGTTAAAAAAATTTGGCTCTCAAAAGAAATTTCAATCATTGTACTGTTGATATTTGGCTCTGTTGACTAATGAGTTTGCCGACCACTGGCCTAGGCAATGGAGGCACTTTGAGGGTCATGCGAGATGGCCCGTAGTGGATGCTCAGTGGCTGCTATGGGTGGTCAGGCTTCTGGAAAGATCAGTACAGGGGGCAGCACAGGGCCAGCAGGGGCAGCCTGCCTTGTGCATTGTGAGGGAGGACATATTTCGCTTGCACATTGTACCCTGACCCTCAATACTTTGAGGTTACACATTAAGAAAATGAGAGGGAAGGAGGAGACCTTTAGAATGAGTCCTGTTGGGATAGGACAAAGAAGTGGAGGAGGTAAGAAAAAGCTTAGAGAAACTCTCTATGGAAATCACTTTTAAAAGGAGCACTCTGAGAAGGGAAAAGAAATGACCTTATGTTTGAGAGGGAGAAAACCTGGAGTAAATGGCCTGCCGGAGGGCTCCGGACAGGGATAGGACAAAGATTTCCCCTGGTTTAGTCGCATATCATCAGCAAGGCTTTGAGGAGGGCAGGGGAACATTAGGTAGAGAATTAGACAACCAATGTCGGGGAAGAATTGCTATCACTAAGAGAAGAAAGGGGCACAAAAGGCAGGAGAAATAAAGTTATGGTGGTGGTCGGTGGTGGTAATAGTGGTGTGTGTGTGTGTGTGTGTGTGTGTTTAGAGGGGAGGATGTTTTGTTTTTATATTTTGAAGAAGTAAGTGGAAGAGAAGTCATCTTATGTCAGGGAAAGTTAACTGGAGAGAATAACATAGAAAGCAGAACGGGAGGCCCAGCTCTTCTCAGCTTCCTGGGGAAATCCGGGGCACGCTGTCACTCAGTCACAGCCCCTGTCTCGGCCTCCTGTGTGACTGCTTTTTATCTGCAAGACTGTCTTGACTACTGGATTGGCAGCCTCCAGAGGGAGCAGGCTGAACAGCACAGGGAATACTCACCAGCCTGGGTTTGCTTTAAACGACTTAGGTGAGCATTCAAGCTCTCTTCCCCCTGCATGTGGATCTGCTGACATAGCCTAGCAATTAGACCCAGCCTTGGAGTGGGCCCATTTCAGAGCACTAGCGTGTCTCTTCTAGGGAGCAACAGTGCTAGACATGGCCTCTTCCCCACTCAGCTCTCTCTGCAGGAACGCCCAGCCTCTTTGTTGGCGGGGGGAGGGGGGGAGGGGGGGAGTAGATTGCTCCAACCACTAGAGTATTTCACTTCTGTGGAAATTGTCATTACACGATGTGATAGAAAGTTGTTTGTTGTTGTTTGTTTGTTTGTTTTTTCATTTGCTTTGCCAGTTACTGGAGATTTGGCTTGGGCAACTTACCTTATCTGAGCCTCAACTTTCTCATCTACAAATGGGGAGATAATATTTACCTCAAAAATTGTTAGAAAGATTGAATAAGAGAATATGTTTGAAGTAACAGGGACAGTTCCTGGCATATATGACAAACGATAATCATTCCATTTAATAACAAATTGCTGAATCCTCTGGCAAGGCTTTCTCCATGTGACTAATGATCCCATAAACAAGAGGGTGACCCCCATCAATCTTCAAAGAGCACGGGTCACAGTATTGGTCACATATCTACCCTCAGACCATGATAGTGTCCAGAGTGAGGGGATACTTTGACCTACCTGTGTCACTTGACCACTCCTATGGTGAGGAGAGTAGACAGATAAAAACAGCAACAATATCAAGGTGCACATTACTCGAGTGTAATTAATGTGAAGTGGCGGAGAGATGAGAGAGATGTATAATGGAAGCTTTTCAATGCTATACACAACTTTCAGTGGGAGCTTTGACTTCTTAATCTGTAAGATTCTTCCCATTCCTTTAATTCCATAGTTCTAAAACAATTGGTCATTTGTTCTAAAAAGCACAGGTAGTAAGAATATTATATACTTAGTATTAAAAAGAATGACTAAAGCTTTGGCTGGTGTGGCTCAGTTTAATGGGCATTGTCCCATGCACCGAGAGGTTGCCAGGTCGATTCCTGGTCAGGGCACATGCCCGGGTTTTGGGCTTGCTCTCTGATAGGGGCATGCAGGAGGCAGCCAATTGATGTTTTGCTCTCTCATCGATGTTTCTCTCTCTCTCTCCCCTGTCTCTCTCTCTAAAAATCAATTAAAAGCAAACAAAAAAAAATCATGACTAAAGAAATAAAATAAGGAAAGGCAAATCATCAGGAGTACCATTCTCTAAGTGACCGTGAAATAAGAACCTGAGAAACCATCACAATCTACTTCCTGGGCTTTATACACATCAAAATGCCAAAAGTCCTAGGAGACCTGCTACCTGGATATTTCTAGTGTGCTAAGTGTCTATATCTAATTTCTATCAAGTGGCCAGAGAATCCTGAGAAGTCTGGATGAAGCAACAAGAAGGAAGTCAGAGAAGTGAACATGGCTAATGAGAGGCCTGGCAGACAGTTAGGAGATAGACAATGAAAATGTGCATCGGGAATACATCACCAGACAGGTACAGAGCTGACATTATATTTTCTTAGCCAGAGTCTAATAGTGATAATAATATAGCAACTTGTCTGTAGTGTGTATGGCGTGCCTGTGTTAAGCACTCTGTATATTGTTTCATCCCCACAAGAGTCCTATGAGGTAAGGATGTGATATTGATTAGATTCTGACACCAATTAGAGGTAACAAAAATGATGAGAGGGTAAAAGGCCACTTATTAAAATAAATATCTCTTTCCCTAGTGAACTGCAACCCTCTTTTACCTATAGGAATGCCAGTCTGAACCTGTCTTCATCTAGCACAGCAGTTATCTTTAAATCTTGTCATTGATTTATTTTATGTAAAATTGTTTGGGAGAAGTCAAGTGTCACTACAGTAGGAGAAATCTTCCCTATTCTTAGGGGCATTCTTAGCACCCACCTCACCTGATGGCATTTCTGGACGTTTTGCTTGTTGCTTTTGGCTTTGTAAAATCAACAACTTTGCATCGCTGTTGCTGTAGAGTACGAAATGTTGGATTTATAATGTTGTCAAGTGAGGAAATAAAGTGCTTTCTATAATCAACACTCATTAGAATGTATCTTACTTTTTCAAGCTAATGACAGAGGTGGCACTTAAGAGATAGATCCTAGATATTTCAAAGCATCAGATTTGATAAAGGATATCAGCTGACTACCCTGGAAATATAATATGTTTAAATACCGTTGGGCTTTGCCTCTAGTATATCTGTCATGTCCAGTGGTTTTGTTCCATCTATCACTTTAAAAAAAAAAAAAAAACAACTCTGGTGACAAGCTTCTATATTGCTCATTCCTCACGGTTACCTGGAGATGAGAAACTGAATCAACCAGGTGAAAATATTTAACTCATGTTAGTTAGAAGTTGAGAGCTAGACTTCAAATCTGAATTTGCATAGTTCTCAATTCTTTGAGCCAACCGATTCTCTTTGAAATCATGTTTATTATGGTTTATACATTTCCAAGATAATAAAAAAATCTTTAAAATAAAGGAAAATAGACTCACAAAATACCATTCTATATTTCATGATATTATCACTCTCGAGTCTGTGTCTATATGCATACATATTTTATGTATATGTAACACAGGCATATCTGACAGACCCAGGATTCAGAAATTACTCACTTTTAATTCCCAAATGCCAGTAGTTGGAGTCTTCTTCCTACTCTGTTGCAGGAAGGACAATATGCTATTAAGTTTGCCTCCCTCAAAATTTTCTATGTGGCCCCCCAAAAAAGATATTCTTCTAGAGGAGTAGCCTAGACCCAGTGATGTGCTGGCTCTCCAGAAAAATGTGTGCATTTACATATGTATATGTTATGTATATAAGTTTATGGTTAATGTTTTTGTTATAAAGGCTATATAACACAATTTACAACAGTAATAAGATATGCAGTACTTTTTATAGCAAATTCCATATAGCAATGGATTCTTACAGAATGATTTCATTCCTTTTTATTTTTTGCAGAACTTTTGTGCCCATAGACAATATATCAGTGATGGCGAACCTTTTGAGCTTGGCCTGTCAGCATTTTGAAAAACCCTAACTTAACTCTGGTGCCGTGTCACATATAGAAATTTTTTGATATTTGCAACCATAGTAAAACAAAGACTTATATTTTTGATATGTATTTTATATATTTAAATGCCATTTAACAAAGAAAAATCAACCAAAAAAATGAGTTTGTGTGTCACCTCTGACACGCGTGTCATAGGTCCGCCATCACTGCAATATATGGTTGCAATTGAGAAACAGGTGTGGTTCTGACATAAATGCTAGTTGATATTTTTGCTTGTATTAAGGAATACAGCAAAATATAAACAATGATAACAGATGTCGGAGCTTCATGCATTGGGTTTTGGGTAACGTTTTGTGCTATTCACAATTCAGATTAACTAGTTGTTTAACATTTTCTGTATCACTTTCTTAGTCTAGAAAGTCAATAATAAGTCATCCCCTGTTTTGTACCAGTTGTTGATTTCCACAGTCAATATAGCCACCATGGCTGATTTCAAGCTATCACTATGTCACCATGAGTCATGGAGTTGGGAAGAGCTGGGTAGTAACATTCCATTACACAGCATTTTCACCAGACAGATACAGAAGACAGAAGTAACTTCAGCAGCATAGGTGATCATCAAATATAATAAAATATTTAGGAGGTAATGAGCTTTGAGTATTTGTTACCTTTAATTTTAATAAAATTTATTTAATGCTAAGATTATACAATGAATTGTAACAAAGGCTGCTTTTAAGAGGGATCTCACAAAATTTCTGTTACGAGCTGCTTTCAAAATGCTATTTCCTAGCCTGTGTTTCTACACAGAGTTCTAGTTCCAGCCTCTTAGCCAGACCCTCCCCACCATTGCTATCCACAGCGGAGGATGGGAGGGTGGGTTCAAGAGGTTTCTCAAAAAGTAGACAATCAAGCAGAGATGCACCTCTGCTTACCCCAAAGACAAACTCATTATCACAGAACAGTTAAGCTCCACGTGTCCTCCTATTTCAGAGAAGGTATTTTGCTTCACCAAAAAGTCCACCAGAACATTCCCTTCTAGAGAAAGGACTGGTGTGCTCCAGAGGCTAACTCGTTTCCACGTCAGAAAACAGACCTTACTTATAGCCTTTTAAATAGCTCTCCCTCTCTTTATAACCAGGATTGGTTTTAAAAATTCTGTAAGTCTACTCTATGTCCTAATGGGCTTGGAAGGATTGTAAACATTATGTATACAGAAAATATATACATATTGTAAATGTTATGTTAAACATATTGTAAATACTATGCACAGTTATATTTTACATAATGTTTCTTATTTTGCTTCCCGCACATAATATACTATAAACATTTTCCTATTATGTTTGTAGTTTCCATTTTACTGACTGCATATGACATAGAATATTTCCTACTGATTATAGTAATTTTTACTTAAGTTCATTTATTCATTTAACAAAAACTTATGGAGAACCTAGAAGCCAGATGCTTTCGTACAGGCAAATGATGGATGATGCATAAAACTCTTGTCGTCCTCCTTCACTCACAACTGACACTCCAGTGGGGGAGAGAAACATTACACCAAACACACAAATACTTACAAACTGGGATAAAAGCTGGGTGGGAAAGTCAGCATATGCTTGGAGGGATAGACAGAGGCAAGACTCTATAGCTCTTGTCAGCCTTTTAAGAAGATTAGATTTGCCCTGGCCAGTGTGGCTCAGTAGGTTGAAGTGTTGTCCCAATTCCCAGTCAGAGCTCACACCTAGGTTGCAGGTTTGATCCCATAGGGATGTGTGCAGGAGGCAGCTGATCAATGTTGCTCTCTCATCTCTCTCTCTCTTTCTCTCTCCCTCCCTCCCTCCCTCCCTCCCTCTGTCTCTAAAAATCAATTAATCAATACATACATTTTAGAAAAAAAGGTTAGATTTTATTCTGAGTGTGAGGGAAGTCTTTGAAGCTTTTACAGAGGGTAGGTACGTGGAATGAGGTTTGCATGTTGATAGCTCTTTGTGGCTTTTATTTGGAGAGTGGATTGGGATTGGGGCAGAAGGGAATAGGTGATTTTGAAGGTTGAGAAGATGCTGGTGGGTTGGACCAGTGTGGTTTCTGTGATGGCAGAGTTAAGTGGAGATATCTGAAATGCCCTTTGGTATTAGAATTACAGAACGTGGAGGCGATTGGATGGAGGGATTTGAGCAACTGGGTGGATGGAGACACTCATGGTTCAGGGAGGAGCAACAGGCTTCCGGGATTGGTGGGTGCCTGACAGTGAAGGGTCAGGGTTTCACGGTATTTTGTGTTTTTATTTTATTTTTTATTTTTTTAAATATAATACTTCAAATTGTAGTAAGCTAAGGTTAATCTCTCTGCTTATTTTCTTTTCTGGTGACTAACATAAAAATTAAGTTTAAGGCCTCAGAGAGCGAATTAACACATCTGACAGGGAACTATTAGAGGGAAGAAAGAAGGAACATGTAAACGAGTTTCTTTCAAATCATAAAGAACCATTGGAAATTTCGTACCGCATTATGAAATTCTGCAGACTAGCTAGTTATTGGCATAAAATGATTGGAAGCTCATAAATTTCATATATGTGATTTTCCCCTACTTATTAAAAATGGCTTTTGCTTAAGCCACGTAAGAGGTTATGGGTTAAATAATGTCATAAATGGGGGAAAAAACTGGTTATAGATGACTTAGCTTATATTGAAGTTATATCTTAGGTGATCTGAGTTATGAGGCTTCTGAATAAGTTGCAAATATACTTTTATGTGTTTTTTTCTAAAAATAAAAGTTCTTTTTCCATGTGACATCACAAATATGGATAGACCTGATTTAGTAGCTGTCTGGTTACTGGTGCTTCTAACCTGACCTGTGCACTCTGGGCAACAGGCCTTCATTGTGATTATCATTGAGGTCCCCCAAATTCAGTCTTCCTTTTAACAATATCTTAAAATATTATTTATGGAGAATCTCAGGAATAGATCAGTGCATATGCCTAAACATGTAGGTATTCAGCAGACTACGCATAACTACACAGAAAAGGTGCTTAGCCTTTCTTAGTCTTATTTTCCTTATGTGAATTACAGGGGCAATAATACTTAATACATAGATTAAGGATTGATATATATAAATAGGATTAAAAGAGATCCTGTTTATAAAGTGTTTCTCACTGTGCTTGGCATAGAGTAAACCCTTATTAATGAGTAACTATTATTATTTTATTTACGAAGATCAGTATTATCATTTTGTTTTTTATCTCAATTCTTCCCCAATAGGGATTTCTTAAAATCCTTATTTTATGTGCCTTTAATAGACTTTTATCTTTTTGTCACTCTATTCTTTAGTGTCTGCTTATCTCGTATTGGGACTTTCTTCCACACAAATTGCAACCGGGCAAACACTTACTTAGTCTCTACTATGGGTTATAGGATGTTTAAAAGTGCGGCCCCACACCAGCAGGTGCAAGCGCTGTTCCATAATGGACTGAGGTACCAGGCAGCCTATGCAGGATGTGCAAAACAGTTTTCAAACTCCAGTTTTGCAACCTAGCAATCAACACCCATCATTAAAAGAACTATAAAGTGGGAATTAGAGAATGCACGTGGAAAAGTTGTTGAAGCATTTTCTCTTACATCACCCCTCTCGCTCTATTCACACTCACCCCAAAATGAGTGAGAGTTACTTTAAGGAAACCACTCATGGAGATTGACCTGTGTTTTCTGTAGGCACAGATCAAGTCTAGAAAGGCCTAAAGTTATGAGGCTATGGCTGGTTAGATATGTCTATAGCAGAGCGAGGGTAGGTGGTAGTGTTAGAGTCTGTCTGAGCAGATGGGTGAGGTTTGCCTGAGAAGCAGATGTGGGGCAATAAGAGACAAAATATACCGGGAGATGTTTTCAAATAGCCTTCTCCAAGAAGGAAGAGTGATGGGCCCTCAAAAGGGAGAGTTTGTGCAGAGTAGGTCACACAAATGTGGGGATTTATGGGACCAGGCAGATGAGGCATTGCTTCTGTTATGGGAATTCAGATGAAAGATCCTAGTAATGATATTGCCTATGAAGAACTCAAGTCTAAACTTGTGTCAATCCCAAAGAGACTCAGTTTTTGTGGCCCTTAAGAAGGAATATGCCTGCAAAAAAAGGACTCTTTGTGGTTAATTGGGCAAAAATTTCTAACTAGAGCAGGGGTGGGCAAACTTTTTGACTCGAGGGCCACAATGGGTTCTTAAACTGGACCGGAGGGCCGGAACAAAAGCATGGATGGAGTGTTTGTGTGAACTAATATAAATTCAAAGTAAACATCATTACATAAAAGGGTACGGTCTTTTATTTCAATAGTTTTATTCATTTCAAACGAGCCGGATCCGGCCCACGGGCCGTAGTTTGCCCACGGCTGAACTAGAGTCTAGCAGTTACTGCTAACAGGCCTCTCACAGAAAAGCTATAGAATGAGCTGCCAGCCTGCACTACAGTGTTCTTGCAGTCTGAGCTGACCCTTATAAAGTAGTTCCTGTATCATATTTTGACCAATGGGTTGAGACCTTCCCTGTCCAATCAGAACAGTGCAGCTATATCCTCATTTCTATCTTTACTGACCAATCAGAATGGCTCCCTAACAACCAATCAGCATGTATGATTCTGACCAATCAGACTGTGCAAACTTGGAGTCTTTATTTACATAAAAATGGACCAATCAGGGACTAGGGCGGGAACTTTCTCTATAAAAAGGGGTCTGCCCTCTGTCTCCATGGGAGCACTTTCAGTTTCCACTGGAGGCTTCATTTCTCTGGTTTGCAAACTGTTTACCTGAATAAAGTTTCTCCTATTGCAGCCCAGACTGGGGACTCCTGTTGTCATTAAGTTAGTGACAGACACCTTTTGCTGACATTTAAACCTACAACAAGTCCAGAGGAAACCAAGGGTAGATTGCTAATATCAGGTAAGTAATACCTCTTGTCTCACTCTTAGCTTCTATCCTGAAAGAGCCCGTGCAGGCCAGTGCTGGTAAAAATGAGGTGAGAAAGGAAGAAATAGCTACCCCATTGTTGAAAGAGGTAATTTAGAAGATGCGTGAAGGCCAATTAACCTGAGAGCTGGACCCAGGCAACCAGAGGCTTCTTACTCCCTCCCCTGTCCCTGGAATATATGTCCCAGCCTCTATTCCCATAGCTGGAGCCATTTTCAAGGATACAGCCTGAGAGAGTAAGATATTGCTGAGAATATGTGGATGGTGTATGTGACTGGCCTCTGTATATACTCTAAAGGTTTTTGTGGGCAGATGTCGAGGTTACTAATCTTGCAGGCACAGAAGACAAGCCTCTTGACTAAACCTGCCACCTACCCCCAGTGTGGACTGGTCTGCCTCCTTTTCAGGTTGTTCCTTGCCCTCCGTGCAAGAGCCAGTTTGGAATTCTTGCCAGCAACTCCCGATGTTGTGAACCAACACCCATCTCTCTGGTGGAGGAGGAGAGAGGCTTTCATTTTAAATAATGTTATCATACTGAAATAGGCATATTAACTACTGAAACAAGACTATTTGGGGGACTGACAGTAACAGTATATGTATGTATTTGTGTGTGTAGGTATGTACATAACATCTCAGAGGGAGTGAGCACGTTATGGAGGCTGCCTGAGATTTCATCTAATAGCAGGAGAGAACAAACCCCACAGAATGGTTTTGAATGCCCAGTTGGAGTACAGGGGACTCTTTCATTGCTCCATTGAGTCAGCCTACTGGGTACATTTGAACCTGGCACTGTACTGAGTAATAATTGCTAATATTTTTTGAGCACTGGTCACATGCCAGGCACATTATGTTTCAGCACAATTTCCTTGACCTATTCTACATCTCATATTCTTTATGTATGTGTATGTATGTTTGTATGTACATACCATGTAAGAGGGAGTGCTCTCTTTCAAAATAACATTTCCTTACTTTCTATCCCATAGATCCCTGATATTCTCCAATCTAGCACTTTCTACATTTTTTTTAGTTTAAATAATTCCATTTAATTAATTGTCTATCTTCTCCAACAGGCTGTAAATGTGTGAGAATAGGTCTTCCTGGTGTGACTGACAGTATAGTGTTTTCAGAATTACCTCAGTTATAATAATCTAATATGTTGTTTTGTAAATGAGCAGTGTGAAGTTCAGGAGTAATGTGCCTGCCTAAATTCAAGTAGCGGGTGGTGGTGGAGTTAGAATACAGTTCTTTGATTGGGGTTCGTCTCCGTAACTCTAAGGAGTACGGGAATTTATATGACTTCTGTATATGACTCTGCTGATGCACTCTCCTCTGACAGACTCAACTTGATTGCTGTCTAAACATCTCTTGGCATTAAAAGAAACCATACAATATGTGGAAAAAAAATAAAACATTTCATACATTCAAGGATTATAGCCTTGTTACCACAGATCTATGCAACCTTTCTTAATAATGCATCTCTAGTGAAATTTTGGTGAAAACCAAGAAAAAGACAAAGAATTTTTTAAAATATGGCACTAAAGAGTATGATTAAAACATATCCTGTAATGATAATTTATGCAGAGGTCTAAAAAAAACCATTGTAAATTGCAAAAGAAGGTTCTATAAAGACACTCCTCATTCAAAAATAAAAAGAAGTGGATTATAAGCAGGAGAAAGAATAGTCAGAAGGCTGAAAATTGGCAATATTAAATAGATAATATTTTGTCAAGAAGAAAGGCAATTAGAAACTTCTGCAAAAATTAAATGAAATTTTATGAAAAGTCAGTCTAAATGTGAAGGAAATAAAGGTATTGAATGAATTAACAAAATATGTGGTAAAATACTAGTAAATCAATTTGATTTTGATAGTAACAGCATTCTCCTTGGGAGGGAGGAGAGGTGGAACTAAAGGTAAGAGCAGTAATATCTTCATTGTACATAATTGAGAGTCAAGGTGTACTTTCCAAAGCTGAGGAAAGAAGAACAGCTAAATAATAATAATAATAATAATAATAATAATAATAATTATTATTATTATTATTATTATTATTTAAAAATTGGGTGGGGACTAAGAATGTAGAAAACAGGGTGAAATAAGTTGAAATTTACTCTTTCATATCAAGAATCAAGATATAATACATTAAGTTTGTAACAGGAAGTAAAACAGCTAATATGTATCTACAAATTTTAAAAAGTGGTTACCTTTAGAGACTAGGACAATTTGCGGGGGGTGCCTAGCAAGATAATGGGGGACAGAGACTGTTGCTTTCCATGACAATGATTTTTGTATGATATATTTTATCATTATTATATACTTATTATCACATGGTTATATCATCTTACACTTAATAAAATAAAAATATGCAAAAGGCACATACAAAGAAATGTAAGAGATGATATTATAAAGTGTTATACGTGAAAGACAAATGGTGAAATATATTTAGGGAATACAAAAGGAGGAGATCATTGTGGGCTAAAAATTAGAGAAACTTTCATGAAGGGGGTGACAAGAAAATATGAAGATCAAGTCATTTTAGTTAGATGTATGTGTGTTTTTGTCTGTTACACTAACAAAAGCTAGTAGCATGAGAAAGAAATCCACAATTCATTTCTTTCTATAGTCAGAAATACTTATAAAAGTAAAATGAAATTAAATTATAGTGAAATAATCATTTTTATACCTCTAACACCTAGCTTGTTGAGCGATACTAAAGTAGACACTTGCTATGTGTAAGTGATTAGTTAATAAATGAAGGAATTAATTGTGAATGATTAGGAAATTACTGAAGGAGAGCATCCATATATGTAAAAAAGAAAGTCATGGCTTGATATATAAAATATATCAATATAAAAAATGTGTCATAGATTGGAAAAATCTCCCACATAGAGTGTCAAAGCTATAGGAAAGGCCATCATCAGCTTTGTGTTGTATGAACCATCAAGTACATATGAGGCTCAGTGAAAACAGAACTGTGATGAACTGCTAATCTCTGGTCTTTGTATTCAAGTCATTTCAGATACTAGTTGGAGAAAGATTTAGGGTAAGGTAATAAGCAACCATGCTGAGGAAGTCCAGATATAGTATCAAAGTTACAAAAACAGAACAGAACAGACCTGAATCCTAGGCATAGGCAGTCAATTAGAATTTGGCTGACTTCTCATATTCATGGCTATCGGAGGGTTTCCTGGACATAATTAAAATAAATCAGGGAGTATTCCTCTCTGCATTTCTACTTTCTCAACTACAAGTTTTGTAGTTTGGGAAAAAAGAGTAGGTAGTTTTATAACTTTAACTAGGTCATTGCTAGGCTGGAAACACACCTGCCTATTCACTATCATATTCCCATGTCTCTGTAGTTAGCGACCCAGGGTAGTTGCTTTATTGATATTTTTTTGAGGAAGAAGGCAATTCCTAAAGTTCTGACTTATTAAGTCACTACAAAATTGATCTCAGAATTCTCTGCTTGAACAACTTCAGTGATGGTGACTTCACACTGGCTGGGAAAAAGTTCTTCCATTTGTAAATAGTGGTACATGGTTCATATTCCTCCTACCTCCTGAACACAGATCCGAAATACTGCCCAACCTGTGACCTCCATAGTACAGAATAACAGGGCATTCTGCCTTATTTTGAGTTCTATATATCAAGTGAATTTATTTATTTATTTTTTTGGACAGCCATGCCAAGGAGTTTACTCATATTGAATTTATAATTATTTTTTATTTTTTTCCTGCATGGATGCATATTGAACCATATCTTTCTCATTTTATTTTTATGTATTTTGTAAAAGAAATAAGATATTTTAAAGTAACCCCTATTATATATGAAACCCTCCTAAAATTAAAAGAAGGTATAATTTGCATTCAGTAAAATTTGCATATTAACTGTACAGTTCTGTTAGTTTTGACAAATTTATATATCATGTGACCACTACTGCAATCATGATAGTTTTATTGCTCAAAAATATTACTTAATGTAGTTTTGTAGTCAATCAGTCTTCTGTGCCCACGTCTGGCAACCACTGATGTGTTTTCTATTCATATAATATTGCCGTTGCAAGAATGCCATTTAAAGAAGCCATACAATATGTAGGCTTTTGACTATGGCTTGTTCATTTAGTACAATGCATTGAAGATTCAGTTGTATTGTTGCATGTATCAAGTGTTCGTTCCTTTTTACTGCTGAGTAGTATTCCATCGTGCACAAATACTACAGTCAGGTATATCCATTAACCAGTTGAGAGACTGCTAACCTGCTTTTAGAAATGTGATTTGCAAATATTTTCTCCCTGTCTTTGGCTAGTCTTTTCAGGCTCCTGACATTTTTTAAAAAACATTTTATTAAATTTATTGGGGTGACATTGGTTAATAAAATTATATAGGTTTCAAGTGTACAGTTCTATAACACATCATCTGTATATCGTACTGTGTGTTCACCCCTTAAAATCCAATCTCCTGTCGCCATGCATTTCACCCCCTTTACCTTTTACTCCCCCCACTCCCTTTTTCCTCTGGTAACCACCTCACTGTTGTCTGTGTCTGTTAGTTTTTGTTTGTCTTATTTGTTGCTTTCCGTTTTATACCCCACTTATGAGCGAAATCATATTGTTTTTTACTTTTCTATCTGACTTTTTTGCTTAGCATGATATTCTCAAGATCCATCCATATTATCACAAATGACAGTATTTCGTCTTTTCATATGTCTAAGTAGTATTCCATTGTACATATCTACCACATCTTCTTTATCCAATCATCTATTGAAGGACACTACAGTTGTTTCCATGTATTGGCCACTGTGCATAATGTTGCACTAAGCTTGGGAGTACATATATCTTTATGAATAAATGTTTTCAAATTTTTCTAGTAGATAACCAGAAGAGTGATTGCTGGGTCATATGGTAACTCCATTCCTCATTTTTCTCAGGGACTTCCATACTGTTTTCCATAGTGGCTGTACCAGTTTGCAGTCCCACTAGTAGTGTATGAGGGTTCCTTTGTCTCCACAACCTCTCTAACCCCTAGCTATTGTCTTTTGAAGAGTAGATGCTCTTCATTTTGATGAAGTGTAAATTTTCAACTGCTATCTTCAATGGACTATGCTTTGGCTGTTGTATCTAAGCAATTATTGTTTAACTCAATACAAAGATTTGCTCTTATATTTTAAAAAGTGTATAGTTTTAGGCTTTAATGATTGATTTTCAGTTAATTTTTGTATGGGGTGAGAGGTATGGATTGAGGTTCATTTACAAATATTTTTACCCTTGTTATATGTATAATCATCTTCAGGAACATTTGTTAAAATGGCTTTCCTTTCTCCATTGAATTACTTTTGCCCCTTCATGAAATATTGATACTTATATGTGTGCATCTAATTCTAGAGTCTATTGTGTTCCATTTATTTTTATGTCTACCTGCTCTCCCACATCAGACTGTAGTTTTAGAGTAAGTTTGGAAATCAGGTAATTTTGGAACTTCCAACTTTGTTCTCTTTTTTCAAAATGTTGTGACTATTTTATTTGCCTAGCTGTATGAATTTTAGAGTGAGTTTGTTGATTTATAAAAATATATCCTGGGATTTTGATTGGGAGTATATTGAATCTATAGATCAGTTTGGGATAATTGGCATATTAAGAGTTTTGAACCTTCTAATCTGTGAACTGTTAGATCACTCCATTTATTTAGATCCATTTTTATTTCTTTCATCAGTATTTTGTAGTTTTTAGTATACAGATTTTTCACTCATTCATTTGTAAGATTTTACAGATATTCCTTTTTTGGGTGCTATTGAGAATGGTAACTCAAAAATTTAAATTTGTGATTATTCACTATTAGTATATAGAAATATTAAATATTTATATTAACATTGTATCCTTCAACCTTGATACTCATGAATTAGTTTGTTGCTTTTTACAGTGAGAGGAAGGGAAGGAGGGGAGGAAGAGGAGGAGGAGGAGGAGGAGGAGGAGGAGGAGGAGGAGGGGGGGGGGGGGAGGAGGAATGAGAAGCATTGGTCTGTTGTTCCACTTATTTATGCATTCATTGGTTGCTTCTTGTATGTGCCCTGATGGGAGGTCAAATCCACAACCTGTTGTATCAGGATGATGCTCTAACCAACTATGCTACTTAGTCAGGGCACTCACTAATTAGTTTTAATAGTTTTTTTGAAGCTTCTTTGAGAGATTTTCTGTATAGACAATCATGTCATTTACAAGTAGAGACAGTTTCTTCATTTCCAGTGTGTGTGCCTTTTACCTCTTTTTCTTGCATCTTTATTATAGTTTTACTTCTTTATTTAGCCCATTGTTCTAGCCTGTCAGGAACTTTGGAATCATTAAAGTTATCACCTAGTATTTTCACTGCTTATCAAAAGTTCACCAATTCTCATCCCATTTTGTATTAAAAGCACCGAACCAGATAGTTTTTGTAAAAAAATAAAACAAGCAAGCCCACTTCTCATTAGGAGAAATTTCAAATATATATAGATGTGGAAAAATACTATAATGAACACCTTGCACCCATCACAGAGTTTCAGAAGTTATCAACATATGGCCAATCTTGTTTCATGGGTACTTCCACTGACGCTCCATGCCTACATAGAGACTTGACAGTGAACTCCTCCACTGTGTTGTCAGCTGCCCAAGTTGGGAATGGTGTCTTATTCATAATTTTATATCCAATGAATAGCTCAGCATCTTGCACATAGAACATATAATCAAGACATTTTTGTTGAAATAAACGTTTGTGGGATCTCTCACTTTAGCGTCGTTTAGAAATCCTTTCTCCCTTTGCTTTTTGAAACTCAGTCTAGCTCACTCTGAGGTACTTTTCTATATTTAGTTATTTGAACAATCTTCTTTTTAAAAGCATTTTCTTTAATAACATATCACAATACAAGTAATATATTTGAGAATGTCAAAGCATATTAATGCAGTATGCTCGTACACTCACTAGCCAGTTCAAGAACCAGAATTGCACCAATCCACCACAGCTACTGTGCTGCCTCTCTCTTTCCAGAAGTTATATGTATTGTGACTTTTCCCATTCAGAACTTAAATAGTTATATAATTATGTAGACATAACAATCTTAGAAAGGATATTGCTTAGTTTAACTCATTTTTGAGGCTTATAAAAATGCTATTACGTTATGGTTCAGTTTCTGTGAATTATCATTTAAATTAGAGAATCCAGACAATTTACATTTTATGAAATTATTTCTGGTTCAATTTAAATATGCCATTTTACTTTGTTTTTGTCTTATCTGTTTTTTGTTCACTTTTCTGTTTTTCCTGACTTTTTTTTCTTGATTAATTGAACATTTTTTTTTTATTCTATTTCACCACCACTTGCATTTTTAGTTAAATATCTTTTATAATTTTTTGGTGATTGCTCTAAGATGTACAATATGTCTTTAAGTCATTATAGTGTATTTTCACATTACATTATATCACTTCACATGGAGTATATGAACCTTATAACAGCACACTTTCTTCCCTCCCAACGTTCTTACTATTGTCATACATTTTATTTCTATGTTATAAGCCCTGTAATACACTTTTGCTGTATTTGCTTTTTTAAAGTTAGTAAGAAACATAATTAAAAACTCTATATTTACCCTAATTTTTACCATTTCTGGTGCTTTACACTTCTTCATGCAGTTCTAAATTTGCGTATGATCCCATGCTCCTCCTGCCTAAGAACTTAGCTTAAAATTTATTGCAGTTCAGATCTGCTGGCATTATGTTGTCTTAGCTTTTGTTCATCTGAAAATAGTCTTTGTTTTGCCTTCCTTTATGATGTATGACTTTGCTAAATATAGAATTTTGGGTTGACAGTATTTTTCCTTTGAGTACTTTAATTACGATGTTTCATCACCTTCTAACTCACAAAATTTCTAACAAGAAGTCTGTTCTTCTTTTTCTTGAACTCCAACTACATATGTTAGATTATTTGATATTGTACCACAGCGTTGGATACTCTATTCTGGTTCATTCTCTCTCTCTCTCTCTTTCTCTCCCGCCCGCCCCGCGCCCCCGTCCCTCCCTCCTTCTCTTCTTTGTTCTTAACTTTGGATAATTTTGATTGAACTATCCCAAAGTTCACGGATTCTTCCCTTAGCTATATGCAGTCTACTGATATGTCTGTTGAAAGAATTATCTCTGATATCAAGTTATTATTTATAGCTTTTCTATTTGACATTTTTAATAGTTTCCATCTCCCTGCTAAAATGCCTCATCTTTTTACATATGTCATAAAACTTTTCCATTAGATCCTTTAGCATATTAATCATAATTATTTTAAAAACTCTATCTGATAGATGTAACACCTGAGTTATCTCTGAATCTGATTCTAATTATTGCTATATCCCTTGGAAATCATATGGGGGTTTTTTTCTGAGTTTTTTTGTATGTCTCATATTTTTTTATTGACTACGGGACATTATTTGTAGACAGGACAGAATGGAGGAGATAGCATTTGTCTGGAAATGGGTATTTCTCTTTGCTCAGACTTATGGGGGTTTGAATCAATCTAGTCACTGGTTCAGCTGAGTTACTCTTTTGTGGTTGCTATAGTTACTCTAGATTATACCACAGGTTTCAAGTTCCCCCATCAGTGAACAGCTATTACCTTGATTTCCCAGTGGGGTCTGGAGTACTGGACGCTTATTCTCCAAGCTCCTGCTCTACCCTCAGCTTTCAGGAGTCCCAATTATGCCTGTGTTGCAAGGGTCTCTCTCCACACTCTTTCCCCTTCCTCGGGGATAGCCTGTTATTGCTTGTTACTAGCTACTAGGTTTGTTGTGGGACCAGGAGATATTTTGGTTCTTCTGGGTCAGTCTTAACTTTAGCCAGGACCTATGCACCTGGGCCTTGTCTATAGGACAGTCTCAGTGTTTCTGCCAATTCTACTTGTATCAAGCAAACTCGACCTTGTGTCTGTGGCAGAAGCATTTCCTGATCCTCCCCAAGGGGAGCAGACTTCTGCTTTGTATTGATGCAGCACCTGGGACATGAGGATTTCACTTCTCTGGGCCTGGGGAAGACAACTTTGTTTCTACCCTGCCCTGGGAAAGTTAGCCGCGGCAGGAAGGGGAGTGTCACAGTGTTTCTTCAGAGGTAGATGGATTTTACTTTGATCTCTTTTCCTGTGACCCTAGGTAACAGAGGGTTCGCTGCCCTTCCCCGAGTGCCTGAGGTGCTTGTTTTCTGTGAGAGATGGTCCAGGGAAGTGCAAGGTGTTCTCTACCTGAATCCAAGCAGAAGCTGTTCACCTTCTGTGTGCCTGCACCACTGAAGGGAGGGCTCTCTGAGCTCCTGTTCTGCCCCTAATCTTTCCTAAGAGCACTCTGGGAGCCCAGGAGAGAAGAGCGGGTGTGTGAGTATGAACCACCCTATGTCTGGGGCTCCTGGTTATTCTAAGTTTACATACTAGCATACAGTTGGCCTTTAAAATCTTATTAACATTTACCTGATTACTCACCTTCTTCTGAAGTGGCCCCCCGTTTTTCTTTTACTCTAGCAAAGGGAAAATAATTTCCATGTATTTTCTCTCCTTGGAGGGGAATGCCTCTCCTGGAAATTCAGCTCTTGTGGTTGCCTGACGATGACCTCAGCTCCCCGGTGGGTTCAGTAGAAGTTATGATCTTGTATATCATCTGGTTTTTGTTGTCATTAGGATGGGAACAGCATTTTCTTGCAGCTTTCTACAGCTTAAGTGGAAGCAGGATTTATATGGCTCATTTTCTTCACTCAGCATTATATTTTTAAGATTCATTTGTGTTATTACATGTAATTACAGTTCATTTATTTCCCCTGATGTATAATATTCTATTATGTGCACATAACACAATATATCCATTTTCCTGTAAATAGATATGGGGTTGTTTCTAGTTGTTTATTTTTATGAATGACACTGCTTTGAGCACTCTTAGTCATATCTGTTGCTGCACATTTGTAAGTTTATCTAGCTTATATATCTAGGAGGGGTTTAGTTTGATTGTAAAATATGTATGTTGAAGTTCATCCTTACAAAATAATACCTTTGATTTTTAATTTACGCCTCTACAACATATTCTGAGGGCTAAAAGCTGCACACACCACTTGTATTTACTCTCTTTCCTTTTTGTCATTACCTATATCCTTTTTTTTCTTTTTATGATCTCTTGGATACTAATTCCTCTTTTTTCCAAAAAATAAAATTGGATCTTAGCTTTACCTGTGACTTATGATTTAGCTCTTGTCTTCTGTTATTAATTTGCTTGGTATTTGACTCTTTACCAGTGCTTCTTAAAAATATTCTGGCTGGAACTCACTATGTTAGCTTATATTGTGTTGATCTATATAATATGATAATTTCTCATTTTATTCAGCTCTTCAATCCTCTGTCAGCTCCGGCTAATTGAGCCACCCTCCTGGCTACTTACTCCTTGGTTTCTCTCTCTCTCTCTCTCTCTCTCTCTCTCTCTCTCTCTCTCTCTCTCTCGTGTGATTATCTGAACACTTGAGTTTGAAATAATTTTCTTAGTCCTTGCCCTTTAGCTAGACTTAATTTCACTCTAGAAACTGGTTTAAATAGTCAAGTAGTCACAACCCCAAGCCACATTTCTCTGCTTTGTCTTTGAGGATATTAAGAAAGATAAATCAAGATTTAAATACACAGTTCAGGACAAAGTGATCTATATTTTCCCTTTCAAACTGCTGGCAGCTCAGAGAACTGGCTTCATAATGCACAAATTAAGATTTTTTTCTGCTTCGGTCTCCTTGCAGTGATTCTATGAGCCAGAATTAGAGAGCTCATAGGAAGGCATTAATACTTGGGGCATCTATATTCTAAAAGGCCTGTGGCCCTAAAGCTGTAATGACCAAAGATTGGCGTGGGTGTGTGGGAGTGCAAGTGTGGCGGGGTGCGTGTGGGTGGGCAGGGCCACGCGATTCCGCGCGCTGGGCTTCCACTAATACATATGAGGACAAATTTAGTGAGATTCACTGTTTATGCTACCAATGTTAATTGTCTGGGAATGTTTTATACTAACAGAAATATAGGTAAAGAACGCGGTAGAATTTATGT
Source organism: Myotis nattereri (assembly GCF_964212035.1). Taxonomy (NCBI): domain Eukaryota; kingdom Metazoa; phylum Chordata; class Mammalia; order Chiroptera; family Vespertilionidae; genus Myotis; species Myotis nattereri. The sequence goes on along the minus strand of NC_138084.1, from coordinate 58,890,295 downwards.
GCGGTACTAAAAAAAATACTCTTATTTTCTATATGCCATGATTTTCATTTTCCCTGGAAAATATTGATTCATAACAGCTATGAAGTGATAGAATTCTCTTCCCTTGATAGTTATAAAGTTAGGAGAAAACATGATCTGAGTTCTCAAGGAGATTAGAATTTAACAAAGATTCGTATGCTAACCAATACCAATGGATGCATCAATAAACACATGGTAGAAAACAAATATGAATAAGTAAAGATACTCAGAGGGCTATAACTCAGTGTTAAGAAATAGTTGGATCAGAATAGGCTAGGCCAGTGGTCGGCAAACTGCGGCTCGGCAAACCGCGGCTCGCGAGCCACATGCAGCTCTTTGGCCCCTTGAGTGTGGCTCTTCCACAAAATACCGACTTCTGCTTATGGACCACAAAGTTTCAATCGCACTGTATGTGAGTGCTCGCAGGTGGTATTTTGTGGAAGAGTCACACTCAAGGGGCCAAAGAGCCGCATGTGGCTCACGAGCCACGGTTTGCCGACCATGGGGCTAGGCAATGATATTTCAAGATTGAGCAGCCTCATCAAAAGGAGAATGTGGCATGAATAAACATTTCCTTATTCAGAGGTTTATTTTTCAAAATGTATCTTTCCATACTGCACACTTGAAGCATTACACTGGACGCTGTTGGTGCCCTGCTGAAATAAATACTCTTTACCAGACAAGTTCACCAGGCCTCCAGCTGTTGTGTTGGCTGCAAAGTGCTCACAGCTGCCCCTACTCCGGAGAATCATCTGAGCTCAGTGATCAAAAGGAGTGGCTCCCAAAAAGGTAACATTAATTTCACCTGGAAATTTGCTACTACTACAGATTCGGAACCTACTCCAGAACTACTGAATCAGACACGCTAGGGTGGGGCCCAGAAAGCTGTCCTCTGTAGAGCCCCAAGTGATTCTGATTCACAGTGAAGCTTGAGAACTACTGTCCTGGTTGATGGGAACCACCTTGTCTGGGAGCCTGGGCACCACCCCCACCCTAGCTCCACAGATGATGACGATACACACTACAAAAGGCCAAACGCCTTGCCTCTGGAGTGGGGCGCACTCCTCTGGTATGATTTATACTCCAGAGAAGCAGTTCACAAACTATGGTTCCTCCTCCAAATCTGTCTTCCTGACTTTTTTGTAAATAACATTTTATTGGAACAAACCAGACTCATTTATTTTATTGGCTACAGCTATTTACATCTACAATGGCAAGGTTGAGTAGTTGCAGGAAAGACTATCTGGCCCTTTACAGAAAAACAAAAATCGGTTGATCCTTGTTCTAGAGCAGCGGTTCTCAACCTGGGTCGTGACCCCTGTGGCTGTCAAACGACCCTTTAACAGGGGTCGCCTAAGACCATCCTGCATATCAGATATTTACATTATGATTCATCACAATAGCAACATTACAGCTATGAAGTAGCAACAAAAATAATTTTATGGTTGTGTAACAACATGAGCAACTGTATTTAAAGGGCCAGAAGGTTGAGAAGCACTGTTCTAGAGTCTTGCCTAGTCCCAACCCATCAGACCAACACTAGACTTCACTTGACACCACGTCCTGGCTTAGCTCTCTCTCCTTCTCCATTCTGCTTCCTTCTCTCTTATAGATTGCATCCAAGTCTTTGCCTCAGGCTCTGCTTCCTGACAATGAAACTTGACAAATATACTCACATGCTTCTTTATTTTCCTGCTACTTTTTCTGTGTTTGCATTGGCATTAAGGGGGCTGTGAAGTTTCCCAGACATGCTCAACTTGCTCAGTAGGCAGTTCCCTCCTTGTGGTCTTTTGGATCAGAGATACTCCTCTAAGAAAGGGATGTGTTTCTGATCTTTGCAACCCCAACTTTTCTTTCTGCCACTTCTCTAATAGAGTATCAGTGACTACTTGGAACTGTCTTTACTACCATGGTTTAAGGGTCTCATATTATTTTATTTGCATTTATATTTATAGAGCACCAGGAGAGTCCATGAAATTTCTCACCATATGATATCTGATTTGGCCAATGGCCAAGGACCTCTGGAAATACAATGAAAAGTAAAATAAATACTCATCCCAACCACTAGTGATAGTAAACTGTGGGCAGGAGTTGAGCTAAGATATTATTAAAAATAAAATAGATAACATATTTTGTCTACAGTTTGCTAAATGTCCTATCAAAGGAATGAAGTTTTAAGTAGCACCCAGGCCTGCAATGTCCATCCTAAGTTGTATACCTTCTTAATAATGAAGCAGCACCAGAATTTTTTTTTTCATTAGGATGATGTTTTCATTCGTGATACTTGCAGTTGATGCTTAGAAAAATATTCATGGTTTCTAATGCAGCATGTTTTAAAATATTTTCTTACAAGATAAGGAAGTAGGGCTAACACATAATGTGAACAATATAATGTCAGAGTCTAAATAGCAAAAGTCATTTTCTGGAAGGATAAAGATCTGGAATGAGAAAGAGAGCGAGACATTAATGAAACAGGATCAAGCATAATGAGGTTGCACTTTAATATTGGCTGACGATTCAGGCTGGGATGAAGAGTGAAGGGACTGTTCTTGTCTGTGTTTATAAAGTCTGTGACTATTCCTCAGGACACAGAAAAGGGATAGTTTCTCTACCCATCTTAGAAATACCTGTTTGCCGGTCAGAAGACCACTGCAGGACTTTCAAATGCATGCTTTCATATGGCTTGTAAGAAGTTGCTATATGTGTGGTAGTAGAATGATTTCTTCATCAGAATAGGAATTTTATGAACTGAAGTTTAATTTAGAATGCCATTTGTTGATGAACTTCAAGTAAAGTATTTTACATTCGAGGGGCTTTTATCAAAGCCCTTTTCAGCTTCCCAGTTGATTAAAAATCATTGTTGAGCACTAATAGGGTGAATAGTGGAGCACTCAAGATTTATAATTACATGCTCACATACAACCATTAGATTTTAATGTAGTCATTCAAATCCTGCAATGATCAATATAATGGAGTAATAGGTAATAAAACACCACATTTGTATATCATTTAAAAATTCTCTCAAAGTACATTCATGACTTTATTTTAACTGCTCAACGATGCTGCAAAGGGGAATAGATATTTACTTAATTAATTAACTTAATCAAGCTCAATGTAAACTTAATATAAAAATTAATGTTTATCCCTTTTTCCCAAGATGTCAACAGTGGAAGAAGAGTTCCCGCTGCCGCGGCTCCCGGAGCTGTTCGACACCAGCCAACAACTTCTGGATGAAGTGGAAGAGACGGCTGAACCCAGCACTTCCAAGAGAATCCAAAAGAAGGTATCGGAGGGGCTAACACAACTTGAGAAGGCAGCCGAAATGCTGTCAAAACTCGACTTGTTCAGCCGAAATGAAGATTTGGAGGAGATTGCTTCCACAGACCTGAAGTACCTGCTGGTGCCAGCACTTCAAGGCGCGCTGGCCATGAAGCAGGTCGACCCCAGCAAGCGTCTGGATCATTTGCAGTGGGCTCGGGAACACTTCGTAAACTACTTAACTCAGTGCCAATTCTACCACGTGGCAGAGTTCGAGTTGCCCCAAACCAACAACAACCCGACTGAAACTAACACAGCTCTTTCCCCCGTGGCCCATCCTAGTCTCCTTGCGATGGCAACTAAGAGACAGACGAAAATAGAGAGATACAAGCAGAGGAAGGAGGTGGAGCAGAGGTTGTCCGCGATGAAAGCTGCCATGGAAAGCGGCCAAGTAGATGATGAGAATGTTCGAGAATATTACCTCCTCCAGCTCCGAAGGTGGATTGTTATCAGCTTAGAAGAGATTGAGAGCATCGACCAGGAGATGACGATCCTGAGAGGAAGAGGCTCTTCATCAGAGGCATCGACTTCACCCTCATCTCATCAGGACAGGCCTCCAGGGAGGCCCTTCATTCTCACTCGGAATGTGACCCAAACCAAAGTATTTGGAGCTGGTTATCCCAGTTTGGCATCTATGGCGGTGAGCGACTGGTATGACCAGTATGGGAAATGTGGAACATTACCAGATCAGGGAATACCCAAGACCACATCCGAGGTCAAAATAGTAGCGCAGGGAAAGGAAGAGCAGAAACAAAAGAAGAAAGAGGATGATGAGCAAACACACAGCCAAGCTCGGGAGTGGGATGACTGGAAGGACACCCATCCTAGGGGCTACGGCAACCGACAGAACATGGGTTAGTCTTCCCACAACAAGACGGGACTGTGAGGGGCACATTTTCCCCAGAAGGAAAGCTGTGCTGTCTCCCCCTCGCTGGGTTCCTGCTGCAGCTCTGTACCATGAAGGCAGTGATGCTTAATCTTGCTTTGTGTTCAATAAAGTGTCAAGCAACTAAGTGTGTATTTGTTCTCTAGATGATGAACCAGCACTTTTGTTTTGGCATTATCGTGCTCATCACGACGGATTCCAGTTTCTTAAGTGGAAAGAAAAGAGTATTGAGAAAGGCTATGCATAATCAATGGCTAAATGAATTCTCCTTAAGGAATAAAAAAAAGTCTATTCTATTACATGATGAGCCTGTGTAGAAAAAATAAAGAAAATAAAAATTAATGTTTAATAGATAGATAGGGGAGCCATAGATAGGAGCACGTGTTTTAGACAAAACCACAAAAGATTGGGTTCAAATATAAGCTCTGACCCTTACTACCTTTGTAGCATAGATTATGTTATTTGACATTCCTGAACCTCATCTCTAAAACAGACGAATGCGTTATTGAGTAACACCTATGGTTATATATGTAAACTGCTTAGAACGAAGAAAATGTTCAGTGAATGCTGCTTCCGTTTGCTGTTCACTCTCAGATGCATGCCTCTAAAATTTTCAAATTTTCAAAAGAAGCTTCCAAGTTAAAACATCTTGTAAAATGGGTAGTTGATGACAATAGAAAAAAAAATGCTATCTAAAAAAAATCTACCCAAAAATAGTGCCATTAAACCTAGGTGAGTTCATTCAGCTATGAGTTTCCAAACATCTAAAAGGAAATATCAGTTACCTGATGTTCACTACAGACAAAAGAAAGCTTGCACATTACACACACAAATAAAGCTTGACTTGAAATCAAGGTAAGTGGGGTGAATTTCTGTGGGCCTTTTTAAAACTGATACTTGCAAGCATAGTGGACACTGCCTGGCTACAGCTTTACAAAAACAATAGAAACACTGATGAGACAGTTTCCATATCGACCCTCAGTTTTGCTCAGGGCAAAACTTTGTATCATCAATCAGTGAAGGCATTTCTATGGAGAACTGAGATAATTTGGTGCAAATACATTGCTTCTTGATGATCTAACAAAATGGGCCAAGCTTAGAGAATCGAGCAGTATGAAAAGAAGTGTTCAGCACGTCCAGTAGACTGTCTTTTTCAAATATCAGATGTCTTAAGCCAGCCCTTTGCAGGTGCTGGCTCACAGACAACTCAGTATTAAACTCAAACAGCTACCCATAGTGCAGCTCTTCCATGCTGCTGCCTAGTGTGAAAGCCATATGCTTTAGACACTAAATGAGGGAGGCAGAGTTCTCATTATGTTAGGAAAGTTGTGACCTTTATTTACATTTTTGCTAACTCAGTGGGCCAGACCATCAACCTATTTCAGTAGAGACTTAAGGCAATAGTGGTATTTGTAGATAAAGTTGTTATTTTCCCTTTTCAAGTGCATGCAAGAAATCCTTGGTTGCAGTCCTCAAGTTCCGTCCCTTGTAACACACAAAGGATGATCATCATCTTCATATTACAGACGCGAAGTGTCTCTTAATGCTGCAGTCTGCAGCATATTGCCTAGAATATTCATTCTCTGATTCCCTGGACCAGAGTGGTTTACAGTAAATAGTGTGCATGGCCTAAGCTGCTAAAACAACCCAATCATGATACTTACTTTAGCATATTGCTTATGCCTTTCCTTCTGGTTCAATCCATTTCAGATGAAACGGTCAGTAATCTTGTTTCATGTCATAAAATTCTGCTTTGGATGTGTGTTTCCAAAGACGAGATCTTTCAGACTCAGCTGGTTGCCTTGATGTCAATATATGTTCTTTAAAAAAATATTTTTATTGTTGAAAGTATTACAGATGTTCCCCTTTCCCCCATTTGACCCCTTCTGGCCCACACCTGCCCCTCACCCCAGGCCTTCACCACACTATTGTCTGTGTCCATGGTTATGCATATGTGCATAGAAATTCTTAATCTCTTCCCCTCCCAGCCACCTACCTCTGCTTTCAAGGACTTTGGCTCAGTCATATAGAGTGGACCTGATTTTTTAAAAATCTATTTCACATTATTTATGTAGCTCTTGCAAATATTTTCATTATTCTTTTTATACGAAGCCATAATTCTAAGATTTGAAGAACAGAATGAGCTTTGAAAATTTAAGGCAGCCACCCTGTTCAAATATTTAACATGTAAATGGAGTATGTCAGTGCATGTGGCATACGTTTGAGAGAAGAGACTGATGGTTGTGTAATAGCTGCTCACTTATTTTAAAGACTAGAGGCCCGGTGCACAAAATTCGTGCACGGGGGTTTCCCTCAGCCCAGCCTGCACCCACTCCAGTAGGGGACCCCTCGGGGGATGTCCAACCCCAGACACCAGCAGTCGGATACCCCTCTCACAATCTGGGACCGCTGGCTCCTAACCACTCAACTGCCTGCCTGCCTGATCGCCCCTAACTGCCTCTGCCTGCCTGCCTGATCACCCCTAACTTCACTGCCTGCCTGATTGACCCTAACTGCCCTCCCCTGCCAGCCTGATCTCACTCCCAACTGCCTCTGCCTGCCTGATGACCCCTAACTGCCCTCCCTTGCCAGCCTGATCTCACCCCCAACTGCCCTCCCCTGCCAGCTTGATCTTGCTCCCAACGGCCCTCTCCTGCTGGCCTGATCTTGCCCCTAACTGCTCTCCCCTGCTGGCCTGATCACCCCTAACTGCCCTCACCTGCTGACCTGATCTCGCCCCTAACTGCTCTCCCCTGCTGGCCTGATCACCCCTAACTGCCTCTGCTTGCCTGATCACCCCTAACTGCCCTCCCCGCAGGCCTGATCTGCCCTGAACTGCTCTCCTCTGATGGCCAATTTGGTTCTGATTGGTCAGTTTCTATGCCAGTCAGAGTCTCTGGGCCTATCAACTGGGCCTGGTCAGAAAGGCGGGACTGGTAGGCAGCCCCGGTGGAGGCCTGGAGAGAAATGGAGGCGTGGCTGTTGGCCATGGCGGGAGAGAAAGGGAGGCAAGTTCTGATCAATGGCTGCCACAGAGGCTACGGATCAGACCCTGCCTCTCTCTGTGCAGGTCTCTCTCTGGGCCTGATCTGCAGCCCCCTAGGCAGTCAGTGCTGCGTCAGGGCACCCGCCACAGCCTCAGTCAGTGCTGGGTCGCCATGGCAACCCAATACTGACTTCCGGTCTGGTCAAGCCTTCTGTCATAATTGGTCATGTAAGGGATCTACTTTACTTAGAAGACAGTTCTCCAGACTTAGTACTGGGGTGAAGGCCAATGGAGCAGGTGCCATTTTGAATCAGTTCCAGTCTGTTCTGTCAGTTGGCCCTCTGCAGCAGGGCCAGAATGCTTGCCTCATCACCGGGGCGACAAGGCAAGCGTTCTGCTCTGGCCTCTCCGTGCCCGCTGCTCAGAGGCCCTCCACAGCCGGGGTGTAACGTTTTCCTCATCATCGCAGCAACGAAGCAAGCATTCTGCCAAGCTACTCATGCTGCCCACTCTCAGAGGCCGCCCCCCAGGACTGAGGGACTCTGGCAGGGCTGAGGGGACTGAGTGCCGCCATTGTGGCTATGAGCACTGCCATCTTTGTGGAGGAGTGATGGTCAATTTGCATATCCCCTCTTTATTAGATAGGATTCCTTTACTGATGATGTTGCCATTTACATATGCTATACACTTCTGACACCCATAGTAAAGGGGGATTGTGACAATAACACATGAGCATACTTTTCAATCCAATGTTGCACCTGGTCTCATAGTTAATGTGGTATTTCTTTATCATTATCTGTCTTTTGTAAGAGAAAAGTTTCCAGACATGGGGAATATATCATGTTCTCCTGGGACTCATCCTAACATTAAAATTTGGCAGTTGTAGCCTCCAGCTTTATTGTATTTTTTATTACAAAATAGAAAGTCTAAGTTCTGAATTGTTCAACGTGAAATGCAGAGCTTACTCTGACACCAATACTATTCCCTTGGGGGGTAACCAAGTCAACACGTTGAGGTGCATCCTCTTTGAAAAAAATTGATTAATGTTTAGTCTCAACAATTTAATGGTTGGTCACAAAATAAAATGTTCCTATATATATTGACAGGTGTTTCATGAGGTATTTTTAAATATGCAGTATTTATTAAGCACTTACTGTGTCCTGATCATACTGTGAGGCTTGTGGATAAAGATAAAGTTCAGCCCTAACCGGTTTGGCTCAGTGGATAGAGCGTCGGCCTGCGGACCGAAGGGTCCCAGGTTCAATTCTGGTCAAGGGCATGTACGTTGGTTGCGGGTACATCCCCAGTAGGGTACGTGCAGGAGGCAGCTGATCGATGTTTCTCTCTCATGGATGTTTTTAACTTTCTATCCCTCTCCCTTCCTCTCTGTAAAAAATCAATAAAATATATTTTTAAAAAAGATAAAGTTCAATCCCCATCTTTGATGAATTCATTGATTAATTGAGGAACCTGAATATAAATGCATGATTTAAAATATAGTGTATTAACTTTAAAATAGATGTATGAACAGAGTGTTATGGGAGCCCTGCTTCTAGGAAACTTAGAAAAGGATATTTTGTCTGAGCATTTAAGGATAATTAAGAATTTTCCATGTGAAGAAAAGTGTGTGTGTGTGTGTGTGTGTGTGTGTTCATGGTGGTGGTAATGGGTTGCTGTTTGGTCAACCCAATTGTTTCCTAAAGTATAGAAGGGAATGGTATATGGAGAAGATAAGTGCTTTTGAAGCAGAGTATTTGGCCATGGAGAAAAGCCCATCATAGGGGGACTGAATTGGACAGTTAGATTTCAACCAACTTCAATTTCTGTCACCCTATTGGAAGTCCTAAGGAAATTTCCAGCACATAAGGTTATAACTTATTCATCAATATCTTAAAGCAGTGGTTCTCAACCTGTGGGTCGCGACCCCTTTGGGGGTCAAATGAGCCTTTCACAGGGGTCGCCTAAATACATCCTGCATATCAGATATTTACATTATGATTCATAACAGTAGCAAAATTACAGTTATGAAGTAGCAACGAAAATAATTTTATGGTTGGGGGTCACCAAAACATGAGGAACAGTATTAAAGGGTCATGGCATTAGGAAGGTTGAGAACCACTGTCTTAAAGTATAATAGACATCTGAGTCTGAAACATCTGGGACCGAAGGAGTCCACCAGATTTTACTTCTGTAGCTTCAAGTCCTGGGATTTAATATAGTAGATGGATGATCAATTGCTCATGCCTCTTAGGCCTATGTGTGTCTTCAGTACAACCCAGACTTCTTTGTTTCTCCTTGTCTATGGGATTATAATGCCACCCTCAAAGGCGAGGCAAAACAAATGTCAGCACCTGTATCCTTAGTATGCTGAGTAGTGCATGTTTACACTACCAGCAAGGTACCTGCATGCACCTTGCAGCCCATGTGCTGGGACAAAGATTCACTTTGATGAAAAGAGGTGGGAAAATGTAGGCCGCATTTAAATAGTGACATATCTGGAGAACTGAGTCAGTTTCAGGAGGGACTGAGCATCCTTCATCATCTTTAACTGCTACTGAGCTCCCACTCTAGGATTAACATGGTTGGTATGGGTTTTCTTTATAGAAGGCATTGGGGTTGGCAAAGTCTTAATTCTTTCAAGATCCTGGAGAAGACTCTTCAAGGCCAGTGGCTGTGTCTGTCTTAGTCACCATTATTTCCCTCGCATTTAGAAAAAATGTTCATTATTTATTGAATAAGCATATGTTTCCTGTATAACATAAAATTTTTCTCAGCTATTTTAAAAGTACTATTTATAAGTATTTAAACTTGAAGATGAAAAAAAGCAATTAGGTGCCCATCTGTATATTAGGAACTTTCTTATAAAGTATTCTTATGATGTTCCCTGGGAAACTAAGATGAAGGGAAGTCATAAGGACTATATTTAGTGTTCAAATAGTGAATATATCTTGACTTGAACACCAACAACAAAAATAACTTGATTCATTCATATTGGTCAACATGACCTAGACAAAAAATGTTTTAGCTTGCTGTATTTCTCTTATTAAGTAAGTCATCAGTGAGCCAATAGTAGTAAGACCCTAACCTTTTGCCCTGGGTTTCAGAGGAGATGACAGTAAGGGAAGGCCCTCATGACAGGTAATAGCCCTGATGGAGAGGGACCAGCTAAGTCAGGAGGTGGGGCAGGAGGTGGTGACTGAGCTCTCTATGAAGCTCCAAGTCCTATCTTAGCCTGATCTACAGTTATCATAACATTCATTCAAATGATCCCTCGAGACCCAACACTATATCTTCATTTGTCATCAGGACAGGAAAAGCCAGACAGCATATGGCTGATCTCTAGTCCAGAGGAGTCATCCAAGCTGCACCAGCTTTTACCCACAGCTACCCTGAGGGCTTCATGCTTGATAGGAAAAGATTTATAGGGTTAGCCTGTGGCAAGGCTGATCATTGGAGGGTTCCCTGGAATCGTGCAGTGAGCAGTGTGGCTGAGGAGGGGCCCTGATCTCTCTGTTCTTGAGGAAGTCCAGGAACATGGGGACCCTGGAGCTGGTGCGACTCCCCTCTTATTATTTTCAACTGAAAATAATAAGCTTCTTTTCTGTTTTTAAAAATATGCTTGATGCATTGTTTGAAACAGGTACATTTAGAGATAACAGAAAGAGATTGTAAATAACTCAATTTGGTACAGTAGCTTTTCTGTGATTCTACTGGAAATAACCATTTGTAGGGCAAGAAGAATAAATGCTGATCTTACATTTATCAGCCAAATGCCAGTCAGAGGAGGGGCTCATTGACTTTTTCACCTTTATTTTAATTATCAATTATTTAGCACCATCTATAAACCACACACCATGTTAGAAGCTGAAGTGTCCTCACCATCATTGCAAGAGGCATCCACAACAAAGCTGCTGCCCTTCTTTCCTTCTCTCAACATTTTGTGTTTAAAGGAACTAGGGGGTTGACATTTACAAGGGGAAAAAATAACCCAGTAGTTCTGCTCTTAGCATGAGGGGCTTCATCAGGAAAGTGCAGTTGATGAATAACCTAGTTTGAAAATTGCACTGATGTGTTACTGACCTGCCAGAGAAATGCCTGTGGCTGGGGGCTGTGTTGTGGTGATGTATGGGCAGGACAGGTGGATTCATAGCTAGACTGCTCCCTTGCTCTTGGTAAAACAAGGCTTCTGTCATACATGACTTCAGGTGTCATAATTCCTAGAACAAGAACCAGCATTTCCAAGGAAGTTTCTGGCAGTTGCTTGGAGGAGGTTAAATTAAGTCTGGATATAAGGTTAATATTTTTTTCCTTCGATAAAATTACCAAGAAAATACGGTTGTACTTTGAGGATACTTGCAGGAAAATCGTTATCCAAATAATTGGTGGACTTACTTTGTACTTTCATCTGTAGAGTGTTCCAGAATGTTGATGTGTGATAAAAATGATTTCTGTTAAGTAAAAAAAAAAATTGGAAAGAACAGTTTACTTTTTTGTTTGAGGTCTTTGTTTTACTCTTAATAAAATCAGAATATAACTGATTCACCGTATAGAGGGGTTGAGAAGTAGCTTATAGATTGGATGCCTGTAAGGAGGCCTGTGAATATTTTAGTGGCACAAAAATGCTTATTATCAATAATAATAGTAATAAGCAGTGAAGGATTCAGCGGAAGAAGTCAAAGGGAAGACAGTGTCACATTGTTTTGTTGGAATTTTTTTTAAAAACTTTGGCTTTTTTATGCATGTGACACTTTCAATTGTGCAGGAGAGAATAAGCATTCTAAATGCAGAGCTTGGTTGTCTAAGGAATTCCTGATGGAGACAGACTTCACATGAAGTCTAAATTGTCACTCACTGTCTGAGTTTCAGCATTAAGAACTTTGGAAGGTAATTTGTTTATTCTCAATGTAACCTCAGGCTTATTTCTCTTAGGTTATCTAGAAGAAATGTCACTTGTAAGTAGAAAATATCCCTGAGACTGCTTCAGGCTTGAGCATAGTTTTTCTTGTCAAAAAATTAAGTCCAATCTTGAAGGTTATCAGTATATGCATATATATATATATATATATATATCCCTATTTTGTCCGTTTCCCAGAGACTAACGGATGAAGTGACTAGAAGGGGGAGGAAAGGGGATTATACTTACATTGAAAAATACTAAGAATCTAAGAATATTTGATAGCATTTTCTAAGTGTGCATTAACGATCTGTGTATACATGATTGATATGTTCTGAGTCTCTGCAAAGAAAGGTCATAGGCTGTTACCTATACAGAGAAGATCCTAAAACAACTGTGTAAATTCACATTCTTTTACCACTTCCTTCTCAAATATCAATTTATTTTAATGAATGGATCATTTTTAAGTATATATATTACTTTTAAAAATAATCTTTAGAATTATTTTAAAGGGAAAATTAATAATATTTTAGTTAAATTGTGTTTGTGTGTGTGTGTGCATTTTCCATGTAGAAATATGAAAGGCAACATCCACAGTAAATGTATTTGACTTTGCAATGTTATTTCGCTCATGAAAAGCAGCCTTGGTTAGAGGAGTACATAGATTGGACAATCAGAAAGAAAGAGGCCAGGACTCTGAACCTGGTGAGCTGCTGGGAGCTTGTGTGACTCAAAGCCCACCCTGCACCTCCTAGACAGAGGGGAGAGGGAAGGTTTGCATTCTGTAATGACAGTGTGGGACTCCCTGCTGCTCTCATGAGTGCTGGAGTCCAAGACATTTCTGTTTTTTTAAAAAAAATTTTTTTTATTGATTTCAGAGAGGAAGGGAGAGGGAGAGAGAGATAGAAACATCAGTGATGAGAGAAATCATTGATTGGCTGCCTCCTTCCCACGCCCTACTGAGGATCGAGCTGGCAACCTGGGCATATGTCCTTGACTGGAATTGAACCCAGGATCCTTCAGTCCACAGGCCGACGCTCTATCCACTGAGCCAAACCAGCTAGGGCCCAAGATATTTCTTGATGTAGATCAGAAATCAAATTCCTCTGGAGGAATTCTATTTTGTTTTTTGCAGATGTTCACAGGGCTGCAATCCTTATTAAACACCAGCACCAGGGAAATGTTACAGACAGGAATGCATCCTGTCCATCACAGTTTAGACTGGTTTGGCAAAGGATTAGTAATGATTTGGAAAATTCCAGAACTAGTTTGATGTCAGGATGTTAAAAGTACTTTATGCTGGGGTCAGAAAGGTGGCTTTGAATCTCTGGGGGGAGTCAATTATCCGACCAAAGCCCAGATGTTTTATTCAAGACAACAACTACTAGACCTTCAGAGGGGCACATACAGAGTTATAAGCCATGAGTTCTGTTTTAAAAGAGGCTGCATTTAGTTGTGGAAAAATTCAGAACTGTATGATAAATAATGGGAAAAGGCAGGATATATAAAGTGCCCAGTGAAAGGCAGGGAAGGTGAAGGTGGAAAGGAAGAATGTGTATGAGTTAGAGATCTTTAATTCAAATCAACAATCTTGCTCTGGATAACCTGGGCAAAAGAGGATTTATTTGAAGATTTTTAGAAACACAGGCTTGCCAGGAAATCTTGAGAGTCTGGCTTGGAGGCCTGGAGGACACAGACTTTGAAGGCTTACAGAACAGGCTTACAGGCGCTGTTCAGAAGCCTGGGGTGCCATTAGTCTTGGTATTTGAAGAAATTATAAGTGTTAGATTACTCCAAGTCGTGGAGATATTTTTATCCCACCATAGATGTAGAGATGGAGTTTATGGTATACTTGGAATAATGCTTAGGTCCTTCTGCTTGAAATGAATGACTAATGCATGAGGAAAGAGAGCAAATTGGCAAAGTAAGTGGGGAGCAGATTAAGGAGCCTTGCTAAAATTATCTCATGGCAGTGGGGAGCTATTTGTAATATTTAGCAAGAGTAGCATGATGATAATAACAACACTTTAACACTGTTCTTTAGAGTGGCACGATTTCAAAGAAAAGAGCTCTACCCCCTTCCTTCCTCCTGAGGTGTCTGAATTCAGCCTTCCCAGGTTTGTTCCGAACTGCTTACTTTCCTTGCAACTGTCTTTGTCGAGGGCAGCATTTCTCAATAGAGTAGCCAGAGGCTACCTGGTTCAGAAATGACTGCTAGGAATTTTGTGAGGATCAGCTGTGGGAAACAGACTCTCACATCATTTAGCTCCCAAACTCATATTTTCTATGACACCATTACGGTTTCAGGACGATTTTTTAAAATAAAAAACTATCTCCCTTCCTCTGGAAATGCTGGTCTCCCTCTGAAATTGAAGGATAGTTCCTGGAGACAGCCTTCTTTCAGTAAGATGCTACAGAGAGCTGAGAAGACCCCAAACAAGCCATTGCATCCGTCTCTTGCATCCTATGCAGAAATCAAAAGTTCCAGTGAAGTTCCTGTCAACTGACTCTGGAACCGAAAACGTACATGCTTTGGGAAATGTCCTGTCAGGTACCTAACGTGTAGCCCTGCGTCTGCTATTCCAGCCCATTGCTTTTGGAAAGGGCACTGTGGTCCTGCTGCTCACTCAGCTGCTCCAGGTTAATGGCCCTGCACTGTTCAGCTAAAGAGGCGGGAGGTTGTTCTCTGTGTTTCTCACCCAATGTGTGGTTTCCTGTTTCTTCCCGTTCACCTGCTTCTCTTTTCTGAGGGCGCAGGGTGCTGACATTTCCAGAGCTGGCCAGACACAGCTGAACATGCCCTCTCCTGTCTGGCGCGGCTCAGTGGTTGAGCATCGACCTACGAACCAGGAGGTCACAGTTTGATTCCTGGTCAGGGCATATGCCTGGGTTGTGGGCTCGCTCCCCATTGCGGGGCGTGCAGGAGGCAGCCAATCATGATTTTCTCTCATCATTGATGTTTCTATCTCTTCCTCTTCCTCCCTCTCTGAAATCAATAAAAATATATTTTTAATTAAAAAAATAAAATAAAAATGACTGTGTAAGAGATGTAATGCCGTCCCCTTCCCGGAAGCAGTGTTTGTGTTCAGGAGAGGGTACTGCTCAGCCCAAACGACTGACATCTCATCAGAGATGGCTCAGGCTCTGAGGCTCAGTCAAGTGCCCTTTCCACTCTGTGGATCGCCCTCTTCTCCCAGGTAGAATTACTTTTTCCTTTGTGTCCGCAACATTTTGCTCACATTTTCATAGTTGCTATCACAGTCTAACTTGCTTGTTCATTAGCTATAATCATGGCCTTGTTATGAGACAAACCTGGACCTGTATCATAAAATATTTGTATGCACAGCATCTAGAACAGTCTTTGCCCTCTACAGAAGCTCCTAATGGTTTGGTGCATTGAATGGAACTGACGCAGTTATCCTGGGGCAGGGTAAACAAAGAGTACTGTGCATGCTTTCACTTTGAGTCCATTCAGAATAATTTGCCAGAGGTGTAAATAGGTGTAGAGAGATGAGATGGGCATTCCAAGTCATTCTCTAAGAGATCAACTAAACACTCTTTGTCCCGTTCCTAATATACATTTAAACACTACCAATGTGGGTATCATCTGTCAGTTATTAACTGGTTGGTCCCAGTTGCATAGCTCTGATTGGTTATGGAGCAGTTCTGATGAGATGGGGCAGACCTCAGTCCATTGGTTAAAAGAAAAAACCAGAGTCTTCTTTATAATAGTTGACTCAAACAGCATGAACGACCATGGCCTACACACGAGACCGCGAGTTCAGCCAGACATATTTCCCAGTATTCAGAGTGCATGAGAAGCCCAGCCAGCAGAGGGCCGCTAGACTCTCATTATTTATTAAATTTGAGTTCTCGGTTGACCACAGTGAGTCCATCTCTGCAGGTG
Source organism: Myotis nattereri (assembly GCF_964212035.1). NCBI lineage: Eukaryota > Metazoa > Chordata > Mammalia > Chiroptera > Vespertilionidae > Myotis > Myotis nattereri. The sequence goes on along the minus strand of NC_138084.1, from coordinate 58,874,286 downwards.
GAATATTCTTTCTCTAGGATCACATCAAATGTTTCTTGGGGTCCGCAATTGTGAGCATTGAGTGAAATAATACATGCAAAGCACTGAATACATAGTAACTTCTCACTAAATATTCTTTATTTTATTTTAAAAATTATTTTTATTTTCACAATACTGAGATTCAGGATACTTCCATTTTACAGATGAAGTAATGATAGTAACTGTCATGTATTGGGTGCATTCTTTCGTTGAATTTGTACTACAAGCGTGTGGGAAAGTATCATTATCATCCCCACTTTCCCAAAGAGGAACCAGGCTATATCCTGGGTCACCCATCTGGGTAAGAGTAGAACTGGGATTCAAACTTAACTCTGACCAATTCCCCTGGCTTCCTTTTTTCAACGATGACAAGCTGCCTATAAGGATTGCCACTTTAAAATTGCACTCAGCTTTCTTAAAATATTTGTTCTTCAAATGAAATACCCCAGTCAGTTCTAAACCTTCACTACTTGGGGAATCGGAGGCTCACCCAGTGTGATGCTGCAGTGCGCCCCCTGTCCTGCGAAACCTCAGACACAAGGGCTTTTGGCTCTGAGCTGCCTGCACTGTACTGAGAGGCTGGAGGCACTGGGGAGGAAGAGCCTTGTATATGAAAGCCGCTGTTTCTGCACAAGAGATCTGTTGCCATTACTGAATATATTAGTTCATTATACTTCTCCATAATAATTAAAAAGCACGTTCAGCAAGCATTGTGGAATCATACATTTCAAACTCTGCACTGACATTTTATAAGCTTTTTGTTATTAATATGTGAGTTTTAACTATTGTTCCCCGTCAGGGGGTAACTGATCGCTGAATAAAAATTGTTAAATGCAGCTTCAGCTTTCAAATGTGAACAGATAGGCCAAAGCAAAATCGGATTGGAAGTTGGACCCTTGCCAGCTCTTGAGTCCTGAGAGAGATCCGAGACCTCGGGAAAAATAGCCAAGTTATAAAATATGATTTCCTTTTGCTTTCACTTTGTTTCTTCAAATGTAACATTCCCATGTCGTCCGTAGTGATGTTTGATCACATCAAAGCTAACTGACATACATCTTGTGAAACTCTCAAAATATTTTGCTGAATAACCTAGAGAGGTCATTTATACTTTAGTGTGATTAAGACCCAGATTTATTAGAAGTGATTCCAAGTTTTCTCCCCCATCCCAAGGTTTGTACCAGTTCTTGACAAAAGTTTCCCAATTCTGTGGGAAAATGAAGGGCAAATTGGCATATTTTCCATGACACTAAATTCATTCATCTGTAAGTGCTGCTCCTTTATTTTGTGGTTCATTCTTTTCAAAATGTTCTGTGTTGATATGTCCCTTTGTATTATGAAATGGTGGTAATAGTAGACTGAAGTTTTTACTTGTTAATATTTTTGGAACTATGCAAAGTTGCTAGCTCTATTTCTGTTTGCCATTTTTATGTGTTTGTTTTTAATTTACTAGCCTGTGTAATATAAATCTGGGAACCACTGATGTGTTAGAGGCTTTGAAATCAGAAGCCCCCAAATTTACTTTCTTGCTGGATCTGCTGTAAGCCAGATGAGCTGGGACCCTATTAGTCCTCTTAGAATTTCAGTCTCTCTATTTGTAATGCAAAGGCAGTAGTGTTGCTGAAATAATTTAATGTGATCACATGCACAATGTCTAGCTCACAATTCTACTACTTTTTTAAAAATATTTTTTATTTATTTCAGAGAGAGGAAGGAAGAAGGGAGAGAGAGATAGGAACATCAATGGTGAGAGAGAATCATTGATCAACTACCTCCTACATGTCCCCTACTGTGCATTGAGCCTCCCCTGAGCATGCGCCCTGACCAGGAATCAAACCGTGAGCTCCTGGTTCATGGGTCTATGCTCAACCACTGAGTGTCACTGGCGGGGCACAATTCTGTTACTTAATAAACAATAATCTCTTCTCTTCATTTTTTTTCTTCTAAGGGAAGAAGAAGAGTGTGATCTTTGGATGAGATTTCGGGGAAGAGCAGATAATGGAGACAAATCACAAAATATAAAATGGAGATTCCACAGGCAAGTCGTATCTGAGGTAAGCTTTTCTTTCTATAACTTCTGATGTTTCTGGCATTGAAGAAGTCTGGGTGGCACGGATAGGTTTTGTTACCTTTGATTCCGCAGCATCTGGCACAAGGCAGCGGAGAAGCCCTGCCATAGGTGATACGACCTGGGAAACAGACTCTGAATTGCCTATTTGCACGCAGGAAGTTTATAGCGGTATAGTTCTCAGCCTAACACCTGTATGGAGGTGAAGGAAGAAGGACCAAGCAGAAGTCTCTGCCAACACTGCAGGAAGTTTGGAGCTGGGATAACCCTGGAGAGTGATCCTGAATTGGGACCAGGGATCCAGACCGCACAGTCCCTTCACTGATCAGTCACAGGATGTGGGTTGATATCGAGAAGGGGACATGCTTTGGGAGAGGTGGCTCTCTTCAGCTGAGGGCAACCTGAGGTGGAGTGTTTGCCATGAGCTCTCGGTTGTTGTTATGAGTTGAATGGTATCCCTCCAAAAGATGTTGGAGTCCTAACCCCCATTATCTGTGAATATGGCCTTATTTGGAAATAGGGTCTTTGTAGATGATCAAGTTAAGAGGAACCCATTAGACTAGGTCCTCATTCAGTATAACTGCATCTTTATAAAAAGAGGGATATTTGGACCCCAAAGCTGATGTGTGTAGAGGGAAGACAGTGTAAAGATCAGGGAGAACGCCATCTATAAGCCAAGGCATACGGGAGGCTTCTAGAAACTAGGGGAAAGGCATGGACCTGATGCTCCCTCACAGCCCTCAGAAGGAATCAAGCCTGTCAACAGCTTGATCTGAGGCATCTGGCCTCCAGAACTTTGAGACAATAAATGTCTGTTGTCTAAGCCACCCAGTTTGTGGTCCTTTGTTACAGCAGCCCTGGGAAACTAATACAGGTGCCAACACTCTGAGCAGCTGTGTAATGTAAACCTGAGTCCTGAAGTGGGGGCAGCTAGTGGCACTCCAGGATGCTTGTGGCATGAAGGAGCCTTCATGTTCCAGTTTTGATCAATGTTGGGTCATTTTCCCCCAAAAAGAATTCTACTAACTAGGCAGTGGACTCATCTGTCCATCTAAAGATGCCCACACTCCTCACTGCAATGAAACACTCAGTCCCCGAAGAGTGCCTCGAGGCTACCTCTGTCCTGAAATGGACAAAGTTATAGAGATCTGCACATACTTAGAAATCATGCATAAACAGAGGTGACCTAGAAACCAGGCATATTTATGGAGTTGGATCTCAACATAGGCTAGGACTGTAATTACCACTATTGTGTTGTCAGCTTGTTCAAGGAAATGATATTTTAAAATGTATCAACAGTCCTGACAGTGGAGAAGAAAGGAGGTATCAAAAAAGGGAGAATAAGGAATCTTCATGCCACAATAATGCTTAAATGCCAGTGAACAATTCTCTCAGGATACAAGAGAAATATGGATGGATTCACATACTTTTGGATTGATATTTGCTGGGACTACATGTTTCTCTTTGAACTTTGGATTTTGTCCAGCCTTTAAAAGGCAGGGAATTGGTCTTATTCATTCCAGTAGCCTTAGCACCAAGCAATGGATAAAGCTAGGGATGGAATATGTGCTGAGAGCTGGCAGTATATGAAACTGGCCTACGTAATACCCCTTTTTCCTGTAAGTTGTGGGTGTTAGCTATATTCTTCTTCTATCAATAGAACAGTAGGAAAGGAGGAATCCATTATCTCACTCATGCCCACAACTACATTGTCATCAGAGTTTAAATTGCACTTTTTTTTTTTTTTACATCAAAGACAGGAAGAAAACAACTTGCTTTCTACTGAACTCCAGATAAGCACTCAGGGCTTGAGGTTAAAAAGGTAATTATTGAATGGATATTGAAGGCATGATTAAAGCCCTCCAGTACCTGCAAGTTTTCATCTTTGCATTGTATGTAAGCTTATGCCCATTAAGGAAACCACAGAGCTTAGTGCAGAAAGGACAAACTTCCATTCCTTGCTTGTAGCTCACACTACACAGCACTGAGGATTGACATGGTAGGTGCTCCGTAAATATCTTTGGAATGAAATGCTATGTTGCATAATAGAAACAGGTTCCGTAAAAGGAGTTTGCCAGGTCTCATCTGAAACTTCTTTCAGGAGAGGAGAGTCATTTCTTAGATGCTATAATTATCAGCTCCCCTTCCATCCCCTTTTGCTGTTTATTTGAGAGCTCTCTGCTCCCTTGCCTGGTCTACAGCTCCAGAAGCAGGGAGAAGACACAGTGATGGGGATTCTGACAGCTCCATCAGCTGGGTTCAATGCTGGTGAAGACTGGGGGGAAGGGGGTCCTCAGTAGCAAAGAATACAAAAGACCACAGTGGTGATGATGCTTGCTGGGGTTCTCCTGCTCTCCTTTTCCCTGTGGGGTGAGGGGTTCCACCTTGGTGCTGAGGTGCTCTCGACTGAGGACTAGGGTAATGCAAACGCCATGTTTCCTGTGCTTTTCTATGAGGTCATCACCGTTTTGGAGCTCGGCAAAATTTTTGGTTCTTCTTCATTATACCCAAGAGCTTTCACAGAGCAATTTTCATCAACATTGGACTTGTTTATTTATCGATTTTGTTGTTTTAGTTAGTGAAACAAGTATTGGGACCTCCTTGCCCACCATCTTGTTGACATCTGCCGTAGTTCCTTTCACGACTGACCCTTCTCTATGTGGGTGGTATTCACCTCAGGAAAGTCCCTCCAATGTGAGGGGAACTGAGTAACACATCAACCCTGCATCTGAGCCACTTCCATCACCTTTCTAAAGAGTGAGAGACATCCCAGCCAACCTAGGTTGAACTCCAGTTCCTAATTTGATTCTTACACTCGGAGAATGTTTTGTATTGTATGGACTTCTCCAGAAGCCCTGCCAAGTCACCCTGAGGACAGACTCCCACCCGTTGTCAAGTACAGCTGTTATAGTTTACTGTGCGGTTCTGGAAAGCAGAGACTGTACCTCACTTACTGGAACAACTGGCACAGCACCTCTCCATCAGGTACTCAGCAGATGTTTGCTTGATGATGTAATGTCCACTGGGGACTTGATTCTGCTGTTAGCTTTGCAATTTAGGCACCTTTCAAAATCACTCAGCGCTTAACTTTCTGTATGTCTACCACATAGGACTGTGGTGAAAATCAAATAAGGGAGTGCATAGCACAGCCCCAAACCCATGCCTGGTGGAGCAGGCATCACAGATATCCTTGTGTCTCTCTTCTTCCGTCTCTCTTCTCACCCCCTCCTTCCTACTGTGGCTTTGCCTATCATTGAGACCTCAAGGCGAAGCACAGGACCCCCCATTCTTTCTTCAGTCCTGTATCAAATGTTTCCTTCCTTCTCAGTGGTCTCCCCTTCAGTCTCGCTCATCTCCTTTCTTTCTTTTCTACTCTTCCCTTGTATTCAACATTCAGCCCAACCTATACTTTCTCCTCGGACTTTCTTAAAGTTTAACAGGAACATCAGGTCCCTCTAGCCTACCTCCCTAAATAAATAAATAAATAAATAAATAGACCAACAAATAAGAGACTGTGCTCTTTAGTTAGATCTAAATATTAGTCCTCAAACTGTCTGCAGAAAAAAACGACTCTGAACCTTGTCTTCTGCTCCCCGCTGAGACAAAAGGGCCTCCTCAAGTGCTGAAATATTAATAGAAAAAAAGCCACCAGTAAGGCAAGGGCCCACGACAGTTTGGGTGGGAGACCAGCAGGTCTTCTGGAGCTCTCTTCTGTGGGGAGCCCACAGGAGGGCTGACATTCAGCCTGCCTCCACCCGGAGGTGCAGATGGCTGCTAAGCCTATTTCAGTGAGCATCCAAGGAAGGGGTGGGGGGACTGGCAGAACAGAGCCACAGTCCCTCTCCATGGCATCAAGTTGCCAAGGTCTGAAGACAATTAAAAATGGATAACTTGAGGGAAGGCACACAGGGTGGCAGCTTGAGCCTTATTAAAATTCATTGAAAAACTTTTTTTGGGGGAAAAGAAGGAAACGTTTTTCTGATTTATTTTTAAGTATAAAAATATATATTCCACAAGATTGGCCTCTTCTAAATAGGGTCGGTAGGGGCATGGATGTATAAAAATAAATCCATTCAGACTTCCCACAGTATCTTCCTTAAAAAAGATGCCACTAAATTTGTAATACTGCCAAACTCCAAAAGAACAGATTGAAATACCCAAGATTATAAATTCAAATTTTTTGCCATTGAAATGGCATTTTAATTGTCTTCCCTAGAGTACCCTGGGCGGGGGGAGGGTCACTTTCTTTAGATGCTTTCTGGCTCTCTATATATATCTCTCTCTCTTTCTTTTCAAGTGGTGGGTTCTAGTTGAAAGAGGTAAGAATACTTGGGTAGATTTGGTTAGAAATTATTTTGGGTTTCCCCATAAATCTGCCAAACAATATCCATATGTGAAGATGATAAAACGATAAGCAAACAGTAGTTTATTATCTCTGATAATTCCTGCATGTCCAAGCAAAGCCCATCTACTTTGTGGCATTCATATGTTATAAAGGAGCCTTCCATGTATAAAAGTATGCTATTTTTTATTCTTGGTCCTTTCTTCACCATTATAAAGTTTATAGCTCATATTTATAGTAGAGTGTTTAAGAGCTTACACTCAGGACCTGAATTTAATTTTGGGTCTCATCATTTACTAGTTGAGTGACTTTGGGCAAATTACTTCATTGCTTTGAGCCTCAGTGTATCCATTCATAGGACGGGGATGTTAATAGCTGCCCCTTAGGTCTCTGTGAGGATGATATGAGGTTCAGCATGAAAGGTACTGAGCACACTGTCTGCCATGCATGCAAGGAGTCAATGCTATGTTAACTAGTGTTATTTCTGCTGCCTGAAAAGTCAGTATTACATTGAAATAATAACATGATATTTTCATAGGCTTTGCAAATTTCAAAGCATTTTCACTTACATTATGCCATGTATCCTGTGAGGTTGGAAGGGTAAGAATAACCTGTTCCCATTTGACATATTATATTTATAAACTTAACCAAGCTCATTCAGTTAGAAAGTATTAGGTTTGGGTTTAAACCATGGTGCTTTTTAGTCCACTGCTATATCTATGAAATATTAATAATACAGTTAAAATTCAGTGAATTGTTATAATGTACCAGGCACTGCTCTAAGTGGCTTACAAGAATGAGCTCATTTAATCCTCACAATATAATGAGGTAGGTAATATTATTCCCCATTTTAAAGATGATAAAACTGATATTTAAACATGTTAAGTACTTTACTTAAAGGTACACAGCTTTTACATGGGAGCTAGAGTTGGACTCAGTTTCATGTGGCCCCAGCATCTGGCTTCTTAGCAAGGCAACTAGCTTTCCGGCAAAAACACTCAGACTCTCTTAAGTATGTCTGACTTTTCAGCTGTGTAAGCTTGGATAAAATCACTGAATTTTTCTGCATTCTCATCTATAAATTGGGAATACTAATTCAAGCTCACTTCTCAGAATTGTGAGGATAAAATAAGACATTTGAATGGCCCTGGCCAGTGTAGCTCAGTTGGTAGGAGTATCATTCTGTACACTGATAGGTTGTGGGTTTGAGTCCCAGTCAGGGCACATATCTAGGTTGTGGGTATGGAAGACAGCCAATCGATGTTCTCTCTCACATCAATGTTTCTCTCTCTCTCTCTCTCTCTCTCTCTCTCTCTCTCCCTCCCTCCCTCCCTCCCTTTCCCTTTCTCTGGAATCAATAAACATATTTTCAGGCAAGGATGAAAAAGGACATTTGAATGCCATTTGTAAAAATAACATGCAGGTACTAATTATTATTAATTTGGTAAAAGTCAGTTATATGGATGTGTGTAGCTAAAATAATAACCAATTATCTGAGTATATATACTGTTTACTTTTTAAAATGCTGTTTGGCAATATGTAGACACAGGCATGACAAGAGCTCACTAGCAGTCCGTCAACTGAGATTTCTTTAAGAATTGGCTAACTTAGCAACACTTCCACAGCTCAGATAAGTTGGCTTCCTAAGTCCAAATTGTCCACAGCCAGGTCTCTGCTGGTGCTTGTGCTTCCAGCTCATGGCTTCTGGACCAGCAGCCAGTGAATTCTGGACACCGCGCTTTACTGGATTAGAAGTAATTCTAAATTCATGCAAAGTGTTTTAATATTTGTGCAGATAAGGCATGTGGACTCTGTAACTGCGATTGATTTTGGCTGTTCATTCCTCGACTGGAAGTTCACTTAATGCAATTATCTGAGGAAGGGTGTCTGAGCAAAGAGCTGTGCAGACAGACCCGGGAGCCCCTTCACCAGGGTTGCTTACCTTGGTATTTAAAAAAATCAAACTTGACTTGAAAGACATGACAATAGGAAACGTACTGTCTTCTCCAAACTGGTTTTCAGGCTCACGGATGCCATGTCTTCCTACTGTGGTCACATAGGTGAAGCCTGAATGTGGCACACCCAGTAAATGATAGGCCTCAATCCATTTCTGTGGTCTGTATTCCCCATGTAAGAAATAAGGCGATCCCCCAAAGTCAGGGGTCCTGGTAGAACACAAAACATACTTGGGAGCCAGGCAGCAAGGCAAATACCTTTACTTCTACTTAGAAGGGTGCTCATGCACATGGTCTGGAAGCTCCTGCACACCGAGCATGTGGTCTGCTTGGCTTTATAATCCCTGACACATGTGACCTGTCCCTTACTCTTTTTTTTTTTTTCTTTTATCAGCACTGGTGGCAGGCCAGGCCTTTATTTTATTTTATTTTATTTTATTTTTATTGCTTGAAGTATTACAAAAGGTATTACATATGTGTCCTTTTTTTCCCCCCGCCCTTGACAATCCCCTGGCCTCCCCTACCCCCCAGTGTCTTATGTCCATTGGTTGTGCTTATCTGCATGCATATAAGTCCTTCGGTTGATCTCTTACCCACCTCCCTCCTGCCCCCCAACCCTCCCCAGCCTTCCCCCTGCAGTTTGACAATCTGTTGATTGGAACTCAGGTGCACAGTCTTTCGCGATTGACTAACTCAAAGGAAGGAGTTGGCCTTTGCCGTTTCAAGACGGTGCCCCCCAGGGGAGCTGCCAGTCATGCGGCCAACATGGTGACTGTCTAAACCAGCCGTGGGCAAATTACAGCCCACGGGCCGGATCCGGCCCGTTTGAAATGAATAAAAATATTGAAAAAAAAGACCGTACCCTTTTATGTAATGATGTTTACTTTGAATTTATATTAGTTCACACAAACACTCCATCCATGCTTTTGTTCCGGCCCTCCGGTCCAGTTTAAGAACCCATTGTGGCCCTCGAGTCAAAAAGTTTGCCCACCCCTGGCTTTAAACTGTTCTTTGACAGAAAAGATGACTTGTTTATTCTCACACCCATAGAGCCTGGCACAGAACATCACATCTGGGAGGGACATTAGAATGTGAGGTTAGCTCCCCACTATCCAAGCAGAGGAGTGGAGTGGCACGTTGGTGAGACTTAAGACTCTGGCATGTGTTCACACTGCAAACTCCAGGATGTTCCGTAATCTTCTTGGCCCACTTTTGCTGGTCTGTAAGATGGGACTAAAAGTAAACATAGTTTTGAACTGAGGATAATGGAAATGATATAGGTAAAGTACACACACTACATAAAAATACAATTATTAATTTCCTGTGTGTTCTCTACCACTTACCCTCTTTTCTCACAATCTGAAGTTCTAAATCAAAAACCTTTAGGGAAGGGTCATGGAAGGTGGAATGTTTCTTAAACTGAGGTGTTTTACACTTATTATTTTGTCTTATCCTCACATGGTTCTATGAAGTAGGTACTATTATCTTCACCTTCTGGATGAGAAAATGAGCCTATGAAAGCTTAAATCAAAGGGCCTTATCTAGTTGATAAAAGTTTCAGAATCTGAACCCTGTGTTCTTTACTGAACAATATACTGGACTTGGAGTCAGGAGGCTTTTGTTCAAATAACAATAATAGAGCTCATACTAACTGAGATGTCACCACATACCAGACCTGTGTTGAGCAATTCCAAGCACTGTCTCAGTTACATCTGCCATAACATTATCCCCATTTTACATGCGAGTAAACTGTGAGGTTACCTGGATTGCTGCAGGTCAACAAGCAAGCATGGAGAGTCAGGATATGGCCCCATGCAATCTGGTCCCAGAATCTTTGTTTTCAGTTCAGCACAATATTCCCCAGGGGTGAGTTCACCTCTGCCACATTTCTCTGCTCTGGGGCTCAGCGTGTTAATTGGTAAAATGAGCCAGTCGTTTAGATAAACCATAAAATCCCTTCTGTGAGTCTATCCTATAGAGCGAATCAATGTTGTCATAATAAAAATCACTTAAGGGCATGTCCTGCAGGTCAGACCCACACTGCCCGCTGACTCATGAAGTGGAGCTGCTGGGTGAGTCACAAGGACTGTGTGTGCCTTTTCCTCTTTCCGTGAGCTGTTGACATGGAGCTGCAGGGAAATATGCTATCTATACAGGAGGACTTTCCTGTCCTCTGAGGCAAGTCCTCTTTGTTATCCTGGTAGTTTTCTTCCCCAACTTGAACTTCACTGTAGAGTTAAAATGTATGTGGCAAAGGCATTGCAGGGGTTGTGATAGTCACCAGGAGTGTCCTCATTTTAGATTTAACACAAATGAAGTCTCATTAGTTGCTTTGGTCTCCTTTTCTCTGTTAGGGGACTAGCCCTGAAAAATTTCAGCCTAAAACTTGGAAGCTATAAAAATTCCGTCAACACATTTTCAAAACAGCATAAGGAAAGTCCAGTCATGACATATGTGGGGGGGAAAGGGAGTCCCCAGTGAGGAATTTTTCCTTCTTTAAGAAGGGTCCCCTTTCTCCCACTTAACTGTCTTTATATCATAAACCCATTTGAGAATATGAAGAAAGCTATGGACTACTTTCCTAGCAAAAAGCATATTTTCTGTCACCCACAGTTTTGCATACAATTTCAGGGGTTCATAAGCCCTCCCAAACCTGCCCACAGTCAAGACTCCAGTTAGTAAATACACCCTTCTCTAGGGCTTTGATTCCTTTTATTTTCTCTCAACCTCTTTTTCTACTCATTTTCCTAATTCTTTTCTCGCCACTGAAGTACAGTAGTCGCCCCTTGGATATGGAAGGGACCTCAAAGCCCAGTAGACCTCTTTTCTGTCGGGTCCAAATGGCCACAGCATAAGCTGCACCTCTCCAGTTAAAAGCAATTCACCCCACACAAATGATTGCTCATTAGATTTTAAAAATGAATGAATTAATAACTAACTGATTTTACTAGAAGCTTTTAAATGCTGTTGAGCAGAATCCTACTTTCTGTTGTATAGTGGATGCTGTTGGGCCCATAGTCCCTTTCCCTACTGGTACATCTGTCCCCCAGCTGCCATGAGGGTTGGCTGATTACCATTTACAGCTATTCTTTCCATAGAGAATTACCATTGGCTGAATGTAAGCTGCAAATTGCTATGCGCCCCACTCCTCACCTATTGCAGATTTCAGACAGTGACACTTGCCTGAGGTAGGACCAACACTGTGGTCAGTTTGAGTCTGAAAGTATGCCTGCGGGATCAGATCTAAGCCTGTCTTCAGGTGAGGTCACAGTGTTGCTTAGCATGTATCCTATCCCTGACCATGTGACCTTCGTTTTCCTTCTCATGAGCCCTCCCATTTCCCCCCGTGGGCTCTGCTTCCAGACCTAAGGCAGTTGTTATCACACATGGTCGTGGGGTGAAATTCTGGAGTTGGATCGCTCACTAGATAGATGGCAATGAGTCACTGGTAGAAGGTGGAGTCTTGATAGTCTCTGGCATGCAGTAACAATGCAATTGCTAAGCTGTTCGCCTGAGGTGAGCTGGGATGGCTACATGTGGAAGGGATGCATTAGCTAGTACAGAGTCTTGGGCATTTGTTTGAAATGTGTGGGAAAATAGCAACTTCAAGGACTATGGAATTATGTACTTATTCTAAGTACCACCTAGTCATTCAAGAGAGAATATGACATTTTCAGATCTAGCTATCAACAATGTAAAGCAAAGTGAGAGACAAAGAACTTATTTGAAAGTTTTTTTTTTTTTTAAAGAGCCTACATCTCCTCCAGCTAGAGGAGAAGCACATCTGAGGGTCAGGAACAGAATTTACTTCAAAAGGAGGCAGACCTTCAGAGAAGTCTAAAATATCAGCAAGTCTTCTGTGCCAAAATCAAGGACCTCACAGGGAGTGAGTGAGACTCTGAGACTTGAGATGGGGAATGCTGGTAGATGCATTGAGAACCTTGAAACTCCAAATTCCCTGGAACTTCAGGGAGGACGATGTAGCCTCCTTCTCTTTGTTGGAGATAGAGTACTGTCACCTTGACCTCTTGCTTGAAGACTATGAAGGGGCTTCAAATGATGCATGAGCCTCACAAGACACCTCAGGATTTGTCCTCCTTTCTCTGGCCCACATATGCATAATTAAGGTCAAATTGCAATATAACATAGCCATCCTACTAAAATAAGACAGGGATTATATACTGAAGTAGCTACAGTATTAGGGCTAGCATGTATTGGCTGAACTGGATGGTATATCTGTGAGTGAATCCTAATGATGCTATGTCAAGGGACAGAGAATATCAAGCTAGATAAGAATGTAATTTCCTGTTACATAGGATTTAGTGCCTGGGCAAGGACCCTGAGTTCTGTGATGGATCTCAAAAGCTTGGATATAAGCAGTGGACCACATTAGACAAAATATAGATGTCAGAAGTTCGGTGGAAAACTGTAGAAGGAGACATAGAAATTCTCAGATAAGCAGATATGCTAGAATGGGATGATTGCAGAAGACTGGAAAACCTACCAGCTGACCATATTACTCACAAAAACCTAGAGGACACTACTTTTCAGGTGGTAAGGAATGTGTTGACGAAGGGGGCACCAGTATCACTGATAATCTCCTATTTATGTCTCTGTAGAATGGGACTCACAGTAGAAGATCCTGTTGTAAACTGGGCTCCCAGTAATAATAGAGATGAGAGGATCATGGTTAAACAGAGGACAGGTGGCAGCACATTACAATCAGAAGTGATGTAGGTATAATTACCATCAAGCAGAATGGCAGCCAGGGAGACTGACTCAGAGGCATATGTGGAGATGGTTATAGAACACAATGTTCTTAAAGGCATGATAGAAGGGCAGCCAAAATGTATATATATATTCACACATAAAAGAACAAAAGGCTGAGGGCAGGTGCCTTAATGAAAAGTCATAATATCTTGGTCAGTTTCTATGTCTGATATAGTTCTCAGACTCAGAGGACATCGATTGAAGAAGAGGTAGGTTCCCATGTCTGAAGCATCATGACAAGTGTACATAGTAATAACTACTGTAGTCCTTTCACAAAAGCTATTTACTTGAGTGTGTATACACTGAGGAAGGGGAACAACTAGATCTTTGGAGGACTTTGGATAGAGAATCTGAGTTCACAGTAATATCCGCTGCTGTGGTCTCTCTGATAGGATAGGGGTGCAGTGTGTATTGGACAACAAATAGGTCCGGTGGGGCCACAGACCTAACATCATTTCCAGGTTCCCAAGTGTGTAATTAGAACAGACATATTTGGCAGTCAACAGAATCCTCACATTAGTTCCTAGTTCTGAATATTAAGAACTATTGTAATACAGCCCAAGTTGAATCTCCCCAAACCACCCCCTCAACTAAATAAAAATAAGAACGCATTCTGGAATGTCAGCAAGAAATGCCACCCTCAGGTTTAGTGATTCCTATCATATTCCTATTTGCTTCATCAGTTAAACCCTGCAAAATCCAAAGGGATCCCCCTGGGTGACAGTGGACCACCCTAAAATAATCAAACACTAGTATTAGTACCAATTGCAGCTGTATACTGATGTGGTGGCTTTATTAGAGCAGATTAACACACATATTTGGGTGCATGGTCTGAGCTATTAATACAGCAGATCTGTTGATTTCTGTAATCATTAAGAAGGATGATTAAAAACAGTTGGCATCACAAGAGACAAGTGAAAATACACCTTCCTGGTCTAGTGCTAGTGCTATGAGGTCTCATGTTCTCTGTCAGAATAAATTCCAAAGGGGCCTGGACTATCTGGACAATTCAGAACATCACATTAGTCTACAAAATTGATGATGTCACCTTAATTTACCCTGGTAGACATTAAATAGCAAGTACTTTGGATACTTTGGAAAGACACATGCACTGCAGAAAATGAATGATACATCTTATAAAATTCAATGCCTGCGACATTACAGATTTTAGGGACCTAGTAGTCTGGGCTATACTGCGACATCACTTACAAAGTAAAGAACAAATTACTTCACCTTCACCTTGCTCTTTGTGCCACTAAGAATGAAATACTGCACTGAATAGCACTCTTTGGATTTAGGAACCAGCATTTTCCACACATGGTGCTTTTAAAACCCATTTACTAGGCAATATGAAAGCTTCTAGCTTTGGTGTGGGTAAAGTTGAGAAAGACTATTGGGGCCTCTGGCAAGACCCAATAGGAGAGTTACGGAGCAGAATCTGGTAGTTCTGGAACAAGGTCTTACTATTTGCAGGAGAGCACTTATACACCATTCTAAAATCGCTCCTGACATGCTTTTGGGCCCTAATTGAAATTGATCCCTAACTATGGGTTATTAAGTGATCATGTGGCCAGAAGTATAGATCAAGTGATGTGTTCTGTAAAACCCACCAAGGCATAAGAGTAAGTACTAGTAAGCCCAGCAGAAAGTCATCATTAAATAGAGGTGGTACATCTAGGATCAAGATTGAGAAGGCCCAGAGGCATCCAATAAACTACAGAGCGGAAGCCCAGACTCAAATGTCACTTCCTGTACTGTTACCTTTTCCTCAGCTCACACCTAGGCCCTCATGGTGGGTATTCCACACGACCAGCTGATGAAAGAAAACACTGAGTTTGGTTAAATAATGGCCTGGCTTTGTATAGGTACAAGCCATACATGGACTGCTGCTACACTACAGTCTCACTCAGGAGTGCCCCTATAAGACAGTGGTGTGTGGAAATTGTTCTAATTTGTTAATTTATTATAGTTGAAAGAAGTGAGAGAGAGGGAAAAGGAAAGGGAGTAAGAAAAAAAAAATATCTGAAAATTCTTAAATGTTACTGAAAACTTAGACAAACCTCCCAGTTGCTTTACATTGCCTTCACATGCAACAATAGTATTATTGTTCTGCAGGGACAATGGACAGAGCTTTGCGCACTGAATCTGGTCATTCACTTTGTGTGGAGAAAGAAGTGGTTTGGAGTAAGGGTATCCACAGAATTATGAGCAGTAGTGAATAACTTAGTTAGCTGTTCAGAGAGAAACTGTGGAAGGAGCAAAATTGGACACCTGGGGACAAGGAGTCCTAGGAAAGAGCCATGTGGATGTTCCCATGGAAATAGGAAAAATGTATGAACATTGTATGCCATACGTCATTGTCCATCAGAAAACATTCATGGTAGAAAAGATTTAAACATCCCAATGGGAAAGCTAATGTAATATAGCTAGTAGATGTAAACAAGCCTGGTCATCAGCCACTCCAATAAACAGATCAGTCATTGTGGTAAAGTGGAGGCTGTGCATGGGTTCCCCAAGCCTGATCTAGCTAATACTACTGCTGAGTATTCTACCTGCCAGCAACAGAGACCTTGGTTCTGTGTCATCCTTAAGAGCCCAAGAAGTGATAAGTTGACAGATTGGACCTCTTCCATTTTGGAAAGACCAGTAAGCTATGTTTACTGGGTTGACACAGAATCTACTCATACATTTGCCTTTGCCTGTCTGTAGTGCCTTGGTCAGTACCAGTATCCAAGACTTCACAGAGTATCTGATCTACCAACATGGAATTCCATATCACATTGCTTGGATCCACTTTATAGTAAAGGAGAAGGGTCTTTGAACATATAGCTATGGCATCCACTGATCCTTCCTCATCACATCCTATCCAGAAGCTATAGTCTAGTAGAGCACTGAAAGTAAACTCTTGATGCCACAGCTAAAGCACCTCTGAAAAGACAGTATGCAAAGATTGAGCCCTATAAGCATATACCATAAGCCATTAATCATTATATGATATTATGGTCCCAAAAGGTAGAATACATGGGTCTGAGATCCAAGGAGTGGCAGTAGAAGTAGCACAATGATTTTGACTCCTTGTTACCCATTTATGAAATTTTTACCCCTTTCTGTAAAATTTGGTTCTGTGGCTTTAGAGATCTTAGGGCCCAGAGGGACACAGTAAGGGTACTCTTAATCTAAAGTTACAGCTGCCATTTAGTCCTTTGGGATCCTCAGGGTAGCTGACTATCAGCCTAAGAAAGAAACTAGCATAGAAGCAGAGGTATTTAACCCTGATTATCATGAGGTCATAGGCTTGCTTATACATAATGAAGGCAAGGAGGGATATGTCTAACATAGAGATAATCCACTTAGGTGTCTCTTGGTACTTTCATGCCCAATTATTGTTTCAAATCCACAAAAAGAGCAACCATTGCCCTGACCAGTATGGCTCAGTGGATAGAGCATCAGCCTGTGGACTGAAGGGTCCCAGGTTTGATTCCGGCCAAGGGCATATACCTTGCTTGTAGGCACATCTCCAGTTGGGGGTATGCAGGAGACAGCTGATCAATGTTTCTCTTTCATCGATGTTTCTAACTCTCTATCCCTCTTCCTTCCTCTCTGTTAAAAAAAAAAATCAATAAAATAAATTTTTTAAAAAAGAGCAACCATCCTATATAATAAAAGGCTAATATGCAAAAAGACCAAACAGTGGAACAACTGAACAACCAGTCGCTATGACATGTGCTGACCACCAGGGGGTGGGCACGGAACATGGCGGGCATTGGCCTCGGTGGGGTTGTGGAGCAGGTGAGAGGGGGTGCCAGACCAAAGAGGGGTGCCGTTAGCTGTCATCCAGGCAAGCCTCTGGTGGTTACTGAAAATTCTTTGCTCCCTTGCCCAGTGGTCCTGCCTAGCTAGCGCTCACACCTGCTGCCTGCACCTGCACCAGCCCTGATCGCTCAGCTTCTCCACCTCTCCCTGCTCCTGAGGGGTGATGGGGGCTGGTGCCCTGCCTCTTGCACCCACTGCCGGCAATGGCTCCACTTGCATTCACTGCCGGCGCCAGCCCCACTCACATCCGCAGCTGGCGCCAGAGCTGCTTCTTGCACCCACTGCTGGCACCTGTTGCCAGTCTTGATTGCTTAGTGCCGTCAGCGGATGCGAGTGGCAGCTACCAGCCCCGATAGCCCCAAGGGCTTCTCCATTTCCCCCTGCTCCTGATGGGGTGATCAGGGCAGCAGCCGCAGCTTGCACCTACTGAGGGCACCCAGCCCCACTTGCATCCTCTGCTGGTGCTGGCCCCAATTGTTCTGTGCCGTGTGATTGGGGCCGGCACTGTCAGTGCATGGGAGCAGTAGCAGCAGTGGGAGTGGGGCTGCTGGAAGACAGGAGACTGGGGTCTGCAGCAGGAGGGGCAGGATAGGAGCGCAGAGGATGGGCCAAGACCCACCCTTGTGCCCACCGCAGCCTCGCAGCCCACAGTTCCTTTCAAGGTGCACAGATTCGTGCACTGGGCCACTAGTAGTCAATAAGAACATAGAAATCAAGGTTTCAGACACCCTAGGTATAAGAATTTGTGGCAAATCATAAAACAGTAGTAGTCCTTGCTGGCCCAGGGAGAGGGAAAGCTAGCATGGATATTTGAAACTATGGAGATGAATATCAATTATGCTGCTGTAGCAGCAGCAGCAGTTGGTGTAGTTCATTCCAGTTAACCATACTCCTATGAGTTCTCCAAGAAATTGAGACCAATGAGAATTTTGAGAACCTACCCACAGAGGGAATGAACTTAATGTAAGAGTCAAATGGATATAAGTGGTGCAAGGGGTAGACTGTAGTGGGTGCTGTGGGTACCTTGCACAGATATTTTTTAATCAGTGAGCCCATAACCTACCTACCTGATGAGAGGGTTGGTTGAGAATACTTCACAGATTTTTCCTTCTTTAGAGAATCGCCTTAGACTAAAAAGGAGCACCTCATCTTAGATCAGTGGTTCTCAACCTTGGCTGCACGTTAGAATCACCTGGGAATCTTTTTAAAATCCTGATTTCTGGGCCTCATCCTCTGGAAATTCTGTTTCTTTGTTACTAATGTTGTGGCCCCACCCCATAACAAAGAAACAGAATTTCCAGAGGATGAGGCCCAGAAATCAGGATTTTAAAAAGATTCCCAGGTGATTCTAACGTGCAGCCAAGGTTGAGAACCACTGCCTTAGCAGATATCCCTGTTTGGGGGGCAAAAGACTCACAGGCATATGAAAGGCCAGCTCACTTGTCTGAGGATGGGACTAACTTTGTGGTGCAAATTGTTCTTCCCTGAGACATCAGAACAAAGCTAGTCTCTAGATGAGACCATTTTTCCCCCTTACTTATCCCATGTCACTCACTCCCTTCTCCCGAGAAAGCTTACTAACTAAACCACTTGAATAAATGGTTTAACACATTCTATAGCGTTCACCCCTTAGTTCTTTTGTAGCCATGGCTCTTTATAAAATGCCCTGGTTAAGAAGACAAAAATCCAATTAAAAAATGGGCAGAAGATCTGAATAGACATTTCTCCAAAGAGGACATACAAATGGCCAAGAGACGCATAAAAAAATGTGCAAAGTCACTAATCATCAGAGAAATGCAAATTAAAACCACAATGAGATATGACCTCATACCTATCAGATTGGCTATCATCAAAAAATCAGCAAACAACAAGTGCCAGAGAGGATATGGAGGAAATGGAATACTTGTTCACTGCTGGAGGGGATGCAGACTGGTGCAGCCACTATGGAAAACAGCATGGAGTTTTCTCAAAAAATTTAAAATGGAACTTCTGTTTGACCCAGTGATCCCACTTCTGGGGATATATCCTAAATACTCCACAAAACAATCAGAAAGAATATATGCATCCCTATATTCATAGAAGCATTATTTACAGTAGCTAAGATCTGGAAACAGCCCAATTTCCCATCAGTAGATGAATGGATAAAAAAGCTGTGGGACATTTACACTATGGAATACTATGCAGCTGTAAAAAAAGATGGATCTCTTACCCTTTGGGACAGCATGGATGGACCTGGAAAACATGCTGAGTGAACTAAGCCAAACTGAGAAAGACAAATATATAATCTCACTTATCTGTGTAACCTAATGAACAAAATTAATTGACCAACAAAATAAGACCCAAAGCATGGAGGCATGGAACAAATTGACATACCTTGATATGGGTTTGGGTAGGCTGAGAAGAGATAAACCAAAGAACTTATATACTTATATGCATAGCCCATGGACATAGGCAACAGGGTAGTGAAGACCTGGAGGGAGGGTGAGTAGAGGCTGGGAGGAGGGGGTAAAGGGGGAGAATGGGAGACATCTATAATATTATCACTAATAAAAATATATTTAAAAATGAAAAAAGAGATAAGGGAAAAGAATAAAGCATGATATAGTAATGATACATTATCTTAGTTCTGTCTTTTCACTTTTACAAACACCAAAATTGAGGTCTCATGCTAACCACCTCCAAGCTCATTTCCTCAATGGTCTCTGAGAATAATCCTGCTTTAATTTCAGGATGGCTTAAGGAGTACTACCGAGAACCTGCTAAGGCAATTCATTTCATATTTGGAGGGCTTTCTACTTTCCAGTAGGTAAGTAGAAAATCACTGCATCCAAATCTTGTTGCCCATACTTGACTTTTAGCTTTGCCTTCCTGTCTTGTACTTAAGTTCCCTCAAGACTGAGACTTGTCATAGTTTAGATGAGCCTTGCTAAGATATGTAGTCCTGGCCCTTAATTCTATTTGAACAGGTGGTGTCTTTCTTCATGCTGCTCAACCTCACTGTTGCTAACTACTTGATTGTCTATCCAGCACTTCCATTTCACCTCATCTGAAAATAGCCCTTGTACCTCTTCCTGGATCATCCAAAACTACATCATAATTTTCTGGATCCTGTGTCCTACCTGCCTTTTTGGAACTCCTGCAGGTACTTTCTGCAAGGGATGGCTCATCATAACTGGCTCTGCTTAGATTGCAGAAACCCTTTGCTTCCCACAGTTTATAGGTGACTTTGTGGAAGAGATTTAATATATATGTTCCAAATTTCCTCATCTAATAAATAGAGCTAATAATTTCTAATAAGGGTTAAAGAAGAAAATACTCATAAAGCATTTAGGTGAGTGCCTGGAAAATAGTACCGTTTAATAAGTGAGTTTTTCGTGAGTTAGCTATTACAGCCTGCCAAGCAGTTTTGTCAGGAAAACAGCAACCACTTTAGGAATTTCAGGCAGGAAGGAATTGAACATGGAGAGAGGCTCACACATCTGGGAAGGACCTGGGGCAGGAAGATTAGGAAGGCCGCTGTCGGATTTCACACACACTGATGTGCAGGAATGACAGGGAAGCACTCCCGTTGGTCTCAGCTGCCTGCATCATGGAGGTGGGTGATGACCAGCTGTGTGCCACAAAGCCATGGCAAAACCTCTACCTGTCAAGGCCCATTTACCTGTATATAGCCGACAGTAATGACTTCCCCTTTCCTTTATGTTTTTTAGGTCTTGTGCAAATACTTTACTGGTTAAGTATAAATTGTGGAGGAAGTACAGCATTGAAAATCCAGGTTCTAGACCAGTGATGGCGAACCTTTTGAGCTTGGTGTGTCAGCCTTTTGAAAAATCCTGACTTAACTCTGGTGCCGTGTCACATATAGAAATTTTTTGATATTTGCAACCATCGTAAAACAAAGATTTATATTTTTGATATTTATTTTATATATTTAAATGCCATTTAACAAAGAAAAATCAACCAAAAAAATAAGTTCGCGTGTCACCTCTGACACGCGTGTCATAGGTTCGCCATCACTGTTCTAGACCTTCAGTCCTGCAGTAGAGGGGAGAGATCAGAAATGTAGGGGTGTTCCTTTTGCATTGCCAAAGCTGTTTAGTTTGATATAGTCCCTTTGATTTATTTTGGCCTTTATTTTCCTTGCCTTTGGGGTCAATTTCATAAAATGTTCTCTGTGACCAAGTCCATAAGTTTAGTACCTCTGTTTTATTCTATGTAATTTATCGTTTCAGATCTTATATTTAGGTCTTTGATACACAATGAATTAATTTTTGTGCCTGGGGACAAACTGTAGTCTAGTTTCATTCTTTTGCATGTGGTTTTCCAGATTTCCCTTCACCGTTTATTGAAGAGGCTTCCTTTACTCCATTGTGTGCTTCTGGCTCCTTTGTCAAAAAATATCTGCCCATATACATGTGGGTTTTGTACCTAGGCAAAGCTAAAAACCGTATGATTTCACTAATGTGGATATAAAACTGACAGTCATGGACACAAGCAGCAGTATGGGGGAGGGAGGAGGAGCAGTGAAGGGGGAGGCAGAGGGTACCTAATATATGGTAAAAGCAGATGATTTGACTTTGGGTGGTAGGCACACAGTGCAATATACAGGTCTTGTAACATAGAAATGTATACCTTAACCTATATGATCCAATGTCATTTTAATACATTTAATTTTTTAAAAGAAGAAATGTAGGGATGGTGCTAAGTATCAATAGACAATATGTACCACAGTTGTTATTACTGCTATTATTATGAGTGCCATTCCAGCTCTGTTCTGTTAGGAATCATGTAATGGACAATCTACTGACAAGTAAGTCAGAGGGTATGATAATTTATCAGTAGTGCTCACACACGTGCAGTTGCACATCTTTGTATCAAAGTCAGCTGCTCCTTGTTATATTGTGGTCCCTACAAGCACCCTTTAAAGAATTTATGGAGCAGTGGTAGTTATTTAAAGGACTCTCAAACCCCAGGGGTGCTGCCCCGGTGGCACTTTACGTTCCTTGTAGACTCATTAACTAGAACATCTGAGTAGAAGGGATTTGGGTGAGTGTTAAATAAAACTCTCCTTTTATTAGAGGGAAGTGAGGACTACAGCATGAGGTATTTGCACAGGTTCTCTCAGCTAGGTAGATGCAGTTAGCCCGCGACCTCAGGGCCCTCTAAAAATCTTGCTTGTGTGAGCAATAATGCCTGGCACTGTGCTGGTCAGAATGAGTGGGTAAAGTACACACATTGAAAGACTGGAAAAGCTGAAATAGATACCTATCTCTATCTCTATCTCTATCTCTATCTCTATCTCTATCTCTATCTCTATCTCTATCTCTATCATCTATATCTACATCTATATCTATATCATCATCTATATCTATATCTATATAGGTATATATTATTTATTTTAAATCTACAGTTTGGTTTTTAAAATCCTTTGGAAACCAAAACTAATATTTCACTGTAATTTCATGTTGTTCTTTGGTTCAGCAACTCACACCATTCATAGTGTGCCCCAGTGCACACAAATTATTGCCAGACAAGAGACAAGAGGCGGAGGAATGAATGGAGAAACCCCTAACACTAACTGAAGACAACATGGACCCAGGGCTAGAGCAATGATTCCTTTACAGGAGACCAGCCCCTCATGATCTCAGGACTTCAGTAAGACCTATGCAGATCTGAATTCAAATCCTACTTCTAGGACTTTGTAGCTGTGTGCCCTTGAGGGGATTTACTACTTCTGCTGGGCCTTACCTTTCTTAGGAGTAAAGTGGGGTTTTGTAAGGACAGTGAGAGGCATGTAAATAAAAGCATTTTGCCTGATAACTGAGCCATAGTAAACACTCAATAGATAGCATATCTTCTTCTTATTATTATAGCTTATTTTACCCCTTGTTCCTTTTCCATAAATTTCCAAGAGAAATGTATGTAGTAGATTTCTCTCGAATGTAATGCACAAAATTAATAGATCTTGTTACAATAAGGAAAGAAGAATGGTATCTCTCATTCTTTGACCTCATGATCAGAAAAAATCAGCTTATAGGCTGATGAGTGGTGAAGACAAATCTAGACCAGGATTTGGCAAACTATGGCACACTGGCCAAATCTGGCCTACTGTCTATTTTTGTAAATAAAGTTTTATTGAAACACTGGCACTCTTATTTGTTTACATATTATCTATAGCTGCTTTGTACTACAGTGACAGTTGAGTAGTTGCCACAGAGAGCAAGTGGACCACAAAGCCTAAATACTTGCTATCTGGACCTTTATAGAAAATGTTTTCTGGCCCTGACCAGTTTGGTTCAGTGGATAGAGCATCGGCCTGTGGACTGAAGGGTCCCAGATTCAGTTCCGGTCAAGGGCATGTACCTTGGTTTCGGGCATATCCCCAGTAGGGGGTGTGCAGGAGGCAGCTGATTAATGTTTCTCTCTCATCGATGTTTCTTACTCTCTATCCCTCTCCCTTCCTCTCTATAAAAAAAACAATAAAATATATTTAAAAATAAAGAAAAATAAAGAAAAAAAAGGAAATGTTTTCTGGACCCTGATTTACCCAGATATGACCCAATTGGATGTATGACAGAAATCTCAGAATGCCACCATCTGTAAGGGAAGGTATGTGAAGAACAGAAAAGAAACAGGGCAATTGGATTAGTTAGAGAGGTTGTCAACTGAAAGTCAAGAAACTTGGGTAATAGTTTCAACCTTACTAGCAGCTAGCTGAATGACCATGGGTAATATCTTCATTCCTTTATTGCTTCTTTATGTGCAAAATTAAAAAAGTTGAATTAAATCAGCCCTATGGTCATTTTATCACTAATATTCTATGATTCTTTGGAAAATAAGCCTAGGGTAGAAAGGAGACAAGACTTGGATTGATATTTCCTTCATACTTTTAAACTCCAATATCACTTTAGCATGTAGGAAAGGCCGGGAAGGGATCCTGGAATGATACAGAGGTAGACTGGAATTTAGGAAGAAAAGCAAAATATACATATTTCCCCCAAAAAACTGGAATAGAATTATAAACTTTGTTAAGACTTTCCAAATTCTAAGGTGAATAAATAGGGTGCATTTTCTAAAGCTATTTTTGGCTTTTTTAACTTATTTTTTTTTTTTTTGAGAGAGAGGGAGAATGAGAGAGAAAGAGAGAAAATCAATTTGTTGTTCCACTTATTTATGCATTTATTGGTTGATTCTTATATGTCCCCTGACTGGGGATGGAACCTGCAAACTTGGTGTATTGGGACAGCACTCCCACCTACTGAACTACATGGCCAGGGCTAATTTTGGCTTTTGTCAACTACAAGAACCACATGGTTCAGATACAAGAGCCAGGCACTAAAAGCATTGAGGAGAATTCCTTTCCGGAGAGCATTGCTAACATGAGATTATGGCAACAGAGCACTCAGGTTGAAAAGTATAAAGAGCCTTTTAGAGAGTTGCTTGGGAGAAATAGATATTAATGTTTAAAATTTACATATATAGCGAGAAACACATACATATTTCTTTTTTATTAATTAAGGTATTACATATGTGTCCTTACCCCCTCATTGCCGCCCCCATTCATGCTCTCACCCCCTTGGTGCTTTAGCTATATATGACTTATATGACTATATCTTTACCTGTCCCCTAGCCTGACATTTAGTAGTAGTTGAATAAACACTTTTGAATGAATAAATAAAAACCACTAGAGTCTCTACATTAGACTACTTACTCTTGGATTCAACAAATGTTTATATTATGGCTAATATTTCGATGATTGGATCCCTTTTCAAGTTACCCCCTTACAGAGAGTAATGAGTTACTTTTAGCACTCCAACTATTATCAATAATGTTTCTGAGATGAAATGCAAGGTGGGAATTTTAGAATTATAGTTTTAGAAGTGACAGGAGCTGGGCGAACCTCTTCACTCTCAGATGTATTTTTTTCTCAGCCTCTTACCCAAGGTCTCAGGGCTAGTTAAAGACAGTTATGAATAAAACCTGTTCTTTATATTCTTAGTTCATTGTTGTTGTTTTTTGCTACACAATACCTTAGCTTACATTTTAGACTTTTATAATGAACTTCTGATATACAGCATCCTTGAATATGGTCAGGAATTTGGGTGTTCTGGTTAATGGCAGTATGGTTCATTTATTCATTCACTTATTTCTCCAATAAGTATTTATTAAACACCAGCCATATTTATTGCAATATGCTATGCTCTCTCATAGACAAAAAGGAAGGAGACATAATCCCTTCCCTTAAGTCACGAGTCTCCTGCAGGAATATTTCTCCGAACCTCTTCTGATGCCCCTCAAGCTTGCCCCCAGCACCATATTATACGGAATGTCCTGTTAACAATTGGTCCATTCCATTAGTCTGTAAGATGCTTGGGGACAGAGACTATATGTTACTAATCATTGGGCATAGCCTGTCCCCTCTAACCCCCAAAGTTATTTAAACTGCATTAACCTGATCTTATGGCATATTTGGGAGAGAAAGATAATAATAAATTGCTTTCCAGTTTAAGACATATGTCATGGACTAAATGTATCTCCCAAATTCATAAATTGAAGCCTTAACTCCCAATACATGGTTTGTGGAAATGGGGCCTTTGGGAGGATATTAGGATTAGATGAGGCCAAGAGGATGAAGCCCTGGTCTTATGGGATTAATCCTTATAAGAAGAGATACAAAAGAGTGATCTCTCTCTCTCTCTCTCTCTCTCTCTCTCTCTCTCTCTCTCTCTCTCCTCTCTCTCTCTCTCTCTCTTCTCTCCCCACCTCCTCCCCTACTAAGGAAAGGCCATAAGGCCATGTGAGGACACAACAAGAAGGCAGCCACTCTCAGGCCAGGAACAGAGTCTTCACCAGAACCATATTGGCCCGTTGATGTCAAACGTACAGCTTTCAGAGTGTGAGAAAGTAAATTTCTGTTGTTTAAGCAGCCCAGTCTATGGTATTTTGTTAGGCAAATACAATGTACATGCAATACTTTTCACATTATAACTATACTGAAAACAAAAAAGTCTTTCACAAAATTATAACATTAAAACTTTGTAGTCTTTCCGGATTTTTGTAAACTTTTCTAGGGAACCAAAGCATCTCTAGTTGGTTAAGACTGACAGTTAATGAAATGCTAGCTAAATAGAGAGACCCCCCTTGAGCAAGAATCATGACTGTATCAGTTTTTTGTGGCTGCTGTAACAAAGTACCACAAACTAGGTGACTTCAAATAACAGCAATTTATTCTCTCACAATTGTAGAGGCCGGAAGTCCAAAGTCAAGGTCTTAGCTAGACTGTGCTCTCTCTGAACGCTCTATGAGATGATTCTTCTTTGCCTTTTCCACCTTAGGCCTCCCTGGGATGTCATATCTCCAGTCTCTGCTGCCAGTTTCACATGGTTAATCTCTCCCTCTGTGTCTATGTCATCTTGCCTCTGTGTATGTCTGTCACTGTGTTTCTTCTCCTCTTCTTACAAGGACCTCAGATTTTGAGTTAGGGCTCACTCTGAGGAACTCATGTTAACTTAATTATATCTGCAAAGACTATTTGCGAAGAAGAACACACCAATATCAGGGGTTCGGACTTCAACATCTAGTATTTTTGGGGAGGACACAATTCAACCCATGCAATGACCTAGTTCAAAATCTTATTTTTACCTTCTTCACACTAATAGCATCAACTTATACTATTTGGGGGCCATGCATTACATGCCAATTATGGGGCTAGATATTTAATTCTTTCATTTTATCTTCTTAAAAAGCCTGAGAGGCGGGAAGTGTTAGCATTGTTAACAGCTGTGAAATTGAGACTCAAGGAGGTCAGACATCCCCCACCAGAAGCTTTACTAAATGGAGCCTGGATTTCACTGAGATGTCACTGATAAGCAGGTTGGTGATCTTAACCACGATGCAAATATTTGTGTTTTACCCATGAGCTTATTAATCAGTTTCAGATTCCCTATGTCTTAAGACTTTAGAACTATTTTCCTAATGTCTGCATTGAGCATTGTCCTATCATATATCCAACCACTATCTAACTGAGGTAGACACATAGATCTATATATATATGCTCTTTCCTGGTTAGGTTCTCTAAAACTCTCTTTCACGTTTTCTTTAGAACAGCTCATCTGTTACACCTTGTCTCATCTTTCCCCTTGTCCTGGTAATCCATACTATCCTTGAAGTGATTTCTAGATGCGAGGTCCGGTCCCAAGGAGAAACTCAATGACGCTTCTATAGGCTTTCTTAGTCCAACCTTAGCCTGAAGTCAGTTTCTGTGTCTAGTGAGCCTAACCCTCATACTTCTATGTTCAGTTACTGCATTTTCAAAGCTGACCTAAGACACTAGGTTAGTCAATTTACCCTGGATTTGGAACTCCACCATGTACGCTGGGGCTTCCTCATCTTTTCCTGCCCCTGAGCCCCAGCCAGAGGCACATCCATGGACCAGCTTCACTTAGCTCTGCATGGATTTCCCCAAGGCACTTGGAAAAATCGTCAAGTTATTTTCAATTGCATTTCTGCAGTTTGCAGCTCTTTGAAAAATTCCAGATTGATTTTTAGCCAAGCAATGCAGCCTCAATCCTAATAAGGTTCAAGCACTGAAAAAGTACAGCGATGAACCATTGATTAAGTTGACACTGCAATCTATTTTCCCCGCCCCTGGTAGGCTGAACTGGCTGCTAGCACTTGCATTTGCTAAATGTTCCAGGCTTTTGTCTTCATGAATAATCTTCTCTGAAACCAGAGCCGGTCCTGTGTTGGGTTGCTCTGTCTGGGTATCTGTCAGTGCCTCTTTCCAAGGGTGTGAAAATGAAAGCTGAGGAAATTAAGGAAAGTATACAGGGAATTCACTAATCTAAAAACCTAGTGTCCTTCTCAGCTACTGTGCACAGTCCCAGCTTTAGAGCGGAGAGGGAAGACTGTGGTTGGAAAATGAACATGTCCACAGGGAAATAAGACAGCAGGAGAGCACACAACTGAGTGAGTGTCACGTTTAGGGCATGAGTGGCCTTTCCACATTAGGAAAGTGTCCCTGGACAGTGCAGTTCTGTTGCAAACATAAATCACCAAGATATACAACATTGGGTCGTCTTCCCTCCATCCTAATTCATCCCCTTTCTCATCTTTGAAATCATGTGCTTCCATTTGAATCAGTCTTGAAACTGCTGTGTGATCTTGGGAATGGCATTCACTTATCTCAGCTTCAGTATCTTCATCTCTAAAATGGGTAGATTACTGGCATCACTGCATAGAGTATTGCCATGATTAAATAAGCTAGTGGGTAGAGTGAGTCTAGCATATAGTGAGCATTCCATGAATTAATAATAATGAAGCCAGGTTGAAACAGATAAAATCATGTTGAAAATCAACTAATTTTAACCAATATTTTTTTTCCTCTTTATACTGGTATATAAATGAATGGGTAAATATACGTGGAATGGTTCATTCCCACAGTGGGAATGGGTGTGAGGGGACAGCCTGACAGAGAGATCCCCTCATGGAGTAGATAGCCAGACTCTCAATGTCAGTGATATGTCTCTGCATCAGCAATGGCAAGATGAAATAAGTGACTGGGGAAAAGGCATATTTATTCTTCACAAGCTGCCCAGCCCTGGCCACTCCTTCTCAGCTAAGGCATCCTCCCTGCTTCCTTCCCTTCAGGGTGATTTCTAGTCACATAACAGTTGTCCTAGCAAAGCAAATATTAGGTCTTTCCAAGTCTCTTGTAGCCACATTTTAACCATCTGCATAGAGTCAACATGCACATATATCTATACATATAGTCACTCTCCTATGAATATTTATGGAGAGTATATAAATGCTTCCCACACAATCCTTCACATAATAGGAGAAGAATGGTGACCTGATCGCTCAACTCCATCAGAATGCAAATTATCTCACCCCGGACATGTAATTGCTCAAATACACACGTCCTAGAGAGCTGATTCTCATGTGGAGCACGGTCACATTCCATACTCTCTCATCAGTCCACCCCTCCAATAATAGTCCCCCAGTCGTCTCCCACCAGCTCTGTCCCTATCTCCCGACTGTTCTGAAAAACTGCAACAGGCATGTTTGTGCATCCTAAAACATCGTGTATGCCCAGGGAAGCTTGGCTCAGACTCTTGATAAAGTGGTTGCCTTAAGAGATGGAGGCAGAAGGAGTTCTTTCAACCAGCACTGTCCAAGAGCACGTTCTTTGAGGGTAGAAATGCTCTTGATCGGTGCTGGCTAGTATAGTAGCCAATGGCCACATGTGGATATTGGGAACTTGAAATGTGGCCAGTGGAAATGAGGTGTTGGATTTTTAATTTAATGTTAACTAGTTTAAATTTAAATAGACATCTGGAACTAGTGTTTACTAAGTTGCCACTTAGAAATTAGGCAGCCCAATATCCTGCTTTTGAGGAGGTGAATAGGAAGTAGATGGAGAAGTAGGTGCAATGGATTCAGGTGGATGTTGAAAACAGGTTACATCCTGTTTCTGTTCTAACACACTCAGTGTCTGAATATTCAAGATCTGATAGCCTGAGGAAAAAACTGAAGATTTTAGATGACTTATCTATTCCTTATCCATTTACTGAGAGCTTTAATGTGTCATTTTATAGCCTCAACATGCCAGGAAGTGGGGATGAAGAAATAAATAAAATAACAGCTCAGCCTTTGCCCATAGAGTGTATATATTCAGAACATGAGATAGGAACACATCAGAATAATTTTATATAGTAGATTGTAGAAGAGCAGCCATGAAAAATAACAAAAGTGTCATTACATGTTTGAGAGATAACATTAATTCCAATTGCTGTGAAAAGTTCAAATTCAGTCTGGTCTTCACGAAATATAAAATATGACTCCATAGATTTAATGCACTTTTAAAAAATGATAATCAAACATTGACCACTGTTTCTATTTTTCAATGCTTTGATCATTCCTCTGCCAAGTGTCTGTGTTGTCTCTCCAGGGTCAGCTAGCATGGAAAGTCCTTGCTTTGCGGTCTCAGAAGCCTGAGATGTTTGGGGTGAGATAAGTAACCCAGGAGTGGTTTCTCTGCATAGCTTCTGAACTGTCACCACATTGTTATTATTTATAGACCAAACAAATATCCCAGAGTGACGACAGCTGTGTATTCAGCCTGCCCTATTCAAGATAAGTCAGAACTCTAAATATTTACAAATATATTGCCCTTCAATGACTGCTTCCAGTGACAACAGACCTATCGCCAGCACAAACTACACGAATATATCATTCTGCTGTTCTGGCGGATGATTTTTTTCTAAGAGCCTCCTTCCCCTGCCATCTTTCCTGTCTTGTCTCCTACCTCTATTTATTCCATAGTAGTTACTGACTGATTAGTGTTTGCCATGCTGGAAATGCAAAAATAAAAACAATTAAGCTTCAGTCTCTTCATTTATAGAATTTACAGAACCATTAGGGCAGTTTTTCCTAATGGTTAGGATTATATGCTTTGGAGTAGGTGGATGCATCATTCTTAACTACTTATGCAATCCTGAGAAAGTCACACTTTTATGCTTTAGTTTCTTTTACCATAAAATGAGAGTAGGGAAGTGTGTACTTTCAAGGGTTACAGTGAAAATTATGTAGATAATGCATATAAAGCTCTCAATACTTTATCATGGAATATGATCAGTAAATGTTAGTCTCTACTATTGTTGTTATTAATCTGATTAACTTCCCAGGGCTTTTTACAGGTATGTTGAACTAGATAATGTTTTAGAAAGCTTATCTATGCCCCACACTTTTATTTCAATTCACGATATTTTTCATATTTCTGTTATAGCACTTTAGAGGTTATTTACATGTTATTATTTATATCTCCAATTTCCCCAAATAGACAATGTGCTACTTGAGGGCAGGGACTTTGAGTCATTCATCTTTGTTTAGCAACAAAATATCTGGCCCTTGGTCAGCACTGAAGAAGTATATACGGGATTTTTCTTTGCTAGTTTTGAGACGCTTACAGTGAATTGTGGCGGGGGTGGGGGGGTGGGGGGGTGGGGCAGAAGTAATGCTGTCACCTGCATGAGTAAGTTAGAACAATTGGGAAGTTCAGTATACATATTCAGTTTCTCCTTCCTCACTCACCAATCAGGGGTCACCCCATTTGTCTAGGGTAAAATAAAAGAAGTTGGGTAGAGAAGCCAGGACTGACAGATTAATGGAATCACTTTGACATGGAAAAAATCATTAGGATTGGGAAGACCAGTTACTCCCTACTGGAATGATTAGAATACCCATTTTAGAGATAATTAATCTTAAAGATGTTTAAGGCCTTGCTCAAGCTGTTAAGTTGCACATCTAGGATGGGAGCTTAGGCTGAGAGAATTCAGATCTAAACTACTGCAGAGAGGGCCTGTACTATTTTCATCTTTAGTAATGTGAACCTTTAAAGGGGAAAAAAAAGGCACCTAATAAGAAGGGCTCCTGGTGGCTAACAGGGCTCAAGTAAGAAAGCAGAGCCTAGCAGCCATTTCTGCACAGGGGCCTCTCATGCAAACTGCACTTTGTGAAGTGCCTGCCTGCACTATGTTTCTGCCATCTGAGCCAGTACTTACTAAGGAGTTCCTGGAGTCCTATTTCACCCAATAGGACTGAGCTTTCCCCATCCAATTGGAGCTGTGCAGCTCTGACCAATCAGAATGGCTCTATTCTGACCGATCAGACAGTGCCTTTCCAAGGAATCAAGCAGTGAGGATTTGGAGTCCTCATTTGCATGAGGATGGATCAATCAGGAACAAGGCAGTGGGACTTTTGTT
The DNA here is from genome assembly GCF_964212035.1 of Myotis nattereri. Lineage (NCBI taxonomy): Eukaryota > Metazoa > Chordata > Mammalia > Chiroptera > Vespertilionidae > Myotis > Myotis nattereri. The sequence continues at coordinate 58,842,561 of NC_138084.1, read as the reverse complement.
CATACAAGCTAACTCCCCTCTGGCTACAGAGTGCATTTCCCACCAAAGATGGAAGAACCAAGTCCTCATCTTTTCAGCTAAAGCTGAAACACTGATGATGCCTCCTCAATGATGCCTCCCAGGAGTTGAGTCGACCATTGTGGAGCACAGCTGCCTAGCTGAAGGCGGGCGTGGTCTCAGGGCTGCAGGACCTCAGGACAGCCACACAGCTGTGCCATTTTCACAGCCATGCTGTTTCACTGTTGAGCAGTTTGTGCTGAATAAAGTTTCCTTCTTCAGTGCACTTCAGATCGGGGATTCCTATTGGTATTGAATTGGCACCAATTACCATCAGTTGACAGTATCTCCTTCATTCATAGGCTAAATAATTTTTTTTTGAATTCACTACTGTGTGGCAGGCACTTTCATAGCCCACAGAACAAGGAAGTCTTTGATGTTCTGTCAAAATGGTATAGTCCCATTCCTCCTTGTCCTCCCTCTTACAACTAAAAAACCCTGGTCGTAACACAACAAACCAGGCCAGAATGTCTGAAAGATGAAAAGAAGGAGGACTCTCCAGTGATGTTGGGGCTTGCGGAACAGCATAGTGATACGTTCCCTGAGTTTCTTTATTGCCTCCAAAATGTTCCCAACAGAGTCCTGCAGAATCCTCCATCCCAGAACTGCCAACAGATGCAGACAAAAGTCTCCAATCTGTTCCCCTTAGCCAAAGGACTATGAAAGGGGTGGCCTAACACCAGAAAATGGTTGTGGCAATATGCACCTTAGTCCAGTTAAACATCAACAGAAAAATCATACCATCCCTTCTCCACAGTTACTTCCACTCCCTGGCCTATGTCCTGTGGTAGCAGATATTTTGCACCAATTTCCCATTAGCTGATGTCAGCTGGGCAGAGCAGGGACCTCTTCTTCTATTTTCTGTTTGGCAGAGTAGGTAGCAGCACTCCAACTCAACTACAAGATGGTATGAGTGAGCTGATTAAGTAGCTGGTTTCTCATCTCCCACCCAGCAGAACCAGGCAGTGCTCTGATATCCCCACCAGCTTGGCATCATTGGGGTCCATGGGCAAGATGAGTCTCCACCTCTACCTGGCATCAATGAGACTGAACAGGTGGTATAAGTTGGGGGTGGTAAGCATTTCATTTTCCACACAGCCATGCTAGTGGGTCCCTCCCCCTCTCTGTAGCAACAAAGTCTTATGAATCGGCCCTCTGCTTACCCCTACTTGGTGGTAATGGGCACAGAGTCAGGGCCTGATATTGCCCCCTACTTGGAGACAACAAGGCAATATAGTGTGACCATTGGTGCCTCATTTTTAAAGAAAGGAACCAGCAGAGCAAAGCAGGGAGTGGAAAATCTGCCCCACCAATCTGTAATGGGACAGTACAACTCAGTGCCACTCTTATGCCAGATGATGTTGGTGGGGCCCATCTGCCCTTGTGTTACACCTCAACAGAGGGACAAACTACTAGAAGAAAAATATTAAATCAATTCCAGAGTGTCATAATATAATATCTAATATGTCCAGGATACAATAGAAAATCACTTGTCATACCAAGAACCAGGAATATCGCAGCATGAATGAGTAAAGACAATGAACAGAAACCAACCCTGAGATGAATTAGATGTCAGAATTATCTGACACAAAGTTTAAAACAACCATCATAAAAATGCTTTAACAATGATCCTGGAACAAAATAAAAATATAGAAAATCTCAGCAATGAAATAAAAGTTATAAAAAGAACAAAAGGGAAATTAGACAACTGATATATACAACTACTAAAAGTTAAAAAACAAAAAAATAAAAACATTTATTGTATGGTCTCAAAAAGTAGAATGGAGATGACAGAGGATAGAATTAGTAAACTTGAAGATAGATCAATAGAATCTACCAAATCCAAATATGAGAGAAAATGGGCTAAACAACATCATCAATAACAAAACAAACAATCTCAGGCACCTGTGGGACAATAAATTTAAAAAAAAGAAGACTTCAAACATTTATATCATTAGAGTTTCAGAAGGAGAGGAAAAAGTGGTACTAAACCAACTTACACCATACCAAAATAAACTAAAAATGGATAAAGAACTTAAATGTAAGATGTGCAACCATTAAAATTCTAGAAGAACCAGTGGCAGAAAAATCTCAGACTTCTCTCATAGCAATATGTTTATGGATACATCTGTACGACAATGAAAACTAAGGAGAAAATAAACAAATGGGGCTACATCAAAATAAAAAGCTGTGCACAGCAAAAGAAACCATCAACACAATAATAAGAGAGGCCACTGCATGGAAGAACATAATTGCCAATGATACATCCAATAAGGGGTTAACCTCCAAAATTTATAGGGAACTCATACAACGTAACAAAATGAAGATAACCAATCCAATTAAAAATGGACAAAGGACCTAAATAGACAAATCTCCAAAGTAGACATACAGAAAGCCAAAAGGCATATGAAAAAATGCTCAATGTCATCAATCATCTGAGAGATGTAAATCAAAATGACAATGAAGTACCATCTCACACCTGTCAGAATGGTTATCACCAACAAATCAACAAATGACAAGTGTTGGCGAGGATGTGGAGAAAAAGGAACCCCTGTGTACTCTTGCTGGGAATGCAGACTGGTGCAGCCTCTGTGGGAAACAGTATGGAGTTTTCTCAAAAAATTAAAAATGGAACTCCTATTTGACCCAGTGATCCCACTTCTAGGAATATATCCTAAGAAATCAGAAACACCAATGAGAAAGAATATATGCACCTCTATGTCCATAGCAGCGCGATTTACTAGCTAAGATTTGGAAATAGCCTAAGCACCCATTAACAGATGAGTGGGTTAAAAAACTATGGCACATGGAATACCACGATGCTGTTAAAGAGAAAGAACTCTTACCATTTGCAACAGCATGGATGGACCTGGAGAACATTATGCTAAGGAAAATAAGCCAGTCAGAGAAAGATACATATCACATGATCTCATTTTTATGTGGAATCTAATGAACAACATGAACTAATGAACAAAAATAGAGCCAGAGACATAGAAGCATCAAAAAAACTGTCAAACCTCAGAGGGAAGGCAACAGAGGGTGAGTGGGTGCAGAGATCAACCAATGAACTCATATGCATATATGCATAACCCGTGAACACAGACAATAGGGGGGTGAAGGCCAGTGGTGGGGCCTGAGAGAGAGGTCAATGGGGGAAAAAAGAAACATATGTAATACTTTCAACAATAAAGACATTTTTAAGCAAAGAAATTAAAGCTACAGGGTGAAAAAAAGGAGTGGTACTTAAGTATTTTTAAAAAATAATGACCAAAACGTCCCAAGTTTGGCAAAAGACTATAGATTCCAGGTGAAAAAACCTCAAATAGGATAAACCCAAATAAATTCATGCAAAGGCACATCATAATTAACCCCTGAAGTTAAAGAAAAGATGGAAATCAGTCATAGAGGAATGATGCATCACTGGCCAGGGAACACCTAGTAGAATGGCAATGGGTTGGTTCCTCATCCGGAACTATGGAGGCCAGAGGAACTGCTATAGCAGCCTTTGAGTGCTGAAAGAAAGGAACTGACATGCATGAGTTCTTTGTTCAGTGAAAACTCCTTCAGGAATAAAGGGGAAAGAAAGACATTTTTAGATGAATGAAAACAAAGAGGATTTGTTGTGAGAAAACCTCTCTTTGAAGAATGGTTACATAGGTGGGTTGAAAGTGAAAGAATAGGAAAAGTTACACCATGCAAACACTGATTTAAAAAAAAGTGGTGCTAATATCAGATAAATTAGACTGTACAGCAGAAAACAGCCTTTGTCCCCTTTAAGAGATATTAACTATTTACATGTTAATTCATTGTTATTGAATGTTACATATTCAATTTTCAGCCAGATCATGGGTTTAAAGATACAATTAAGCAATAATTTAAAAGTTAATCTCTTTTGAAATATAATCACTTCACAATATTTATTTCTAATGTGTATTTAGCTTTGTATATGTGTCCTTGAGTGATGTGGCTGATAGGGAAATTCCATGTACAGTGTGGTGTAATGGCATTTTGAGCTGTTTCTAAAATATAGGGAAGGGATCTTTTGAGTGTCAGACACTTTCATTTGATTTATTGAAGCATAGATGGATAAGACAGATAGGGTCCCTCCCTTCAAAGAAATTAAGGTGAGGTTGATTAGGCAGTGATGAATTTGTGGGGTTGGGTAATAGGGTAATGGTGAGGTCAGATTAAGAGGAGTTAGAAAAGTGATTGATAAAGGATTACCCATTGCCTTGATTTTGTTTGTTTCCATGTTCGTCGTGAAAATTGATATATTTAATGATGGAATTCTCTTCTAATAACTACTCTATTTGCAATAGTGATTCTTTAGAAATACATTAAAGTTTATCCTATCTAATCTAATAAAAGAGAAACATGCAAATTGACCATACCTCCACTATGCCCACAAGCCACGCCCACCAGCCAATAAGGAGCAAATATGCAAATTAACCCAACTAAGATGGTGGTGGTCACAGAGCTGGAGCAAGCAGGAGGCTTGGATTGCCCCCAGCAATGGAGGAAGCCAAGCTTTCCGCCTGCCCTGCCAGCCCTGAGCTCCGCTCAAGGCTACGAAGTTTCAATTATAGAAGATAAATAAATCCCAGATACCTGCTTCCAGCCTGTGGCCATGGCTAGCCTGAAAATGGCCATCAGCCTCTCACCCAGGCTGGCCAGGCACCTCAGTGGGACCCCCACCCTTATCCGGGACACCCTTCAGAGCAAACCAGCCAGCCTCCATCCATGCACCAGGCCTCTATCCTATATAATAAAAGGGTAATATGCAAACTGACCCTAACAGCAGAAGGACTGGGAATGACTGGTCACTATGACACACACTGACCACCAGGGGGCAGATGCTCAATGCAGGAGCTGCCCCCTGGTGGTCAGTGTGCTCCCACATGGGAGCTCTGCTCAGCTACAAGCCAGGCTGCCAGCTGCCAGCACAGTGGTGGTGGCGGGAGCCTCTCCCACGTTCTGAGCAGCGCTAAGGATGTCCGACTGCAGCTTAGGCCTGCTCCCTGCTGGCAAGTGGACATCCCCCGAGGGCTCCCGGGCTGCCAGAGGGATGTCTGACTGCCAGGTCAGGCCCGATCCACTGGGGAGTGGGCCTAAGCCAGCAGGTGGACATCCCCCGAGGGATCCCAGACTACGAGAGGGCACAGATCGGGCTGAGGGACCCCCCCCTCCCATGCACAAATTTTTGTGCACCTGGCCTCTCATAATAAATAAAATAAAACAGTGCTTTTTTTCTCCAATGTAGTTACACCTATGTAAAAATATTCATGCATAAGGACAAAGGCTGAAAGGAAAATTGGGCCTATGAAAATAGCTAATCTCCTGGGGTGGTGGCATTGAGGGTCATTTGTGATTTCTTCTAAGTGAGCTTTATTGATATAATGTGCTCTTTAGAATAAGTAGAAATCAGCAGGAAATGGGTCTGCTGAACCCAGAGAAGGAACAAAAGTCTCATGAATTCTGCTGACTGTGAGCGTGGACACCAGGCCCATGCCTACTTGGGGATGTGGCTCTATGTGGCAGAGTCTGCCCTTGGCTGAGTGAGGCTCACACTTTAGGACCTACTTGTGAATTGCATGTGAATTGGTCTGTCCTCCACTCCATTTATCAGAAGAACAGCTCTAATATTAAAGATGTTTCATATTTGCACATTTCCAAGCATGTTTATGTCATTATCAATCTTTAGGAGAATGCTGTGAGATAGGCATGAGAGGGGGTTATGCCTGCATTTAACAGACAAGGAAACTGAGGCATACAAAGACTCTACAACTTAGTATCTATGGAATGTTTGGTAGTAAACCCATCTCTCAGTTTCCTCATCTATAAAATAATGATGACAATATCATTTAAATCATAAGGAAATTTATGTAATTAAAGAAATCACATATAAATTACTTTGAACAGAGTCTGGCACATTGTAAGGATTCAACCAATGTTAGCTATTATTATTTACTAAGTATTCATATCATTACGTTACATAACTGCCTATGTTTATTTAATCGGCTGGTGTGGTCAGGACTGCAGCCCTCTTTGCCAGCTTTCCTTGGTCCTAGACTACTTGAGAAAGCAGCATGGTGAAGAAGGAAAGATATGGGCATTGTAGCTAAGAGAAAATTCTTATTTAAATCTTAATTTCTTACTAAGCTATGAGACGTTGGAAAACTCTCTGCATCCTGATTTCCTCATGTTTAAGATGAAGACAATGCTGATATCACTGGTTTGGGTCTTAGCCTAGGTTCTCTGAAATACAAGGCCCATGTAAAAGATGAATTCCCTGTGCTTTATCTGGGAGATGCCTTCCCAGGGACTGAGAGTGAAAAGGGAAGTGAAGCAGGAAAGAAAGGGGTATTATGTAACAAGATACTATACTTTACAGGCCCCTGCAGCATGATTTACAGAGACACCGTCAGTCACTTGGCAGGTGGCCTTATAGGATATTTCCAGACAAATGAGGCTGTGCTTCCAGACTGAGCATCAGTAAGAGGAAGGGAGCGGGAATTCATCTGCTGGCTTCCTTCTGAATCCTGTCTACAACTGGTCACAATTTTTCCCTCAGAGGAATCAACTTTGGCAGCAGCTCAGAAAGTCAGATCCCATATCCTGTTGCATGGAAGTTTTTCACAATCTGGAAGTAGATATGGTGGAAGGAGTTAGCAACTAAAGAAATTAGTCAAGTTAGCTTGTGGAAGCAGGACCTCTAAGATCTGCTGGTTTTGTGATTTGTTTCCTTATGGCAGTGCCAAACTCGGACCAAGTAGCCAAGGGGTCCAGGAATCTCAGGAGGCCCATAAGATGTGCCTGTTGTACCCGCAGATGGTGAACTAGGGTGTAGGAGTTGTCTTAGCTCAGGCTGCTGTAATAGGATACAAATAGAGTGGGTGACTGATAAACAGCAAAAACTTATTTTTCACAGTCCTGGAGGCTGAGAGTTCAAGATAAAGGCTACAGTAGATTCTGTATTTGGTGTGGGCCCATTTCCTAAGTAATAGATGGCCATCTCCTCATTGTGTGTGCACCTGGTAGAAGAGAAAAAGGAGCTCTCTGGTGTCCCTAAATGGGTACTTACCCCATTTATGAAGGCTCTACCCTCATGACCTAATCACCACCCAATACCCTCACCTCCTAATATCACACTGGGCACCGGATTTCAACATGTCCATTTGGGGAAGATATAAACCTATAGCTGATAGCTTGGCTGCACTAATATTAGTTACTAGAGTTGTCCACTCTATATTGAATAGTGGTGGCAACAGGGAGATGGCACTGCTGCCAAGAACTCTTGGAGGCACTTTGAAAACCACAACAGACTGCACATAGCAGATATTCTTAGAAATAACATCATCCACCAACGTGTGCACTGAAGGCGAGGTCTTTGCAAGTTCATGTGCAATGCTTTATTCCCTTAGCAATGGTGGGAGGAGTTAGCAGTTACAGAACACCTGGCGGTCTGGCAGGAAAAGAACAGTAGCTAGTAGCAAGAGCATAAAACAGCAACAAACCTATGGCTTAAAAAATGCTTACAAATTTAGAAGCTGCTGTCTCCCATAGTGCAGATTATATTTTCCTAAAATAGTCACACCAATATGTGTCCTATCCCAGATGGCTTGCTTACTGCGTGGCACTGATGCTTGTATCCTTGGAGGTGAATTCTAGGTTTCCAACTCTTAAAACTGGGGAGAACGTTGTAACTGCCTCAACCCATAGAATGCATAGGAAGTGATACTGTGTTTTTTAAGACTGGACCATAAAAGGGGAAACCGTTACCCCCACCCCACCGTGGGTTCTTTCTCTTGGGACAGGCCTCTGGAGACCCCGAGCTAACATTTAAAATCCAGCTCCCCAGAAGCTGCTTGCTGGAGAGATTATGTAGAGAAAACAAACTACAGAGAGAGAGAAGAGCGAGAGTGAGAGAGAAGCGCGAGAACGAGAGAGAAGAGCGAGAGAGAGAGATATGAGTTGTCGCATCTGTTTCAGCCTCGGGCGTTGGGGTCTTCCAGACCAGTCACCAGACACAGGAGGGAAGAAGTACTGAGATGACACCAGCCTTAGCCACCACATGACTGCACCGTGTGAGTGAACAGACCCACACAGCTGAGCTGCACCCAGTTCCCAGGCCATAGAAACTGTGAGTGAGAAATCACTAATTATTGCTGTTTTCAGTTGCTAAGTTTGGGGTAATTTGTTTGCATTATATAAGCTGGAACACCTGTGGTGTCCCACGTGCTTTGATTAGAAGGCTGTCGCTATAGCTGTTTAAAAAGTGTTCCTTTTCCTTTTATTTTATTTAAAATGTTTAGCCCTAACCATCTACACTAATAAAAGAGAAAAATGGTAATTGGCGTACGGCGATACCTTTTTCATTGGCTAATCAGGGCTATATGCAAATTAACTGCCAACAAGATGGCGGCTAATTTGCATATATAGGCACAGTGCAGGGAGGCGAAAGGGAAAGCAGGAAGAAGCCCCCTGCCACTGACAGTGATCGGAAACCCAGGGGGAAGCTAAGAGCTGGGGGGCAGGGCAAAGGCGGCCCTGGGGCCGCCTTTGCCCTGCCCCCCAGCCATGATCGGAGAATCAGGTGCCTTTGCCGCTCTGGCCAGTGATTGCAGGAAGTAGGGGTGGAGCCAGCAATGGGAGCTGGGCACGGTCGAAGCTGGCAGTCCCAGGAGCTAGGGGTCCCTTGCCTGGGCCTAAAGCGAAGCCCACGATCGTGGGGCCACTGCAGGTCCCCGCTGCCACTGCGAGTCCCCGCTGCCTGGGCCGGATGCCTAGGCCAGAGGCGTTAGGCCTGGGCAGGGGCGGAGCCTGCAACCGCGGGGAGCTGGGGGTCCCCTGCCCAGGCCTGACACCTCTGCCAGAGGCCTCAGGCCTGGTCAAGGGGCCGATCCGGTGATTGGTGATTGGAGGGTGATGAGGGTCAACTCCTCTGGCTGAGGCATCAGGCCTGGGTGGGGGGCGGAGCCGGGGATTGGGGGGATATGATGGTCCCCTTGCCCAGGCCTGAAGCCTGGGTCAGAGGCGTCAGGCTTGGGCGGGGGGTAGAGCAAGCGATCAGAGGGAGATGGAGGTCCCCTGCCCAGGCATGATTCCTGGGCCAGAGGCCTCAGGCCTGGGCGGGGGCCAGAGCCAGTGATCGGGGGGAGATGGGGGTCCCCTGTCCAAGCCTGACACCTCTTGCAGAGGCGTCAGGCCTGGGCAAGGGGCCGATCAGGCGATCGGCTGGTGATGGGGGTCAATGCCTGAGGGTTCCCAGTATGTGAGAGGGGGCAGGCTGGGCTGAGGGACACTCTCCCCCACCCCCCCACACACACCCAGTGCACGAATTTTGTGCACTGGGCCCCTAGTTTTGTTAATAATCAAATACGTATTGAGTGCGTACACTTTGCCAAACTGTGCTGGTTGCAAGAGGTGCAGAGTGACAATGTGAGTCACTGACTTCTGGAAACTTAGAGCCCAGTTGGGAGGGGAGAAGATGCCAGCTAGCATGTGATGCAGAGAGCCTCACACTCTTTCAAAGCTCTTCTATGTCTCCTTTTGGGGAAATAATCATTTTTGCACTAGGCCTAGTCTGATTTACATTAAACTAATGAAGCTCAGGCTTCAGAGTCCTTCAATTTTGTAATAAGTCTTTTCAACATCCTCTCTGCAATCACCAGGTTTTATATATTTATAGGTATTATATATTACATATATTGTTGTGTAATTTGAAAAAATAGGGTATTGTAACTAAAAAGCATTTGCAACTTGTATATATCTCTTCCTACTCTGCCTTTTCTTCCATTGTTCTCCTCTTATCGGGTGGTGTTGGAGAGTCCATGACATTTTTGATAATGGCTAAAAGCAGGTTAGGTTGAGGGTAATTTTGGTTTGAATGTAGTGGGTCTTACCTACGTGGGTCTCAGTTAACTCTCTATAAAGTTATTGCTGGTCACCCTGGGTGTGGGACTGTTTCCAGGAATACTGCTGCCTGCTGTGCGGACTGACCAAGTGTCATGACACAGAAGGTCAGAACCAGAAGTTATCTTGTGATAAAAACACATCCTGTATAGCCAGCCCCACCACTGGGAGTGCTTGGGTAGTAGAAGAGAAGCAAGGTTCAATATATATGGAGCCAGACGCTGCTGTGGAAAATTCTTTAAACATGAGACATTAAATAGTAAGCAAAATATACAGTTCTCATTGACACCTGGCCAAAGATAAGTCCTCCCCTATCAGGGAAAGTCTAGTAATGCAATATATTCATTTTTATTTTATTATTAATTTTTTAATTCTCTCCTGAGAACATGCAGACAGAGAGAGAGACAGACAGAGAGAAACATCGATGTGCGGGAGAAACATCAATCAGTTGCCTCTGTACGTGTCCTGACCAGCCATCGAACCTGCAACCTAGTCATGTTCCTGGACAGGGAATTGAACCAGCAACCTTTTATTGTACAGGACTATGCTCAATCAATTGAGCCACACTGGCTGGTCAATGTATGCAGTTTTAAACACAAATGACTAAAGCTGGTAAATAGCTCAAACACTGCAAAATCTAGAAAAGGAGCATGATACTTTTATTATTTAATATCAACTCAGCAAGAAAGTAAAATCTTTTGCCAATGTCATTATATTATTCACTCTTCTCCATTAATTGGATTATCAAACAACTTAGAAGTCTAGTTATCAGTGCTATTCAATATTCATCTCTGCCGCTTATAAATTTACTGCCTTGGGTATGAGCTGAACAGATTATTTTTATAAGTTTTGATAGTCTCTATGTCAAAACAGTTTCTATTGACTCCAGTGCTTATCTTGTTTGTTTTCTTTCATATTTCATTAGCTTTTAATTTGATTTTCTTCATTCTTTAATAAGTAAATATAAGACAGCAAAGAAGGTCTGCTTCCATGTTGACCAAATTGTGTGTAACTTCTCATTTCCTTTAAATTTGTAATCCTCATAATATTTTTTATCATTGTAAATAAATATTCACTTTTATACCTAATTTTTAAATACTTTTTTATTAAAGAAGGGCATCAAACTATAGAAGCTTCAGGCTCATATACCTGGGTCTATTCCTGACTGGACATTGAAGCATGTCTTCTTTGGGGAATTCTGCCCTGATACCTGAAGCCTGAGTTAAGCACCCCCTTAATTCTCAAATCATCCCGTGCTGATCTCTAGAGATCACCACTTTGAACCAATACATAGTTTTTCTTTTAAAGCTTATAAGACTACTAGAGACCCGATGCACGAAATTCATGCCATGGCCTTGGCCCCCACCGTGGCTGCAGCTGCCTCTGCATTGGCCCCCACCTGCTGAGGCTTTGTCTGGAAGGAGGGACGTCTGGAAGGACATCTGGTCTAATTAGCATATTACACTTTTATTATTATAGATGAGATAGCATGAATGTCAATTTTATGTGTCAACTTTGCTAGGATATGGTTGGTGGGTTAAATACTAGTTGAGATGTCGCTGAGAAAGTATTTTGTAGATGTGATTAACATCTATAACCAGTGACTTTAGGTAAAGGAAATAATGTGGGTAGACCTCATTAAATACTTTAAGAGCAAAACTAAAGTTGCTTGGAGATGAAGGAATTCTGCCTCAACAGTGTAACATAGAAATCCTGCTTGAGTTTCCAGCTCACTGACATGCTCTGGGGATTAGGATTTATAGGCCATCATAGTCCTGTGAGCTAATTCAAATCAATCTCTCTCTCTCTCTCTCTCTCTCTCTCTCTCTCTCCATTATCCTATTGATTGTGTTTCTCTGGAGGACCCTGACTGGAAGAGGTAATAATTGTCAGGATTTTATGGAAAATAAACCAGATTAGCAAGTAAATGATCTCAGGACTCAGAGCTGGTATGGGCAGACCAAGTCTATAGACCCTTTTCTTTCTACTCTGCAACACTGATTCTTTCTGGAGTCAGAAAACCTTCTTGGTCCAACTTTGTCTCATTGCATTGAGTGATCTTGGAAGCTTGGTACCCATCCTCCCTTAATCTCTCTTTCCTGTGTGTCAAGTGTGCTAACAATGGCTCTTATCCTACAACAGGGCTACTTTGTTATTCAATGAGAGGTATAGATGAAAAGCAAAACAACTATACAAGTTTTGTTGTTAAATAAGATGTGAACTTCATGACTTTTCACAAAGAGTCAGTAGTAAATATACTAAAACGATTGTGCTCTCATATACTTTGTTTAATTATTAAAGCACACATGGTTAAATAAGTATTACATCCATTTTGAAGATTAGGAATAAACACACAGAGGTGTCCAAAGTAATATAGTCAGATAACAATAGAGCTGGGGCATTCTTTACTATATGAAAGTAGAAGAAAAAATACCATAAAAGTTTAATCCATTTGAACCCTGAAACCATTGCCATAAAAAATTTCCTACATTGCAGGAAGAAATGTCTTGCATTCAGATCACTTTTCTTCCCTAAAGGGAGCAATTATAATTTCAGTGATTAAGCTTTTAGAGTTGGCATTTCCATTTGGAAGACTCTGTGTCTGATTCACCTGCCACCACAAAGCTAAAGCTATCAAGCATGTGCTGCCCAGCTGGCTGAAGAAGATTAAACTCCAGAAAGGTATTTCAATAAAATTTAAATAATTCACACTTTGCCTCCTTCTGAATGGCAAGGCCGCTCAAGTGCAAGAGGAAGAACAAGCAGTGAAGTCTTCAACAGAAGACTGAATGATGGAGGGAAGACTATCCAGAATCTGATTTTGTATGTAGGCTGTGGCTGACAAAGGGAGTTGATGTCTTTCCTTTATAAACCTCTAAACTAACTACTCTTATAAACTATTTTAAAATTAAAATGCACAGAGAAGATAGATTGAATTGAGACTAGAATTTGGTTACCATATTTTTAGGGTGATATCGATGAACCAGAGCAAATTTCAGCATTGTGAAGACACTGTTGGAAGAGGGACAGTTAAGGAGCTGGAGGTGTCCAGCCTGTTGCAGGCTTAGGGGAAATAAGAAAACTGTTTTTCTATCTGAGGGGTAGATGTTTAGCTCCAGAGGTGGAATATAAAGGGAAGCAGATTGAAATCCTTTGTAACAAAGAGCACTGCCCATTCATGGAGCAGGCTGGTGTGTGGAGCAGGGCTCCTTGGTACTGAAGGCAGTGTTCAGAATGGTGACCAGGGATGCTGCTGTCTGCATTCCTACTTTGGGACATGCAGTGTTAGACTGCACACGATGTAAGGTCTCTTCTATTGCTAATATTCAAAGATAAAATGTTGGTTGGAACTGTTTCCATTCAAAATATGCTCCAGCGTGAATCTGTTTAAGCAGAAAACCATGATTTGCTCATTTAAGTTTGTCTTAAGGGGAATTAGTATGCACTAAAGAACTTTTACAAATTTATACAACCTTATTTCTAAGTCTCAGATTATTCATCCATAGAATGGAATGAATATGGTGCCTACTTCATGTGACTGTTGCGAAGATTGGTTTTAGATGATGCACATAAAGTGTTGAGTGCCTTGCACAGGATATTTTCCCAATAAGTGTCAATCATTATTGTTGTATGTATATTTATTCCACCTTATAACCTTGTGAGACTAATGATGTCATTCTCATCTTAGAAAGGAGGCATCAGAGGCCTAGGTCAAGTTAATTGCTTTAGTCCCCGTCATTGGAGAGATGTGGAAATGGAAGTGAAATCCATGTCTTGGTCACACCAAAGCCACGACAGGTTCTTTAGTACTCAACATGGCTGTTGAGGCCTTTCTTATTTTCTCAGACATTTGCTGTGAAAATGCCTCTGTTGTTTCATTTTGATGCTTAATCATTCTGAGTTCCAACAGAAGCAAAACTGTGGTTTTGTGTTACACACACACACACACACACACACACACACACTCATGCATACAGCCTCAGTGACTATAGCAGAAACGTTCAGCATCAACATGATTCTATTATTTGAAACATCATTTGCTCATGGCTCCAGCAAAGCTTTTGATCATGCCAAGCTGTGTGCTTCAATGAAATCCATGTATAGAATCCTATCTGGCTGCAGAAAGATTGCATCAGAGAAGGCTGAATGGTTCAATTGCCGTTACTCTAAAGCCAGCATTCTGGGGAGAGCATTAGTATTCACAAACATCAAAAGAGTAGCTAGAATGGAAATTGACCCTGTCTTGTAATATAAACAGGTCAGCTGTTTGAGAGTTTTCAAAGACAGTTATGATGTAATAGCCTATATCCAGTCTTCGCAGTCTAATCTGTCTTAAGCTTCTCCTCTGGCATTCTCTTTCCCAGGAATGAAATAAAAGGAAAAGTGAATACAGATAAAGGAGAGAGCTCATCCCTCTTGCCATTTAAGAAATGGCCTATTGTCCGGCCTCCGTAGCGATATGGCAGCGCTGGTAAATTCAATATTTACATCACTGGAGCTGTTTTCTCAGTGACTTTCTTTTCATGTGAGATGTTATCATCTTGTGATTTATGATCTATGCATCGCCGCTGACATTTTTTTCTAAAGTTTCATTGTTCATAAGTGTACATGACACTAAGCAAATAGCTAATACTGATCGAGTTGACTGCAGGTGCAGCAGACATTTTAAATAAGAACACAATTCAATGGAAATCTGAGTCTAGCCAGCAGGATGTTAACAAAATACAGTACGCTGGGGTGCCCTGCACTATCGATTCTGTGGTATCTCTATATGCAACAACACACGGTGCCTTTGCCACAAAAAGACATATGTGTTTCATCAGAGCCACCCCCCCCCCCCCCCGGGGTAGGTTGTAGAGGGAATTGGGTTGAGGCAATCCATTCAAATGTAAAATGTAAGTCAAAGATGGAGGTATACTCCTTTTGTTTAGGTTCTCCTTTCCCTTTAAATTTGCTGATTTTACTGGTCTCTTGACAACTCGCCCCCTCTCAAAATCCTGCAACAGTTATTGGTGAGCCTAAAAATTAGGAGTGGAGAATTAATTTACACTGAAAAATATAGCATCACAGTTTTTCCTAAAGTGACTTTTTCTAAAATTAAAGGTGAAAAGCCGCCAAGAACCTGCAGTTGGCAGAAATGCAGACTTATTTAACTTATCGCTATAAAGGCATTAAAATTGAACACATAGCTATAACACCATGGGTGTTTTACCCAGGCCAGTATTTTGGGGGCATGTTTGATCTGTGAGATTTTAACCAAATGTCACATATCATTCCGAAATAGGGTAAGAGGTCCATGGCTCCAAATCGGGTCAAAGGCTGGTGAATATTTAGATGGCTGGATAGTTCTCAGTTCTGCCACACACAGATCTCTAAGGTGTTTTCCCCATAAACACTTACTTCATACTGGATGGTGAGCAAACTTGTTCACAGCTTTGGAAAATCTCTCAATATATGGTTTTAAAACAAAAGTTAAATGTATTTTCCAATTTCTGACTTAATAGGAAATGGCATTTGTCAGCAAGTGTTTTCTTTGAAATTAAGTATCCATCAGCCATCTAATAAAGTCAGTTGGATTAGAAAATTCTATGGCCAATAAATCCTGTAACCATTCCTCTTTCTCAATCCCCAGTTGCCCACAGGCAGTTCAGAATATCCCGACATAGTTCCAGACACACACTAAGGCATGACATGTTATTCCAGTACTAGAGGCCTGATGCATGAAATTCTTGCAAGAGTAGGCAGGCTTTCCTTCCCCCAGCTGCTGGCACCATCTTCCCTCACAGCCCTGGCTTCATCCAGAAGGTTGTCCAGAAGGACATCTGGAAGGACATCTGGTCTAATTAGCATAGTATGCTTTTATTATTATAGATTCCAATGTTATGTACCCCTCCTCCTCTCACAACTCCATTTTCTCAAAGACAGGCAGCATAAAAAAATACAAAGAGCTACTGAATCAGAGAAACCAACCCAGGATCCCAGCTCAACTGTCCCTGTTTGATTTTGTCAAATTAACTATCTCCTTTGAGTTTTGGGTTTCTTATCTATAAATAAATACTTCACAGACTTGTAAATACTAAGTGAGATAATGAGTTTAAAGTGCTTAGTACAATTCCTGGTATGTAGATGTTGTTCAATTACTGTTGGTTTGCTTTTCCCTGCACAACAAAAAGATAAAAGGGATGTGATGATTCACTTCATGTTTTGTGTTCTCTGACTTTCATTTAAAAGGGGTACCTTGTCGGCCCAATGAAAATATAGATGATGGAAGTTTAGAGAGTGGGGCAGGCTAGTGTGAGAAATATTTTTTAAGTAAGGAAACTTTCTAGTTTAATAAGTCTTACAGTGAGGATACTGAGTCTATCCATGTCTCTGTTAACAGAGAAATAAGAACATCCTCATAAAATTACATTAAATAATGCCTTTCATATGCTTAGTGATCTTGATTTTAGGAAATTAAAGATCATTATTACTTGATAAAATTTAATTAAACAGAAACCACCACCTTACAGCCCCTGGACTTCTATAAAGAGAATATGATGCTAGGCGTGAAGGGGTGGGGTGAGGTTGAGCAGGGTATAGGGGGGTAAATGGTGATGGGCAGAGATTTGACTTGGGGTGGCAAACACACAATACAGTGTACAGATGATGTATTGTATAATTGTATACCTGAAACCCATGCAATTTTGTTAACCAGTGTCACCCCAATACATTGAATAAAAGGTGTGGGGATAATATGAATGCAGTGATTAAATCACAGCCAATAAAGATTCTCATCAGAAAAGAAAGTGGAAGGAATTACCTGATTCTGAACGCTGAGTCAATTCTATGCTTTGGATGTTTCATGAGAAGTCATTGAAATTTACCTGTGCTGAGATGGAGAAGAGACCACTTAGCAAAGCTATTCATTATTCATCCATTCATTCATCACCCCATATTTATCAAATTTCTTCTGTGGTAGACACTATGCTGAACATCTTGTAAGAAATACATGAGTGAGCAAGATGTATTTTCTGCCTCCCCCGCCATAAAGTTGAAGGATGATGCACTCCCAAATGCATATAACCAATAAAACTTAGAATGCAGAAAAATATCAGTTTTGATCTGAAAACATCAGGAAATATTCTTTGAATAGGTGGTATTCAAAATTAAGATAGTTTGGTTGGAGCATGATCCTGATGTGCCAAGGTTGTGGGTTTGATCTCAGGTCAGGACATATGCAGGAATCAACCAGTGGTGCATTAATGGGTGGAACAACAAATCAATGTTTCTCTCTTTCTCATTGATCAATACATTTTTAATAAAAGATAGTTTCACCATTTTTTATTAAATACTTTCCATATGTCAAGAGCTAGCTAAGTACTGGAGATATAGCATCAGATACAATGGGATTGTGTCCCTTCTCAGCTATTTCCTAGTTGTGAGCTGTAGTAAAAGTTATTTAATCCCTCAAATGCTAAATTTTCTCAACTTAGTTAAAATAAGCTTTTACTTTATAGGTGAATATTGAGTGAAATAATGCACATAAAAGTAATTACGTGCTCGGTAAAAGTTAACTGTTGTGATTAAAACATTCCTTTTGTTTCCTCTCTTCTATCATCTTTCTCTAAACTCTCCCATCTCTGGATGTTAGTTTCAATCTCATTATGTAAAACTTTCATCAGCAAAATTTAAGCACAAACTTTGGTAGCTTCTCAGCATCTCTTTAGAAGCTCTAAATAAATGCCTTGTTTTTGTATTTAAGGCGTTTCACAATCTGTTTCTAACCCTCCTATCATATGTACTGTCTAATTTCTTGATAAACCAGATTCCAGGATGTTATTGACATGGGCTCTGCTGTTGTTGCAATGGACTCTTATGGCTTTACTTATCTTTCCTTTGATTCTTATTTTCTGAAATAGTGTTTAAGACCCAGCTGAAGTGTCACCTCCTCTGTTAAGCCCTGCCTAGTTCTCCTGGCTTATTACCTTTCTTTGAATATAGTATTGATCATGTTAAGACGCTTTGTTGGCTTTTAATTCCCTGATGAATCAAGTCCAAACATTTTAGCATGACATGTCCTTTATAATCAAGTCATCCGCATGATTTCACAAATATGCTATGTACATTTGTGTCTTTCTTAAGCTATGTTCTCTGCATGAAATGTCTTACAGTGCTATAAAACCTTTGGCCTTTCCAGTGGCCAGATCTGAGCCTTCCTGGGTTGCTTCAGTAGGAATTAATTTCTCCAACCTTTAGGTTGCCTCACCACTCCACTTACATTCTAATGCAGCACTTACCTCCATCTCAACCCATAGAGCATGCCTCGTGTTTCTACCTCGCTTAAAAGAATATGAATTCCTTATTCTACAGACTCATTTTTTATTTATCATTTTTATCACACTGCCTGACACAAGGTATAACTCAGTAAGTGTTAACTGAATGGCATAGGGTATACAGACAGTCCCAGGATGGAATAGTGACTCCCATGTGGTGCCCATTTTGCTGGATTCAAGGAGTGAAGTTCTCTGCTTTATTTTGGTGTCATAAGCATATAGAAGGATTTCCTCTTGGATAGCTTCATCTCAACATTAAGGCTCTTGCAATGGGCTTTAAAACAGAGACCTTAAGGGAGCCATGGGGTGGCTGACAGCAGTTGGTCTGACTGGCCCCTCTGGGGACAATGGGCACTGGAGGGCAGTAACTAAGCA
Source organism: Myotis nattereri (assembly GCF_964212035.1). Taxonomy (NCBI): domain Eukaryota; kingdom Metazoa; phylum Chordata; class Mammalia; order Chiroptera; family Vespertilionidae; genus Myotis; species Myotis nattereri. The sequence continues at coordinate 58,823,902 of NC_138084.1, read as the reverse complement.
GATTCTTGGGTCTGGGCTCAATGCCCAGGCACTGCAGCCTTTCCACCCTGTGCTCTGGACCCCTGGGCCTGGACCCCGGCACCCAGGCTTCAGTTTTCCCCTGTAGGATTAATCATAACCTTTGTGAGGATGGATTGGCACCAGGCCTGGGATATGGTAGTTTCTCAGTAAAAATAAGATTGTTTTCTATTTTATTTCTCTTCACTCAACCAGTTTAGGACCATTTAATACAGCATATAATTAAATAAATAATGTCCCTCTCCCCAAATCTGCATCAATTCTTGGAACACAGGACAATGTGTTGGTGCTATCACCTGGGTCTTCACTCCTTGCTTATGCACGCCCTGCTCCATAGCCACCGAGGCCGCTTTCTCAAGGGCAGTGGCTGGATGCTCCTAAATAGTGGCACTCAAACCATCAGGCAATCACAGCATGGTGCCTTCTCTTTCTTGGGTGTTAGATGGGAGCAAGCTCCTGGTTGGTTGTCTTAAAGAGGTGTGGTGCTCAGCAGTGTTTAATAATCTGCTCCCCTGCTCTGCTTGGGCACTTCAGTCCACGACTTGAGGTGGGAAGAGAGTCTAATGCAGCATTGCTATCTCTTCTGTCTGGTCCGTGACTCTTCACTGAGGAGGATGGGATTATGATGGAAAGGGAGAATGGAGAAAACTGACAATGATAATATTAATGACATAATTGGTAAGAGATAAATCTGCAATTAAAATCTAGACCAAAACATGCTCTGCATTTTGGTTGCATTAATCTTGACATTCAAGCCATTATTTTCCATGTAGTGAGTGTCTCATTAATGGCTGTATGCAAAATGAGGACTAGATAATTACTGTTGGAGGAGGGGCATGAAACTTCGTGTTTAGTGTTCTCTCAACTATAAGATTCTGTATTTTCATAAAATGATGATCTCCTGTCCCGTGAGCCTTTACATGTCCAGTCATCACTGAGTCCACATATATGATAAGGATCCCGGAGCTTCAGATAGCATCATGGAGCTGCCTAAGGGTCTGGAGAATCCATTGCCCATTGCCTACTGCAGTCCTTAGAAGGATCTCAGAACTTATCTTCTCTGTGCTAGTTTTTCCTTTTTCTGTTGCATGGTAAAAGAACTGAACATTCTGGGCCCAGAAAAAGACCTTGGGGAAAACCAAATCATCTATTTCTTCTTTCTCCCCTCCCTGGCAAGTTTTGGCTAATAAGGGTGTGAGGTAAAGTCTGAAGGGAGGGCTCTGGTTCCTGAGAAGGAGTGGAGGTTGGAAGAATCCTAATGTCCTTTCCATTTTAACCTTTAAAGCTCTCCCCATTGATGTAGATAATGAAAATTAGGATGGAAACACCAAGGTAGTAGAGTTTGTTTGAAATTGAGACTAGATGTAACTTTTTCTGGTAATCCTTAAAGGATTTGAGTATTGATATCACAACAAACTAAAACAGGTGCTCTCACAGTAAGCAAATGATTTAAAACACTGTAAGCATCCTAGCTGGTGTGGCTCAGTGGTTGAGCATTGACCTATGAACAGGAGGTCATGGTTTGATTCCTGGTGAGGACACATGCTTGGGTTGTGGTCTTGATCCCTGGTTGGGGGTGTGCAGGAGGCAGCCAATCAATGATTCTCTCTCATCATTGATGTAATCTCTCTCCTCTCTCCCTTCCTCTCCGAAATCAATAAAAATATATTTTTAAAAACAAACACAAAACCGCTGTAAGCAAAAGTTAAAGATATTTGATCAAATGACATAAGGCCTCCATTTTAAACTTTCAGTTCTATCTTATCTTATCCTGTGTGCTCCCAGGACAGTTCATAATAGATGATACCACTGAAGATGTGGACTCTGGAGGAAAGCAAATGAATGCTTAATTCTATAAACAGAAGCAGGAGATCTTGAAGGACCTGCAATCTTAGGGGGCAGGCACAGCCACTTTCAGAAACAGTGTATTTTAGTCATGAAATCTCTAAAAGAATTTGTAATCACCTATTCAAAGATAAATAATAATACTTTTGAGATACAGTAACAAGAATTATGTGGATAATAAAGTTCACATCACTGAAGGAAATAAAATACTTTAAATGTCTTTTTTTTTTTTACAATTTCATTGAGATATAAGTCACATGGCATAAAATTCACCCCTTTAAGGTGTGTAATTCAGTGGGTTTTGGTGTACTTACAAAGTTGTGCAACCACCAGAACTAATTTTAGAGCACTTTCCTCACTCCCAAAAGAAACACATACCCATATGCTGTCACTGCCCCCTTCTGCTGCCCCCAGCCCCTAGTGACTAGAAATCTACTTTTTCTCTTTGTGGATCTACCCATTCTGGATATTTCATATAAATGGGATTATATATATATATATATATATATATATATATATATATATATGACCTTTTGTGTTTTTTTTTTTTAATTAGCATAGTGTTTTCAAGGTTTATCAGTGTTGTAACATATATGGCATATTTTCTGTTTATATGTCTGAAAACTCTTTCACTGTATAAATATATCACATTTTTAATCCATTCACCAGTTGATGGACTTTCCCCCAGAAACTAATTGGCTATTTAAATAGTGCTGCTGGGGCATTCACAAGGTACCTACATCTTTTCCTTACCTTCAAAACTGGGAATAACAATAACTAACTTAGAGGATGTTGTTTAGAGTCAATCATATAATGTGTATAGAATCTCCTAAGAAAGTGCCTGGCACACTTCTATCATGTGATGTGGGCAATTCAGGAAGGTTTGGATCTCAGTTTGAAGATATTGAAGAGAATGGTCCTGTTGCTCTATTTTTTTTTTCACTTTCATTAAACTTGAATATTAAAAAGGCAAACTGGGAGAAGGCAAAAGGTATGAACAACTGGGATTGTACTGACTATCCTGTGTGAATGGACGGCTGGAATGTTGGGTGATTGTGTAACTGGACATCTATTCATTCATGTGTTCACTCATCCGTTATTTGTTCCTTGGAAATATGTTCTGAGTGTCTGTGCTGGATTCCTTTCTGCCTCTCTGCTCTCCAGCCACTCAGTCAGTTCTTTCCTCTGTTCACACGTATTCCTTGTTGAGATCTCAATTACAATTTAGTTTTTTTCAGAGCTAAGTTTGCTGGCCACCCACCAAATCCACTTCATCCCAGATTAAAGCAGAACCCACAGACTTGGTAGGCAAAACCTGTGGATTATTGATTACATCAGTATCTACCTGTTGATTCCACTGAACTGTAAGCCTTATCAGGGTGGTATTGTGTCCATTTTTCTCACCACAGTTCCATAAGTGTCTGCTGACTGGCTGATTGAATGAGTGAACAAGTGTTAGGCACTGTTTAGGTTTCCTGTTAAACTGATGGTGACTCTAACCTGCTTTAGTACTTGCTGGGCAAGTCATCTAAGGTGGATGAGTGAGTGTCCTCTGATTACAGGAGTGAGGATGAAATAGCCCTGGGAGAGGATGGACCATAGGCCTAACCTTCGAAAAGCATCTTTGAACAGAACTGCCATCTTTACCACAAGGCCTTTTAGTGACTTTGGCTATGGAATAAAAATCAATCCTTTCCTCCCCATCTGACACATTTTCATTCTATCTATCTATCTATCTATCTATCTATCTATCTATCTATCTATCTATCATCTATCTATCATCTCTTTCTCTATTTCATCATTTGAAGCTAAAATCCTTCTTCACTTGTTTTGTTTGGCTTTATTTTTCTTTTTTGCCTTAGGAAATAGTGATTATTAATTCTGAACATATTTTTTTTCTATGCAAAACAACTTCCTCTGGTCTGGTCAGGAGTTAGGTTCACCTCTGTGTTTCTTTCAGCTTATTAGTAATAGGCATGATCAGTAGGGTGGGGAGGGAAGCGATGGACAAACGTGTTTTTAATATACATAGAATTTATTCTCTTAGCCTATAAAAAGCAAATTTAAGTGTGCAAATTTGTTAAATAGTCCTTGGATTGCTGAGAAGACTGGCTTTTGTGGTTGTTACTGTTAATATGTGAAAACAAGCAGCCTATATCTGGGCTTGCAATGTGCACAGTGAAATAGTAACCACTCCTCTCCTATGAATACTTGCCTTGCTCTGCCTGGGAGTAGAGTTCTGCTGATCTGTGGCTGTGACACCTTTGGGTTCACCGAAGAGAAGAGTCTTGCTTGTTTCTCTGGGGAATATGAAGCAAGGCCTTTTTCTCCGTATTGCTACTGCCCACCAATTCTGAAAATACACCTCATTACACTAGACTAGAGGCCATTGGGGCAACAACACGCAGCATGGTCGCAGTTTCCACAATTGGGTGGATTTCCCACCCCTTTCCCAGAGGCTTGTAAGTCTGTGAGGTGAAGATAAAGTAAGCGAATCCCCATTAACTGATTTAACTGGAAACCTCAGAAGGCCGCTTTCAGCATCCTGTATTAGGGGTATCATCTGTGGATGCGATTTTTCATTTCTCTGTTTACAGCAACCTGGAATTTGACTTGTTTTGTTATTCACAACACTTGTTTGTACAGTGGTCTCGATAATTAAACCAAAATGTCACTTGATCCATATGCCTTTCCATATCCTTTCTTGTTGAAAGGTTTATCCCGCAGGAAGTAACCCAGTTTCTGCAAGTTCTGCTTTGCCTTAGGGAAGAAGAGGCACAGAAGCCAACTCATCTTTTCAAATGCTTTACTCAAACTGTGGAACAATTAAAATTATTTATATCTATCCATGCCACAGAAGTAGCGAGATGATTAAAATATACTTAATGAGTTTGCATTTTCCAGTTGTTTGACTTGATGTAGCAAAACATATATATGATTTTAATTATTGTTTTGGCTCCAGAAAATGTCTATTTTTTTAAAAATCAGCAGGGTTCATAAGAGAGTTGATATGTTGACTTGTTGACTTGTTGATTCTTTCCTTAGACTTAGCAATTAGAATAATATGTGGTGGTGAGGAAATAATTTAACAAATTTATTTAAACGTGTTAAAGGTTTCAAAAGACTGTAATGCCAAGGTCTTTCTCTCTTTTTTTAATGTAATCTTTAAACCCACAGGGTCCAGTGAATAGGATAGCATAATTCACATAGTATTTAGAGGCAATTTTGTAGTGGAGGAAGAAATGTATCTGCTTCCTCCCTTTTCTCTATCTCATTCTCATCCTGGTAGATTAGAGGAGGCTGCATAGGTGGAGGCTAATCCCACCTTCTGTGCCCTGGCACCTGTTTCCCCCTGAGACTCAATTCAGCAGTTACTCCTCCTTCCTGTTTCTTCAACCTCTGCCAGGATTGACTCTCAGTCTAAAAAGTACTCCTGTTCCTCCATGAGTATACTACAAAACATATTCTTACCTCTGATCCAGCAATCACATTCCTCTACTTAAGTGAGTTGAAAACTTATGTCCATACAAAAATTGGCACATGAATGTTAATTGCAGTTTTATTCATAATTACCAAAACTTGGATGCAACCAAGCTATGCTACAGAACGTCATTGGATAAATGAACTGTGATACAGTCAGACAATGGAATATTACCACTAGAAAGAAATGAGTTATCAATTCATGAAAAGACATGGAAGAACCTTAAATACATATTACTAAGCAAAAGAAGCCAACCTGAAAAGCCTATGTACTTTATGAGTCCAACTATATGACATTCTGGGAAAAAATAGAGCTATGGAGACAGTAAAGGGATCAGTGGTTGCCAGGTGTTGTTGGGGAGCGAGTGATGAATAGAGAGAGTGCAGATTTTTAAGGCAGTGGAACTACTATTTATGATATTATAATGATGGATACATGCCATTATACATTTTTCAAAACCCATAAATGTACAGCACCAAAAGTGAACCCTCGTATAAACTATGGACTTTGGGTGATAATGATGTGCCAGTGTTACATCAGTTGTAATAATGTACCACTCTGGTTCAGGATTTGATAGTGAGCAAGGCTCTGTATATGTGGGAGTGAAAGTGTATAGTAAGTCTCTGTACCTTCTGCTCAGTATTGCTAAACGGCTCTAAAAATCATTTCCTTCTTTCAGCCTCTACCCTCTGCCTCTATACTACCTCCTTCTTTCCAGCTAGAACCTCAGTTTTCTGACAGCCCAGTAAGACCAACCAGCAAACCCTGCTCTCTTGTATTTATCATAGTAACCCCTGTGACTACTATCCTTTCTTTCCTGGCTTATCTCATTCATCTATTTCTTATGCAGACATCTTAGCAGTGTCTCTATGCCTGTTGGTTTCAATTTCTCCTTTCCATCTGAATCATTGGTCATCAACAATGTGGCTTCTTCCATTCTTACCCACACTGACAACGTAGTTAACAGTAACTTGATGTTGTCAAATCTAATGGGCATATTTTGGTCCTTACTTTATTTGAACTCCTGTTAGCATTGGCACTTTGTACTAATCTTCTTAGAACTCCTTTGTCTTTTTTTTTTTTCTGGTACCTTCTCTCCCCAAACATGTTGATGTTGACTCTTCCTTCTCAGTGTCCTTCAAAAATACCCTTCTGCTTCTATCTGGTGTTGTTGCCCCATGCCCCATGACCCAAGGCTCTGTCTGTAACCCAACTTTTTTTACACAACATATTTTGTTTGAACTAGCAACAACTTGAGAATGTTTTTTTTTTTTTAAGGAATTCTTCTTAAATTCAGATTATTCTCAAATCTACATCTTTGCCCCTAATTTCTCCTCTTGACACAAGAATCCAGCTTCTTCCCGATGAAGAGCCTCTCCATCTGGAGGCTCTGTATTTACTTTGAATTCAACATGTTTAAAGTTTATCTCAATCTGCTCCTCCCACACAGCCGGTCCACCTTCCTCTATCCACCATCTCCTAACTTCTCTGGCTCATAGGCTTGTTGTGAGGGTGAAGGCAGTCAATATGTGAACATGTTTAGCACAGAGCCCGGAAAAATGTAGATTTCAAGATATATTTGCCATTATTACTATTGCTGTTCTTATCTCACTTAGTGATATCACTGAACCACGCTCCCAAGCCAAAATATTGAAAGTCATCACAAATCTCATTTGCCACAAGTCCCACCTTCTCCTCCACAACCAAATAACTACAAGATCTGGCCTTTGCCTGCTTGTCCAGCTTTCACTCCCACCATTCCCTGCATCTGAGCTTTGTTCGAGGAGGACTCGGATATTTGGGTCTTTTTTTCTGTCTCTTTTCTCTTTCTCTTGTGGAGTCCTCTATGTTTCTAGTGATCTTCCTTTCTTTCCTTCCCTGCTTTATTTTCTGTTGCTTTTTTACACTCAGTTCAGCATCTTCTCCTTCCTCTCAATCCTTAGTGCTATTTAGATGCCTGTTCTTGGATTTCACACAATGTTCTATGCAGTCCTGTATTCCATACAGCCTTCCATACTGGACTGTGTGAGTTACAAGGACTATATCTTATTCATCTTTGTTTTCCTTCCACTCGGCAGAGTACCTGGTGTATAGTGTGTATTCAATAAATATTTGTTGAACTAAACTGTTGTTTAGCTTAGACATTGGACATTTAATTTAGACAACTTCAAAACCTTATGCTATGTCTCCTCATATGTTTCAGAACCCGCCTGTTTTAACTTATAAAACTATAGATAAATCCCCATTAAATGTTATTCGTTTTATAGCCCATGTTTATTTTGAAAATTAAGGAGAAGACTTTTTCAGATACTGATCTTCCTATTTTTAACTTGACGATCAAGGCATCAAATTACACGTTTAACCTGGTATAGAATTTGACAGGTTCTAAAATAGAGTCCTCAGAATCCATATATTCATTTAATCAGTAAGTACTACTGAGTGTGGCCTCTTCATAAAATTTTTTTTTTATTTTACTTAAAAAAAGGGTTTGCAATTTTTCTTAATTACAACTGTAGTGAAGCTTATTATAGTACTATTAGAAAGCATGGGAATTTATAGAGAAATAAAACAAAAATTAGCTATAATTCTACCACTAAAGATAATTACTGTTATAATTTGGTGCATGATCTGCCAGGATTTTCAGTAGTTTTTCTTTGCAAAAATGCTACCATTCAAGTACACTTTTGAAGTCTGTTTTATTTTTCTCTTAGCAATATAAGAAAAACATTTTTCCATGTTAATAAAGATTTCCCTCTAATGTCATTTCTAATTTCTTCTTGGTATTTTATTGTGTGGGTATAAACCCTTATTATCTAAACATTAAGATCATTTACTGCTCTGGCTGGGTAGCACAATTGGTTAGAGTGTCATCCTGATATGCCAAGGCTGCTGGTTCAATCCCCAGGCATGGTACGTTCAACAATCAACCAGTGAATGCATAAATAAGTGGAACAACAAATTGATCACTTTCTCTCTCCTCTTTCTTCTCTCTGTAAAATCAATCAATAAAAAAGAGATATTAAAATTGTTTACAAAAGTTGTAATGAAAAATGTATGCACATCTCTTTGCTATAGTATCTGTTTAGATATTATTTGCATGATAGGGTGCTTACACACATATGTAAGTATATAGTTTACCATACAAATACATTTTCGAATGTTCTCTTGTTTATGTGGCTGTGTCTCTTGGAACACTGACAAAAATGGGCCACAGTGATTCATGTCTTTCAATTTTGCAGCTGAGATAAAAATATTATTGCTTTGTAGACTTCTGGTGCTAATTTGCAAATGACTCATTTATGTAGGGTTGGAAGTATTTGGCCCATCCTTTGTGGAAGGCAGGAGGATGTTTTAAAGCACCAAGAGGGAAGCACATATAGTTTCCATGGTCACTAGTTTCTCATTGATCTTCCTTATTGTGATTTTGTTTGGTACCATTAATCCCTCCCACCCATCTAATCATGAATTAATGATGGCTCTTGGGTATGTTTTCCTTTTTGTGTGGATTTCTTTCTTATAAAGCAATCTCTGTGCTATACAGAAACACATAATGAGCATATTGCTAAATTACATTTAAAAATGGGCTATTGTTTCAAAGTGAACTTTAAAATATGGGAAGTCTCTGAAGTGTAGGAAAAGATGAAAGGGGTGGATTAAATGAGACATGGCCACCACAGGGGACATTCTAACTTCATAGAAATCCCAGAAATCTCAATGAAATCACTACATAATTTACACATGTTTATAAATAATCCATCTCAACCTTTTTCTTTAAGGATCCAATTTTCAAGTGCATAAAGTAACCGATCCTGGTGACCCAACACCAGCGTGAGATGGGAAAGTGTGTTTTTACTTTAAAAAATGACTTCATGGCTTGTGGTCAATGGAATATTTGCCAGTTTCTTTATCAAGGCAAAGGGACATTAGAAAATGCATAGCCTTTGATCATTTATTAATGCACCATGCTCTGAGCCTCTTAAAATAATTTTAGCACTCAGGAATGGGCTTATGAGAATGGCAGATGCTTGTGAGGGTGGCTGAACTGCACTTTGAAAAGTGCTTTTACCATCCTGGCTGAACAGTACTCCACAATCCTTTCCCTTGCTGGAATTAGACACAGATATCATTATTACAACTCCAGTTTTCCTAGTGGGATAAAAGCTAGCAGAGGAGATAAAGGGTAATGACTTGTTCCTTGAATGATTCAGAGTCTGCAAAGAGAGGGAATACTAGGGTCTGAGGCCGAATTCCAGCTACCCACCATCCTGCATTCCACGCCTCAGAAGTAACTTCAGGTATTAAAGAACACAGCTTTCCCTCCATTGATGGATGAGGGTCTTGCCTTAGCCAGGATAGGAGCCTCACATGTGCCTAAAAACTGGGGATTAGCCTTTTGGTGACCAGACATACTCATCCCTATCTTCCCCGGGAGTTATTCTGCGGGTGAAGAGATCATTCATCATCAGTGAAAACACAACTCACTTGTCTTTTCACACACAGGATCGGTCTCCCAAATGTGCACATCTGGAAATCTTATCTAGGCCTGCGTAATGGCCAGTGTTTAGGCATAATCTGTGTGTAAGTGAATTCAGCTGAGAGGGACTTTGCCTTTCAGCTTTTGCTGTCTGAAGCCTTGGCACTACCGAGCTCTCTTCTGTTAAGTTTTATCGCCTGTGCAAGAAAATTAATAGGAGCTGGACAAGAGGCTCTAAACCAATGATTTTACAATGAATGTGTCTGTGCTTCTTGCCTTGAAATCATGTAGACTGTACAGTACCACTGGATAGCTCAGCAGCTTTCCAGGCTGTGAGTCAGCTTTTTGGATTAGAATGTCTTCTGATTTCGGGGGGCGGGGTGTCCCCAAGGAAGGGTGGACATTGCACAGGGACCCAGAATTGATGTTTTTGTGTATTATGGATGAAGAGTGTTTCGGCTGACTTGTGTAGATTATCTCAATTAATCCCTGCAGAGTCTTGAGAGGGACATTAGTACCCAGATTTATAGATGATATTCAAAGGGTGAAGTGACATACCTAAAAAGTAACAGAGATTGAAGCCCACCTCTATATCTTCATGAGTTTTTCTTACAGTTTCTTTCACAAATATTTTCTCTGTGGCTCAAGACTTTACCAATGGGCATGTGTTGACTTCTTTTCTCACTAGGTAAAATGATCAGAGGGCCATTTATGCCAATAGAAATGGTATATATGGCAAGATCATCTGGAAATCCCTGGGGGATGGCTGCTGGCTTGCCTAGTGATAGATGATGTCATTGAGGACCCACAGGAAGGCATCACACATTTCTCTGCCTTCCTCTTGGTTTCGATGTGAATGGTCATTGCTGGCCTCATCAGTGTTTGGAGCAGTGCTGTAGGTGGTGTCATCACAAGCCCCTTATCAACCAGCACTGCTTATAATGTTGACAATGGTTTTTCAGAGGTCCTGGGTCTTTATTGAAAGCCCAGAGTCCCTGAAGAATGGCTGGTAACAGTGGAAAGAAACTGCCTCTAAAGCAGCGGTTCTCAACCTGTGGGTCACTACCCCTTTGGGGCTCGAACGACCCTTTCACAGGGGTAGCCTAAGACCACTGGAAAACACATATATAATTACATATTGTTTTTGTGATTAATCACTATGCTTTAATTATGTTTTATTTGTAACAATGAAATTGGGGGTCACCACAACATGAGGAACTGTATTAAAGGGCCACGGCATTAGGAAGGTTGAGAACCACTGCAAAGGGAGTCTTGCTACATCTTGCTGACTCTGCACCTCTTAGAAAACAGAGAATGCTTTCACTTTATCAGGATGTTATTCACTATATTACTTAGAGTTTGGGCTCAAGCAGATCTGAGTTTAAACTGTGACTCTGCCACGTCTAGGCTTTGTGCCCATGGCAAGTTGTGTAACTTCCTGCACTTGTTTCTTTATCTGTAAAATGGAGACATCCATAACTCCTTACCTATAGGACTATTTTAAGGTCAAATAAAGAAGTGATGGTAAAGGACTTAGAACAGTGCCTGGCAATGTTGATGCTCATTGTTATTTTAGTCTTTAAATATTAATTCAAGTGATTCCAGAGAATGTTTATGAAAATATTAAGCAGAAACAGCAGAGCAAGATGTTTACTATTGTTGAAACTCTATAAAAATAGGAATGACTACAAATTAAGGCAGAATAGCTTACCCACTTATATCTTGGAGTTTAGAATCTGACAGGCCTGGGTTAAAAACTTGGCCCAATTTATCTCTGTGTGATCTTAGGGATTTATTTTTTTTCCTTAATCATTCTATGCCTGTTTCCCCATTTGTAAAATGGCATTAATTATAGTGCTAGCATTCTCAGGGTGCTTTAAGGATTAAATGATAGGCTCTATGAAGTTCTTCGCACAGTGCCTGATACAGAGCATGGAATCAATACACATTAAATATTGCAAGGCAACAAATGTATTATTGTGCCAGTGTGATGAGATGGTCAGCATTTTAATTTAAATACATTTCACTAACAGTTCTTTTACATATGTTATTTCAGTATAAAAGTGGGAATTCCGACCAGAATTATTGCAATCCAAGTCTGTCCTTAGAACTGGGATTCAAAATGACATTTAAACTATCAATATTTACAGCCCCTGACACCTGTGATCATTTTTAGTGGATCCGGCCTAAAAATATCCAAGGAAGTCGATCTTGTGACAACCCAGACTGGAGATGACAAATCAAAGGAAACAAAAAGAGGAAATGGATTGTTCTTTGTACATATGGAAACATGATTGGTGTTTGGGAATATACTTTTCCAGATGAGGAAGTTGAATTATAATGAGAACCTCATTCAGTTCCCTGTGGGAAGAGAGATGACAGGGCCATCCCTGTGAGTGGGAAAGTGAAGGAAGCAGGATGATGACCCGAGTAATGTCATCAGCATCGATTAGGCCCACTGAGGTCCCGTGAGATATGCGCTTCTCTAAGTCTCCAAGCCCCTCACACAGAATCAGTGTGTCAGAGCCAGGAGCGACCTTAGCAAACACCTTGTTAGGCCTCTCATTTGCAGAGCAGTGGAGTGAATTGCCCTGTGTGCGGCTAATAAGTGGAATAACCACTGCTTCAGCTTTCTCTGACACCTCCTAATCTAGCTCACTCTCCACTGTCAGGGGCCTCTCTGCTCAAGGCAGGTTTGAAGAAATTACCTTATGGAGGGAGGCACAATCAAAAAAGAAATGAAGGTAATGTAGGAACCTAGTTTAGAAAATTCCTAAACTGCTCTGAACTTCAGTTGCCTCAACTGCACTGGGCTGAAAGGATTCAATTTAAAAACTCTCCATAGCATCAGCTAGACCAGGGGTGGGCAAACTTTTTGACTCAAGGGCCACAATGGGTTCTTAAACTGGACCGGAGGGCCGGAACAAAAGCATGGATGGAGTGTTTGTGTGAACTAATATAAATTCAAAGTAAACATCATTACATAAAAGGGTACGGTCTTTTTTTTCAATATTTTTATTGATTTCAAATGGGCCGGATCCGGCCCGCGGGCCATAGTTTGCCTATGACTGAGCTAGACGATGATAAAAATTAACAAATATTGAGGCTTACATGGGCCAGGTATGGCTCTCACTGCTGTCTTACATAATATCTCATTTAATCTTGAGAAAAACCCTAAAAATGGGATACTATCTTTATTCCCATATTATAGATATTATAACCAAAGCTTAAAGAGGTAAAATTAAATGCCTAGAGTCATATAGTTAGAAGGTGACACAGTGAAATTTAATGGGGGTTCTGACTCCAAAATGCACATTCCCAATTGCAGTTGACCCTTGAGTAACACAAGGGTTAGGGATGCTGCTGCTCACAATTGAAAATTTGCAAATAACTTTTGACTCCCCTACACCTAACTACAGTCAACCCTCAGTATCCATGGGGGTTGGTCCCAGGAACCTGCCTCCAGTGGATACCAAAATCCAAGGGTGCTTAAGTCCCTTATATAAAATGGCATAGAACAATGCATACAGTTGGCTCTCTGTATCCAAGGATTCCCAACATGAATTGAAAATGTTGTTTTCAATCCACTTTTTTTTTTTTTAATTTATGAATGTGAAATCTGGGAATACAGAGGGCCACTGTATATTTACTGAAAAATATCCGCATATAAGTGAACCCACACAGTTGAAACCTGTGTTGTTCAAAACATGCCTCTGGGTGAATGGGGAGAAGAAGGCTCCAAAATTAAGGAGTATAGTAGCAAGGAAGACTTTCCCCTTCAGAAAGGAGAAAAAGGAAAGACACCAATGTTTGTGTAGTGCCAGCTATGCGCCAAGTACTTTGCCATTTGACTTGCATAGTTCTCTCAATGAAATCTTACCATAACCCATGAAGATGCATGCAGTTGTTGTTTCATGGATACCTTCAGGGACACCCAGAGAAGTGACAAAGGAAAAGTTAGAGGTAAGGTTTAACTTAAATCTGTTGGTCACTATGGCCCATGCTCCTCCTATATCACACTACCTTCCTGACATGTTAATTTTATCTTTTTACATCTCTTAACCACATGGAGACTAGCACACACTCCCGATGCACGTACACACATCTCTCCCCACAAACACACACGCTCCCTTACTGCCTCCTCCTCCCCCATTCTCTTTCACCTCCAGTGGGTCCTCTGATGAGTCCTCTGCTACTGCACACAATGATTAGATTTATTCTTAGGGATGTATGAGGCTGTAGAGACAACATGTGCTGATGGAGATTCCAAACCACTGCACGAATGCACTGGGTCATTTATTCATCTCCACTGATCTAGGGACTAGATATGCACAGAGAGAAAGTACTGAGTCCTTGTAATGACACCGGGTGAGCTTGCAGAGCATACTCAGGTCCCTGAACAGGTGCTGCAGCTGAGCCCTGGGGAATCACTTGAAGACACTGAATTCACCCGGAAGACTATAGGTGTCCCCAGAAGGTAAACAGGAGCTTCTCCTTCAGATCCCAGTGCTCGCTCTCAGGCCGGCCTTCTGGCCTCAGATCATTAGACCAAGAAAGAAAAGCCTGGCTTGTAATTTGCATTGAGGTATGTGGATTTTTGTATACTGCTGTCATTCATTCAATCACTCATTCATTTCTCCAGGAAGTATTGAACGTCTACTGTGTGAAGACACTGTGTGAGGTACTAAGCTTATACCAGTGAACCAGACCCAGACCCAGGGCTCGTATACAGAGCTAGCAGTTGAGATGCACTGTTTTATTATCTTTTAATCTGTTGTGACTCAGGTGATAGACAACCTTATGTATAACTGTTATTTTACCCCTTTGCAAAATTACTAGTAGAGTTATGCTAGTGTGTTACAACACTCTGGGCAAGGAGGGATGGAAATTAGTACATATGGGCCATCTGTTATCAGCCAATCTCCTTCATACACCTTGCAGTGCAGGGTCCTATATTAATTGTTTGACACACTCCAAGCCACTTAGCTGTCTTTTTTGCTTGAGCAATTTGATCAGCTTACCATGACTATTGTCTGAAACAGGAGTCAGAGTTCCCCTTCCCAGAAGTCACACACTATTCACTCACAGCTTGATATTCACGCCCTTAATGGGAGGCCACGTGGTGCAACAGAAGGAGGAACCAAGCTCTGAAATCAGATGTTTCTGCATCCTGGGCCTGCCACGTATTAGCAGGTGATGAGGGACAGAGCGTCATTCCTTCCTCTATAGAAGGGGATTGCAACAACCGCCGCTGAGGTCTGCTGGAACAATTCTGTGAGATACATGATATAAATGTCCATTCCCCTCACCTCAAGCAGTTACTCAGTTTCACATCAGTTCTTTTACTACCAAAGCATGTTTGGAAATATGTGACTTGTGGTATAAAAGTCCCGCTGAACTGGACCCAGTTTCCTCTCCAGACTGATGCCTATACAGTGAATTGCATACACACGCAATCCCAATGTATTCTACAGGCCTAACACTGTCCACCAGAGTGGGGATTCTTGAGGGCTGGAACCACAGCCAATTTGTTCTTGTATCTCTGGAGTCTAGCTCAGTTCTGGTCTGCCATGTTGTAGGCATTTAATAACGCTTGTTAAATTAAAGACGTCTCAATCTCAGAACACCACTGCTCTATGCCAAGCGCCTCAATGACTTTATTTTATGATGACATTTATTCTCTTCACCATCAGATTAGATCTTCTCTCCCGAGTCTTTTTCATTTCCAGAGCTGCTAACTTTTTTTTGAAAAATAATAATTTAGAAAGACCTTGTATTAAGGATACCTTTTAAAGCCACTTGGCTGTCTTGAATTACAGCCATTTGATTATATGGCTAAAAGTGATACTATGAAGTCTTGCAGCTTGCTGGGAAAACCCATAAGGCTCATACTTGGTTGTAAAATCAGGTTTGCTAGAATTGGAACAGAGCTGTGTCAGCAGAGTTTCTTTAGTGAGAAGGTAATTTTAACTGAATATCTGCATTATTTTGTTTACTCAGGGTCTAAGTGTGGGACTGCTTCTTCATGTTTCATTCAGTCACATTAAACCCTTATTGTAAAGCATTTTATTCAAACACAGCATTTACAAAAATTTAGTGAATTCCAAGTCCTAAGAAGTAAACATTGTTACATTATTTCTATTTTAGGGATAAGAAAATGGAGGCTGAGATGAAAATGAGGATAGGTCAACAAAAAGCCCATGAATCAATACAATACCATTTAGGGTTAACTAGGGAAAAGGCCGGTGTAAATTACTGAAAAGTCTGAATATGTATTATGAAAATACTGCATTATTATTTTCAATGGCATAACATTATACAGAGAAAATGCTTCCTTATTATGTTCTATGTTATAAATTATCTTATAGTAAGAAAGAGTGATTGAAAACTAATTTGTTTTTATGCAACATTGATTCTATAAGTGGAGCAGTCACTAAAATCATAAAATATGTCGATATTATAAACTGAGTTTTCCCCATATCACAGAGATTAAGAATAGAGGAAAATTAGTTGATTAATAATTATAACAGATATTAAAATCATAATGGAAGGCTATTGTGGCCTTAGGCCAAGCACCAAGGATTGCCTGGCTTCAGCCATGTGTCCAGCTTGGTGTGAAGTCTGAGGACAGCCAGTGCAGGAAGAAGTCAGAGCAGAGTACATGGACCTTGATGGGATAACGTTGGTCCCATAAGTTAAGCTGGGCCCTAAGGAGGATCGCTTCTTTCCTAAACTATTCAGATCAAATATCCTGGAAAGAAAGAAATGTAAGGCCTATTCTTCCTATTTTTTCCAATCCCACACCGGAGTTTTCTCTTTCTCATTCGTGGGAGAGAAGGGCATCCGAAACAAATTAGGAAGTGGTGCTGGGGACACATTGAGAAAGGTGTCTTCCACAGGACTTAGAGCTGAACTACCCTAGGCCCAGGCCCTTGCCCTTGCCATGCATTCAAGAGAACCTAGGTGGTGCTGGTAGTGGAACAGAGTTGGGAGGAGAGAGAGAGAGAGAGAGAGAGAGAGAGAGAGAGAGAGAGAGAGAGAGAAAAGAGAAAGGAGAGGAGAAAGGGAGAATAAATTGAACCTTGGGTATTCTTCCCACTCAGATACAATAAAGTAATAAAAAAAGATAATGAGGTCATACTAGGAACAAGGAATATTTAATTTTAGTAAGTGACGCCACATAATGGTATAGTGCCAAAAAATTTGTAAAGCTTGATCTAGACAGAGTGGGTCTCCTTCCTCTTGGGATGCAGTAAAGGGAAAGTCTCATAGAATTCCTTTTGGAGGCCACACTATAACCATTTACATTTTCTCACCAGGGATGGAGTGGGTGCTATTATTAGACTCATTTTATAATGCTTCTCAAAGAATTTAGAAAATGTTCCCAATTCACAGTTAGTAAACCATGAAGATTCAAACATAAGACCGCATGACTCAAAAAAATGTAATACCAGATCTGGCAACAATTCCAGTGCCACAATTCTTCATTGTGTTACTCCAGACAAATAAATAGTTGCTGAATAAATTTTCAATGAAAATATCCTGTTTCTCAGACTGAAGATAGTTAAGCCCCATTTCTTAGGGTTGCTATAAAAATTAAATGAAATAGTTTAACGACCAGCTATTGATGAACATTTAGTAAGACTTATAAAGGGCTGAAATAAACTCTTTCTGAAGGAAAGAGGAGTTAGGACTAATTTTTTCTTAATTCATAACTTTTGAAGTAGATGTCAGAAAGAGGAAGTGTTGCCTTAGCCGGTTTGGCTCAGTGGATAGCACATTGGCCTGTGGACCAAAGGGTCCCAGGTTTGATTCTGGGCATGTACCTTGGTTTTAGGTTCCTCCCTGACCCAGGCCCTGGTCAGAGGTTGTGCAGGAGGCAACCAATCGATGTGTTTCTCTCACATAGATGTTTTTCTCTGTCTTTCCCTCTCTTTTACAATCTCCCTTAAAAAATCAGTGGAAAAATATCCTCTGGTGAGGATTAACAGAAAGAGCAAGTGTGCTTTCACTGTCTATTGTTAAGAATCTAATGAGGAATAAGACTGGACATTCCTCTTTGAGTTGACTTTGAAGATCTTGATACTCTTATGTTAATGTACAAATGGGTGCTTTTAAGGGGCTTGCAAGCACTTAGTTCGCTAAAGAAATATAAAATTCTTCCCTGCACATGATTATCTTACCTGCATGATTTTTTTCTTTGCAAAGATACCAATTCATAGATGAATAATCACACTTGTGAAATAAAAATAGCATCGCTGAATCTTTGCTTCCTGTGTGAAAACAAACCTACCTAGAATTTACTTGCAAACAAAGAAGTGATTCCCAGATGAAGCACCACAGACCCTCTAAGGTGCCCCTGAGGTCAGGTTGATTCCAGTGGATCTTCTTGTGTATGAAACCTGGTTGGTGCAGTACTTGGCACGGGTCAGTCAGTGTTTGCTGACCTTGAACCCTTTCAGTAAGACTTGATGCCTTTCGAAATTGCCAGCTTCACTGTTGTGTTTAAATTATGACTGAATTTGGAGAGATTTGGCAGAACTGCTCAAAAATATTTATGGTTTCATCAAGATTTACCTAGATAATTCAACCCAGCAGTCTAAACATATATCCTATATGTTAAGCTTGACACCAATATCCCCTTTTTTTATAGGGCACTCCTCCACTTTTTCCTGCACCCACCATACTTAATCCCAGCAGATTACCTCATACTTTTCATACTTACTCTCATACTTACTCTCCCTGAGCGAACTAAAAATATATCTTGAAGAATTTGATTTTAACAAAAATATGCTCTCTTTTCATTTGCCATACTTTTATTTTGTCTCTTGAAAGGACGCTTTTTATCTTCACCTTTTAATCTTTGCTCCACAAAACACTTCAATTTTCACAGCTGAACTGTGAGAAAACACAGAAAAATTAACACATTTTATTTGGAGCCAACTGATAACAAGGCCAACAGAAACCTAAGGTGCTAATCTGTTCTTCTCTCCTTTTTAATCAGCATCATCATTTATCTATGTCACCCAAGGTGGGAGCAATACCTTTGAGAGCACAGTTAGTCTTCAGACTTGATAAGAGAACTTTATAAGTTGCAATTCAGATTCCAATATTTTATTCATGGTTTTCATACTTCAAGTCATTACTTCAGTAACCTTCCATTCAAGGCAGCAAGTTAATGTACATGATGCATTTGTTTGCTAATGGCTCTAACAATGGCCTGGCATGGCTGGAGGTAGTCTCTGGCAAGCAATATTAGTCTCTTGTTTGGAGATGCAATCAAATGAAAAGGCTAATTCAAAGGGATATAAACTATTTGAGGGAAGGTGGCCAACAAAATTACATTTCTAAAATGTGAATTGTAAGGACCAGAATGAAGCTCACTCTAAACATTATAGTTCATAACCTTATTTTTGTAAGATTTTATCTGGATGGATATAA
Source organism: Myotis nattereri (assembly GCF_964212035.1). Lineage (NCBI taxonomy): Eukaryota > Metazoa > Chordata > Mammalia > Chiroptera > Vespertilionidae > Myotis > Myotis nattereri. The sequence goes on along the minus strand of NC_138084.1, from coordinate 58,804,643 downwards.
ATTAGCCTTATTGCAATATCTGGAGCATTCTTATGTATAAAACATTGTACTGGAAGATCTATTTTGGACTCAGTCATGTCAGTAATTATCTGTGTGACCTTAATTAATTCAATTAATTTCTTTGAATCTTAGACTCCAGATTATGCATGGTTTGATAATAGAGGCCCAGAAAATACTGTTGAGTTATATGTGTTAGAATTTAAGATCCCCATGCATCCAAAATTCTATCTGGCAATGATTCAAACTGATAGAGTCTCTTTTGCCTGTTTTCTCTATTCCTGTTCTTATTCTTTTAGTTCAGACCACCATCCTTTCTCTCTAAAATTAGGTCAACTGTTGCCTGTTTTCCTACTTGTGATACTGGCCCTCTGTTAGTGTCTCCTTTACAAGGCAATGAGAGTGGTCTTTCTGAAGCACACATTTGATTGTTCACTTTCATGCTTAAGATTTCTGCCATAGGTTGAATGTTTGTTTTCCCTTCAATTCATATTTTAAAATCCTTATCCCAATGCGATGATATGTGGAAGTAGGGCCTTCAGGATGTGATTAGGTCATGAGTGAGGAAGCCTCATGAATGGAATTAATGCCCTTATAATAGGGATCCCAGATGCATCTCTGTGACTATTTTGTAACTACCAATTTTTACATAATATTGTAATAACTATCTATGACCTCAGGTGGGTGCAAGACTTATTAGAGGGATCACTCCTTCCATTATATACATGTGTAACCACTGTGTGCTACACCTGAACCTAATATAAAATAGTATTGAATATCAACTGTAATTGAAAAAAATTAAAATGATGTTTGAAATAACCTCAAAAAAGTGCGCCGAAACCGGTTTGGCTCAGTGGATAGAGCATTGGCCTGCGGACTGAAAGGTCCCAGGTTCGATTCCGGTCAAGGGCATGTACCTGGGTTGCGGGCGTATCCCCAGCAGGAGATGTGCAGGAGGCAGCGGATCGATGTCTCTCTCTCATCGATGTTTCTAACTCTCTATCTCTCTCCCTTCCTCTCTGTAAAAAATCAATAAAATATATTTAAAAAAAAAAAGTGGGCACTCCAGAGAGAACCCTCACCCCTTCTGCCATGTGAAGACACAATGAGAAGATAGCCATCTATGAAATAGGAAGCAGGTCCTCACCAACACCTAATCTTTCACTTCCCAGGCTCTAGAACTGTGAGAAGTAAATGTTTGTTGTTTAAGCCACCTTGATATGATATTTTTGTTATGGCACCTCAAGTAGACTCTGACAGTTTCTCTGTTGTCCTCACTAAAAAGTACAGTTTCTTTGCCATGGGTTAGAATTAGCTCTAGTTCACTATTTCAGCTTTATTTTGTGACCACTCCTTTCCTTTGAACACTTTGAAATTCTATTGTTTTCTAGATATTCTTTCACCCCTGGGTCTTTGTAAATGACACTCCCACTGCTTAAAACACTAGTCTCTTCCTCTTGACAAGCTGGCTCTTCCTATTCATTCTTTAGATTGTAATTTGCAAGTTATTTTCTCTACGAGGCTTTTTGCTGATATTCTGAATTTGGTCTTCTGTGGTAGTCTTTTTCTCACCCATCTTAGCAAGTTTTAAATTGTAATGTAATAGCCCATTTCTTTGTCTGTGATTGTCCCTAGACTGCAAGTTATAATGAGGGATAGAAATTACAAATGTCTTGAGTGGTTGAATCACTTGTTCCTAGCAAAGTGTTTCACAAATTATCTGTTTGTTAAAAGGATTAATAAATGAAATACACGAAAGGATTTTGTTTAAGTTCTTTCACTCATTTTCTATTGAACACGGAGGCAAATTTGTTACTATGCATGGTTTCAATTTGTACCCCATCAGATGTAAAATGTGTTTTTATATGTACAGAGAAAATAGGATAATATGTTTACTCTAGAGAATAAGTATGCATCTTATCACTTAATAGAAAGAGAACAAAGAGAAATATGTAAGTATTAAGAGATTAACAAGTAAATTGTTTTTTTCTTATTAATTACCATGCAAGCATATTAAGCTAAAAATGGTGTGTCTTTGATTATCCTTTCATACCTTAAATTGTATTAATAGGCTCTCTGGAGTGCGAAATGAACAGTATTATGCTCTTTGGGCGGGGGGGGGGGGGGGGGAATAGTCACTTTCTAATAATGAACTAGCTTGTAGGACATTAGCATCTGCGGAGAAAGTTATTAGTAAAAAAGCAGAGATTAAAAAGCAAACCTTAATTTTCTTTTGTTTAGTATGTTCAGAAAAAGAAACTCAAAACAATAGTTTCAGATGGCATATGCAGTTTGTTTTTAGGTTCATTACCAGGCCCAGAAACCCATATGAGGATGGGCATGAAGTAATGCTTAAATTATATTTCAGTATAGTGAGTTGTGTTTCTTCCCATAGATATTTCTTGAATGATTGGCTCACTGGATTAATATTTTGAGGGCAGAACGAAAAGGACGGGCTGATTAATTGGATGTGGTGTCATAGAAAGAAGTAGTCAAAGATGCCTGTAATTTCTGGCCTCAGCAAATAGACAGATACCATTGCTAACAACAGGGAGAGCGAAGGCTGACGATAACAGATTTGGAGGAGAAGATCAGAAACTCAGCTGCAGACATGTTAAGTTTGACATTTTTTATCAGACACAGGCAAGTGGAGATGTTGCATAGGCAAGGGGTAGCTGGGTCTGGACTTTGGGGGAAAAAGCTGTACCAGAAATACAATGTTTATAAGTGTTTGAGACTCATTGGCATGCAGATACTACTTTATTTTTATTCAGTGGTTTATTTTTTATTGAATTTATTGGGCTGACATTGTTTAATGAAATTATATAGGTTCCAGGCATACAATTCTACAACACAACACATCATCGGTATATTGTCTAGTGTGTTTACTACCCCAAATCAAGTCTCCTTTCATGACAATTTATGCCTACTTTACCCTCTTCTACTTCACCCAACCCCATTCCCTCTGGGAATCACAGTACTGTTATTTATGTCCATGAGTCTTTCTTTTTTATTAATGTTCTTAGTCCCTTTACCTTTTTCACCCAGTCTCCAAACCCCTCTCCTCTGATAGCTATCAGTCTGTTCTCTGTATTCATGAGTATGTCTCCACTTTGTCAGTTGATTTTGTTCATTAGATTCCAGATATACGTGAAATCAAGTGGTACTTGTCTTTCTCTAGCTGGATTATTGTAATTAGCATAATACTCTTCAGGACCAACCATGCTGGATTTCTTCCTTTATTACAGCTAAGTAGTAGTCTACTGTGTAAATGTACCACAGCTTTAAAAAGAACACAATTTTTAGATATTTTTTATTGATTTTTAGAGAGAAAGGGAGAAAGAGAAACACTGATGTGAGAGTGGAACATCGATCGGCTGACTCCTCTACTCCTCCTATTAGGGACTGGGCTGGAAACGCACGTATGTGCCCTAGACCTGGAATTGAACCAGCAAACTCTTGGTGCATGGGATGACACCTAACCAAACTGAGCCATACCAGCAAGGGTTACTACAACTTTTCTTTTCTTTTTTTCTCTTCTTTTCTTTTCTTTTACTTTATTTTATTTTATTTTTATTGCTTTCAGAGAGGAAGGAAGAGGGAGAGAGAGATAGAAATGTCAATTATGAGAATCATTGCTTGGCTGCCTCCTGCATACCCACCACTGAGGATCCAGTCCACAACCGGGCATGTGCCCTTAACTGGAACTGAACCCGGGACCCTTCAGTCTGCAGGCTGACGCTCTATCCACTGAGAAAAATGGGCCAGGGCACTACAACTTTTTTATCCACTCATCTACTGATGGGCACTTGGGCTGCTTCCAAATCTTGGCTACTTTAAATAGCACTGCAGTGAACATAGGGGTGCATATATTGTTTCAAATTAGTGTTTCAGGTTTCTTTGGATATATTCCCAGAAGTGGAATCACTGGGTCATAAAACAATTCCATTTTTAATTTTTGGAGGAAACTACATACTGCTTTCAACAGTGGCTGCACCAATCAGCATCCCCACCAACAGCACACAATGGTTCTTTTTCCTCTACATCCTCACCAACACATGTTGTTTATTGATTCATTGATGATAGCCATTCTGACAGGTGTGAGGTAATACCTCATTGATGTTTTAATTTGCATTTCTTTGGTGATTAGTGACAGTGAGCATCCTTTCATATGTTTACTGCCTATCTCTAGGTCCTCTTTAGAGAAGTGTCTATTCAGGTTCTTTGCCCATTTCTTAATTGGATTATTTGGTGGGGTTTATTTTATATCGAGTTTTATAAGTTCCTTATATATTATGGATATGAGGCCTTTATTAGATGTAGAGGCAAATATGTTCTCCCATTTAGTGTATTGCCTTTTCATTTTGTTGATGGTTTCCTTTGCTGTACAAAACCTTTTTAGTTTGATGTAGTCCCATTTGTTTCTCTTTTGTTTCCCTTGCCTAAGGTGATATGTTAGAAAAAATATTGCTATGAGAAAGGTCCAAGATTTTACTACCTATGTTTTCTTCTAGGATTTTTATGGTTTCAAGTCTAAGATTTAAGTCTTCAATCCATTTTGAATTTATTCTTGTATATGGTGTAAGAAGGTGGTCTAGTTTTATTTTTTGCACATATCCAATTCTCCCCAACACCATTTATTGAATAAGCTATCTTTACCCTATTGTATATTTTTTCCCACCTTTGTAAAGTATTAATTGACTGTAAAGATGTAGGTATATTTCTGGGCTTTCTATTCTGTTCCAGTGGTCTCTATGTCTGTTTTTAGGCCAGTATCATGCTGTTTTGATTACTCTGGCCTTGTAGTATAGTTTGATATCAGGTAGTGTGATTGCTGTGGCTATTGGGAGTCTTTAGTGGTTCTATGTAAATTTTTGGAATATCTGGTCTAGTTCTGTGAAATATGCCATTGGTACCTTGATAGGAATTGTGTTTAATTTATAGAGTGCTTTGGATAGTGTCTTATAGATGTTAATTCTTTCTATCTATGAACACAGTATATGCTTCCACTTATTTGTATTTTCTTTAGTTTCCTCAGGGTCTTATAATTTTCTGAGTACAGGTCTTTTGCATCTTAAAGCTCTAACACTAGATAAGATCACCAATGGAGAGAGTGTAGGTAGAGCAGGGAAGAGAAGCCTGGGACACTCCAGTGATAAGGGATGGGGAAGAGGAGGAACCAGCAAGAGAAAAGGAGAAGGAGGGGGCCAGAGAGGGAGAAGGAGCACCAGAGAATGTGGTGTCCAGGAAACCAAGTGAAGAAAGCACAGCAAGGAGGAGACAGTGATCAGCTGTGGTTTCTACTGTTGGCTCCATAAGATGAGGACTGAGAGTTGATCATTAGGTATAGCAACATGGTTGGTGACTTTGAGAAGAATGGGGGAGGCCAGAACTAGGTTCTCACTGTAGTGGGTATGAGATTGAGAGGAAAGTAATTGCAGACTACAAGTATAGACAACGTTCTAAGGTTCTCACTGTAGTGGGTATGAGATTGAGAGGAAAGTAATTGTAGACTACAAGTATAGACAACGTTCTAAGGTTCTCACTGTAGTGGGTATGAGATTGAGAGGAAAGTAATTGTAGACTACAAGTATAGACAACGTTCTATAATCTATAAATTGTATATTTAAAAGCAGTTTTGAACCAGTTATGAGTGAACCTTTTCTGGGTTTTTACATGTTAAAAAATCTATAGAACCAGAGTCACTTTTCCTTCAATGAAAAAAAAAAATCCGCTAATAATAAAAATACCATGTACATGAGCAGCAGCGAGGAAGCATATGGACTTTAATGATTGGTAAAAATACTACAACTCACTGACAAGCTTGCTAGTTACAGGGTTCTTATTTTAAATGGGATTTTCCATGAGCATATAGGCAGAGGAAATATCAAGTGTCGTCTTGAAGATGTAGGACTATTACTTCCCCTAGTCTATTTCCCTTGAATTCTGGTAACTAGCTGCTTTGTTCTGTGTCAATTCAGCTTTTTTAATGCCTTATATATTACCTCCCCCCCCCAAAGCTCTTTGTTCATTGGGCTTAGTGAAGACAGTATGGGCTGCTAAAAAACAGAAAAAATGCTGTGAATTTTTATTCACTGTGTAGCAGTTCTGTAATAGGCACACATTTTGATTAGCTAGTTTTGTCATGATCACCAAGTTTAAAGATTCTGTTTGACCAGGAATGGGAATTTATTCCTAGATTATGTCTATAGGTATCAATCCCTTTCTTATATAGCTTTAGTCAGCTGCCCAGAGTCTACAACACTTGTTCCCACTGTATGGGCTCCTAGGAAGTAAACTAAATCATGAGAGCCTCTATGGGTATTAACTGTGGTCTCTCCCCCATGTGAGTCCTGTCTGTTTAGTAGACTATCCTGGTATCACTCCCATTCGTGCTAGAATGGAAGCTTGGTCTGCCTATTCTCAAGAATTTTTCTTTCGCCAGGTGTGCTTATTCTGATGAAAGTTCAGAGTAGTTAAAGATACTTCTATTGTGACCTTATTACATGAATTGATTTATCTTTTTATATAGGTCTCTTTCGTCATGGAGTTCATAATCAAAATAGCACAGGGATACATACATAAGTCGGAATATAGTATGCTAAGAGCTGTGATGGTTTGTGTGTGAAAAAACTCTGGGAGCATAGGAGGTAACAGTCTGCTCTTAGACACTTGAACTAGATATTGAAGTGAGCCTAAGAGTGGACCATGTGGAGGGGAGGTACAGAGGCACATCTGGCTATAGGACTCACAGCCAGAGTGAGCAAAGGCTTGCAGGTGAACATAAGCTTATGGCTTGAGTATTGGATGTATAGGGAGAATGTGCAGAGCAGTAAGAGTCATGGTCTTATTGCTAGATTCATACTACACAAGACATATCTGGCTGAGACATGTCGTCACTTCATAAAGTCTTTTGTCTTCAGTTAACTATTTTAGTCATTTGTATACTAAGAAACAAATCAATTTAGAGCATCAATCAGTGAAGGAGATAGAATTTGTAAGTACCACAGATCAGGGAGGATAAGAGGACACCAAGCTTGGGACTTGGAGGTGAAATCAGACTTAGTGTATTCAGTGAGGATGGCAGCTGGCCTCTACCTTGCTATTAGACTTCCACCTCCCAGTGTTGCTCCCTGACTCTGTGGCCATGAATACATGAATATTTTAAGTAGGAAGACTGACAGATGACCTCTTTTTACATTCTGAGCTCGGTTCCAATGGGAGAAACTCCCAATATGGTGGCAGGACTTCCCACTGACTCTCTAGCTTTAGCTCTGCTTGGGTAGTTTCCCTCATGTTACAACCTACTGTTGCTATGACCTGGCCCTGTCCTTTTCACTTCACATAGCGTGTCTCCTCTCCTTTGTAGTCAGAGTGCAAGTAGGAATAGAGTTCCAAGGTTGTGAAAGATTTGATTCATCGTCCTCCGTATTTCCCAAGGCAGAACTACTAGTTATAGAAACTTTTGCTCTATCTTCCAATTTAACCTTCTGTGTTTTACTCTGAAGTCTGCTCTTCTTTTACTAAAATGTCTATTTCTATTATTAAATTGTATTTTAGAAGGATCTGATAAAGACTAGTAATAAATACAAGATTCTGCTTTCCCTATATTTTCAGAAAATATCTTATTTTTTAAAAATATTTGTTAGATTTCTGGGAAATGAGTCAGTCAATGTGACTAACTTGGAATGTAGCTTTTATCTCCGGTTTAAAATTTATAATATAATTAGGTCATGGTTTCCTTATGTTGATGTGTGCTTCACGGTAATTCTGATAGCTGATAGTTTAATTGAATGTTCATGTGTCTGAAACAGATGCTATAAGCTAACTCCCTCATCAGACTGGAAATGTTAGTCAGACAAATTTAGAAGACAGTTCTCCCCCATTGTTCATGCCCACCTCACAGTGCTAGAGCTGATTTAACAATAGGCTCATTTTACCACAAACATTGATGTTACTCATAAGAGCTGTGTGTTTAATTTTTAGTCGTCACCAAAAGAGACATTTCGGAAAAAGATTCAAGCCAAAAGTGTGATGTAAACTGCTTTTAAAAATTGTTTTACATATGCAAAGGATGGAGTATAAAAGTAATTATGCTTCTCATTATTCTATTACTCTTTAAAAATAAAATTCAGTATGCCAAAAATTATTTTGCTCTTTCTCTTGATTAATGTCAGAGCATACTGTGTGTATTTTTGGTCTAATGACTGAAATTTTGGGGGAAACAGATGCACACATCATGAGGACCTAAAATAACATTACCATGAGTTCTATTATAACATATAAAACACCTAGAATTTATAGTAATTACCTGCAAACTTATAAATAATGGAAGAGATTTATCATGTTGACCTTGCTTAATCATAATTAACAAGACTGCCTTATACTGGCTCTAATTGCCCCCTCATTATACAGAAACTTTTCTAATCCTTCCCAGTCATGGGAACCTGTGTAACAAGCTACAGTGCTACTTTGGGTTGCTGAATTTCTTTTTGAGAAATTATTCTTCAGTTCTACCTTTTTCCTTTGAGCTCCCCCTGTCCTTTGTGCATTATCTCCCACTGTGATCTCTGAATTATTGATACAAGATATTCTCCACATGTCCCTTATAGGAGCTCCTGGGCCTTGGGAATGCCTGCCCATGCAGAGCTTTAGTCAGCACCCTCCTGCCTTACACAATGGCACACAGAAGTGCAAAAGCTCAGCATTGAAATTTCTACTGCTGTGTAAGCAATTATGTGAATGATTCCCCCCAATGCTGTTAAATAATGCCTTTGAGAAACTGTATATATAACTGATGTGAGGATAATATCTACTTAAAAAAAATAAAACTATGTGTGTTTGGGGGACATAATGTAATATTAAAATTCTATTGCAGTATCTATATAATAAGAATAAACATATGAAGAAATAGAAAATAATTCAATATAGGTAGAACAAGGATATTCCCCAAGTCTTTAGTCAAACACTTGGCAAATATAAATAGGATATGTTACATGGAGAATAGATGGAGAACAATTCTTTTCTTAAGATTGTATGTATGATGTGAATACAACTAACTACACACACACACACACACACATACACACACACACACACATACAGTCATCCCTCAGTATCCAAAGGGTATTTTTTCCAGGAACCCTGGGGATACTTAAATCTGCTGATGATCAAGTTTCTTATATAAAAACTAGAGGCCTGGTGCATGAATTCCTGGCATGCGGGATCAGGCCGAAACCAGCTCTCTATCACCCCCTGAGGGGTCCTGGATAGTGAGAGGGCACAGGCCAGGCCAAGGGACCCCACTGGTGCATGGTTGGGGCCAGGGAGGAACATGGGAGTTTGGCCAGCTGGGGAGGTACCATGGGAGGGCTCCAGGGCATGTCCAGCCTGTCTTGTTCAGTCATGATTGGCCAGACCCCAGCAGCAAGCTAACCTACTGGTCAAAGCATCTGCCCCCTGGTGGTCAGTGCACATCATAACGACAGGTCCACTGCCCTCTGGTGGTCAGTGCACATCATAGTGGTTGAGCGGCCTTAGCATATTACTAGCATACTACGCTTTTAATTGTTGAACGGTAGACCAGACAACCAGACACTTAGCATATTAGGCTTTTATTATATAGGACTAGAGGCCCGGTCCATGGACTTTGTGCACTTCGGGAGGGGGGTTGGGGGCCCCTCAGCGGGGAGCAGGCCTAAGCTGTCAGTCGGACATCCTTAGCGCTGCTGCAGAAGTGGGAAAGGCTCCCGCCAACACTGCTGTGCTCACCAGCCATAAGCCTGGCTTCTGGCTGAGAGACGCTCCCTCTGTGGGAGCACACTGACCACTAGGGGGCAACTCCTGTGTTGAGCATTGAGTGTTTGCCCCCTAGTGGTCAGTGTGCATCATAGCAACCAGTCATCAATTTGCATATTAGCCTTTTATTATATAGGACTAGGGGCCTGGTGCACGAAATTCGTGCACTGGGTGTATGTGTGTGGGGGTGGGGGGAGTGTCCCTCAGCCCAGCCTGCCCCCTCTCACATACTGGGAGCCCTCAGGCATTGACCCCCATCACCCTCCGATCACCTGATCAGCCCCTTGCCCAGGCCTGACGCCTCCGCCAGAGGTATCAGGCTTGGACAGGGGACTCCCATCTCCCCCCGATCACTGGCTCTGGCCCCCGCCCAGGCCTGAGGCCTCTGGCCCAGGAATCATGCCTGGGCAGGGGACCCCCATCTCCCTCTGATCGCTTGCTCCACCCCCCGCCCAAGCCTGACGCCTCTGACCCAGGCTTCAAGCCTGGGCAAGGGGACCATCATATCCCCCCAATCCCCGGCTCCGCCCCCCACCCAGGCCTGATGCCTCTGACCCAGGCTTCAGGCCTGGGCAAGGCGACCATCATATCCCCCCAATCCCCGGCTCCGCCCCCCACCCAGGCCTGATGCCTCAGCCAGAGGAGTTGACCCTCATCACCCTCCGATCACCAATCACCGGATCGGCCCCTTGACCAGGCCTGAGGCCTCCGGCAGAGGTGTCAGGCCTGGGCAGGGGACCCCCAGCTCCCCGCGGTTGCAGGCTCCGCCCCTGCCCAGGCCTAACGCCTCTGGCCTAGGCGTCCGGCCCAGGCAGCGGGAACCTGCAGTGGCAGCGGGGGGCGCCGCGATCGTGGGCTTCGCTTTAGGCCCAGGCAAGGGACCCCTAGCTCCTGGGACTGCCAGCTTCGACCTTGCCCAGCTCCCATCGCTGGCTCCACCCCTACTTCCTGCTATCACTGGCCAGGGCGGCAAAGGCGCCTGATTCTCTGATCATGGCTGGGGGGCAGGGCAAAGGCGGCCCCAGGGCCGCCTTTGCCCTGCCCCCCAGCTCTTAGCTCCCCCCTGGGTTTCATTTCACTGTCAGTGGCAGGGGGCTTCTTCCTGCTTTCCCTTTCGCCTCCCTGCATTGTGCCTACATATGCAAATTAGCCGCCATATTGTTGGCAGTTAACTGCCAATCTTAGTTGGCAGTTAACTGCCAATCTTAGTTGGCAGTTAATTTGCATATAGCCCTGATTAGCCAATGAAAAAGGTATCGCCGTACGCCAACTACCATTTTTCTCTTTTATTAGTGTAGATGATTTAACATTTGCCTATAGGCTACAGCAGAATGTGCCCACCTATCACTTCATTTGTATGGATTCAGTATACTGTTAGGTGCATGGCAAATTCAAGTTTTGGAAATTTGAATTTGAATTTTTCTGGAAATTTCTGGAATTATTTTGTTCTTAATATTTACTATACATAGTTGATTGAATCTATGATGTGAAACCCATGGATACAGAAAAATGACTGTATATATAAGTGTATATGTATAAAACAAACCATAAGCATTAAAAAAAAATCTTAAATTAGCCCTGGTTGGTGTGGCTCAGTTGGTTGAGCATTGCCAAAAGGTCTCTGGTCAGTGCACATACCTGAGTTGCAGTCTCAATTCCCAGTTGGGGGCATGCAGGTGGCAGCTGATGGATGTTTCTCATATTGATGCTTCTGTCCTCTTCTTCTCCTTTCTCGCTCTCTAAAATCAATTTCAAAAACTTAAAACACATTAAATATTAATAGTGAGTATTCTTTGTAGAGACATAAAAAGGTAGAAATTTTAATATTTTTCTATTTTAAATATTTCTTCAGTATGGTTATATCACATTAGAATGATAAATAAACTTTAAAAACCTACGCTATTAACCCTGGCAATTAGTTTGAACTGAGTCACACTGTGTGTGTAACTTGACTCCATCAATATGGACATAAGGAGTCAGAAACTATTTGCTCTGGTCTAATTACCAAATCACCCTCTGTTTGCCGCATGTAGCACACTACTAGAGTGAATGGTAAAGAAAGCAAAGGCCCAATTATCATAAAAGACTGTTGTTCTGGTGTTAATGGTTAGTATTTTTCATTCATGTGACTTGGGCATGAATAAGTAATGGACACAGATAAATTGTTTTTCACCCTCCATGACTTTATTGTGAGTTTGCCATTCTTACCAGTGGAATACATTGATAAGTGCCTGGAACACGGGCTGTGAAATGAATGATGTGAGCTGGATCCACATTAGTTTCAACTGCTATTCCTATCAGCTTGCAAGGTTTGTCCTGTAACGATTCCCTGGGCTTGCTGCTAGCCACTGAGCAAATATTTCTGGTTAACAGCAAAATTCATCAATAAGCAAATGGAAAACAAATCAGTTCAGCTATATAGTTGAAAAATAATCACAGTCTTGTAGACGAAACCTGCAAGGTGACTTCACAGTAAGAGTGATAGTAAAATTGCCAGGATGTGACTTGAATTTACACTGCAAATGACTGTCACAGGAATGTACCACAGAATGCCAAATGATGGTGATATGATTGCTATGCAAAAACATATTTGTGCTTTCCAGTTACAGATAAGAATGCCAACTACTTTCTGAAAGTAGAACCTCTGAGTAATTTGTCATATGCTCTTTCAGTGTAAAAGGAGTATTCTTGTCCTTCATGGATTCATATTGTATAAACAGAGCGCTAACGTCATCTTATACCCAAGGGACTTCCTGAGCACTTGATTAAGATGATGAAAAAAAGCTACATCTTTACATGCTTTCTATGCACCAGGTAATGTGTTAATGCTTTTGGTATACCTTATTTACTGACTACAAATCCCTCTGAACTTGGTAGCCCTTACCCAGTTGTCTCATTGTCTAGGGACTGATTTTCTGTCATAGACACATGCTTTATTCTGATTATTTGATTGATAAGCTTGACCTTCTGGATCTCCTTCTTGGTTCTGTTGTATCACATGATTTCCCTGTCTTCTACTTAATACTCTCAAGGTATATATAGTAATCATGGTAGGAAAGGCTTTTCAAACACTATATGCCAGCAGTCTCTCTCTCTCTCTCTCTCTCTCTCTCTCTCTCTCTCTCTCTCTCTCTCTCTCTCTCTCTCTCCTTTTTCCTCTTTCCTCTCTCTCTCATCCTCTCCCCTATTATCTATCTATCTATCTATCTATCTATCTATCTATCTATCTATCATCTATCTATCATCTATCATCTATCTATCTATCTTCAATACCCTTCATCCAAAGACTTAAGTTTATTACTAATAGACAAGTGGGAGAACACCAAGAGCATGAGAAGGAATCTGTGGGACAATAATAAGGTGTTAAAAATAACTTAATCATGGATTTAGGATTTAGGATCTAATTGAAGGATTTGGGGGAAGGTCTAAGGAAGCAGGGATTTCTTCTAAATTGGATGTCTTCAAAAAGCAGGGGCAATTTTATGATCTCATTAAATCTTACCTTATGGGGCGGGAAGATTAGAGCCAGAATAAACCTGTCATGGGTAAAGTAGTAGCAGTCACTCATTTTGGACAAGACAGGGGGATTGCTTGGCATTTTTGAGCAGCACAGTGACCTAGCTTTTGTCTATTCTTAGACAAAATTATGAAGTGGCTCTACTTGGTTTTACTTTATCATGTTTTCAGAGTAAACTCTTCCTGAAGTTGGCATTCTATTTATGTCCAACAGGAGAATAACATGACATACTTATGAGTGCCAAGCCAGCTTCCAAACTTAAGAACTGTTGTTGTTGTTGCTGTTTTTATCTATCTATCTATCTATCTATCTATCTATCTATCTATCTATTATCTATCTATCTATCTACTATGCTCATTTGATAATCACAACCACTCTATGGGATATGTATTATAGTTATCTCCATTTTACTGATGATGAAACTGAGGGACATAGAAGAGTAACATGCTAAGCATCTTAATGCTAACAAATAAAGACCTGGGGTTCAAACTCAGGTAGTCTGACTTTATAGTCCATACTGTTAACCACTGAACTAAACTGTTTGACAAGGAACCAATCTGATAAGTAGCCCATCCTTCCGTCACAGATAACATCCCCTTTTAATAATGATTTTCTCCATTGTTGCTTCAGTGAAAGAATGATAGAATATTGAGCTAGTTAGGAGGAGAATATGCTTTCATGGCAGCCTGATGGGCAGAGCTTTTTGTGAAGGAGAGTTTTAAGGAATCAAAATTTCATCTTGAGAATAGCTATTTACTTCATTCATGCTTAGATCTGAATGGGCTGATAAACTTACACGATATAAGCAATAGAGATCTGGAAAGGGGGCTGTACCAGCATGGGCTTCCTTGCCTCTTGGGATGAGAAGAGAGTCTGAAAACAGGAAGGTGGATACGATTACTCTGGCAGGAGGAAGAAATTAAAAGAAAGTAAAGACAGCATGAAAACGTGGAGCAGAGAGAAGGGTGGGGGATATGGAGGGAGAAGGAGGGGAAGTGGGCTCTGTTACTTGCCTTATTCTCCTGAGATCTGAGTAGTGTAGTCCCCCAGTCCAGAAGCTAGGGAAAGCGAGCTGGCCAGAACATCCCTTACAATTCAGTAACTGCTTTGGCTCATGGCAGTATTTGCCCAATAGAAGCTGGTTCATGTGGACTGTCTACATTTTAGAGGCAGAGAGAGGAGATGATGTGGGTAGAGGAATAGAGAGATACCCCTAGTCCTGCTGGAGGCTAATAGTAAGAGGGACAAAATTCATGATGTCTGCCCTCAGCCTTAATTTAAAAATTAGTACAGAGGAAAAAAAACTCTAGCTCAACTTCTAGTCTATGATATTAGACAAAATGGGAAGTCAAAACAGGAGGAAACGACCAGAATCCTTATTAGACATACATAGTGACATAAAATATATTTTGATAATAATTTGGGGTTTTATATATCTTATTTTTCTTTTTTTCATTCATCACATATCTATTAAGGGGTCTACTCTGTTTTTGGCTCTGAGCCAGGTATGGGAACACAATGATTAATGAGACAGTCAGGATCTCTGCAGGTCACAAAGTAGGCCCAGACACTTGGTCATACCGCTGATTCAAAGACAAGACACCTCAGAATCTTAAATGTATTCTGAAAGCATACATAAATTTGAGTTTTAATGTGCAAATCAGACTGCTGCATGGTAGTCAGCTTATCTACTTGGAAGAAAAGTAATTCAAAATTTGAATGATTGTATTTCCACACTGGACCATTGATGCTTCTTCTTGCTTCTTTGGTGGGGAACAAAAGCCTCGGTCTCCATGGCTTTCCCAGGATTCCTGGGTGTGGAGGTAGATTGGATTCTCTCAAGTTCTCATCTTTCTCTGCCTTTGCTTTCTGTCACCTATTTATGATTTAGGAGCTGAAATCTCAGTGGTGTCAATGCTTGATCAGGTGCCTAGTAGAGTGCAATTGCTTCATAAATGAAAATAGGATATTGTCAAGTTAAAGCGACCTCTGAACCCAGGTGAATAGCGCTTCCTCAGAGCTGCGTATCAGTGTTCACTCTCTTCTTCCTTTTGAACTCTCCCCAAGGGAGGATAGGTTAGCTGAAAGGTCCCAACTTTTCCCGCCTGAATTGAGTCTTCTAAATAGCCCCATAAAGAAATTCCTCCAAGCCTCCAGAAATGGTCAATAAGTCCTGTCACAAAAGAGCATTCAGGGATTTTGTTTCTCAATCTAAAGAAAGTGTGTGTGTGGGGGGGAATCTCTCTGATACTATCACTCTTTTAGCTTTAATTTCTCATTAGAAAGATATTTCAAAAAGTCTGAAGAAAACTTTCAATAGCCTGACATCTTGTGAATACAAGCTATTGTACTACTAAGTGTCTGTTCATGTCAGAAAACATGAGGTCTGGGTGCGTTTGTCCTGTTGATCCACTTTAGATATCTTTTCATTGTCCCTGAGAAACCTTTCATCACAGACCTTTTACCTTCCCCTTCTCAGCTGAGTTGCAGAGTAGTTGGGCTTGAAGTGTAGCTCATTTTCTGATAAAAAGGAGTCACCGGGTTCAGTTTTAATTTTCTGTTTTTTCCTAAGTCGATAGTCCCCTGTAAGATTGGTGTTTGTCGCATGCGGAAGGCACCACCCTCTGGAGTGGAACTGTGATACTCAGAAAAATACCTACACCCTTAGCAAACCAAAACCAAAACTCACCACAACAAAAAGAAAAACAAGAACAAAAGCAAATACCAATTTAAAAGAAAATTAAAATATTTATAAGGGGCACTTTTCATCCTTTATCTCAGGCAAAAATCTTCCGAAAACCATATGCAATCTACACTGTTAGTTTACATCTGCTTTAAACTATGGGGATCAGGATAGACTCTTACAATGTCTGGGATCAAAACTAAAGAGTGTGGACAAAGAGTGGCAAAATTGTGGGAAAACAACAATTGATTAGTCACTCATGCAAATAAGATCTGTTTGGAGTTAGCAAAGGAAGGTAATTCTATATTTGTTTTTATTGGGTTTTAATGGGCAGTCATCTTTTGTTGAGGAGAGAGGGTGAGAATGAGATACTACTGAATTTTCACTAGAACACAGGGAACAATATGGTGTCATGCTTTCTGCGTATTCTTATACCATCTGGCCTACCCTCTAATCAAATTCCAAATACTGTTGGCTTCAGATCTGATTATATCTGTTATAAATGATCTAACAGAATGTGGGCTGACTTCATTGTAGGATCCTATGAGGTATGGAACCAAGATGTTCTGGCCAAGGAGTTGCTTGCTCTCAAATACTGAATTGGGAACCTACTGTTCTCAATGATTTCTTTGGAATTATTTAATAAATCACTTGCATTATCTCTGTCTTCCACATTAGATATTAGGGTTTTTTTGTTGGCTTGTTAATAGCTGTATTTCTAGATCTTGGCATGGTGCCCAACGCATAGTTGGTGCTCAATAGTTATTTATCGAAAAACAAGAATAAATAAACAGATGAATGAAAGAATAAATGGACTTAAAAGGATTTTAGTGTATAAGTGTGTCATTTAAATGCAGGTGGAGCCTCGGCCGGGTGGCTAAGTTGGTTGGAGCGTCAGTCCTTAAACCAAAATGGTTGCGGGTTCTCATTAGGGCACATACCTGGGTTTCGGGTTTGATCCCTGGTCAGGGCGCATACGGAAGGCAACCAATTGATATTTCTCTTACATTAATGTTTCTCTCTCCCCCTCTCTCTGTCTCCCTTCCTCTCTCTCTCAAATCAGTAAACATATCATAGGGTGAGAATTAAAAATAAAAGAGTAAGTGCAGGCGGAGTCATATCTTGAGCAAAACTTTCTTCTAACAATGTGAAATGCGATGATACAGCAAAGTTTCTGGCACTCAGCAGGTGCTCACAGAGGTCAGCTCTCTTTCCTAGCATCTACCTTGGTGTTGATTTGTGAAGCTGGAAGTGAGTAGGATCTTGAAGGATATTTTGGTTTGAGTGCTGGAATGGCAAAGAGGGGCCTTCTAAAGCAGTAATTCTCAAACTTCTGGCCCTTTAAATACAGTTCCTCATGTTGTGACCCAACCATAAAATTATTGCCGTTGCTACTTCATAACTGTAATGTTGCTACTGTTAGGAATCGTAATGTAAATATCTGATATGCAGGATGGTCTTAGGCGACCCCTGCGAAAGGGTCGTTTGACCGCCAAAGGGGTCGCGACCCACAGGTTGAGAACCGCTGTTCTAAAGGAAGTGGGAAAGTACCAAAACCACACTTTACCAGGCCCACGATTTTCCTTACACTGGAATTCTACCTGAATTACCAATATCCCCTCTCACTCAGGGATCCTGACTTAATAAACTACCTTTGTTAGAACTTCCACGAAGTGATGTCAGGATTTCTTGGATAACAATGTTTAACTTTGTTTTTGTGACCTTACATCATATACAAAAATTAACTGAAAATGCTTCAAAGACCACAACGTAAGACCTAAAACTACAAAAATCTCAGAAGAAAATGGGAAAAGCTTTCTGGGATTTGGCAGTGATTTTTTGGATGTGACATCAAAAGCATAGGCAATAAAACAAAAATATAGATGAATTGGACTACATCAAAATTTATATTTGTAGCAGGTCTAAATGCCACAAGAGGTGCTCCTTCATACGAGAGACTGAAGAACATCTGTGGTTTATGCCCTGTAAGGATGACTTCCTCACAGATTTTCTCCTATGTTAAACGCACTATCCCCTCTCAGCACTATTCGGTTGGGGACATCATAGCATCTTTGTTTTTTGGTTGTTTTGGATTGTTTGTTATGATTTAGGTTTCTGGAAACTTGAAAAAACAGCTATTCCAGCTAATTAAAAAAAAAAAAAAGAGGTTGTTTAATGAAGGTGTATGAGTTGACTCAGAACTAAAGGAACATTTGAAGACCCACAGTCAGAAAGATTTGGAAGCAAGGGAGCTCTTGGGAAATCAGGTAGCAAGAATTAATTATAGTTTCATCAGATAACATTGCAGATTGAGTGCCAGGCTTCTTTTCAAGTCTTTTGTCTTTACATATAATGTCTTATTGGCTAAGTTTGAATCATGAACACCTACCCCAGCCTTCCCTTTAAGAAAGAAATAATATCTTTATTTAGGATCAACCAAGACTGCACAAAATTAAAGAGTCAATTCTACTGAAGGAAGTAGGGGTGTTCTATCCAGAGAAAGAAAGTGTGCTGTATAACAAACAAACAAACAACCCCAAGATTCCACATGCGATGAATTTGCAATTATCACCCATCCCTTGGGGGAAACTGAAGTCCAAGAACTAAATTCAAAAGGAACCTAAGGAGTGGAAAAGCTACTATTGAGTCATCGTTTCTCTACCCGAATTGCGTTCCTATATCAATCTCCTCGGGCCAAACTGCAACACTCCAAGCTGTTGGAGTTAAAAAAGAAAAACTTGTTTCTCATTACAGAGCAGTCATTTGGTCTTTAATTATGTTTGACTGCCCTGTTTCAGGTTGATGGCCATGTTTGTCAAATAGAGATGATGAATACCAAGTGTGTATTAAGAATCTGAGATGCTGGACCGTCGCCTAATGGCACCAGATCTCACTCTCTCTCCTTCAGCTGAAGTCTTCATTGTAGTTTCTATAGGAAAATATATATGATTTCCTAAAGATTCTTTATCCTGATTATTGCTCTGTTGCTCCCTGGCTCATGCTTCAAATACCATTAGATAGTGGCACAACTTTTCAGCCCCGTGCAGAGCCTACTGAATTGTTATTCTATCAATATTTGTACCCACCCATCTATGCTTCTGAACAGACTCACACTAGTAGCTCACATGTTCATAGTATATCTTCACAGATGCTTTTTCAACTAATTCTCATCAGAAATCTTGGAAGACACTTATCATTCCCATTTTACAGATGAGGAAAATGAGGCTCAAATTGGCTATATCTTTAACCCAGATCATGGAACAAGTCAGGTTACAGTAAGGCTGGGCCTTCTGCCTCCAAATTGTAATACAGGAAGCACTTGAGATGAAGATAATCTTTTATACCTTCCTTATTATTTTTAAATTTCTGATAACATTGAGCACAATATCATATATAAAGATGTTCTCTTCATAAAAGCAGAGGGAGGTCTGATCAGTTTTTATCCAGTGCTTGTTTTCCTCACAGTCACCTTTTTCTTCATTTCTCTTTAAAAAAAAAAATATTTTATTGATTTTTTTACAGAGAGGAAGGGAGAGGGATAGAGAGTTAGAAACATTGATGAGAGAGAAACATCGATCAGCTGCCTCCTGCATACCCCCCACTGGGGATGTGCCTGCAACCAAGGTACATGTCCTTGACTGGCATCGAACCTGGGACCTTTCAGTCCACGGGCCGACGCTCTATCCACTGAGCCAAACCGGTTAGGGCTCTTCATTCCTCTTATGTCTTGCTGTGCTTTTGGTCAATTCCTCCCTCCTGGACAGCTTATTTTTACATCCATTCATGCACATTTAAGTACTGGAGAGCATAATGCCATCTATATTTGTGCAGCACCTTGTTTTTAAAGAACATTTACCTACATCAGCTCATCAGGTTAACGTGATTCTCTGAACAATCCTGTGAAGTTTTACCGGTACTATCATTTCAGTTTCCAGAGGAGGAAACAGAGACTCAGTTAAGTTTCTGTTTTGACTTCACATCGCTAGAGAGACCTGGCACAAGTTTGTGGAGCTAAAATTTGAATTCATTTTTTTTAAACTCTGCCTTTTGTTCTTTTTCTATTTCTCACATGGTACTCATAGCCCGTCAAAATGCAAGACATGGCATGCCAGAGACTGCAGTCTGCAGACTCATTCACCTGCTCCCCAGCTGCCTGCTAGCCAGGCTATTTTCTCATTGAGAAATTATTAAGCTGTATATCAGTAATAATGGTGGAAGGAAATTATTTTTTCATACTCCCAAACAATATTATTGCGTAGATGTTTACTAAAATATAGTATTTCCTTACTCTAATTTGATTTTGGAATAGTGCTTTATGGTTTGAAAATGTGCAGTCTTAACATTTTTATAGCACTTGATTTGATTCAGATTTGCTTTGCTGAGGACTTTCTGCAAATGGAATGACTACCTAAGAATAAATGAGCTCTCCAACACTTGGAATAGTCAAACAATGGATAGATAGCCACTTAGTCATGTTATAGAAAGGAGACATGCTTCATATCTAGAATTAGGATTAATTAGACCAGCAGTCTCTCCCCATAAGCTTTATTGTGGTTGACTTTGACTGGCTGCATATAGATTAGGGAAAAATTTGATATGGAGAATGAATATGTTATAGATAGTAAAAAATATTTTTAAAATAATTTAATTTGGTTAGTGGTAATTTATATAGAGTAGAGTGGATATATCAGAATAAGATCAAGAATTCTGGAGTACAATGGACATTGCTTTCATGGCCCTGTGAAAGCACTTAACCTCTACGGCCCTCAGTTTCTCATCAATAAGTTGGGAATTATAATAATATCTCTTCCAGATTAATTCCTGCAAAGTCTGATACCTGGCATACAGTAGGCATAATATTGGTATATGACCACCATAATTGTACATGACAAATAATAAACCATGGAAAGAAACCACTTTGATTTTCTCAAGCATTAACTCTTTCACAAAACCAAATTCCTCTTCACTTCTTTCTGGGTTCACAGTTAGACAGGGGTGGTTTCCCGAGTGTGTGACCTGTGCAGTTGCACTGGACACCGTGCTCAGAGGGCCTGGTGCTTGGTTTGATGCTCTGCTGTCACTGACCTAAATTTTTTAGTAATTTATTTTTGACCTGATTTTTATAAGTGAAGTCCATTGGGACAATAGAGCATGTACATTAGCAGGGGAGCTTCACACAATACACAGACCCACTGTTTCTTGCTGGCTTATTGGCATGCAACGTTTGCAATGCCTCAAGAGCACAGAATTCTGGTGCAAACATCATGTGTGGGTGTTCAGTGAGACTCAAAGTGAGTTCAAGGCCATTGTGTCATACTTATGACTAAATAAATGTTGTCACTTACAGTCTTCAGAGTCCCCTTGAACCTGAACTTGCTTTGAAGGCAGAGGCAATCATGTTCTAAAAAACACAAATGGCTAAGAAATGCTATCATATCCTATCTTACTCATGTTACTGTCCCATGTTAGCTAACCACATACACTGAAATTGATGGCATAGAAGGAAAGCAAAAAATAGAATAAGCCATAGTTACTTTCCGTTCAGCCTTCCTTGCTCATCAGTAAGCTAATAGAGGAGAATGTTAGCAGAATGTATCAAGAAGGAAAATTAAAATAGTTGAGTTCATTTTGGGCAGTGTTTCCACTGTTCTGGGGAGAACAAATATGCATACATACACAACAAAAAACAACTCGTGAATTGTAGTGATTCCATATACAAATTACTCATATCTGTAACAAAAGCTGGCATTTTGACACATATAGTAATGAATGGCAAAACTCATGCAAATAATTTAAATTTTTAATTAAGTTAGAAAGTCATAAAATTTAAAAAAATACACCATGACAAATTGAGAGAGAGCGATCATAGAAGAAAAGTAAAAGCTTTCTATTTTAGTTTCAAGAGTACTTTTGTCCTGCTTGGACAAGGGTCCCTACATTTTCATTTTCAATTGGGTCCTATTCATTATTTAATCAGTCCTGTGGCTAGAATACATTTCTCAATCTTGCTTGTAGTTAGGTATAAGTATGCTACTGAGTTCTAGCTAATATATATGATGTGTGTCATTTCCAGATTCATTACACTATTGTATACATGAAACTTTTTCCACAACTGGCATATCAAAGTTTGAGATGGGCTAGGAAAGAGTGCATAGAAGGTGGCAAAGCCTCTATGTGCCTGGATTCTTTTTTAAAAAAATATATTTTATTGATTTTTTTACAGAGAGGAAGGGAGAGGGATAGAGTTAGAAACATCAATGAGAGAGAAACATCCATCAGCTGCTTCCGGCACACCCCCTACCAGGGATGCACCCGCAACCAAGGTACATGCCCTTGACTGGAATAGAACTTGGGACCCTTCAGTCCACAGGCCGACGCTCTATCCACTGAGCCAAACCTGTCAGGGCTGTACCTGGATTCTCAAGTGGCTATATGGTAAAGAGTCCTCCAACGGATCTAGAACTTTTATGACTGTATACACAGTATACATGAATAATAAATATATTTATTTCTGTTTTAGCCCATGTACAATGTTGGATCTATGTGTTAGCTTATAGTAACCATCTGGTTTACAATGCTCTTGCCTTTCTCTAAAATGTTACACCATTTTTGCTCATATCATCAAGTTGATAAGTACTACTTGAAATTTCTTATTGTTATTCTATTTTTGTATTTATTTTATCCCACATTAAAGTAGCTTAGGATTAGAGAGTATATCCCTTTGGTACTTACTATCCTTGCTCACTATCTCATTGTCATGCTAGTCTACTATATTAATGACATCAAGTTGATGTAACTTGGTAAATAGGAAGTAGCAATCAGTATGAATTCCCATGTAAGGCACAGAATGTGGAAGATACCTGATAATGTTTCAGGGGCCTGCACAGTAATGAAGTAGTTTGAGGTAAATCAGACATCATTTTCAAGATAATATTATTTGTCCTGCACCTAGAGTGCACTGTGCTAAGTGAAATAAGTCTGACAGAGAGAGACAAATACATTATGATTTCACTTATATGTTTAACCTAAAAAAACAAAATAACTGAACAAAACAGAAACAAACTCATAGATACAGAGAACAAATTTATGGTCACTAAATGGGAGGTAGGCTGGGGGTATGGGTGAAAAAGATGAAGGGGATTAAAAATTATAAATTGTCAGTTATAAAAATAGTCTTGCGGACATAAACTGAAGAATATTGTCAATAATATTATAATAACTATGTATGGTATCAGATTGTTAGTAGACTTATTAGAGTGATCATTTCATAAGGTATGTATATGTCTAATCACTGTGTTGTTTATAAGAAGCTAATATGTTGTATGACATCTCTAATTTGAAAATAAAATTTTAAAATATTTGATATTTGGATGCTAAATAAAAAGTATTGGTCCTGTACCTTCAATCGTTAGGATTGAAGTATGGAAGCTTATAGCATTTTTTGATTTCAGAGAAAAAATGCATGCCACAATTAAAAATACTTTTCCAACCTATTTTTAAAGTAAATCAGAACGCTTACAGTTTTGAGTGAGACCCAGAGCAAGAGATGGCTTTACTGTAGGGTAAGGTGATGATATGAGGAGCTCTGCTTTTTAGACCAGAAGATGTAGTAGATCCAGTGGAGCTAAAGGCATCTGCCTTTGATAAGAGAGCTGAGTGCGATCTCTGCAAGGCCTGACTAGAAAATCACTGCACAGGCTAATATTGTAAAGCAAGGCCATGTCATCTATGGCAGGAGCTAATCACTGTTCATAACGTTGTTCCTGCTGTGTGCTGTTGGGCGTGGCTGGAGACTCAGTGCGTGACCATGGGACATGAAGTGACTATGTAGCTGCAGTTGCCTGTTAGGAGTATTGTCAGACCCAACAAGTCATCAGTTTGGGAAGGCAGAGTAGTGATCTGTTATCTAATGGAAACGGTAATTAGGGATCAGGACTGAGTGGGACTGCAGGGCATGATAATGTACCTGAGTAGGTAGCGCAGAATCCCAAATTACCAACATTTATTGCTCTGACATCTCTCCCTCAGCTCACTCCTCTAGCCTGGTGACAGGCTTTCTATTTGCATGATGAAAAATATAAAACCTGCGTTTTCCACATTATTGCCCTGGGACTTGACGACAAGGGGAACTGATGCAACTATGTTGATGCTCATGCTTCTTGCTGTGTCTTGGATAATAAAGTTCTTTGTCTCTGGACTAGGACTTTCATATCTTCTGACTATATATATGAAACAGCAGCAGTGGTCAAATCAAATACCAGATCCAACATATATGTAATGTATATATGTACATTCAGAACTTGCATATATGTGTAATATGTGTTAATATATTTGTAATATAATTATAAACAGATTGGATGGCCATGTCACAAGTAATAACTTCCTTTTTTAAACTTATTTTCAATAGTTTACAATTGATATATTATTTGCAATCAAAACTAAAGCAATAAGTATACTTTTAAAGCTAAAAACAGAACAAAATAAAACCTTGGCATGGTTCATGGCTAGATTAGCATAATATGGTAGTATGCGTTAAAAATAGAATGTTTTGCACTACAACTCCACTGAGAGGCAAATGGCAATGGTGAAGGGAAATCCTCCTAGTGAGCAGAGGTTTACTGAGTTCCTGGTCATCAGCTTTCTGTGTAAGGTGGTCAGAGGTAAAGTTAATGATATACATATTCCTGGGAAGTGGCCAGTGGCTCAGCTGGTTGGTAAGGAGATTGAAGGGAACTAAGATATTGAAAAATAGGAGTCATGTAGGTCTGAGGAAGAGGTGAGTGAGAAGATCTAGAAGAGTGGGAACACTAAGTGTGAATCTTTGAGCTTTAGGACACTACCCCCAGGAGATGGTGGCAGACAGACTCTTAGATGGCGCCAGCGGTCCCTGTCTTCTGTTAACCATGCCCTGGTAATCTCCTGCTCTTCACTGTGGGCTATACTACTTACTACATCTCCTGCTGTTCATTGTGGGCTATAATAGCTATGACATCTGGCCAATATATTGTGTCAAAGATGATGCAATGCCACTTCCAAATTATATCACATAAGATAGTTAATTCCATCTCAATAGCAGTTCTCTCCTTCTTTCTACCTTGCTGACTTTGATGAAGTAAACAACCATAGAGGGGAGGCCCATGTGGCAAGGAATTGAAGGCAGTCTCTAACCAACAGCCACCAAGGAACTAAGTGCCAACCACTTAGAAGCAGATCCTTCCCCTGCTGAGCCTTTAGATGAGCTCCCAGCCTTACAGACACCTGTGGCAGCTCTGAGGGATACTTGAAGTTGAGGACTCACATAAGTAGTACCTAGATACCTAACCTACAGAAGCTAAAATAATAAATGTGTATTGTTTTAAATTGCAAAGTCTTGGGGCAATTTGTTATGCAGCAATCAATAACTAATATAGAGAGCACACATAAAAGAAGAATTAACAAAATCAGGTGGATAAGATGACTCATCCAGGTAATGCCAGCCAGGCAATGCTAAACCTTCCATATGGTATTGTCCATAAAGGAGAACACATAGCCACTCAAGCCATCTGAGCTCAGAGTGCTGAAGTACGTACTCATACCCTGCATCCAAGGTTTTTAAGTCAAAGACTATGAGCAATTTCTATAAAACTTAGCTAATAGCAAGACTAATTATTAAAGATATCTTCTACTTATTATATTCGTCCTTTGTTCCCTGTAACTTTGCTATTAAAATGTTTTGGCCTCTTCACTTTTACTGACAGATTGGCGCTATAATTGGAATTACTTTCCTAAAGGCATCACAGAATTAATATTGCCCCAATTTAATTAAGCACCTATGAAAACCCAGTAGCTCTAATTAAGGAGGAAAGGAAATACAACTATTTGGAAGGAAAGAACATAGGAAAACGGAACGAATGCATTTTTGTCATATTCATACAGTCCTCTCTGGAATGCTGAGCTATTGATTTATTTTGCACTGTGAAGAGTAATACTGGTTGTTTTGTAGCCATTACCCAGATAAAACCTTTTGAAACCACCTAGATGTGCAGTTAGTATTTCTAATTTTTAGGATGAAGGATTTGACTCTCAAACCCCCATGTTAGAGGGCAAAGGCTATCTATGTAGTAATGCTAGAGCTGAAAACAAATGATAGGAATCTCATTCCTCATTGTATCTATCAGGCACATTGCTTTTACCCTCTATTAGTTCACCACAAATTCCTATGGACCTAGGCTCTGTACAAAATACCCATCAGAATGGGCCCTGCTCTCAGTGACCTACCTTGTCAGCAAGTAGAATCTATGTTATATACATTTTAGAGATGATTTCCCACATCATCTAGTCCTCGAGCTATGTTCTTCATTTTTTATTTCTTTGTACTTCCTAACAAGGAAAATAGCAGCCTCCAAAACTTTTAGGAATAGAGTATTCCAAGTTATTTTTGAAAAGCAAACATTAATAGTAAACCTGGAACAAAGTTAAATCACCACTTGTTCTTTCAATGATGATTAATACCTATTCAAAGAATACCATGTTAGGAACAAGTAAAACATGAAATCTTCCCTAAAGAAAATACTAAACAAGTCAATAACCAAGTATAATAGAAGGCAGGATGAGGTTGCTCTGAAACAGAATCTCTGGAAAGACAGAGAAATGACAAATGAACTAGGGAACCATAGAACATGGAGCTAGAGAGCCTTGTGATGAGTAGTACCCATATCTATATTGCCAATGATGTGCTTTATTAGTATACTAGAGGCCCGGTACACAAATTCATGCACATGTAGGGTCTCTAGGCGTGGCCAGCGATCAGGGCCAATTGCGGCCATCTGGCTGCCGTTCAGGACCTCCCTTCCCCAGCTGCCCGCTGCTGGCCGGGGCCTACCTTCATTGTGCGCCACCTCCTGGTGGTCAGTGCATGTCATACAGAGTGATTGGTCTCCCAGTAGAACTCCCATGGGGACCATTTGCATATGAGGCTTTTATATAGAGAGATATTTTTCCTTCTTTCAGCTCACGTTTTGAACAAAAGATTGCCTATAAAGTAGAATCATTTACAAGTGATTCATGAATGCAGTATCATGTTTTGTCTAGCAAATAGAAGTACATTTAAGTGAAGCTTATTTGTAAGGTGGGGAGATATTTGAAGGCTTAAGAAGCAGTGAACGTGGAGACAGGGATATTGTATGTGTGTGTGTGTGTGTGTGTGTGAGAGAGAGAGAGAGAGAGAGAGAGAGAGAGAGAGAGAGAGAGAGAGAGAGAGAGAGGACAATCCTGCAGACAAGGCCCTTCCAGAAATGAGAGGGATTTAAAATAGTGGTTGAGGGTGGGCCAGTAAAGACCTCTGACAATTTTTCCATTGGGAAAGATGAAATGATGGTGGAGAGAGGAACAATGAAAAAATTTCAGGGTGAGGGTGATGAGGAGGGAAAATTAGGAGTTCATGAGGGAGTTCCTGCCAAGGCAGGCAGAGGGTCACTGAAGGAGAGGAAAGAGGTATTAAGTGGTAATGATGATGAGATTTTGCTGTGTGATAAAGTTTGCTTTCTGGGGAAATAAAAACTCTCTTTTGAGTTCCCAAGAAATAGCCTTCACATCTATAATTTTTCACCAATTGTTTTGAATTTGGATTTGTTTTTGTTTTTTTTTTTTTGAGGAGCTCACTGGTGAGTCTGGCCTCAAGGTAGACTTAAAATAAGAAGAGAGATTGCCCAGATAGCACTAAATTCTTCCTTCTTCTAATTCTTGGGTTCTGATGTTCTAATATCTGTTTTGTCATATGTACCACTATGAAAATGAAATGAAATAAATAGATGCAGAAAGCCACTAAAATATGTATTATTAAATGTACATATAAGTAAATGATTCTTTTTTAAAAATATATTTTTATTGATTTGAGAGAGGAAGAGAGAAGAAGAGGGAGATAGAAACATAAATGATGAGAGAGAATCATCGATTGGCTCCCTCCTGCACTCCCCAAAATGGGGAGCCTGCAACCCTGGCTTGTGCCCTGACTGGGAATCAAACCATGACTGCTTGGTTCATAGGTCGAGGTTCAACCACTGAGATATGCCAGCTGGGCTGATTTTTTTTTTTGAAATCCTCACTTGAGGATATTTTTCCATTGGTCTTTTAGAGAGAGTGGGAAAGACAGAGAGAAACATCAATGTGAGAGAAGCACATTGATTGGTTGCCTCCTGCACGTGCCCCGACCATGGCCTGGGCCTGGAAGGAGCCTGCAACCAAGGTATATGCCCTTGACCGGAACTGAACCCGGGACACCTTGGTCTGCAGGTCGATGCTCTATCCACTGAGCAGGGCCGGGTAGGACCGAGCTGATTCTTTTTTAATGCTAACCTGATGAACCAGAAAACTTAGGATCATAAAATACTGATAAATCTCAATGAAAACATTCTGAAAATGTCCAACTACTCCCTCATTTGAAATATGTTTTTTGTTATCAACTTTCCTAACCATTTCCCTAACATCAGACTGTCATGAGGGTAGGGAAGAACCATTCATTTAACTAAGCAACAAATATTGAGTGAGTGACTACTATGAGGCAGCAGCCAATCTAGTGGCTAGTGATAGAATGCTGAACAAGACATACGGAGTATTGATAGAGTTTGCATCCCAGTGTTTGCTGGTGCTGGTGGGTGGGAAAAACAAGCAACAACTAACTAGACCAGTAGTTGGCAAACTGCGGCTCAGCAAACCACGGCTTGTGAGCCACATGTGGCTCTTTGGCCCCTTCAGTGTGGCTCTTCCACAAAATACTGACTTCTGCACATGGGACACGAAGTTTCAATCGCGCTGTACGTGCGCAACTGCACGTGGTATTTTGTGGAAGAGCCACACTAAAGGGGCCAAAGAGTCGCATGTGGCTCGTGAGCCACGATTTGCCGACCATGGAACTAGACAAATGGACAAGATCATACAGATTACTAATCATAACTATGGCTCATACATTAATGTATTCCCTAGCACAATGTCTAACATGCAGTAGGCACCCAGTGATTATCTGCTGACTAAAATATATAAATGCATATCTGGAAACTCATTTTATCTGAATTAAACACTCTCCTTTTTCCAACTGCTAATTCACTTAAGCTAATGGGTTTTGTCTCAAGCATGCATTTTGACAAAAGTTTTTTGGTTAATGCTGGACCAAAAGGAGTCACTGGAATGCAGCATTGGCAAAGCCAGTAGGGAGCTGTTTGGGGCTCAGAAGCTGTGCGTCACATTTTAGCTCTCACTTACTACAGCACCATCTCCTTTCTTTGAACTCAAGGTCTACTTTTTAAGCAGGTGACGTAATATGGTATTAATAGTGAGTGAAGGGTATTATAAGCTTCTTTTGGGATAGCTAATTCTAAATTGTTTGAACATCATTCAGGTCACTATGTAATCTCTCTAACGCAAGCTTGCTGAAGATTCAATTCAACTAAGTAGACAACTTAGGTGAATTATTTGCTTAAAGGCTTGCCTAAGTAAGATTGTAAAAATAAAACCTTAAGGGAACTCTTGCAGGGATCAGATATTTTATAAGATTTTAAGATTATTTTTTAGGACTTAAGATTCTTGATAATAAATGTAATTCTTTACAAAGTCTCCATGGGCTCAAATAATAACTATTTTCTAAGACTATCTCAGTATAATACTGTAGAGCGTTAGAGAATAGACAGGTGAAACAGATGATATTAAAAAAAAAAAAGGTGTATTCCTCCCTTCCCCCACTTCCTGTATACCATAATTTGGCAGTTTGCTTTATATAGAAGTAATAATTGACTATAAAGGATGATATGTATAACATAAGCTGTGTTGCCTTGCATAAATGAAAAGTTACTTACATTCTCTGATGCTTCTTTCCAAAGCTGTAAATGTGAGTGTCGAAAATGGTGATATATACTTTCCTTCCCGTGCTAACACTAGATTATCTTTTTGATGCCTGATTTTAATGTTTTAATTGGGAAACTAGGCAAGAACCATTTCTTTAACATCCATGTAAGAATTTCTGATAAATTAAACACAACATATTACTCATTGTGTGTCCTGTATTAACTGTACTTAAAATATTCTGACTTAATTGAAGCTTTTCCTCCTCAAATGATATGCATGCAATTTGTCTTCTGGCTATGAAACAGCAATTTCAGTTAGAGACTTCTCATTTTTAAAATCCCTATGAATTAATTATCATTCTGCTAAATTATTGGAAAGTAAGGATGAGATTTTTGCTGTAGCCCATGAAGGAGAAACTGATATGGGACTTATCCCATTGTGAACAACTAGCGCATTGGGCAGAATCCATGTAACAACAACTCTGTTCTGACATTGGACTAGAAAGAGGCTGGATAGGCTGTGTGACCTCTGAGAGAAGGGGGGCACAGGAGGTGTCCTAGGATTACTTTGACTTTCTGCCTGGAGCACATTATGGGCCATGGCACAGGGAGGGAAAATCAAGCAGAGTATTGTGTCTTGCTGAGTTGTGAAATGAACATTTTATTTAGCTTTTACAGAAGAGAAGAGTGCTGGACTGGAAATCTTAGCAGTGGAAAACATCCAAAATGCAGCAGAAAGGGAAAAAGAATGAAAACATTTTAGAAGAGCCCCTAGTAGACCATATCAAGAAGTTTAATTTTGCCACTCTGTAATTGAAATCTAAGGAGGAGGGCAACAGAGAAAACATATTAAAATAGTTGAAAATTTTTCCATATTTGAAGAAAACTATAAACAAATAAAAAAATAGCAACAATTTCAATGACAGTCAAGCAGGATATATTCCAGAAAAATCAAACAAACGACATAGAGGACAAATAAGATAAAGATGTCTTCAGCCCTGCCACCAAAAACAATAGAAGCCAGAAAAAATAGGAAGACATTTAAAGGCAATTAGCAACAACAAAAATGTTCAGCCTAAAAATCTATATCCAGTGAAATTATATTTCAAAAAGGAAGTCAAAATAAAATTTTTTTCTGATATCCAAAGCAGAGAGAATCATCATACAAAGCCTCTGACACTTTGCCAAACACCCACACAGTTTAAAGTATTTCAATAAGAAAACAGATAAATCTTAGATGTTGCAAGAAATATATAGTGTTTAAAAGTTATTTTATTCTCTGTTAAAAACTATTGTTTTAAGAATTTCTAAGAGCAATTAAAAAGGGAAACCATATACAAACTTAAAAAAAAAGTTAAAGGAAGTTCTTCAGACAGATGGAAACCAACATACCAGACAGAAGCATAAATCTATAAAAAAAATAAAAAGAACTAGAAATGGTAAATAATGGGGATTTTTTCCCTTTATTTTTAAAAGATAATTCCCTGTTTACTGCAAAATAAGAATAATATGCCAGAAGATTTATAACATAAGTGAAATAAGTTATGTGACAGTAACAATACAAAAAGCAGGAGGAGGAGGAAATTAACATTTTTATATTATATTTGTGAAGTGGTATAATATTTGATAAGTTTAGAATAAAAATGTCAACCCTATAACATCTGCTTTAAAATAAAAAGGACTTATGACTAATAAACTAAGAGCAGAGATAAAATGGAATAAAAAGTTTACCTAATCTAAAAGAAGATAGATAACATTAAAAATAATAAAAAATATAAAGGATAATGAAAAGCAAATAATAAGATTATAGTAAAAATCAAGCATGTCAATTATTACATTAGCTATATATTATGGTCTAAACATAACATTTAAAAGCAGACATTATCAGACTGGGGGAAATTATACAACCAATAACAACCAATTAAATATGAATCCCTAGATGAGTTAAAAGTATATTAATGTAGCCCTGACCGGTTTGGCTCAGTGGATTAGAGCATTGGCCTGCGGACTGAAGGGTCCTAGATTCGATTCCAGTCAAGGGCATGTACCTTGGTTGCCACATCCCCAGTTGGGGGTGTGCAGGAGGCAGCTGATTGATGTTTCTAGCTCTCTGTCCCTCTTCCTTCCTCTCTGTAAAAAAATCAATAAAATATATTTTAAGATAGTATATTAATGTAAAAGAAAACATGAGTCAGAAAAAGTAGGAATAGCTATATAAGTATCAGACCAAGTGTTCTCCAAAATGGGGAATATTGCTCATGATGAGGAAATTTTGCTAATGATTAAGAAGTTAAATCATCATGAAGACCTAACACATTTTGATGCATCTAACAATAGAGCTTCAAAATACATGATTCAAAAATTGTCAGAGCTGAAAGCAGAAATAAATTAAAGCTAACATATTTAAATATTTCAAAGTCCATTTCAGTAATTGATAAATAAAAAAGTAGAAAGAAAATCAAGAAGAGTGTAGAAGACATGAACTATTAATCAACCTGACATTTATGGAGTACTCCACTCAATGTGAACAGAATACATATTCTTGGTAATTGTTAAAGAATAATCACTGAGAACTTACAGAAAGTGAAACTACAGAAGCAATCCCATTTACCATTGCACCAAAAAAATTAAAATACCTAGGAATAAACTTAACTAAGGAGGTAAAAGACTTATATGCTGAAAACTACAGGACACTGAAAAAAGAGATAGAGGAAGACATAAACAGATGGAAGAATATACCGTGTTCATGGATTGGTAGAATCAACATCATCAAATTGTCCATACTACCCAAAGCAATTTATAGATTCAATGCAATCCCCATTAAATTACCAACGGCATATTTCACAAATCTAGAACAAACGTTCCAAAAATTCATCTGGAATAAAAAAAGACCCCGAATAGCTGCAGCAATCCTGAGAAAACACAAAGTAGGTGGGATCTCAATACCAGATATCAAACTGTATTACAAAGCCACTGTTCTTAAAACAGCTTGGTACTGGCACAAGAACAGACATATAGATCAATGGAATAGAATAGAGACCCCAGAAATCGACCCAATCCACTATGCCCAATTAATATTCGACAAAGGAGGCAAGAGCATACAATGGAGTCAAGACAGTCTTTTCAATAAATGGTGTTGGGAAAATTGGACAGATACATGCAAAAGGATGAAACTAGATCACCAACTCACACCATACACAAAAATAAACTCAAAATGGATAAAAGATTTAAACGTAAGACGGGAAACCATAAAAATACTAGAGGAATCCACAGGCAGCGAAATCGCAAACATATGCCGAAGAAATTTCTTCTCTGATAATGCTCCTAGGGCAATGGAAACTAAAGAGAAAATAAACAAATGGGACTACATCAAAATAAAAAGCTTTTGCACAGCAAAGGAAACCATCAAAAAAACAACAAGAAGACCCACTACATGGGAGAACATATTTACCAATGATACCACCGATAAGGGTTTAATTTCCAACATATACAGGGATCTCATGAAACTTAACAAAAGGAAGATAAACAATCCAATAAAAAAATGGGCAACAGACCTAGATAGACACTTTTCGAAAGAGGACATACAGAAGGCAGAAAGACATATGAAAACCTGCTCAAAGTCACTAATTATACGAGAGATGCAAATCAAAACGACAATGCGTTACCATCTCACACCTGTCAGAATGGCTATCATCAACAAATCAACAAACAACAAGTGTTGGAGAGGATGTGGAGAAAAAGGAACCCTTCTGCACTGCTGGTGGGAATGCAGACTGGTGCAGCCACTATGGAAGACAGTATGGAGCTACCTCAGAAGACTAAAAATGGAACTCCCATTTGACCCTGTGATCCCACTCCTAGGAATATATCCCAAGAAACCAGAAACGCCAATTAGAAAGGATATATGCACCCCTATGTTCATAGCAGCACAATTCACCATAGCTAAGATTTGGAAACAGCCTAAGTGCCCATCAGCTGATGAGTGGATTAGAAAACTGTGGTACATATACACAATGGAATACTATGCTGCGGTAAAAAAAAAGGAACTCTTGCCTTTTGCAACAGCATGGATGGAACTGGAGAGCATTATGCTAAGTGAAATAAGCCAGTCAGAGAAAGATAAATACCACATGATCTCACTCATTTGTGGATTATAGAGAACAACATAGACTGATGAAAAAGGACAGACCCAAAGACTGAGAAACAGCGATCAGGCTATCAATCCCCAGAAGGAAAGTAGGGGAGGGCGGGGGTAAGGGGAAGAGATCAACAGAAGGACTTGTATACATGTATATAAGCCAAACCAATGGACATGGACAACGGGGGGATGGGAGCATGAGTTTGTGTGTGGGGGGGAGGTTGGGGGTTAAAGGGGGGGGATGAGGACACATTTGTAATTCCTTAACTAATAATAAAAAAAAAAAAAAAAGAATAATCACTGAGATAAACTATATGCTGGTCCATAAAACAAATCTCAAGTAATTTAACAGCTTTAAGATCTTAGAGTCTGCTTTCTCACCAAAATAGAATTAAATTAGAAATCAATAATAGAGCAATGCATGAAAAACTCTAAATACTTAGAGATTAAACAACACATAAATCTGAAGTTAAAAAAAAAGATTTCCTATGCCAATTGCTGGTGAAGATGGGGAACAACTGGAACACTCATGCATGTAAAATGTAAAGGACCATAAAATGTTTTAACCCATTCTGGAAAACAATTGGACAATTTCTTATAAATTTACACACATCATCTGATATATGATGAAGCAATGCTACTCTCAGGTATTTACTAAAGAAAGTAAAAACATATGTCTACAAAAACTTTTATATACAAGTATACAGAAAAGCTTTATTAATAATAATTCCAAACTGGAAACCATACAAATGTCTGTCAAGAGGAGAATGAATAAACAAATAATCATATGTCCATACAATGAAATACTATTCAGTAATACAGGAAGGTATGAGCGATAACATTTTATTATATAAAATATGTAATACATAATATCATAAATAAAATATTTATTATATAACTAGAGGCCCGGTGCACAAAAATTTGTGCACTCGGGGAGGAAGGGGGGATCCCTCAGCCCGGCCTGTGCCCTCTCGCAGTCTGAGACCCCTTGGGAGATAACGCCCTACTGGCTTAGGCCTGCTCCCAGGTGGCAGAGGGCAGGCCCAATCCCTAGGTGCAGCCCCTGGTCGGGCTTAGAGCAGGGCTGATTGGGGGGTTGGGGCACTGCCCGCTGTCACACTCAAGGCAGGGTCGATGGGGAGGTTGCGGCTCCACCCCCTGTCACGCACAGAGCAGGGCCAATCAGGGGGGTTCAGGCTCTGTACACTGTCATGCACAGAGCAGGGTCGATCAGGGGGTTGGGGAGCTCCCCCCTGACACGCACAGAGCAGGGCCCATCAGGGGGTTGAGAAGCTCCCCACTGTCACTCACAGAGTAGGGCCAATAGGGGAGTTGGGGCGCCGCCACTGTCACACTCAGGGCAGGGCCGATTGGGAGGTTATGGCTCTACCCCATCACACACAGAGCAGGGCCCGTGGCGGGGGGGGGGGGGGGGGGGAGGCGTTAGGGTGCCGCACCCTGTCACACGCAGAGCAGGGCCGATCAGGGGGTTGGGGCATGCCCCCTGTCACACAGAGCCACAGGGCGAACAGGGGGTTGGGGATCTCCCCCCTATCAGGCACAGAGCAGGGCTGATCAGGAGGTTGGGGCACCTTCCCCTGTCACAAACAGAGCAGGGCTGATAGGGAGGTTGTGGCCCCGCCCCCTGTCACACATAGAGCTGCAGGGCGATCAGGGGGTTTGGGCGCTGCCCCCTGTCACGCTGATCCTGGTGCCGGAGGCATATTACCCTTTTACTATATAGGATAGAGGCCTGGTGCATTGGTGGGGCTGGCTGGTTTGCCCTGAAGGGTGTCCTGGATCAGGGTGGGGGTCCTCCCTGGGGTGCCTGGCCAGCCTGGGTGAGGGGATGATGGCTGTTTGCAGCTGGTCACACACCCTTCAGGGTGGGGTTCCCCACTGGGGTGCCTGGCCAGCCTGGATGAGGGGATGATGGCTGTTTGCAGCTTGTCACACACCCTTCAGGATGGGGGTCCCCACTGGGGTTCCTGGCCAGTCTGGGTGAGGGGCTGAGGGCTGTTTTCAGGCTGGCGGGTGACTGAAGCTCCCAACTGCTCCTTTTTTTCTTTTTTCTTTTTATTCTGGGCCAGCTTTAGCTCTGGCTCCAGCTCTGAGGCCTCTGCTGCTGAAAGCAGGTATCTGGTTTGTTTGTGTTCTATAATCGAAACAATGTATAACTCCAGTTCTGAGATCCTGGCGGGCTGAAAGCAGGTTTCTGGGGTTTTTTTTAGCTTCTATATTTGTTACAATGTTTCAAACTGCAAGCTCAGAGGCCAGCAAGGCAGGCGGGGAACGTTGGAGTCCTCCGTCACTGAAGCAAGCAAGCCCCGTGTTAGCTTGAAGCTGCCTGGCTGCTGGCCACCATCTTGGCTGGCAGTTAATTTGCATATCACCCTGATTAGCCAATGGGAAGGGTAGCGGTTGTACACTAATTAACATGTTTTTCTTTTATTAGATAGGATAATAATAAATGAATCTCAAAAACATTATGCTGAGTAAAAGATACCAGAAACAAAAGAGTATACTGTATGAAATTCTAGAAAAGGGAAATCTGATCAAATGTTTAGTATTGTGGATCTTTAGGGATTGAAAATAAAGGGGCACAACTTTTTGAGGTGATACAAATACTCTGTCTTTTTATGGTGGTGGTTACACATGAGTATATGTGTTTGTCAGAACTAATTAAACTCTATACTCTACTTTTAATAGTTATTTATTTTAAGTAAAATTGATATACAATATTATATTAGTTTCAGGTATACAATCCAGTGCCAGCCACAGTGAGCAGCCACCTGTGCCCTGTCTAGGACCATCTGGAATGAGCTACAAAGCAATCTACAGATGGCTGCTACTTGTGCTGGGTTAGGAGGTGCCTAGGAGAGGCCAAGATGCAAACCAAGGGCTTCTGTCTCTAGTACCAGCTCTGCGGTCACTTAGCCAGCAGTATGGGCCATGCTGAGGTCAAGTGATGCTTGTTTCAAGATTTTAGGAAAGTTACCAGCATCAGCCCACACAGGCCTTTTGTATGGAAAAGTCACTGGAAATAGCTGGGGTGGGCCTATGTTGGGTAAGGTGGTATCTCTTTGAGCCCCCAGGCCAGGTGAATAGTGTTAGCCAGCTTGATGGAGACTTAGATATGGCACCCACCTGCCTGTCCTGTGGAGATTGGGCTCAACAAAAGAACAATGGGCTCTGTCAGCATTTCTGTCTGACAAAAAGCTGCCCCTCCAGCCTCACCCTCATGTCAGACAGTTCAGTTCTTCCCCATAGTCCCTGTGCCTTGAGAGCTGTTGTCCCAGTGCTGGAGCTCAGAGCAAGCAAATTGGAGCAAGGTTGTTCACGGGCCCTTTAAGAGGAAAGCCTGGGACTCCAGCAACCTTCTATGCCATTCACCCCCACTGGGGATTGAGCTTGCATCTTGGGCATGCCCATAAGCAGGCATCAAACCATGACCTCCTGGTTCATAGGTCAAGGGTCAAGCCCCGAGGCACACCAGCCGGGCAAAAATCAAAACTGTTGAGAGATTAAACAGATCAGTGGTTTCTGGTGCATGGGAAAGGGAAAGGAATGAATAACTGGAAAGCAGAAAAAAAATTATGGCAGTTATGCATTTGTTTAAATCATAGAATGTACAATAAAAAGAGTGAACCCTAAAGGTAAACTATGGACTCTGGCTGATCATAATGTGTAAATGTAGGTGGCAACAAATGTACCTTTCTGGTGGAGGACATTAATAATGGAGGAGGCTAAGTATGTGTGGGGGCAAGGGTATATGGGAAATCTCTGCATTTCCTCTTAATTTTTCTGTGAACCTAAGATTGCTTAATAAAAGGTAAAATCTTAAAAAAAAAAGAGAGAGATGCAAGTATTTAGAAAATGAAGCAATATTCATTATTAGACTTACTGGGTTCATCAAGAATAAGCCATCCATGATAGAATAATTTCCTTCTTTGATGGATTATGTACATACAATACATACAGCTGTTCCTCTCATAATGTTGTTTCATTCGATGTCCTTTTATTATAATGTTAATGAAATGCAGTAGGATCTTAGCTCTTCTTTGTATCAATAAGTCTCTGGTAAAATTGGTTTTCAATATACCTAGTTTTGCTTAAAGTTACAGAACCTATTGAAGACATTGAGGAATTTCTGTACTTGGATTTCAAGGTGATCCCATGACATCTTTCTGAATAGGTGGAACAGTATGAGGAAGATTTGATGTAATAAGAATAATTCATATGAGGTCCAATGCTTTTCTGATGGTGATATTTCTAGAGGCATGGGACCTTTCTTTGAATCTGTGTGTTTGTGTGTAGTTTTTGATTGTTTAGTTTTTCACTTTTAAACAATGACATATTTTTTAAAGTTTTTCATTTTTAAAAAACATTGGTAACAATGACATGCTGTTCAAGCATATTTTAAATGTCATGCTGATTAGAATTTTATATGGTTCAAAGGTGAGAAGAGTAGTTAAAATATTTGATACTTGAATTGTTGTCCATAAATAATTCAAGTGACTCAAATAATTGATGAACCATTTGAGAGAAATAAAAGTAAAAGGTAAAAGTAAATTTATGCAACTGGTTTCACAATAAAATAGTTACACCAGTAAAATATTATATGTAAAAGAATTAAGAACTGTAAGGTGATTGTAAGTGGAATATAAATTAATCATCAACATACCTTGTCAAAAAAAATTAATGGTAATAGTTATAGTTTATTGAATGCCTACTATGTTACAGGCATTTTTAGGATATTTGCATATATCTATATATATTTAAAAAGCCAGCAACTGTAATCCCGGAGTGACCGGAACAACCCAGTCACTATGATGCCCACTGCAGCCAGTGAAACGGCCTGATTGGGGTGTGGGGCTGGCTGGTCAACCTCCCACATCCCCTTCCCCCGGCCAGCCCTGCCCCTGATCACCCCCCCAACCCCAATAGGGGGCAGGGCCAGGTGGGGTAAGTGGCCGCAGGAGGTTGGCCACCGGCCAATTGCCCTCAGCCCCTCCCCCAAGCCAGCCTGGTCCTGATTGGGCCCTAGCTAACCTTCCACTGCCTCCTCCTCCCGACAGGCCCAGCCCCGATCTGCCCCCAATTGGGGCCAGGTTGGTCAGATCCCACCCGTGCATGAATCTGTGCACTGGGCCTCTAGTTTATCTATAAATATCATGTACAACTTTATTTTTTAAATTTAGTTTTACTATTTTATACTGGAATTTTTAAGCTCAGATGACTGATCTAAGATCCTTCTTTCTCCAGACCCATGTCTTTTTTTGCCTTGTTAATGTGGTCATAGGATGAATTAAGGTGGGAAAAAAATAACCAATATAAAGGATGTAACAGGTCATTTTAATCTAAGCTATGCAGAATCCCATGGGAGGACCTTGTTTTGTTTTGGTTTTAAGTGAGAACACTAGGGGCTCATTCTTTACATCTCATACATCTCACACAAGCGAAAAGTTGGAGTACTTTTGAGTACTCCAGGTAATCAGGGAAGAGATTTGAATTCATTTGATATGAAGAACAGCCCACAGAACTAAGGATTTTTGTCCTATACAACTGGTGGCTGTCTACAGCATTTGACAAAGTATTATTTGAAAGGTGCGTTAATTTTTTTGTTGTGACTCCAGAGAGTGGAACTAGGACTAATAAGTGAGAGTCATGAAATCAACTTGGAATAACATAAGTTAGAATTTTCCAGCAGAGCTTTTTTGAAAGTGTACTGAAATCTCTGTATGGTGGTGAGCTGACCAGCGCTGGAGGTGTTCAAGCAGAGTGTAGTTGGTCACTTGGTTGATTATTGAGGTTAGAATCACTGGTAGTCTCAACTGACTTGTAAGGTTCCTTTGAATACAGTACTTGGAATCTTGATTGTTATAGAATCAGCAGTCTATTTAGGGGTTGGCAGTTAGCATGCATTTTTTAAAAAGCAATTTTATTGAATAACTTCATTATGATACCAGACTAAAACAGAAACAAGCAACAGCTCACCTGCAAGTTAGAGCAGAGAGGCAGTTGTTGGTGAGGAGGAACAGGATTTTGGTATTGTTTCATCCATTGTTCTAACAACGTGCCAAACAATAATTATTTACTTTTGGACGAAAATCCCTGGTGCATATTTTCAACATTCTTTAAGGGAGTTGATCGCTAAAGGTTTTCATCTCCATATTCATCCCATCTTGAGTCTTGGCAAAGGAAGAAGCCACGGTGACCTTTACAGAAGGTGAGCATTCTTGGCTGTGATGGAAGGAACACTGCAGTTACCTGGGACTCATTCTTTCCATCTCACACACTGAAAAGACCTCCCTGAAAGAGCTGCCAAGACATTCAAGGTCCACGTAGCCTCAGCAGCAACACTCAGGCTACCTTGTGGGGGGCGTGGCTGGCTTTTAAGCAGCACTTTCAAAAGATAAGGCATATTCTATCCCCCTCTTTCCCCCCAAGTCCTCCATTGCCAGTTTTTCTTCACTGATTTGTTAAATAGTTGCCATCTGTCTAAAAGCATTTTGAAGATCTTCTTGAATTTTTCACCCTTGCTACTCTAAGAGTTGTCTGTGGGCCAGTATCAGCATCACTGAGAGTTTGTAAAAAATACAAAATACTTGCCCTCACACCAGGACTATTCAACCAGAAACCCACTTTGAAATAAAATTCCCAAGTGATTTGTATGCGCATTAAAATTTCAGAAGCACTATTCTACCTGCTCATGATTTTACATCTTTTGTAAGTATAACATGTGGTTTAGTCCTCCTCCCATTGTTCTAATTGTCCTTTTTAGTGCTTCTAGATGGATGCCTAAGATTGAGGTTAGTGATCTTTCTAGAGCTATTGCCTAAACTAGGATCTTCAACTCATCTTTTACTCTTCAATTCATAATTCAATTGTCCAGAACTTTAAATCCTGCCTCCAAATTGCCTGGCTTCCACCTGCCACAACAGACCTGGATCAGGCCCTACCATCTCAGTCTGGACTGTAATGATAGCCTCTTTACTTCTGATTTCTCTCTGTTCTCATTCATTCTCCAAACTTCAGGCAAAGGTAATTTTTATTGAAAGCATCTTTGTCCAGGGACAATGCCATCCTAACTTATTATTTTGCATAAAAATTTTTATCTAATCAGTCTCCATTAACCTTTTAGCTTCTTCTATTTCCACATTCCTACTTAACACCTTAATTCTAAATATAAGCTACTACTGGCCATTCACACATTTCCATTTTCCTTAAAGCTCATCCTCACACTTCCTCCTCTTCTTTCTAGACACATGAAAATAAAGCCATCTATAGTCTTCCCAGAATGAGTTGTTTTTCCCTCTGCTGCTGTACTAGTAACAGGGTTTGCAGGCCATATCGTCATGTTCCAGCGTTATTTATGTTCTTGTCTTCATACAGAGCTAGATTGTGTGTGAATGCAAGGTAGGAATAAGGGAGGCACTACAGTATTTGGTTAAAGAAATAGGTTCTGGAATGAAATAATGTGTCAAATTTCATTCTTTCCTTACCATTGCATGACCTTCAGTGGTTTTTTCTCTAGCTCTGCATCACATGTGCCCGCCCTCTTGGGGCTACTGGGTGAATCTTCAGGACCTCCAGTCCAGGGAACTCAGCAGGTCACTATGAATTAAGATAAGTCACTGTGAATCCAACCAGTGATCTCTTGGTGTTTGGAATGATGCTCAACCAACTGAGCAACACTGGCCAGGGCTTGTCACCCCTTTATATGGAGAGGTGTAATAAATGTAACATCATCTGATTGGGATTTTCTATCGATCTATCATCTATCTATCTATCATCTATCTATCTATCTATCTATCTATCTATCTATCTATCATCTATCATCTATCTATCTATTATTATTATTATTATTATTATTATTATTATTATCTATCATCTATCTGTTATTATTATTATTATTATCTATCTTCTATCTATCTATCTATCTATCTATCTATCTATCATCTATCTATCTAGTATATACAGGTCAGTATACTACTAACCGCCTGACCTTAAACAAATACTCTTAACCCTTCAGTGACTCAGTTTCTGACTCTGTAAAATTAGAGAATTTAGACTATTTGCTTTCAGTAACCCTTTTAAGCACTCTGTATTTACACAAAGCTTATGTATAAGAACTTTCACTTGAAAGTATATCCTATATAATAAAGAAGTAAAAGCAAATTGACCACCACTCCAACACACAAGATGGCTGCCCCCATGTGGACACAAGATGGCCAGCAGGGGAGGGCAGTTGTGGGCAATCAGGCCAGCAGGGGAGGGCAGTTAGGGGCAATCGGGCTGGCAGGGAGCAGTTAGTCATCGATCAGGCTGGGAGGGGAGTGGTTAAAGGGTGCTTAGGCTGTCAGGCAGAAGCAGTTAGGGGCAATCATGCAGGCAGGCAGGCAGGCAAGAGGTTGGGAGCCAGTAGTCCTGGATTGTGAGAGGGACGTCCAACGGGCAGTTGGACATCCCTCAAGGGGTCCCAGTTTGGAGAGGGCGCAGGCTGGGCTGAGAGACACCCCCCCCTGCACAAATTTTGTGCACTGGGCCTCTAGTTCATATATATATATATATATATATATATATATATATATATATATATATGAAGAGAGAGAGAGAGAGAAGCTGAGAAGCACATGAGAAAATCTTTAGAGAGCCAAGTTCATGGTTTAATTGGGTTAAAACTAGCCCAGTTTAGTAGGAGTGTCATGTGCTTCATGGTAGATGAGTGGGAATGGGGATAATTCAATTAGGAATAACTATTGCTGAGACAGTGCTGGATTATGGTAAAGTAGAAAGAATATGGGTTTTGGAATAACAGATACCAGAATCCTGATTGATCAATCACTAGTTATATAAGCTGAGCATAATTCTGAGTCTCACTTCCCCCCTCTGTAAATTGGGAATCATTGTCAGGCTCTTGTAAGAATGAAATGAGGTAATGGGAACTAACCACCTGGCACACGGCATAGAATATGGTTGGGACTCAACCAGTGCTATGTCCCCCTCTTTTCTCCTGTATATGTGACAAGGCACAAACTTCCAAAATAAAAACCTGAGCTATTTCATTACAGAGTCCTGCAGATGATATCTCTGAACTATCAGATAATTACAGGAAGATCAGAATTTCAGAGAAGAACCTAGACTGACTCTATCCCCACTTCCTGTTTCAGAAGAACCACACTATCCTTTTTCCTGTTCTTACTATTTTCTGAGTAGTCCTTTTGCATTTGGGGGGAAAGTTTGATGCGTGCAGACATGGATGTCTGGCCACACACCATGGATGTTTGATTTTCCTTCTCCGTCCTTCCACCATCTCTCATGAGGAAGCCTTAATCAGAGCTGTTGCCAGGTGATGAGGTCTCTACATTCCTTCCAGCAGCTGCTATTTATGTAGAGTGTCTGGTGGTGTTTTAACACCTGGTTCAATATTTACCTGTGACGGCTTCACTTTTCTCTCTGACCTTATTCACAGAAAGGGGCTGTCCAGGAAATGACACCTTGGGGATTGCTATTAGGTATCCCCAAAGCTGACCACTTTGTGTTCACCCAGCTTTCCAGACATGTGAGAAAGTTCTGAAATGGAGTCTTCTGCCATCTTTTTTTGGACTCTTGAAACTGTGAGCACTAGGAACATGATGCATTAATTAAAAGAAGCACATCCCGAGTTTGTGGGTTACTGACAGTTAGAAACAAGGGAATGAAGTGTTTTACATGTCTTCTCTATACCCTCTTATGTGCAAAGAGAAAAGATAAAGCTCTCAATTCTTAAAAGTCTTCTTCAGCTGCAATGCTCACTTGCAAAGTCATTATGGTGGAGCATCTAGCAATAAATATGTGTTTTCAGCTCCATTATTTCATCCCAGCTGCCTCATGTCTCAGCACATGGCTTATTATTATCCCCCTCTATAGATGGAAAATGGAGGCCTGGAGCAGGTAGGTAATTTATCAAGCCATTTGAAACCTCTGTGAAATCAAATGGGCAGTAATCAGGCAAAAGAAAACATATGCAAAGAAATAGATACCACCTCTTAAAACTAGATGATATGATGGGACTGTTACCATTAACCCATTTTATAGATGAGAAAACCTAGCTAATAGTCATGTCTTGATTTGCTCAACTACATAAAATACTTGGCAGCATGATGAAGAGGATGATTTGCACGTTGTGAAAGATGCTGAACTAGGAAGTATGCCATGGAGTCAGGAGCATGGGCATGGGTTCGGATAAGCCTGTCTTTGAATCCTTGTTTCACTGTGGGCAAGTGACAGCTCTCTGGCTTTCATCCTAGTTGTGAATCATTACGTAGCTCAGTTTCCTAACTTTTAAAATAGAAATGGCTAATTTCTAATTAGCACTATTGTGAGAACTGAAGTCAATAGCGTGCCTGGCCTATGGTAGACTCAATGATAGAGAATTTGTTGTCAGTGTTTACAATTCCAGAAAGGTGCTCACACCATTTTGGATTGTCTCTATTTTTGACTGGGCCTCAGGGACTTGAGGAGAGAGAGGAA
This sequence comes from Myotis nattereri, assembly GCF_964212035.1. Lineage (NCBI taxonomy): Eukaryota > Metazoa > Chordata > Mammalia > Chiroptera > Vespertilionidae > Myotis > Myotis nattereri. Next base: position 58,760,181 of record NC_138084.1, on the reverse strand, counting down.
CTGGCTTGAAATAAACCACCCCTGCACGTACACAGTTCTGGCTTGCCGGCGAGGTCTGCATCCCATGTAATTACAATGACATCTCAATATGTTCTTATGTCCCAAGTAGTCTTGCTTGTGTCACATTTGCATTTGAAAGTTACAGCTCTGGAACCATAAATGCTGAACCATAAATGCAGCAGGTAACCTGATGCCACGTGGAGCAAAAGAGCTCACCTTCCAAACGCTGCCAGGAAGATTCACTTTTTATGGCTCTTTTTATATAAATTCCCAAGGAGGAGAATTCTCAGCAGAAGAATTTGGCCTCGTGGTTTAAAGCACATCTGGTTCTTTGAGTTGTCAAAGAGTAAGTAGTCCATAACAATGGAGGGAATGAGGTAAATGTGAAATCAGAGCTGGACAAAGTCAGGAGAAATTCAAATTGCAGACAGCTTTGTTTATCTTTCAAAACATCCTGCTGGCTCACAAATTAGATTGAGATTTAAAAAATTAATCAAAAATGAAAAACCAGTAGAGTCCCAGTGGAGCTATGATGATATAATTAATTCTCCTTATTCAGAGGCTACAGATTAATTTGTGGATTTTCCAGGGCCCTTACTTTCCCTCTCACACCCAATTGTCTGCATTTTGGTTCAGTTCTCTCAGTTACACTTTCTTCTGTAATGTGTGGGTAGAGAAGGCAAAAGGGACCTAGGCAGTTAATCATTCGTGTAATCTAATGGTGTATCTTATTTCGGCTTTAGGTAGGAATTAAAGAATTGTTTGCTGGGTGAAGGAAATATTCTACTTAGTAGGAATTTGAACTAATTGGGTTCTGGAGTTGCCATGAATTTTGTTAATCCATTTTATTCTCACTACGTAGATAGATGATTGAGTCCTCAGAAGTCATAATTAGAGGTTTTCCTTTGGGCTTCAGGGATTCTTCATATTTCCCTGATAGCCCTTGGGCTAGAGAAAATATTTGGATTTGGAATTTTGTGAAAATGTAATTGTAATCAAACCAATGGAGATATCCAGTTATCCTAGTCAGAAGAAATTTCTATCTTCTTTGTGCTCTTAAATAATAGGGTTTGCATGTCTCCATTGTCATTGTCACCTGCCTTGCTTGTACACAGTTCTATCTTCCTCACTAGACTGCAGTGCTGTCACCCTGAGGACGTCTCTGTACTCATCTTTGTAATCTCCAGAACTAGGTATGTCAGCCACATTTGTAATTTATAATTCTCTAGTAGCCACATTAACTGAAATAAAAACAGATGAAATTAATCTTAATAATATATTCACTAAGCCAGTACACCCAAATGATTATCATTGTAATATATTTGTGATATAAGTAATGATTAGTTATTTTACATTTAAAAAATACAGTTGTCAACATTTTGTAGGTATTTCCCATTTGTGGAACATTTTTATTTAGACAAGCCAGATTTCTAGTGCTCAATAGCCTCTGTGGCTAGTGGCTACCATATTGGACAGCCTGACTCTAGGACACTTTTGACCATGAGAGATTATATAGGGCTCTCTGTTAGATGGCAGACTGTGTGGGTTCAAGTTCCAGCTCTATTGATTCTCTAAGCCTTAACTTCTTCATGTTCTAGAGTAATATTACTATGCCAGTAAGAACAATGCCTCACACATGGTATATGTACAAAATACGTCTGTTGCCCGGCTGGCGTGGCTCAGTGGTTGAGTGTCGTCGACCTATGAACCAGGAGGTCACAGTTTGATTCCCAGTCAGGGCACATGTCCGGGTGTAGGCTCCATCCCCAGTAGGGGCCGTGCAGGAGGCAGTCTATCAATGATTCTCTCTCATCATTGATATCTCTCTCTCTCTCTCTCTCTCTCTCTCTCTCTCTCTCTCTCTCTCTCTCCCTCCCTCTCTCCCTCTCTGAAATCAATAAAAATATATTTCAAAATAAGACATTTGTTAAATGAATCAAAATATTTTTCATATGGGGCTGTCTGAGGATTGAATGAGATAATGCACATAAAATCCTTAGCATAGTGTATGGTACATGGAATCTCTTCAATAAAAATTAGCTATTACCGTGTTAAGATAGTGTCTAGACACTAGAACATATTCAGTAGATATTTTCCCCTCATATCTGCCAGTAAAACCTTTAATCATCCTTTATGCACATCTCCTAGAGGATCTTCCCCATGTGGCCTTCATCCCATTCAGTCAAGTCCATATGAATCTCTTCTTCCTCTGTTCTCTCACAGAACTCAATTCATTTACAAATTTAATTATTTTTGTGTTTTAATTGTTCTGTAGATTATAGGCCTCCTCATATGGGGCAGTGTCTATTTATCTAGGTATCATTCCTTGTGATCACAGATTACCTGGCATATAGTAAGTGCTCAGAATATTTTTAATACATAAGAAGTGAACAAATACTTTTTATTGTAGCATGAGAGGTTGAGTTCTCTTCCAAAAGAAAACTTGTTAGATTGTTTTTCTGATCTGAACTGTTCTTAGAAATAAATATGATGTTAGCTTTCCTCTCAAACATTTATTGATTTCATGGACATTTCCCAAGATATTAAAGCTCATAATTGGTTTTAATGGGAGAGTTACCAGCCCTGAGGAGAGGATTAAGTGTCTATGATTACTAAGTGATGGAAATTTTGTAAAAAGTCATCTGGCTCTACCTCTTCTTGGCCAGGTGACCATAAGCAGGTAAATTGATCTTTCTAAGCCTTGGTTTCTTCCATAACAAAATGGGGATAATTAAGCTACCTGTAGTGGGTGAAGTTGACTGGGATCGTTTGAAGGATTGTCAAGCAGCAAGGGGACTGGATGCATAAGTCAATGCATGGAGAGCTCTTGGCAGAGCAGTAAGTGTTGACTAAGTGTGTGCTATTGCTGTTATTATCTAAACATAAGGTGACTCTTTGAAGTGTATTGGTTCCTACACTCCTAAAATTGAACAGGCTGTGACAGAATGCCACTTTATAGTCAGATTCAAGGTCTTCTGGTGACGGCATGAACATATATATATATATATACTTTTTTTCTTCATATTAGTATTTTCAAATTCAATTCAAAGCTGTTTGGGAGAGTGACTAAGGGGAACTTGCTCTGTCACTAATCCAGGGAAGACTTGCTCTGTCAATATGAAGAGATCTTTTAAAGCCAAAAAGATTTAAACCTTGTGATATTGGTGGAAGAATAGTTAGATAGATCAATGGAAAAAATAGATAATGCAGAGACAACTATAGCTTATACAACTTTATATATAATAAAGGAGAAATCACAAATTAATAAAGAATGGACTATATACCCCTAACCGGTCTGGCTCAGTAGATAGAGCATTGGCCTGAGGACTCAAGGGACCCATGTTCAATTCTGGTCAAAGGTATGTACCTTGGTTGTGGGCATCTCCCTGGTTGGGGGTGTGCAGGAGGCAGCTGATCCATGTTTCTCTCTCATTGATGTTTCTAACTCTCTATTCCTCTCCCTTCCCCTCTGTAAAAAAAAAAAATCAATAAAATCCTATCTAATTATAGACAAACATGGTAATTGACCGTACCTTTGCTATGCCTCCCATTGGCTAATCAGCGCAATATGCAAATTAACCACAAACAAAGATAGTAGCTAATTTGCATACTGCAGGCAGGGTGGGACAGTGCCATCCCGCCTGCCCTGCCACCATCTGGGCCTGCTATCTGTGACCCGGGGCAGTGGGCGTCTGTGGTGTGACCCGACCCAGGGCAGTGCCCCAACCCTCTGATGGCCCTGCCGTGTGCTCGACCGGGGAGGCGGGGCAGGCACCAACGGTTTGGGCCTGCCATCTGCCACCTGGGGAGTGGGCCTCAGCCAGCAGGTGGTTATCTCCTGGGGGGGTCCCAGATTGTGAGAGGGCACAAGTGGGGCTGTGGGACACCCCCCCACACCTCACCTCCCCCACCAGTGCACAAATTTTTGTGCACCGGGCCTCTAATATATATATATATATATATATATATATATATATATATATATATATATATGTATATATATATATATATATATATATATATATATATAAATGAATGGACTATATATTAAATTGTGTTGGGAAATTTGATATTTTGAAAAGGAAAATCAACATTATCCTCATTTCAAAGTCTACATAAAAGTGCCATACCTGTGGATTAATATTTAAATATTAAACATATACACAATATAAAATACATGACTCCAAACCTAATCTGTGGTTAGAGAGATGACTCTTATTGCCCTTAGACCAAAATCTAAAAATTTTAATACTGCTTGAGAGACTTTCTGGGTTTTGCCTAATTCTTTGTTCTTATCCAGAATCCCTCTCCCACTTCCCACCCACTCTGCATTCCTTCTCTAGGGAAGTTGTCTCCTTAAATATGATGTGCTCTGTCCCATCTGCTGGACTTGACTTTGTTATCATTTTGTCTGGATGGTCCATTTCTCCTCTCTACACTCACCCATTCTGCAAACCCTAAACTTTACTTATTAAGCTAACTTAACCATTACTTCTTATATTTTATAAGACATTAACTATTTTTATGGTATGATCACACAGCATCCGAACTTTTCCTTTCATAACATCCTCACAGGTGTTACAAGTTAGTGTCTGTCTCCTCATTGCACTAAAGCTTACATGAGAGCAGAGCCCATGCCCATCTGACTCTCTGCGGTTGCCCTAGTATCTCACCATTGCTAGACACACATTGGGCACTCAGAAACACTTATACCAAGAGACATAAATCAGGGGAACTAGAGATTCAATTAGATAAAAATTAAAAATGTTTGTGCCATTATAAATTATTGCAGAAGATAAATTACTTTTAAATGGTGAAATAAAGACCTTTTCACTTTTTATCTCTACTCATACATCACCCTCAAAACAATCACTAAATGCAAAACACAAGCACTATCTTCAAAGAAACTCTATGACAAATGGAAGAATGGTAAACAAATCTATAGCACAGAGGAAAATTAAAGATAAATGCCTATAGATTGCGGCGGTGCCAGTGAGAAATACTCTTTTTTACCCCATAAACTTCAGTAGGGCTCTGGAATGGAGGCACCAAGCACAAGTTAAGGCTAAAGTGTGTGTGTGTGTGTGTGTGTGTGTGTGTGTGTGTGTGTATGTGTGTGTTGGGAAGACTTCTTGAAAAAAGGGAATTTGCTTTAATGTCTTTTTAAGGAGCAATTATAATCCTAGATGTTCACTCCTTCCCAGAATAAGTTAGTTGTGACTCAGGTGGAATGGAACCAGAGAGGCTAGAGAGATGGTAGGCATGGGGAATGAGGAGCTGAGGCCTGGGACAGCAAATAGTGGACTAAGCACAGTCGTATTCAGCAGTTCCTGTTCCAGAACTTACCAGCCAGACTGAGAGCTCTCAGGAAAGAGTTGAGAGGATCCACCCTGTAAAATGGCACCACCACAGAGAGAACACTAGCATGTACTGATTTTTGGCCATTCCAATAGAGGAGGGCAGCTGGCCACCACACCACCATACATGGACACGCACCAGTTGGCATTTCTTGCTTCATTTCCTCCCAAAATCTCCAGTCAGCATTTTAGTGTCCCACTCAGAAAAATCTGGACTAACAAGGCTCATTAGCATTTGAGGAAACCTCTAAGGAAATAATGAGATTAAGATAGTAGTAGTAGATAGATAAGTGAGAGGGAGATTTGGAGTAACAGAAAATGAGGAAGGATAAAATGTTTAAAAAACAAAAATTATCACTAATATATTTGAAAATATATTGCATTCATGAAACAAGAACATAATACTGTAAAAAAAAAGAGACCATTTATAAACAAAGACTGAAATTTAAATGTTTTAGGCTTTAAATTAACATTTTTAAAAAAAGAAGAGCCATTCATTTACTCAACAAACACATTGAATGCTTACTACATGCTAGGCACTGGGCTAGGCATTAATGAAATGAAAAGCCTTGCCCTCTGGTAGCTTACATTCCACATGGGCAGACATAGATGCTAAGCACATGCATATACAGTAAAACAAAAGCTATCAGCTGGATGATAAGTGCTTTGGAGAAGTAAGATAGGTGAGGGAGGAAGTGGTGCTCTTTTGTAAAGTATCAGGGAAGTCCTCATTGCTCAGATGACATTTATGCGGAGACCTGAAGGAACTCAGATGAAGAGCCATGTGGATATTGGAAGGGATTGCATTTCAGGCAGAAGGAAATCCAATGCTAAAGCCCTAAGAAGAGACTGTACTTGGATTGCTAGACAAGAAGGCTGGTAGAGATGGAAGTGATGGGGCCTTGGGGACCTCAGAAGTGACATAGGCCAGATCATATGTGTGCTTATCAGACCCAATGGCCCATAACAATTGTTTTGTAATGCTTCCTATACTTTACATATAATATAACCTACTTATACAAAATTCACATATAATATAACCTACTTATACACATGTTTTCAAAAAATTCATCAATTCCCTAATAGTAAAATATTTGAGAAATTTCTAAAGTAGATATAAACCCCAGTGTATGATTACACCAGAAGACAATGAAGTCATCAAGTGCTTCACCTTTAGTCAGAATCACCGTAAGCATGACATAAAAAATATAGATTGATATAGCAGTGACTCAAAGATCATCAGTGACATTGTCATGGATGACATGACTTTGTGAAAAGAACAATTCTTGATAAAGTTCCAAATGAAGTCATGTGTAATGTCCAGCGAGGACACCAGAAAGTCATGCAGGTGGCAAGGGGATGCTTCACCATGTGGCCTTCCCATGCATTGCAGAACATCAGCAGCCCTGCCCCGCTCACTGGGTGGACGGTGGGTGAGAGTACCACTCCTGGTAATAACAACTTCCTTCCACCCCCTGCAGAAATTACAAAATGTTGCTTTGTTGTTACCTTCTCCACTGAGGAACACTGACTGAAAACCTTAAGAGCCATGTTAAGGGTTCTGGCATTTATTAGGGAGTGATGTGGAAAGCTACTGGAAGATTTTCATCAGAGGGGTGATATGATCTGACTCATGTTTTCTAGCAGACCTGTGTTGAAAACAGGCTATTTTCTTCATGAGGAAGGACAGAAGCAGAAGCTGTGTCATCGGGCTCTGCAATCAACCAGGTGGCTGTAGCTCAGAGTGTCGGTGAGAAGTGGCTAGATTCTGGATGCGTACATTTTTTTTTTTAAATTTATGTAGAGGTAGCAGGATTACTGATGAATTGCATGAGGAAATGATAAAGAGGAAGGAGTCAAGAATGGCAGAATTAGGCATTAGGCTTCTCTGAGGCAGTGCCTGACACATTGTCCCTGATTCTTTTGTCATGCTTTCTTGGCATGGAGGCCAAACCAAGTTGTCAGGTTCGACAAGATAGGGCACTTGTTTGTCACTCATCTGCTAGGTTGTAAGTCCTTCACTTTCGCCCTTCACTTGTCACCCAGAGCTATGGCTCTAATATCAGAATGAGTAGTCTTTAAGAGTTCCTTTAATGAAGGCATATGCATGGTCCAATACTGCAAATCTCATTAACCTGACCAACATAACGTCATTCCACTACCTATCATCTTACCACTGCACAGCTGGTAAACTGGAGAAAGAGGTGAAATGAGTTTTCTAGCCCCCAAGGGAATAGGGTCAAAGCAACACAAAACCTCTGCTTTTCAGGGATAATATTCTTCAAGCCTAGAGGCTAATCACTAAAACCAGGAGTCCATTTTTAAAATTCAAGTGAGCTATCGTATGGGAGTGAGTGTTTCTAAAACATCCGCATCTTGCAGCAGTGAAGAGTCAACTGGTCCCAGCAGCTTGAAGATAAAAACCAGGGAGTGCAGCTAAAAATGACCTTCAATGGATAATCTTCCTTCAAGTCATGTTTTGTCTATAAAATTCATGTGAATTTTGTATTCTCTCCCACATTATTTCTATGCTTTCTTCAAATGGAAAAGTAATATTCTAAATTATTTCCTATTAAGTAAATTTGATGTATTATTATTTTTGTCTTGTGGCTTCTGATACCCATACTCCCGTGTATGCAGCAAGGGTGACCAAAGGGCATTTGGATTAGGTTGGATACAGACAAGTAGAGTAATTGAGAAGAGTCCAGTGAAGGCATCATTTTAAATGGGGATGGGCAGAGTTAAGGAAAACCAACATAGAATGGGGAGGCATTGTAGAGGGTTGAATGGAAACCACCCCAAAACATGCCCACATCCTGATCTGTGGAACTGCGAATATTGTCTTATATAATAAAATAATGAATATTACTTTATAAGGTAACAGATGTGTTTATGTTAAGGATATTGAGATGAGGATATTATCTGGGATTATTTGGGTGGGACCTATAGACCTTCACAAGTGTTCTTATGAAAAAAAGAAAGGCAAAAGAAGATAATGCTTACTGAAGAGGAGGCAATGTGAAGATGGAGGCAGAGACTGGAGTGATCAGGCCTCAAGCAAAGGACTATAGACAGACCCTAAAGGCTCAAAAAGGCAAAGAATGGATTTTTCTCTCAGAACCTCTGGCCTGTAATCCTGCTGACACCTTGATTTCAACTCTGGCCTCTGAAACTGGGAGAGAATAACTTTCTGTTGTTTCAAGTCACCCAATCTTCTGGTAATGATTGGAGCAACCACAAGAAAGGTAATACAGACACCTTTGTGCTAGCAATCATATGGGGCCATTAGCACACTAGGTCTGAAGTGTCAGGGGAGGGAGTGGCTCCCAGCACTTGGACAGAGCTGTAACTGCCCTTCTGGTTGTAGCCTGAAGAGAGAGTCACTGACATGCAGCCTTTGGCAGGGGAATGTCCCCCAAATGGAGAGAGCCAGGGGGATAAATATCCTGGCTTCTGTCTCTTTCCAACCTCTGCTCTTTTTCAAGGCTCCCATTGAATCCAATCAGAAGCTTGGCATCAAGGGAGCCTGATGAATACATTCCACAGAAATCAACCTCCCCGGAGAGGGCAGAGCAGAGCAGGAGGGAGCGGGGAGAACAGAGATTGTCCAGCATATTTGTACTTCAGTCTGGCCCCTTCAGGATGGTGAAAGATTATTGGCTAAAAGTCAGGAGACTTGGATTCTAGCCACTAGCTATCTGTGTTCTTAGTGATCTCTGGGTTTCATTGTCTAATCTATTAACAATGAATAATTTATTTTAAAACTTTAGAAGTTGGGGATGTCTCAGGGATTGTTAACCACAGAGGGATGGAAGGAGAAAGCGACTTATGTAGGCCACATGGCCGATCAGGTCAAAACAGGGACACCATCTCACAGGTTGGAGTGCTGCTATGGTTTTCTGGGCTTTGTGGGAGAATCTATTGTTAAGCATGGAGAGAAGTGTAAAGTACTGGGCACGTGTGAGGTGAGTGAAAGAAAATGCCCTTGTTGGAGTGGGGCTCTAGTTTTCTGGGAAATCCTGTGTGACTTCGTTCCTGTGCCTTGCACATGCTGTTCCCTGTATTTACCTGCCCTTTTCCTCTACCCCACCTTACCCCAGGCCTTGGGAGAATCAACTGAAACATTTGTTTCTCAGAGATGCCTTTTCCGACCAACCAAAGTAGACCTAACCTTAAAATTCTTTGGACTACTATGAGTTTGTAAATTCTCTATTATTTCTTTTTTTCTTTATTGATTAAGGTATTACATATGTGTCCTTATCCCCTCATTGTCTCCCCCTGCCCCACTCATGCCCTCACACCCCTAGTGTCTGTGTCCATTGGTTAGGCCTATATGCATGCATACAAGTCCTTTGGTTGGTCTCTCCCGCTTACCCAACCCTTCCCTACCTTCCCTCTGAGGTTTGACGGTCTGACCGATGCTTCTCTGTCTCTGAATCTGTCCTTGTTCATCAGTTTATGTTGTTCATTATATTCCACAAATGAGTGAGATCATGTGATATTTATCTTTCTCTGACTGGCTTATTTCGCTTAGCATAATGCTCTCCAGTTCCATCCATCCTGTTGCAAATGGTAAAAATTCCTTCTTTTTTTACCGCAGCATAGTATTCCATTGTGTAGATGTACCACATTTTTTTAATCCACCCATCTGCTGATGGGCACTTAGGCTGATTCCAAATCTTAGCTATGGTGAATTATTTCTTTCATCACTATGTCTTTCCATTATTACATGCCATGTTGGACACTGTGCTTTGACAGTAAGCTCCTTGAGGGCAAGGAGAGGGTCGTATTTCTCTTTATCTTCATGCCTAGTACAGTGCACGGCATCTAGTGGACCTTTAATATTACTTATTAAATGAATCAATAAAATAGCAGAGAAATGCTTGACATTTTGTAAGGGGATGACTTCCTCAGAATCTAGGTGACCCACCTATTTGTACTATGTATTTAGATTCATTCTACGATTCAAAAATAGGGCAGTTAAACTTATTAATTCAGGCTGGCTCCTTGACTGTCCCCATGTTTTCCACCCACCAGTGTTCACCTTTCTTCTTTCTTAAAAAAAATATACTTTTATTGATTTCAGAAAGAAAGGGAGAGGGAGAGAGAAATAGAAACATCAATGATGAGAGAGAATCATTGATCGACTGCCTCCTGCATGCCCCATCCTGGGGAAGGAGTCTGCAACCTGAGCATGCACTCTGACCTGCAGTGGAACTGTGACCTTGTGGTTCATAGGTGGACACTCAACCACTGAGTCACACCAACTGGGCAAGTGTTCCCATGTCACCCTGGATAAATATAAATCTAAACTATACCACAGTGCATGAAAGTATTTCTTTGTGTACGTGTCACTCACTACATTGGGAGCCCCTGAGGAGAGAAACTATGTCATTATTTTCCTACACATATCACAGTGTCTGATAGAGAATAGATAATTAAAGTTTATTAAAATGAACTAGATGCCTACATCATTGAAATACATTTTTTCTTTGATAATTTCCACAGCACTGCAAGAAATAGATGGATGGGTTTTTACCATTTTTTGATATGTTTGGAATTGCATGATGTAGAATTTTATATATATACATATATATATATATATATATATATATGTATATATATATATATATGGCATGTGCAAGATTTATTTTTGGAAAAAGACCCAGGGAGCGATTCAAACAGTCAATCTCTGGAGTGGCTGACATTGAGAACCAATGAAGAACCCATGGGACTTTGGACCCAGAGAGACATGGCATATGCACGAGAAAACATAGAGTGCCTTTAAACAAAGTGGAAATCATGGAGTAGGTGCTCTAAAGAGTCAGTATTGATTTGCATCAAGGCTGCTTCTCAATTGGGCATCTCTGCTGCCTGCTTCAGGGTAACTAGCAGCAGGGATGTTCTATTTAACTACAGGTAATTATGTCTCCAGCCACAGGAGACAGCCAGCTAATTTCTGTGATGGCAAGTGCTTTTCAAGGAACTTCCTGTGCATTAGTTCATTTGCTCCTCCCAATAACCAAGAAAGTTGCTTTATTCTCTATTCATATGAGGAAGCTGAGGCTCAGAAAGTTTAAGTGACTTGCCCAACATCACAGGATTAACAAATAGTCAGCTGGAATGCACACCACTATTTTCTGATGACAAAGATGAAGATTATTTCACAAAATTGTACCTCCCTCTCCAATAAAAGTTGCTAAAGAGTGTCAGTCTGCCAATGGATTCAGTACTCTGATGGATTAGGTCTTCCTTCTCCCTCCCATTGATGAAAACAAGTCTTAATGAGCAGGAAGCCTGGGCTTACTCTTCTGCCTGATGGATTCAGGTTTTCTGATCTAGCCCTTTTGACTGAGCAAGTTTTTAGTTGAATCTTAATATGGGGACCATACAGAAATCTTAGGAGAACCTTTTAGAAAAAAAGCTCAAAGAGAAATTATTTGAATTGTGGCTGAGTCCTTTACAATTTTCCCCCGACTGTATCTTTTTTAGACAACAATCAGGAACTAGAGTGAACCTGCAGGAGACTCAGACGTGTAATGGCAGGTGATGGAAATAATGGGGACCTATTGCACACCGTCAGGCAATGTATCATCTGCCCTCAGCTTCTTGCCAAGGTTGGGCATTAATCAATCACCTCCTGATTCTGATCTCTCTGACAAGGCTGGTCTGTCATTCAATTTCATTTGCCACCAATTCCCTTCCTTCTGCCCTCCCTCCTACAAATACATTTGGAGTGACACTGAGTGATTCCAAATGGTAATTTTTCATTGATCCACTTGGCAATGTGGCTGGAGGAAGAATGAGGTGGTGGGCAAAGGTGATCAGCAAATGAGTTTGAGGAGACTGGGAGGGAATTTGCTCTGTTTGGCTCTCTACTAGTGAAATAGCTGAGCATTTGGCTACCTCCAACTCTTAGCTGGCCTGAGATCTTGATCTCTATTATCTGGTTTATCATCTTTTATAAACAAAGCGGGATGACTGTTGAAACTACAGTATGACTGTGATGCTAAAAGTTCAAAGAAGCAGAGGATGTGATTCTGAGAGGAGCAAGGCAGTACCATACAGCATAGTAAAAAGGCCTGCAGAGCCTGTGCATTTGTGGGATAAGCTGGTGGCTACCAGTTTGGTTTTAAGACAGAGACCTGAATTCAAATCTCTATAGTCCCATTCTATAGCTGTATGACTTTGGAAAAGATATTTATCTCTTTGAGTCTCAATTTCTTCATGAATAAAATAATAGTTCTTGCCAAGTAGAGTTGTGAGGATTAAATGCTTCACCATGTGGCAATGGTTAGCATCCACAAGCGTTCACTGATACTAGATTTTAACATCCTACAGTCTGTACATTGGCTGCATGTTAGAATGACTTGGGGAGTTTTAAAAATCCCAATGCCCAGGCAACTACCCAAACCAATCAAATCTGAATCTCTGGTGTTGTGTATCAGATTTTGTTAAAAATCCCTTGATGATTCTAATGTGTGGCCAGGATGAGAACTACTATTAAAACATATTATTAGCCCATAACATTTGATCTAGTGCAGATTGTATCGGGATAAAAATTAATGCTAGAATAAAGTTAAATTCTATTTAAGACCAATCATATGCTTGGTGCTTTTCACAATATTTTCATGTTACAGGCGATCAGATTAAGGGGCTCAGGGGGCTACAGTATTATATGATGGAACTAAAATTCCAATACAGGGACCCTAAATTTCAATCAATGCACTTTAGGCTACACGAGGGCCCTATGCTTTCTAGGCTCGTCTGTTGTCCTGATGCTTGGATCTAATTCAGAATCTGTTCTTCTTGTTAAGTTCTGAACTAAGCCCTGCAGGATGGAATCAGATGAGTATTATAGAGTATGTGGTGCCCTTTCCCTATGATCATGCAGCTAACAGGATATTATAGCTGATAGTGGGTGGTTATTTGACTGAGTAGAAGCCTAGGAGTTAACTGTGAGTACTGATTCTGCTCCTACTATTATCCAAGTGGTCTTAGACAAGTCACCATCACTGAGCCTTTAACTCCTTAACTAAAAAGGACAACAGACTACTTTTCCACACAAAAACCTGCACACAGCTGCTTATTGAAGCTTTATTCATAATCTTCAAGACTTGCAAGCATTGAAAATGCCCTTCAGTAGGCAAATGGATAAATTGTGGTACGTCCATAAAGTGGAGTATATCCACCCAGCTCCCCTGATGCCAGGCTTCTGATTGGATTCAATGGGAGCCTTGAAAAAGAGCAGAGAATGGAAGGATATAGAAGCCACGGCATTTATTCCCCTGAATCTCTCCATTTTGGGGACATTCCCCTGCCAAAGGCCACATCTGTGTACAAAATATCTCTTTACCCTTTTTACTATTATTCTATTAAGGACTACGCAATGGCTCAATTAAAAATATGATATGTAATAATTTTTAGTATAATACTTTAGAGCTGCAGAACATAATATGAATCTTATAGGTTAATTGACTTATTTTATTCAATTCACAGAGAGTAGAGTATTTTTGTCATTAACTTAAATAAATAAGACACACAATTATATGTTCTTGTTTACTATGCTGCCCATAAGGTCAACTGTAGTAAGAGTTTTAAATGAAGACTTTTATCAGTGGAAACATTTCAAAGTGGAGATTTATTTCTATATCACAAGAACTTATTACCTTCCTGTTAGAAGATTGATATTATTTACCATTATAAAATTTGATTAACGAAAAAGCTACAAATCTCTTAAAAGAGGAAAGTAGCCCTACATTTCTTTTTTTTTTTAAGGATAATAGACTATTTCTGAAGTTGCTTTTACTTCTCATTGATCACGTATACTAACAATTAATTATTCAGTATTCCCGAGTTGTTGTAGAAATCAGTAGATTGAGAATACATTGCAGAATGCCACACTATGTTCTATTTTAAGGATGATCTAGCTCTGTTCTATAAAATAAAAGCCAGAGAAGTGTTCACATGCCCTGCAAGATAGTAGGTTCAAGATAGTAGAGGAGGGAATGTGGACCAAACTTCCTAAATCCTACTAGTGTTCTTTTTCATTTAAATGATGGTCTCTAGTCTCTATCCAGCAAGGTGCCTGCTAATCATGAAATATCCTCTATGTAATGTCATTGAAAATTCAGCATCAATTGCTGTGTTCAGGAGTACCAGTCTATCAGATAGCCTGAATCATTCTATTATGCTTACAAATTATTACAGTCATTATATCATTTGGTTTATATGGGGGTTAGATAGTTAATAATTGGTTAGGAAGAAAATATTTAAGTCAATGCTTATTTACACCCAAACTTTGACTGGTACTTTAGAACTGAATTGAGATGGTTATAGAATATTTAATTTTAGAATTTGGAAACTTTTAATAAAGTCATTTTTATTTTTTCTGCTGAATGTGTCTGCAAGGTCAGTAATTGTTACTGAGCATTGCAACGTCTGACAATCCCTCTGGTTTGGCAGAGAATTCACTCCAGGGTGCAAAGCCATGAATGCCTTCAGAAGGAAATTGCCTGGCATGAATTTCTGAATGTGATGTGTGCCCAGGGAGCTGAATTATTTCCAGTGTGTATGGAAGCTGAATGACCATTATACTTACTGGTGTATAGGATTCCTGTTCAACAAACACATTGCAGTGTATCCAAAAAGACAAAGTATAGGGGCTGCGTGCTGAAGTGCAGGGAGCACTTTATCAGGGAAAGTCGTAAGAAGGAACCAGAAAAGGGCAATAGCAGAAGTAGGAGCTAATAGACTGGGATTCAGTTTTGGCAAATGCAACTTGATACATATAATGTGAAATGCACAATAATGTGAAATGCAGATATTAGATGGATTAGAAAAACCTGGAAAGCGCTGATGGTGGAAAAGACCTTGGAGTCTTGCTACCAGATAATAAATTAGATTTGGATTTGTAATGGGCAAGCAAAATAAGCTAGTGCTATTTTTTGGCTATGAAGACTAAGTCAGGTACCACATTATTTGAGATATAAATCTAGTATTTTTCTTTAAAAAAAAAAACGCTATCATTCTAATCTGACCATTCTTCTTTCTCCAATTTAACAGCCCACCTTTCCTAGGTTTTTCTATAGTGATAAGAAGGTTGTTAGGTTGTTGGGAGACAGGGCTGCAGATTCTGTGGGGTTTTATTTTGGGACATCTCACGTCACAGCTACATAAATCTTTTAATAAGACAGAAATGACTAAATGGTTAGCAAAAATGACAGGAAAGAAAGCAGATTCATCTTTTCTGGAGTAAGTAATTTTTATTTCCCTACTGAATAAACGTGAACATAACCTTATTCTGGGTAAGAAAGGATCATTTTCTGTAGGAGAAAAAATGTGAGCCCACCAGCATCGCACATACGTCTGAATGCCAGTTGGTGGTTAAAGTATATTTAGGATTTTGTGTATGTGGCCAAAACCCAAGGGTCTGAAAATGGTTGATCTGGTGCTCTTGCCTGTCTTAAAGAATTGATGACTGGATTTAAGGATTTAAAAAGCTGAGAGCCCCAATTCTGATTTGACTAAAAAAAAATCCAGGTAATTCATTTGTCAGCTGTACCCTGACATCCATAGACTGGTTTTGATAATTGTTTACTTATACATGCTTCTTTTGTGGGCCTTTTCTAGTGTATATATGTACAATAATAAATGTAGAAATGATTTTCTAGAGTCTGAAGGACTGACATAAATGTAAGCGTAAGAATTTTTGAGCAGTTTCCAGAGGAGGCTAAAAGATAATGAAAACAGCTATCTACTGAATCTGTCCAAGGATTTCTATCTATTCAAGAAAAGTGACCACAGAGATCAAGTTTTAGATGATTTAAAACAAATAAAAGCCCCAGAAAAACATTTGACTAGAAGGATCACCACTGTAGAAAAATAATTTTTCTTCTCCTTCACTGCTGTATTTTATGGCACACTTACTTCGCAATCATCTATCACTCCATCTGTTGAGGGTCTTTCACATACTCAATGTTGCACTGGACACTATTGCGGAGATAGAAAAATATAAAACCCGTTTTTATACTCTGCAAGAAAACAGAAAGAGTGATAAATTGATGTCCTGGCCAGTGGAAACTGCTGGTGTTTATTAACACTCTGACCCTAGCAAGTTATTTAACCTCTCCAAGATTCAGTTATTTCATCTGTAAATGGAATAGTAATGTCTGCCAAATGGGATTTTTGTTAGAATTAATTTAATGATGTGTCTATATGCTCAGACAGTCCCTAATACCTAGTAAGCACTCCATAAATTTAAAATATGTTCTTTTTAAATGGCAGTGTATGACATTACGTGGTAATTGTTTAAAGTGCGCAAAAGGGAAAGGTTTTTGTGTAGTGAGGTAGAATAGCTTTGCTACAGATATGGGACTTAAAAAAGAGAAGGGTGAGCTCACCATCGATACATTTATTGAATCGATCCTTAAAACAAAAGTCTAGACACTGACACTGTCTCCCATCGCTGAACCCATGCAGCTTTGAGAGGGCCATGTGGAAACCAAAGACTTTTGCTCTGGACTCAGGAAAAAAACTGGATTCCTGTCTTGCTCCATCAATTACTGGCTGATCTTAGGAAATTTACCTAAACTCTGAGCATCAGCTGCCTGTCCTATAAAATGGGATGATGGTACCTACCTCAAAAAAAGAAACTGTGAGGAGTAAAACGATTAATGTTATGCAAGGTGCTCAGAACAGTGCCTGGCATTAGCTGCATAAGCATTGGCGCATGTTAATGTTTCTGAGCTCAGCGTGCACCTCACAATCAATTGCAGGTCCACTGCTGTTAGCTGGAATATCTTAGAAAACAAAGGCAGAGGTCAAGGTTATATACTGGTGATCTTTTTGAGTGGGGAGGGGTGTGAGGTGGAGATTGTAGTCTTAGTGATAGAAAAAGGGAAGTGAGTCAGGGAAAGAAGAGAAGCAAAAGCAAAAATAGGAGATGTGTTACCAAGCTGGCCATAGCTTCCCCCACAAACCCAGCCAGTTCCAGGTCAGAAAAGATGTGTCTGGGGAAAGCCATATGAAATCACTGTGCATCAGAACATTTTGATGTGTGGGGGAATGGTGGGCAGTTTCCTTCCCTTTTCTTGTCGCTCATTGGTCAGAGTTTGATTTAATTCTCCCCGCTTCTGGTGTATGTTATCTGACCTCGCCCTTGGGGACAAGAGAGCCTGCAAAGATCTGGTTGTATTGGACTTGCGTGCTGGAACCCTGGAGGCCCACACCGCAGTGGAGCTCCCACTGAAGCTAGATGTTTGCACAGCAGAAGGCCAATCCACTTTCTGGTCTGCCTGCTGCCCCGGGCCCAGGTGGCCATGTCTTTAAAACCAGGGAACTGCTGTAGATGTCACCGGAACTGGAAGCAAGACAAGCAATCCAGGCTTGGGAAGCAGATGAGACTCAGTCAACCTGACGAATACAACGGGGTTCGTATAGAGCCACATAGATTAATTTAAGGTGGTATCTTAGGTTCAGTTAAATACAATAATATTAGCACCAACTTGTTAGTGTGGTCTCAAGGATTAAATGACCTTAACACAGGGTTGTCACACAGCAAGTTTTCATTCAATTCTAATGGCATTACTTATATTGTGACTCTTATTCTTAGAAACTCACAGAGACAAAAATAGAAAAGGTTAAGGCAAGGTGATTGAAAAATAAAAAATCTTTAGCTGGTGAAAAGATGCTGACAGGAAAACAAAGGCAGGTCTGCTTGTTCTTGAACTTGTACTGTTCTTATCTCCTTCCTTGGGTATAGTTAGAGCAATTCAGGCCTGTCTCAGCAGATTTATTTATTTCTTTTTCTTTAAACCAATGCTGCATTCATTTTAACTTTAGGGTGGACAAGGCAATTCTGCAGTACGTACATCCCTGTTTAATTATGTGTGCACATTTGAAAATCAAGTCTTTGCGTACACAATCTCTTTCAACAAATCTACATTTGGTCAACGTACTAAGTTGTGTACTTGGCATGAAAAACAGTGCAAGAGACTAACCATTTTTCACAGAAAATCCCAAGATCACCCACAGGCAGATTGGTTCAGTTTGGGAGCATGCCTTATTGAAACTCAGCTTGCTCCTCAAGAACTTCTTCTTGGAAGAGAATGGTCTTTGATGAAGCACACATTTTGCAACATTTGGAGGTTAAATGTGTTTGAATTTTTCTATAGTTCCATGGTTGTGTTCTAGTTTGCAATACAGTCCTGAGAACTGGCGCTCATTAATGTCTTTCATTGCTTCCTCTTTACAACTGAATTGAATTTCCATAAATTATATGTTCATAATCCTGTCCAATGGTGTGATTTCTTTTCTCAACTAGCACCAACCTATAATCATGGTGCATCAAAGAGATCTGTGATCTATGAAGACTATGTTGACTATGGGAATGCCTGATATTAATAACCTTTGTGTATATAGATATTTTTCCAGATTATTTTCAACCTATTTTCTTGATAATGTGATATGTCTTTAATTTTTAGAGCATAAAACATATGCTAATCGGATGCTTCTTACATATACTGAATATTAAGAACAAGGAATAAGCACTTCCAGGTTTTTCTATATGTACAAGCTCAACTATATGTCAAATTATTTACAGAGGACATATAATTTTTTATGTATACACATTTCACACTATCATTCTGTGGCTCCAAGGCAAAAATTCTGAATCTTGTGCTCAACCCATTTGGAAAAATCATCTCCCAGTATCTGCCTGACGTACAATTGTCAGGTGATTTATAATGGTAGCTTTCCCTTTATTATCAGTTGTCATTTTTGTGTGTGAAATGATATTTAATTCAAGATGAATGCTCAGATACCACACAGATTCCAATTAGGAGGAGGGTACAATAAAATATTTATAGAGGAGCCAAAGCCGAATCCAAGTGACTGAAGGCTCTGCTGACAGGTGCCACGGAGGGAACTTCACTTCACACTCCAGTTGGTAACAGGGCCCTCAATTGCATTGCTGACTTATCTTTTCTCTGGTATTAAACTGAAACCCACTTTAAAATATATAATGTTATATCCTTGGTGGGAAGGAATAAGAAGAGAATTGTGAGTCATTGCCCTTATATTAAAATCTTTCAACAATTTCTTATTTTCCTTAGAATAAAAGGCACACTCTTGTGGATGGAGGAAAAAAAAAAGCCACATGCTAACTTGACTAGCTCAGGGAAGGCCTGCATGGCAGTTTTGCAAACTCAAAGGCCTAAAGTAACCACAAAGGATGGTCTGAAATTAAAAATTTAACTAAAAGCAGTTTATAGTAGGGAGTCATTTCCTAGACCAGAATTATTCCCTGACAAAGATCAACTTCGATCTTTACTGAGCCTATTGTCTTTCTGCATCTAAGATAACATACCTGTGAAATGTCTGGGTAACTTGTAACTTCCAATTTTCAGGACCCCTCAGGACGCACCAAATGGCGCCAGGGTGGGCATCACAATTCCCTCATTGTTATCGTGCTAACTGTGGACTGTTAACTCTCCTGTGTCCACTTATGTAAAGAAACATGCCCAGAGGTTTCCTCGCTTTACTTTCTCCCACCTCCCTAATCTATCACCAATGGATTTCATGTAACCCACTTAAGTCTCCTCTTTTCATGGTAATTCATAAAAATAGGTAAAAAATGCTATTCTCCAGATCATTATCCCAATACATTGAGATTCTGCTTCCCTGCAATTGTCCTCAGTTTAGCTCAAATAAACTCACAAAAATTCTTTACAGGTTTGTTTTTGTTTTTGTTTTTTTACTTTAACACTGTAGCAAGGTGCTGTGGACCAAATTATATTCCCACTCAGCATATCTTGAATTCTAACCTCCAGTGTGAATGCATTTGGAGATAGGATTTTCAGGGTGTGATTAAAATTAAATGAAGTCATAGGTGGGACCCTAATATAGTAAGATTGCTGCCTTTATAAGAAGAGACATGGGAGCTTGCTCAAAATGAATCCTACTTGGCCAACACTTTGATCTTACACTTGCCTGCCTCCAGGACTGTGAGACATAAATTTTATTTGGTTAAGTCACCCAGTCTGTGGTATTTTGTTGTGACAATTTTAGCCATCTAAGACAGATTTTGGTATCAAGAAGTGGGGTACTACTGTAACAAATAACTAAAAATATAGAAAGGGTTTTGGAACTGGATAATGAGTAGAGACTGGAGAAGTTTTTGACATATGTTGCTAGAAAAAGCCTAGATTGCTATGAACAGAATATTTATATAAATGTGGATCTTAAAGGCCATTCTGGTGAGATCACAGATGGAAATGAGGAACAAGTTATTGGAAACTGGAGGAAAAAAGATTCTTGTTATAAAGTGGCAAAGAAGTTGGTTGAATTGTGCTCTAATGTTTTGTGGAAGGTAGAACTTGCAAGCAATGAAATCAAATATTTAGATGAACGAAAGAGTGACTTGTTTGCTTCTGATAGCTTAGAGTAAAAAAGAGGAGAGTGATGAATCAAAGAGGTCATTGTTAAGCAGAAAGAAAGAAAGAATTCAAAAATTTGAAAAATTATCCATGTATCCATATGCAAATCAAAACAAAACAAAAAGGCTTGTTATGTAAAGAACACAAGGATGTGACTGGATAATCACTCCTTAAAGAACTTTCCATGATGCTAATCAACCGTCTCAGCGGAAACCAGGGATAAAAAGTGGGATTATCCCATCAGAGACACTGTCAGTTTAGCCTAAAGGGAAGAGCAGAAGTGGAAGAGAATGAAGGAGAGCTGCCCGACTTCTTGGGTTGCACAGGGCCAGATCATTGACCTATTTATTCTACTGTAACATGCAGAATTCTTCAAGGAAAGTGAAGAATTTGATTCAGATATCACCAGGGCTTCCACTCCCACCACAGGGCCGTGGGGGCAAGGCCATTTCCTTCTTGGTTTCAGAGAAGGGGCCACCTCAGAGAGTTGCAGGTAGTGATGCTGCCACTCCAGTGGGCATGGAATGAGGGACATTGAGCCAAAGAGGATTATTCTTGAACCTTAAGATTTAAAGGAATTTGCTTGTTAGCCTTTGGACTTACTTTCTTGGGACTCGTTACCACTTTATCTTTCCCATTTCTCTCTGTTGGAATGGGAATGTCTTATCCTATGCCTGTTCCATCATTGTATTTTGGAAACACATTATTTGTCGGGTTCACGGGTTCACAAATGGAGAATTTTGCTTTGTACATACAGTCTCACCCATACCTGATTTAGAAGGATATTTAGATAAGATTTTGGACTTTAGTCTAGAGTTGATACTGGAATGATTTAAGACTTTGGGGGATGCTGGGATAAGTTGAATATATTTTACATGCAATAAAGACATGAATTTTGGGTGCTGGGTGGAAATGCTATGGACTGAATTATATTCAATACAAATTCATGTTAAAGCCATAAATCCCAATGCATGGATCTCTGATCTGATAGAAATATTGTTCTTATAAGAAGAGGAAGAGAGACCAGGGTTTGTTCTCTCTCTCCTTATGCCCATGCTTGCACATATGGAAAGGCCATATGAGTACACAATGAGAAAGGTGGCCATCTGCAAGCCAGAGAGAGTCCTCATCAGAACCTAATCATAGTGACACCCTAATCTTAGACTTCTAGCCTCCACAACTGTGAGAAAATAAATGTTTGTTGTTTAAGCCACAAGTCTATGATATTTTGTAGGGCAGCCTGAGCTGACTAATGTAGATTGGGACCATTGAGATCTGGCTAACTCTGTAGTCTTTAAAACTTATCTTCTCACCATTGACCCAAAAACTCACTTCTAGGGAGCTTAATTCAACCATGCTATTCCTTTTATGTGTGGCTCATTCTCCCACCTATAAGCAAAGGCACACCTGAAATGGCACTTGCATTAGAAGCTTTCCCTTATCACTCCAAGCATCATTCTAGTGTCTTGCTTATGTGTTCCTTTACAGCGGTTCCCAACCTTCCTAATGCTGTGACCCTTTAATACAGTTCCTCATGTTGTGGTGACCCCAACCATAAAATTGTTTTCGTTGCTACTTCATAACTGTAATTTTGCTCCTGTTATGAATCGTAATGTAAATATCTGATATGCAGGATATATTTTCATTGTTACAAATTAAACATAATTAAAGTATACTGATTAATCACAAAAACAATATGTAATTATATATGTGTTTTCCGATGGTCTTAGGCGACCCCTGTGAAAGGGTTGTTTGACCCCCAAAGGGGTCACGACCCACAGGTTGAGAACAGCTGCTTTAGAACCTTGTTACATAATTCAAATAAGAGCCATTTTTTACAAAATTCTATAATTATTGATTCTACAATTACTTGGCTCATTGTATTGACCCTGAAGGCAAAAACCACATTCAATTATATTTAAATTTCTGGATTCTAGGGAAGCATGGTTCATTGGTTAAATTTAGGACTTTAGAGTTAGCACCTAGATCTATCCCTTATTAACTTGGAGAAATTTCTCAACATGTCTAGTTTCTTCATCTGTAAAATTGGAGATAAAAGTGTTAACTGTGAGTGGAAGTTTTGTTAGAACACAAATGTCTAGGACACACTAAAATTTTGGATTTAGTAGATCCGGGTAAGGTGGAGTACAGGAATTATATTTCTAATATGTTCTCAGGCAATGCTGATGATACTGGTCAAGGCCCTATAAGAATCATGGCAGTTTGAGATTCACAACAAAACAATTCATATATTCATTTAACATATTTATAAAGTATCTTTATACGCCAAGTTCTCAATAAGCATTAGATATACAGGAGTGAATAAGTCAAAGTTTATTTCCTCAGAGACCTTAAAAATCTCTGGTGGCAACAGATGTAAAACAATAAGTAAAACCAACAAAAATAACTTCAGGTGATGATAAATGTGAGGGGGATAAGATGGAGAATTTCTTGAGGAGTCTTTAATTAGATTGATGAGGAAAAGCATCTCTTAAAGCCATGGTTGGCAAACAGCAGCTCGTGAGCCACATGCGGTTCTTTGGCCCCTTGAGTGTGGCTCTTCCACAAAATACCATGTGCGGGCGCGCATGTACAGTGCGACTGAAACTTCATGGCCCATGCGCAGAAGTCGGTATTTTGTGGAAGAGCCGGTATTTTGTGGAAGAGCCGGTATTTTGTGGAAGAGCCACACTCAAGGGGCCAAAGAGCCACATGTGGCTCGCGAGCTGCAGTGTGCGGAGCTGCAGTTTGCCGACCACTGTTTAAGGAGACGGTATTTGATTTGAGACCTGAGGATTAAAGGAGTCTACTATGTTAGAACATTGAGAAAAGGCAGAGGGAAAAGCAAGTAAAAGTCTCCAGGGATGGGAAGAGTCTGGCTTGTTCAAGGAATAGGACAAACTCTTTGGCTTGAGGATAGTATGTGCAAAAAATATAAAAAAAGAGATAGGTAGGAGCCGGATCACCTACTATCTTATGACTCAAGTTGTTTAGATTTTATTCAGAGTACAATGGATTTGAGAGAAGAGGAGTGTCATCTACTTTAGGTGTTAAAAGATAATTGGCTGCTATGTGAAAGGTTGTAGGGAGTAAGAGTAAAAGCTGTCATTAGGCTTCTAAAAAGTCCAGGGAAGAAGCGGATGTGCATTCGCATTATGGAACTGGGTGTAAGGAGCACCGGGCAAGAATGGAGAAGGATTTTGAAAGTAGAACTTACAGGACTTGGTGATGGATTAGGTGTGGTGATTAGGGGAAGAGTTTGTTCAATAGAAATTGGGCTTTCAATAAAAGAAATGATTGAAATTCCTTCAAAAATGCCTATTGGTTTCATGCTTGACATTTAGTTTATTATAAATAGTAAGTCAACATGGATGGAAAAATCTATTTGTTTCTCCTAGATAGGAAACTGCTGGCTTAAGCCGCCAAGATATTTCAGGCATTGTATCTGAGGAAGCAAGCACACACACAAGGAGCACTGATGAGCTCATTAGAGGAGGTTCTGATGGGATCCAGATGAGCACACTTCTACTCTGAATTCTTAATTGTGCAGCAGATCAAGGCTCCAGGAGTAAGGACAGAGAGTGGTCTGGAGGAGCAAGGGGGCTGAGCAGTGGCACTAGCTTTTCTTCCCATATCTTCCTATCATCTCCCTGTAAGGCCTGGTTTCTAGTCCTCTTAAAATTCTCTTTTTCAACTTAAAAAAAATAAGGATGGAAAATGAATAGAAGCCTACATTTTCAACATTTTGGTGCATGCATACAATGGAATACTATTGAAAACAGATGCTGTCTGACATATGACAGAATGCATTTTATCTTCTTAGTTTTTTCTGCTCCTCCCTTTTTCATTTACTACTAGGCCTTCAGGCTGAGCTTATGGTCGCTGGAAAAAAATAGAGACATAAAATGGCATTGCTTTGAGTTTCAAACAATTCTATTTTAAAATTAGTAGATAGACTTTCAACTTATATAGGTAAGATTTTATATGTTGAGAACCAATGCATAGAGCAGCAGTTCTCAACCTGTGGGTCACGATCCCTTTGGCGGTCGAACGACCCTTTCACAGGAGTCGCCTAAGACCATCCTGCATATCAGATATTTACATTACGATTCATAACAGTAGCAACATTACAGTTATGAAGTAGCAACGAAAATAATTTTATGGTTGGGTCACAACACGAGGAACTATATTTAAAGGGCCAGAAGGTTGAGAACCACTAGAGGGTTGGCTACAGAGAAAATTAAAGAATAACCAGGAGGACAATGGGCTATAAATGAAAATTTTGCCAATTATTAAAGGAAAATCCCATCCTGGAATTGGCGATGGGCAGGATAAAAACAAGAAAGAGAAGAAGGAAAGGTCAAAAATAGAGAAGAAAATTTCATGGCTCCTTTTTCTTAGTTGAGTCTTGGTAATGGAAGAAGAAACACTAGTAGATTTGTAGAATTCAAAGAATATACAGGCATAGTCTGGAGAGGATGTAAGCTTCTCAGAAGCATTTTCAATTCAACACAGTCCTATTCCAACTAGTGCTTACAATGATAAGACATAGTAGCTATGGAGGAACCTTGACAGGTGGGGCCGAGAAAATGTCAGTGTCTTGAACACTCCAGCATAAAGTGGAATGTAAAGCTGAGAATTATCAGGCTCCCTAAGCAAGATGCAGATATTCTAACAGGACCAATGGAATTGAAGAATTTGGGATTCATGACTAGAAGGCACGATGATGTTGCTGAGAGTGGAGCTCAGGCCAAGGTCCACAGTCACCAGCAGGACTCCCAAAGGCAAGACAACACCAGCCAATAGCCAAGCAGATACTGTTGAAGGACAAGTAGGGACCCGTTCAGCTCAGATGCACTCTAGTGAATACTACAAGGACCCAAAAAAACATTCTGAGGCCCTGATGCCCCTCATGTAATGCTACCAAGATGCCACCATTGCCCTGAGATAGCTTCTTGGGAAAGGGAATCCAAGAAACGTGGGGAGAAACCCTGAGAGACAAAGGAATGATCCTCAAGTGAGTTTTTTAAGTAAGAAGATAGCAATTCATTCATTTGGCGAATTTAATCCTCAGTGGAAATGAGAGCTCAAAAATACAAATAAATTTGCAATGAAAAATAAATTAAAATATTTACTGCTTTATTTAATATTTTTGTACATCTCTATAAACCTTTAATCTAGCTACATTTACACTATGTAATAATTTTAAAAATACTGGAATAGTATGTTTATTGATATGAAATGTTTTTACCACGGCTAAAGTTTAAAATGAAAAGAAGGCCACAGAATGTCATTTATAGTGTGAAAAATTTGTAGAAAGAAAAGTAAAAAATATAGGTACAGATACATCAAACTTAAATCATTATCTGTGGGTGATGTGTTTATGAGTAATTTTTCTTTATTTCTTTGTGATTTTCTTAGTTTCTTCTACATTTAAAACGTGTTATTTTCAAAATGAACTTTATTGAGATACATTTTCATATAATGAAATGCAGAGATTTTAGGTACATAGTTCAGTCAATTTTGACAAAGGTATAAACCCATGAAAACATCACTCTTATAAATATCTGATAATATTCATTTGTGGCCCTTTGGAATCAAACCACTCTCTCTGCCCCACACTAAGGCTGATCTGATTTCTATCATCTTAGACATTACAGATTTTATGTTTGGCTTCTTTGGGCCAAAATCATGTCTAGAAAATTTATCCATGTTGTTTTGTGTACCGGAAATTTATTTCTTTTTAATTTTTAATTAAAATTCAATTACCCTATATAAT
This sequence comes from Myotis nattereri, assembly GCF_964212035.1. Classification (NCBI taxonomy): domain Eukaryota; kingdom Metazoa; phylum Chordata; class Mammalia; order Chiroptera; family Vespertilionidae; genus Myotis; species Myotis nattereri. The sequence continues at coordinate 58,733,608 of NC_138084.1, read as the reverse complement.
AAAAGCCCAGTGACCAAACAGTAGAATGACCAGAATGGTAGACCAGTCGCTATGATGCGCACTGACCACCAGGGGGCAGATGCTCAATGCAGGAGCTGCCCCCTGGTGGTCAGTGTGCTCCCACAGTGGGAGTGCCACTTGGCTGACCAGGATGAGCTGCACTCCCACAGCGGGCCAATCCCCATAGGCCACGCCCCCTACCAGTGCAAGAATCTTGTGCACCAGGCCTCTAGTTTGAATATAACATAGTTGTTTCTGTAAACCTGTCCACCTATCAAAATATATTTGGATTGTTCTAGCTTTTAAAATTCATTTTTAGTTAGTGTCCCAATATAAAATATTAAATTATCACAGTATTCTTAGAAAATTATATTGAAATACTTTATACTTCACTGTTCAAGGATCACATTTCATGAATATATACATCTAGTAGTTTAATTCCATTTACCTCATCCTTTATGCTATTTTTCCATATATTTTACTTCCTTATACATTATAGACACATATTACAATGCTATTATTATTGTTTCAAATAGTCATTTGCCTTTTAAAGATATTAAAATAAGAAAAATGCTACTCTTTTTAAAATTATGTCTTTATTGATTTCACAGAGAGAGAAAGGACGAGGGAGAGAGAGAGACATTGATCAGCTGCCTCCTGCACTACCCCCCACCTCCCCCACCCCCCCACCCCCGCCCCTGAGGAATGAACACACAATCTGGGCATGTGCCCTGACCTGGAATTGAACCTGCAACCTTTTGGTTCATGTGACAACACTGACCAGTGCTACTCTTTTTTAAATTTACTTAGGCATGAATTACATTTTTCTGAGCTCTCCTTTGCTTTCTGTAGATTGGTTTCCATTCTGTATCATTTTCTATCAGCCTGGAAAAATTCCTTTAGCATTTCCATGGTACAGATATGTTGGCAACACATTCTCTCAGCTTTCATTCCTATGAAAATATATTTTATTCTCACTTTTGTGGTATGTGTTCACTAGACATTTACTTCTTGATAGACAATCACTTCCTATGTCCATTCCCATCCCCAAATTCAAGTTCTTTAAGATATTATTTGTTTATTTTCTTCTTTTCTTTCTTTCTTCTTTTCTTTCTTTCTTTTTTTCTTTCTTTTCTTTCTTTCTTTCTTTCTTTCTTTCTTTCTTTCTTTCTTTCTTTCTTTCTTTCTTTTCTTCTTTATTTTTAAATATATGTTTATTGATTTCAAAGAGGAAGGGAGAAGAGAGAAAGATGGAAACATCAATAACAAGAAAGAATCATTGATGGGCTGCCTCCTGCATGACCACACTGGGGATCGAGCCCTCAACCCAGACATGTGCCTCTGATTGGAATTGAACCTGGGACCCTTCAATCTGCAGGCCAAATTGGCCAGGGCTTTTTCCTTATTTTTGATTTTCAGCAGTATTACTGTGATGTGACTAAGTTTGATTTCATTGTTGTTTATCCTCCGGGAAGCTAGGTAAACCTTTTGGGTCTGTACATTTATATTTTTTACCAAATTTGGGAAAATTTTATAAGTTTGTTTTCGGCCCCATTTTCTCTCTTCTCTTATTATGAGATTAATTACATATATACTCTTCCATAAGACTATTTTTCAATTCTGTTTCTCTGTTTTTCAGTGAGAGTGGTTAATTTCTATGGATATCTTTAAGCTTATTGACTCTTCCTATTGCTGTTTCTAATCTTATTTTAATGCTAAACAGTGAATATTTTAAAATTTTAGATAATGTAATTTTCAGAGTTAGAGTTTCTATTGGGTTTTAAATTTTATTTTCATTTCTTGGGTGAGATTCTTAATCAGGACTTGAGTTCATTTTTTTGTTTTGTTTAAATCCTTCATACCTATTTAATAGCTCCTTTCAAGTAATTGTCTGCTAATTATAATATCTGGGGGAATTTAACAGTGTTTTTCCTTTGATTGATATTTTTCTTGATTGTGAATCATATTTGCCTACATCTTTGCATATATAGAATTTTTTAAAATTATATGCTGAGCATTGCGGATAATATGCAAAATTTGGACTATGTTGTCTTCCTTAAAATCATTGAGCTTTTTTTCTGGCAAGCAATTGATTATTGGAAGGTTTCCTTCATCCTGTTGAAGCTTTGTTTAGTATTTGTAAAGGCAGGTTTAGAGAAATTTTGCACTAAGACATTCTTACTGTGTGGGTGTGGCCATTCTAGTGTTTCAGCTCCATGCTCAGGGTGTGAACAGTGTCTTTTCACTCTGACTTGGCCAGTATTTCAAACGCTCCTAAAATATCTCCATGCCATTATTAACCTTGTAGGTCTTCACTGAACATGTGCTGCCCAGTCCTTGTCCAGGACTCTGTAGCAATTCTCTGTCCCCCATTCATGCATCCATGGGATTCGGTTGCCTCCTACTGAACAGCTCATCTGGGCTACAACTTCCAGGGTTCCTTCCAGGAGCCCTGCTCTCTGATCTTTGCCTCCTCAGCTCCAAGGGACCACTGGGCAGTGTTTGGGTTGTACGTCTCTTGCTGCCTTTGGGAAATGGTATCTACCCAGGCAGAGAACAGGGTAGATCACAGGGCTCACCTCTTCTGTTTCAATTCTCTCAAGAACTATAGAACTATTGTCTATTATCCAGTGTCTGAGTATAGTAGCCTTATATATTCTGTCTAATTTTTGTTTATTCATGACAGGGAGTCAAGTCTGATTCTAGTTATTCCTACATCGAAGGAAGGAGAAATCCTTCAAGTAAATAGTGTTTTTTATGATAGCAATATACATAAACATCATTAAAATCCACTTCATGTGTCACTTGGTTATATGTGAGCCTTGAGTTTCAAGGTAGAAAATTCAATGTTAGTTCAAAGACGTAGGTCTATGGCACATAGTCAGTGCCCCAAAATAACTGTGACTGACTGACTGGATTTTTTGACAGTTGATATGAATTTTGTTTTCTAATTCAGATCCTTTCTCTTTTATTTCCACATCACACAATTATCCACACTCTCTGACAGAGATCTGCACATGAGCATTTCAAGACCAAGGCAGAAAAGGATGTGTTGTCACATGCTACAGGAAAAAAATATTTTATTTTGTTCACTGCGATTGGTTAAGGACAGAAATAAAAGGGAAAAGAGAAATGTTTTAAACTTTTAAAAACTGTCAACTTGTATGAACAAATCCGTTTCTGAACCACCTCTGGTTCTTTCCTTTAAGTCTTTTCTTCAGTGTGTGTGTGTGTGTGTGTGTGTGTGTGTGTGTGTGTGTACTTTTTATCTGTCTTTAATATGGTATTATTGAATGTACACTGGTATAAAATTTGCTTTATTTATTTTTTTCTTTATATACCTTATTCTACTTTTACTACTAGATCAAGGATGTAACTAAGGAAATTTGCAGACGTCTAAATTAGTTTCTAAATCAACTGCCAAATGTTCTTCCTACAGACAAGTTACTTGAAGTGTCTATTTAAGCCTCCAAGTTAGGCATATCTGAAAAAGGAGAATGCCTGTTTATTTTAACATATTAAGTCAAACACTTCTTAACTATACAGTTCACTTTCAAGGCATAAAACAGTGCATTTATTTGCTATTGGTCTGTTCCTTTTGGAAATTTATAGAGAATGTTGCTCTTTTTGAATTTTGTACTTATTGTTTCATATTATAATGCTTTATATATTTGCCCATAACTTTCTTGGCAAAGAGGAATTTAAAAACAAAAGTTATGAATTTCTGATTTTTTTTTCATTTTTAATGGAAATCTTTTTATCTCTTTCTAATCCATCAAACTTTTCCCACCACTTTCCAAGAAGATAAATGACCCAGGGTCTATCAACTGACCCACCAGCAAATCTTCCCATCAAACATGCTCCTGGGAAATCTATTCCTGCTACACTGACTCAGCACTGCACCACTGGTCACTCGGCTTCACCACTGAACTCTCAGACACACATTATACAGCCTGTGCTCAGCAGAACACATTTCACACGCTGCCTGAAATTTCTGATTCTGTAAGATACAGTGGAAAGTGTACCGAACTTGGAATCACATAAACTTGGATTTGATTCTTGGCTTCGTTGCTTGCAAGCCGTGTAACGTCTCTGAGACACAGATTTCTCACCTGTAAAAGTCAAATCATCGATATCATTCATACGTTCCTCACCGGTGGCTAGCTCGCAGGATGTATACGCTAAGGTAGGATCTCTTAGCAAGCACATAGAATTTGTAATACTTTATTTCCAGTTCAGCAAACCTGGGTGTAACAGTTCTTTTCTTTTCTCACCAGAGTTAATTCATGAAATGATTAACAACAAAAAAAATGTGTCTTGCAATTAACTCAGTTTGTCTAGGGGAGAGCCCACCCTTCAGGCAGCCGAAGCCGGTCAGCTATCCCATATTGACCAAGTCATAAGTTATTTGTTGATAGCCTGACAATGGATGCTTCTTAGAGAAAGAAATGTTTTGCCGGAGACCAATTCCAGCAAGAGTTTCATCAAAAGGTTGATGAGACTTGGGGACTCAACAGGGTTGAGTCACACATGTAGTCACCAGTTGGGAATGGCTGAAGGCATTTCCCCAAAACGGAATAGGATACATTAAATTGATTGTGGCTGCCAGACAACTAAAAGGCATCTTAATCTACATGTTATTGCCTCCTACTGGCCAAACACCTGAAGAGCTGTAGGCTAATTCCCCCATTCTGACAATGGACTCTGTACCAAACCCTGACCCTTTGAAGTGTATATCTCTGCCTCGCCTCAGGACAAGTTGTGTTAATAAAAAGCATGGGGTCCTAGGGACAGGAGAGAACCTAAGACCTTAGACCAGCGGTTCTTAACCTGTGGGTCACGATCCCTTTGGGGGTCGAACAACCCTTTCACAGCGGTCGCCTAAGACCATCGGAAAACACATATATAATTACATATTGTTTTTTGTGATTAATCACTATGCTTTAATTATGTTCAATTTGTAACAATGAAAATACATCCTGCATATCAGATATTTACATTATGATTCATAACAAGAGCAAAATTACAGTTATGAAGTAGCAATGGAAATAATTTTATGGTCGGGGGTCACCACAACATGAGGAACTGTATTAAAGGGTCACGGCATTAGGAAGGTTGAGAACTACTGCCTTAGACTTAAGATCTTAGAATTTAGCTCCTTTAGCTAAGCTCCTTTGACCTCCAATGCCTTTCAAAATTATATTTTGTCTCTGGACTCTTTATTAGTTTCTGGATTCCTATGTCATCTACGCACAGCCTTCTCCAGATTCCTGAACACTTCTTGATGATGGGACAAGAACCCCAGCAATGTTTGTTTTGCAAAAGTTTAAATTTGTTATCCTCTACTGTAGATATATATCATTTAAAGTTCATGTCTTACTAGTTTTTATTTAAGTCACTTTAAAAGATAGACCACAGGCATGCAGCCAAAGAGAACTGAATAAAAATTCCAATGTTTCTACTTACCAGCTGCATGACATTGCTCAAGTATGAATCTCATCTTATTTATTCATTAAATGCAAATAACAACCCCTGCCTTTCAGGGTGTTTGTCATGATTAAATGAGATAGCCTATGTAAAAATGTTCATCCTTCACTGTCATCAAATATTAACTTCCCTCCTACTTCTCCATTCTACCTCTGCTACATGCTGCTGAGTAATGACTAAAAACTTGGGTATTAGAAGCCAACTTATTCTGACCAAAAAAGTTTGCCTTATATTTTGCCCACTTGTGTTGGTCTGACAAGTCGTATAATTTCTAAGTCTCAATTTTGAAGTTTTAGAATGAAAACAAATCTGTGATTGGCATTGTACAGATAGAATAAGTTTAAACCATTTGGCACTTCTTTCCATATTATTAAAAGAAATACTTTCTTTGGCAGACTTGTGAAGCCCAGTGTGATTTCTCCACTCAGTGTGGTCACAAGCCTGGGATAACCCATGTCATACATACATCTTTACTCATGTGTCAAGATAACCCAGTGTGCTTTGGCCGGTATCTCAGTGGTTAGAGCACTAGCCTGAGGACCAAAGGGTCATGGGTTCAATTCTTGGTCAAGGGCAAGTACCTCAGTTGCAGGTTCCTCAGCCCAGGAGGGGCCCATGCAGGAAGTAACCAAAAGATATGTCTCTCTTACATTGATGTTTCCCTCTCTTTTTATCTCCCTCTCTTGCCTCCCTTCCACTCTCTCTAGAAATCAATGGAAAAAATATTCTTGAGTGAGGATTAAAAATAATAATAATAATAATTAAGATAACACTGTCTGGCATGTATGAGTCAGGGATCCCAAGTCTTCAAACCAGTAATAAGGATAGAATGAAAACAACTTCATTATTTAAAACATGATGATTAATACGTTAGTAAGTGTACAGATTTGAGATGATTGTGTGGCTATCTTTGGAGTTTCAAAGGAAAATACTATGTTGTTAATAATTCTACAAGAAAGTAAATTTCAACATGGGAACTGAGGACTTAGGATACACATTTTGTGATGACATTAAAGTTTTCCCTTCCCGGGAGGCTGAGAGACAGTAGATACTGAGCCATAGAGATACCCAAGCTTTTCTGACAATGAGGATGGGAATCTGCCCTTGGCTACAGGGAGGCAGCCATGGCGGGGAAGGGACATGGCTCTTTAAGGAACACTGGGAGTTGTCTGGGTTCACACAGTTTGTTGTAAATCATTCTGTGTCTTCCTTGTTGCCCTTCCATTATCCCTGGGCCATCTGTTAACCCTCAGCAAGCGTAATAGAATAATCTTTTATATTTTGAGAAAGATTAAGGGGAAGGGTATGTTCTATACTTGGAACAATGTAAAATATAAACAGCTTGGCTGGTGTGGCTCAGCAGTTGAGAGTTGGCCCAGGAACTAAGAGGTCACAGGTTCAATTCCCTAGTCAGGACACATGCCCAAGTTGTAGGCTCCATCCCCAGTGGCGGGGTGGTGGTGGTGGTGGGAGGGCGGGGTGGTGGGGCATGCAAGAGGCAGCCCATCCAAGATGTTTCTCATTGATATTTCTGTCTTTCCATCCTTTTCCCTTCCTCTCTCCCTAAATATCAATAAAAACATTTTTTTTTTTAAAAAAAATAAATAAAGTAGCTGGATCATTTCTCCTGAGGCTACCATGGTAGTAACAGGTATGGTAACCAGCAAGGATTGTCATGTACATCGAAGCAGTGAGCCCTCAGTGGTTGCTGGCAGCAAAGCCAATCAATGGTGGTCCATCAAGAAGGGAAGAGGAGCTGGGTCAAAAGAACACAGGAAAATTATTCTTGAGTTGTGTCTAATTACCAGCAAGGAAGGCAACGGGAGCTGTTAGTTTTTGGAACTTGAATTACACATGGACTAAATCTAATATATTTATAGGCTGTTTTGAATGAACATTTTAACATTTAAAGAGAGAATTAAGAAAAACTCAATCCAATCATAGCTATTTTTATATCAATCTTAGATATGAAGTATTTTAAGCAAGGTCATAAGGTTTGTAATATCTTGCCACTAGGAAAAAAGAAATGATTTTGTAGGTTGTGAAATTGAATAAAAAGTTGGAGTGAGAGGGAACTGAAAAAATGCATGACAAGACTTTTAAGTCTAAGCAGGGAGCAGGGGCACTGTTGGAAGGAAAGATTTCAGAGCAGCTCTTTTATGAAGGTCATAGAAGCAGTTTGTAAATATGTTTGATCTAAAGACAAGGTATACACTTGAAGCATTGGACCTGCCTAATTAATATCATTACAGCAAACAAAACTTATTTATTCTCCCTTAAACATTTTCCAGCCTCTGTGATGATATTTCTCCAGCAAGTAGGTACTGTTTTATTTGGCCAATATTGATTATTTTTCTCTATTTGCAACAGAGCTTGAAATAAACATTTTTTTTTTTGATGGGGCTCTTGAATGCACCAAAGCATTAGAAATTTACTCACCTTTTACTTTTAGGGTTTAACATTAAACCAGCAGAGAATTACAAAGACTACTTAAAGTTTTATATTGTGTCTTAAGAAAATATCTCACTATGTTAAATGTTTTATTTATATTAGCTTTCTTCTAGGTAAAGAACTGTAAATGGCTGAAGCTATATTAAAGGCAACATAGCACTCAGTTTGGAAGTTACCATGGATATCATTTTCTTTGATCCTCTTAACCATTCAGGAATCTTTTCTGCATTATTTTTTTCCCTTTATTATTATTTCTTTGTTGTTGTTAATCCTTACCCAAGGATATTTTTTTCCATTGATTTTTAGAGAGAATGGAAGGGAGGAAGTAGGGGGAGGGAGGGAAATAGAGAGAAACATTGACCTGAGAGAGACACATCAATTGGCTGCCTCCTGCACATGCCCCGACTGGGCAGGGGATCGAACATACAAAATAGATAGGTGCCCTTGATTGGGAATGAAACTCTTGGCTCTTGGGTCTGTGGGACACCCTAGCCACTGAGCAAAACTGGCCAGGGCATTCTGTATAATTTCTAATGTTTCTTCCACTTTAGTGTTCCACGTCTTATTCCTTATAAGTAATACATTCCATTTGAAAAACACTCTAGTAAAGTTTGACTTTCCTAGGCACCCAAAATTAATGAACTTCCTCAGTTTTGCTATGAATCTTTAAATTGCCTACAGAAAAGGCCCTAATAAACCTTACCGTTATCTGTGCCTTTGGAGACTCTCCAGTGTCCTGCAAGCAACGATGCACCTCCCTGATTTTTCAGGGGAGTTTAAGCCCGTGACCTCTCAGGTCTTTGCCAGTTCAGATGCTCTCTGGTCAGTTGGAAGCCTGTAGTTTGTGAGTGTGCTCATTTTTTTAAAAAAAATTATTATTTTTAGTTTTTGTTAATCCTTATCCGAGGATGTTTTTTCCTTTGACTTTTAGAGAGAGTGGAAGGGCAGGTGAGAAACATGGATGTGAGAGAGACACACTGATTAGTTGCCCCAGGCATGTGCCCTCACTGGGGCTAGGGATCAAGCCTGCAAGAGGCATGTGCCCTTGACCAGAGATGAACCTGAAACCCTTCAGTTCATGGGCTGACACTCTAGCCCCTGAGCAAAACCAGCCAGGACTCAATTTTTTGTCAATAGTTCTCTGCTTTTGCTATGTCATCTGATCAACCAATGTTGGGAGATCTTTATGGGCTATCAAGAGACCTAGAGCTCTTTCTGTACCGTGGGATTCTCTATTTGGAATGTGACCTCAATTGCATCTTCACGGTTGATCAGAACTAATGTGAATGGAGAGAAACTGGCAACCACAATGTAGCTAGTATATGCTTTACCTACACTTAGTGCTCAGGGATGCAGCTAAATGTGAACGGCACGCTCTGATGAAGAGTGGTGCTCCTTGCTAAACAGAATACCCCAGGATCTTCATTAAATGAGGAAAACTACAAGTTTTTATCAAGCAGGATGTTGAAGTATAATCTCCAGTGAGCTCATGATAGGGTCCTCTTCTCCCATCCTGTATTATCTCCACTTCTCTGCTGCCTACTTGGACCTGATGGGGTGCTCAAACTACCAGCAGGATACTATATTCTACCCCTTGATGACTTGGTAGAGATGACTCTCAAGAGTTGTGTGTCAGCAGTATGTTCAGCATCTACTCACTGAACACCCATGGTGCCAGAGGCTTCACCTGTGTGTTTTTCTCATCACTGCCCTGTAAAGTGGTATTCTTATAGTTACTTTCCAGATAAAGAAACCGAGGCACTGAGAAGGTTATGCAACACTGTTAAATCACACAGTTAATAAGTGTCACAATTTTACTTTAACAGTAACTCCCATGTTGGTTTCTTAGCACTACCATAGCAAATTACACAAACTTAGTGGCTTAAAACTATGAAGTTTATTATCTTACTAGAAGCCCAGTGCATGGACTTATGCACCAGTGGGGTCCCTTGGCCTGGCCTATGCCCTCTTGCAATCTAGCACCCCTCAGGGGATGTCGGAAAGCTGGTTTCGGCCCGATCACCACAGGCCAGGCTGAGGGACCCCACTGGTGCACGAATCCATGCACTGGGCCTCTAGTATGCATATAAGATCTTTGGTTAATCTCTTCCTGCCCTCCCCCTTTCCCTCTTCCCTCTGAGATTCATCAGTCTGTTCCATGTTTCCATGCATGTGTGTTGAGTGTCTGCCCCCTAGTGGTCAGTGCGCATCTTAGCACTGGTCAAACGGTTGAACAGTCGGCCAGTTGCTTAGGCTTTTATATATATAGATAATGTTACTAGAGGCCCGATGCACAAAATTTGTGCAAGGGGCTTGGCCCTTGCAGCCCCGGCTTCATCCCGAAGGTTGTCTGGAAGGATGTCCAGTCTAGTTAGCAGATTACACTCTTATTATTATAGATAGGTCAAAAATGCAACTTGGGTCCTGCTGGGTTAAGATCAAGGTACCCACAGAGCTTCCCTTCTTTCTGGAGGCTCCATGGGGGAATGGTTTTTCTTGCCTTCCCCAGCTTCCAGAGACCACCTGCATTCCTTGACCTATGGCTTCCCTTCTGCATCTTCAAAGCCAGCAACCCAGCATCTCTCTGACCCTGCTTCCATGATCACATTTCTCTCTCCACAGCTGGGAAAGGTTCTCAGTTTAAGGACCCAAATAAGTAGATTGGACTCAGGAGAAGCTCTACATCTCAAGAATCATAACTTAATCGCATCAGTAAAATTCCTTTTGCCATGTAAGAAAACATATTCACAGGTTCTTGGAATTAGGGCATATAATTGCGGGGAGTTATTATCCTGTCAACACTTTCTATTTGATTCTATGGCCATAAACCTATAGCTCTAGACCACATTGTAGCCTTGCTTTTGCATTGGTGATAGTTCTAGCCTCTAATTCATCTCTGACTCAATAAATATTTTTTAGCAAATTATTAAATATACAGAAATACCAGAATTTGGAAGTGATTGCTTTGCTGCACACAGATGCACTAATAATGATTGATTCTAGGTGCAATTGTTTGTAACATCATTCTTGACTCTTAAATTGGCAGATAAAGGTTAATCAGTTTTCTCCCAGGAGCAGAAACGCTTATTCTGTGTGCAGTTGAAGCAACAAGATGTGGGTCTTGCCATACAGCCCTGGCTAATTAGTTGTCAGCATTGTTAATGCATGTGTTATTGGGAACCTTACGGATGCAACTAGTCTCTGCTTTAAGGGTGATCCCTTTGGTCTGGAATCCTTGTGGGAAAAGAGCATTTAGAAGCCTCAAGTATGCTCCAAGATTCAAACACAAAGCATTGATGAAGTTTCCCTTATGAAGAGGACTTCTTTTTTTTTGGCCTGGCTCCAAGTGGAAACTGGGTATAAGCAATTAGTCAGGATGCCAGAAAGTAAGACCCTTCTGGATGCACATTAATTAGAGGCAGTGGGAATACTGTAGGAATGCTACTGTGAATTAAACTCCTGGTGTTATCTAGCAAAGGGGTGGTGGTGGGGATTAAAGTCTGACTCTTTGGTAAACAGTAATTGTTTCTGGTATTAGGCCTGGTTGGGCTGGGGGTGGGCAGCGAACCTGGAGGAGGAAAAGATGGAACAAGGTCAGCTTCCTGACACAGTGCTAAGACCAGGCTGGATGCTGATACTGGAGGACCGGGTTGGAGCCAATACGCTTCCCTGGTATTGCTATAAGCACTGCAGTCTGTACTAAAACAATTTTAGACAAAGAGCAAAATTAGATCAAGGATCATTTGGAGTATATAACAAAATAATGCCTTGACTAGGACTTGGCATCTTTCTGCAGTTAAGCAATCCGTTCGAATAGAGCGTGAAAGATGGCACGGTGCTTTTGGCAGGATTTCAAAAATGCCCAGTGTTTCTCTTTGGCTTCCCTAGAGTCTCCCCAGCAACAGGAACCTATAGACATTACAAACACTAAAAAAAGGCAGCTGAAAAAAGCAGGCAAACTACAAAGTGAGATGTGCCTTTAACAAAAAAAAACTGAAGGTGCAGATTTGGGCTTCCCAAAACAGGGATAAATATCTGCATTTCTCAGAGGTACTGAAAAATAGCCATGAACATAACAGCAATGTCACTTCAAATTACTTACTGCTTGAGTTAGGGGAGGCAAATGTTTTATTAATAAACCGGTTAGAGAACTATTTGTTCCCGACTGGAAGAGTATGGGAGGGCAGGGGAGGCCAAGCCGAAACCTCCAACAAGAGAAATGATTTACCAGTTTAGTGTGACTGACAGACCTGGTGATGAAAAGGGAGTTTATTGTGTAGCATCAGGGAGCCGCTGGAGGGAGGTGGTCGGAGGTTTTAGGAGCTCTAGCCTTGCAGGAGGGAGAGCTTCCCCTCGGACCCTGACCAGATTAATTAGGGTGGACCTGGGAGGAGGGGAGCTAGGGAGGGAGGGAAAGAGACAGATGCTGCTTGCTTTGGGGCAGAGTATAATTTAGGAACTGCACACTCATCCATCATGAGTTGGCTAATAACTAATCAATGATTGCAAAGCACTTGGAAGGTCGTAAGTTTTATATATGTGCTAAATAACAAAAGTACTAGAATTTCCTTCAGGATTGCTGCCAAATCTAGCCTGCCAGTGGAAAGCTGGGAACGCTATTTTTTTTTTTTTTTTTTAAAGAAGAAGAGTCTGGAGTGACTTAAGACCCTCACTGTAAACCACAGTGGACTCCCTATGCGTGTGGCTGGTGGTGATGTCGAGGACTCACGGGTGCTGTTTAACTGTGCTGTAATTAGAGGTTTTGGACCCCAGGGCATGCTGTTGACCTGCTGCATGGACAATGTCACAGGACTCATTGGCATAAATGAAACTTCCTGATTAGGAGCTGCTCAGTTGTGATTTATCAGAGTAGAGCTGTCATAGCAAAGTCACTGTGAAGACATGCAGCATTTACTACCAATAGAAGCGCTGCCTCCCACAAAAGTCTCTGCTTTTCCACAGACACCTGCCCCACCTTCTCTAGGAACAGGACCTCACAGTTCGGTAATTCTTCATCTGCGACACCTCTTTGAAGAGGGAACCTTCACACACTTTCTGATTTCCAAGACTCCTTCTGCCGTTTTAGGATCTTCTCCACCTGTAGCTGATAATATCCATGTTGTGTCTTTTTTTTTTTTAGGAAGAGAGAAATAGCTCCTCCCCTTTAGGAAATTTAATTACCCAGCTAATACTCTGTCAATTTTAGGCTCCTGCATTGAACTCTTACTGCAAAAACAGCTGCAGCCAACAATATTGCAGTAGTGTATTCTTAAGCAAACAGTGATGTCTCTGGAATGTGTGCGTATAAATATTAATTAGGGAGAGAAGCAAGACAGCAATGGAACCGTTTCTATTAATTATTTTGGCTCCTTTCCCAACTTGTTCCAGTTTATCTGACTTTTTCGGAAGCTCTCGGAACAATCTGTCTTAGCCTATTTATGCAGCGAGGTGTCTGAGAGTCAGTGACTAAATTTAGAGGTAAATCCTCCTGGGGAAGAGAGTGCTCGTCTTTGCTAATCTGGGCCCAGGATGAAGCAGGGAGGAGGTATTTTGATTTTTCCTGGTTTGACCAGATGGTTCTCATGGACAGGCTGTCAGGGGATTCCCAGGACTTCGTGGCTCTAGCAGGCCTGTTTCCCATCCATTGCTGACTCACAACTTCCCAGAGTCTTGTTGTGCGTAAGAGCTCAGATAGTTCCCATTGGAAAGGAAAAACACTAAAGTGCAAATGCAGAAGTTTCTTAGCCAGTCAGATGAACCTACCTGGGAATAGCCATTATCTGCAGGACGCATTTCTCTGAGCAACCCAGTGGGTGCCCAGGGCAACTGTCAGAGTTAATTTTTCATTTTGTTTAGCAAAGTTCTAACAAGTTTGATTATCTTTCTTTTTCCCCCCAATTTGTTTGTTTTGTTTGTTTGTTTATATTCATGTAAGAATAGAAGATATGAAAAAAGTAAGTACAGTGCAACAGCTAGAGTTATATGAGTAGCAAGAAGTGATAGCTGGTACAAAATTAAGAGAGACTAAAATGAGCAAACACAGAAAGGCTGAAAGCCAATGATAAACTATTGAGAATTCAGAGAAAGAAACCTTCATGTCCCTTTCACCTCCCAAGACCTCACCATGGAATAGTTCACATGCTTAACCCAACCTTGTATCATCAAGAACAGAATCAATTTAATTCCCGAAAGAAGAATTGCCAATGGTCAAGAAACAAATTTTAAAAGTGTTTAGCCACAAATAATTGAAGAAATGCAAATTAAACACAAAGCAATATTTATTTTTCTGTCAAATTGCCAAAGGTTTTTAATAAAACAGATGATATCTACTACTGTAGAAGGGATACCTCAGAGGAGTTCTCAGCTATATTGACAGAGACGTAAATTGCTACCTTTCTAGTGGGCACTTTGTCAGGGCAAGAAAAAGCTTAAAATTTTTGCATGCCTTTTGACCAAGCATTTCTAAATATAAACATTTATTCTGAGGAAAACGCTGTGTGTTTATTGTGTGTTCATAAGTTGTCAAGAGTTTAGCAAAGCTGCTTCATAGTGCTGCTGCCTGGGAATCCATTTTGTTTGGTCAAGTGCCTTCAGGGGCCTTAAACTGACACCAGCCCCCTCATGCAAACACATGCCCTAGATGGCAGCTCTAGGGTCAGAAGCAAATGTTGTTCCTGATATGCCTTCTCCACCAGCCCTGGTGATAATGTCCCCCACTTCGCAGGGACATCCCCTTGTGTACCTCTTAGGACCACTGTGGAGCTTATCAAATCCCTGCTTTTTTGGTTTGAATGAACCAATCTGGCCTTAGCTTGGGAACCTCAAAGTACCCCATCCCTAGACCCTAACAAAGGTCTGTGCCCAGGCCCTGCCTCTCTTTCTGTGCCTGCACCCTGCCTTGACTTCCCCATGTGGCCCCCGGGGGTGTTTTGTGTTCCTCCACCAAGCCCTATGAGTAATACACTTTTCTATTTCTATGTTTCTTGTGGTTTTTGTTGGACCATGGCTCACGATCCACCACCTTCTCCATTTAACAAATGTTGATTTAACAAATTCATAGCATAAGGTTATAGCTTCAATGATTGTCACCAGAGAATTTTTAGGTGCAAAAGAAAAAAATTCTAATATTCCAAAAGCAAATTATGACCTAGCCAAGTACAAGAATACCAGGTAGTAATTTAATATAATGTAGAAAGTGTTTATTGATATGGGAAAACATTCCTGATAAGTTGAAAAAACAAACACATAGAAATTAAAAATTGCAGCTGTGGCAAGTGTATACAAGAGATCCACAGAGAGAATTAGGAGGAGCAAGGAGGGCAGCAGCACTGCAGAGGGCCCTTGGAAGGAGGGGCCCAGGGGGCATGCAGGGCCCAGGGAAGGCTTCTGTGGATAGTGTGCAGCAAGTGAGAGAGCTGTTATACAGAGTATGGTTCCAGGGCTAGGTGTGGGTGATGGATGATGCAGGGTCTTGAAGTGCATTCTAAGTTTTGCCTTAATCCTTCTTAAGAGCAGTGGGAAGCTTTCCATGCTTCCAGGGATATCAATGAATGATTTGGCTTTTTAAAAGGTAATTCTGACTCTCTTGTGGAAGACACATTACAGAAAGATCTGAATGTATGCAGAGACACAAATTGGAATGTTCTAACAATAAGAGAAGCAGAAGTGTGGGAGAGGAGGGTAGCTTAAAACACAGGGTGATGGAGGTGGAGGTTGGCAGAGGAAAACTTAGATGACTGCAATTCAAGAATTGAATTGGATGATGGAGTGGATGTGGGCTGAGGGAGAGAAGAATCAAAGATGAGTACTGTTTGGTTTGTATAATGACTGACAGGGTGATGGTATTATCCTTCAAGGCAAGAAACTGTGACCAGCAGCCAAGGTTGGGGGCAGGGTGGGATGTGCTAATGGTCTGATTTTGAACATGTTAGTCTGAAACATATTTGAGACATCCAAGAGGAAATGCCAAATGATAGGTGATAATCCTAGCAGGGAATTACGAGAAAAGAGAACTTTCACAAGTCTGGCTTTTTATAGTCACCTGACCATGCGCCAAACATTGGTACTATTTTTTTCTTCATTTCATTCAGAATAACACTTTCCATAGAGTTCATGTCCTTTACGGAGGCTTTGGCAGAACATCATGAAACAACATTGTCACACATGACCTGAAGTTTAGTTAGATGCAAGGGTTTGGATCTACAGTGGCCGCTGTCCTGGGATGTAATAGTGAGACCCATATTCTGGCTGTTTCGTTCTGTGTTGCTATTATAATCTCCCTTGAGAGTAGGTACTGTATTTACATACTTCCTTCATTTCTTGAATGAACCCAAACACTGTACTGTTATTTCAGTACATAGCTGGCAAAAGCTTGCTCAATAAATCAGTCAATAGGTAACTGGTTGAATAAGCATGTAAACTCAATTTATTTCTTCAGTATGCATTGCTTAAGTACATGTACCCTACATTTTTTAGGTGTTGTTGAAGAGCAGATGATGGCGTGGAACTAGAATTCTCGGCTGGCTCCAGTCACTGTCTTGCTGCCTCGTTTGGTTCTTGTACTCAGGCCTGACAAATGCTCTATTGGTAGCTGGAGTTCAGCCTCAAGCCTAGGTAGCCTGGGCCAGAGGACTTCTCTTGTCCCATCAGCACACAAGTAGTCTGAACCCATGCTCTGCGTGTCCTTTCAGCATTTCCCTCAGCCTACAGTGATGGGAAAGGGCAGAGAAGACGGGCTGGAACGGAGTCCACCTTTATGGGGTAAAAACAAGCACAACCAACCAGAAATTTGGTAAGTAAAAAAATAACTCCCGCAGTTAATACACACAAAGAAACATTTATATACACAAAAATGCCTCAACTTAACTGAATGACTAAAACAATGTTATATTTTAACAGATTTATAAAATTTTAAAAAATTGATATAATTTAGTACTAACAAGGGTCTGTGGAATGATACATATATACCCATTGTTTATGTAAATTGGGACAACTGTTTTGGGGGCATCAATTTAGTAGCACATATCAAAAGTTGAATACAGATGTTATTGGATCCCACATATCACTTCTAGATATTTACCATCTTTCTAGTAATATACCTGCTATATTTTTAGCTCAGACTATGTGCCAGGTACTACTTTATTCTCTATACAGGTACTGAGCAATTTATTTTTCACAAACTCTATGAGACAGTTTGTATTGTTACTGTAGAAATGATGAAATTAAGTCATAGTGAGGTTAATTGTCCAAGCCCATATTACTGAGATCCAAAAGTCAGATTCAAATCTAGGCAGTTTGGCTATAGAGCTGCTTATATGTACCTGTCTTTACTACCTTCCTGTGCAGATAGGCATAAGGTGATGGTATTAAACAATTCGTGATAAAAATAAAAAAGGGAGTTTAGGCTCTCTGAAGGCTGCCCTAACTCCTCTTCTGACTGAATTATAGGACATCATCAGAATAGCACCAGCACCCCCATTTTACTGGGCTAATAATTTGGATTCAGAAATAAGAAGATATTTCATGTCTGAGTGCTGAAATTTTGACACTTATGTTTTCTCCTTTCTGGTCGACCTGATACCTGACACTGTTTGGCATGAGCCTCTACGGTATCTGGTCCCAGGGGTGGGTGTTGGGAGGGTCCCTGTCTCCAGTTTCATGGGTAAGAAGATAGGCTGAGACTAGCCTTTGCAGGTCCTCAAATAATGGGCTACTTATTTTACTCTCTGCTTCATAATAACAGTCACAATGATGACATGATGATGATGATGATAATACCCATAATAATAACAAAAATGAGAGCTAATTGTTCATGAGTTCTAACTAAGGTGGTAATTTAAGAACTTTTACATGTAATATCTTAATTAATCCTCCCCAAAGCCCATGAGGTGGGCATCAATATTATCTCCACTTTGCAGAGTAGGAGACTGAACAGCAAAGTGACATTATCTCACCTGTTCTTTATTTGGGATCCCTAGTGTCAAGTCATAGTCAAGACAAAATATAATGAAGGCCTGGTCCAACCAGCATGGCTCAGCGATTTAGCATTGACCTATGAACCAGGAGGTCACAGTTTGATTCCCAGTCAGGGTACATGCCCAGGTTGCGGGCTTGATCCCCAGTTGGGGGTTTGCAGGAGGCAGCCTATCAATGATTCTCTCTCATCATAATGATATCTCTCCTTCTCCCTTCCTCTCTGAAATCCATAAAAAAAGATAATAAAGCTCTAAATTAATTTGGAAATGATGTAAAGGGGAAGGGGGCACATGTGGGATACATGGTGGAGGTAACAGAGAACTTAACCAACAAAATATGTTAACCTTCTTGGGCTTTTATACTTAGGGGACCTGAAAGATAACAGTGATTTATATTTATAAACTGATTTCTACTAGCTAGTCGTGTTGGTGCCCTTGAGTTGGTAGGGGTTGGAGATATGCCAAACTGCTCATTCCAGGAAGGGCATAATGTGGTCAATCCTTTCGTTACTGAAAGTCTCAAAATGAACTTGTTCCTAGACTAAGAGAAAATGAGTTAAAAATTAGTCAAAGGGAAAATACCATGATATATATTTAACATTAGGACCAGAAGGAGGAATTTGATGCTTATTTAAAATCTAAAATGTTAGATAAGTTTATAGTATTTATCCGAGTAGGAATTATTTTCCTGTTGTCATATATACATGAGAGAAGAAATTTGCTCATGGTCATACTGATAGCAAATGACATAAACCATGTTTTTACTCTAATTTCAGTGCATTTCTTTCCACCAAAGAGCCCAACATTTCTTTTTCTTACTTTCCTGTTTCTATCTCTTAAAAACCAAGATTTTGTAAAGCCTGAGCACTCTCCCAGTTTCTTTAGGAATCCTGTTCTTGTCCAGTGGTCTCACTCTAACACAAACCAAACATCCATGAAGTTTCTGGTCTGTGACTCACATAACACTTATCACTGGACCCTGGCACAGTCCAGCAGCACTTGCCTCTGAGGCATTTCAGATTCTTATTTACCACCTTCAGTACTTGCTCTTGAACAAACAACACAAAATTGTATACCTTTTTGCGGTGTCCTTGTTTTCATTCACCTCTTCCTTTTCATTGACCATGCCCATCAGTTCCCTGATGCCCTTTAGATGTTCAGGTATCTGTACTAGGTGCATATCAGTTTGTTGTTGTTTTTTTTTATTGCCTGTTATTTTGTCTTCTCCATAAAACTTATTTATATTGTTTACCATTTACCATTCTTTCGGAACCTATATAGCTGATTACTTTTTTTATTTTCCTAGTATAATTTGCCCTTTATTGCCAGTGGTCTTGTTCCAGCATCTAGAAGGGTTCAGGAATCTGGAGAAGTGCTGTGCGTAAATTAATCAAGAGTCCAGAGATGAAACATAATTTTGGAAGGGATTTGGGGGGCCAGAGGAGCTTAGCTAAAGGAAATAAGTTCTCCTTGTCTCAGGACCCCTTGCTCTTTGTTAACATAAATTGTCCTAAGGCAAGGTAGATATACACATCAAAGGCCAGGGCTACTATACAGAATCCATTGTCAGATTGGGGGGAATTGCCTATGGGTGTTCAGGTGTTTGGCCAGTTGGAGGCAATAACATGTAGATTAAAATGCCCTCAGCTGTCTGGTAGCAAGCAATCATCCTTTTCAGGTTTGGGGAAATGCCCTCAGCCATCTCCAGATGATTCAGCCCTGCTGACTTGCTGGAATTGGCTCCCGGCACTTTATGTTGATAAAGGCTCTCTAGAGAAACAGAAACAAATATATGTATATGGCATTGGCTCATGTGTTTTGGAGCTTGGTAAATCCAAATCTGCAAGGTGGGCTGGCAGCTTGGAGACTCTGAAATGCCAATGGTGCAATTCCAGTCTTTAGGATGCCAGGTTGAGACTCAGGAGAGCTGACGGTGGAGATTACGGCTAAAGGCTGTCTGCTGGAGAATTCCATCTTACTCAGGGACCCTTGTCTTTTCTTCTACTCAGGCCTTCAACTGATTGTTCTTTACATTATGGAGAACAATCTGCTTACTCAAAACTTACTAATTCAAATGCTACCATACAAAGTTGATTCAAAATTAACTATCATCTCCTCTTACCAGATATTCCTGGATAATGTATTTCTCATGCTTTAATAATTGACCTTTTGACAAATCAAGAAATGGGATTTTTGTGTAACTTTTTTTCTAGAAACCCCTCCCTGTAATCTAAGGGTTCAGTTAATTTTATTCTTAAAGAGGCTGTGTATGGGCCAGTGCCTAGTTCACATAACTCTATTAGCTCAGCAAATACATGAGGTACCTAGGTCATTGATCCTGAAGATAGAGGGTGGTTTTCCATTTGCTTCCTCATTTATTTCCTCAACATAACTGGTAGCTTATTACTACTGTATACTCCACAATCTAACTTTCTTTGATTTCTCTCTGGGTCTCCCTAGGACTTGGAAATGTTTGCCTGCATCAAGCATGCCTCTTCTATGACTGGGTTGTTAAAAAATCCATCACAGCAGCAGCCTCAAGATGCACACTTACAGGGAATACATGAACAAATAAAGGGAAGCATTGCCAACATGCAATTCTTACTGAGTAGTACTCTACATTTTCTCATGGAGACCCAAACAAGACACTTGAATGTTAGAGCAGCTTGACATTTTGGCAGCTGTGGGCCCCTTCTCTTTGGTTCAGAAGTCTTAAACATTGGGCATCCACTTCTGTATGAAAGCAAGCTGTGGGACCTGAGACCTGAAGTACTCTTCCCTAGATTTACAGATGTTGTTGCTGCTGCTGACAGAGGTTTAGTCATTCTTACTAACATCAGTAAGATTATTAGGAAACAGAGGTATCAGGGAAGTGGGGAGCACTAAATGGACATTTAATAGAATTATGAGCCTTGCCAAATAGGAGAATATCCTAGGGCAAAATTCTAAACTCATATTCCTACAAGGGCCCAGAATGGTAACTGGAGGTATGGACTTGGCATATTGGAGAGCGTATGCTTCCCCTGATAGAGCAGCCACTACTCAGAGCCATGGAGGAATGAGTCCAGTCCTCCATGCTTTAAAAAATATGAACTAATATGTGATCTGTTCAGGTAGAATGGCAGGTAAAGGATCAGTGCCATTTGAAAATGAATAAGGGTATATTGTTATTGAGATGACTGGATTTTTCTAAAGGAAACCAGTAAAGATCCTTAGCTTGCTCCACTCATCAAAATTAATTATAGATATCTAAATATTATTAGGTTTAAAAATTCATAGAAAGACCAGAAGTCATTATATATGAAGATCTATATGACACAGTATGAAAGAATTTTCCAATTTCCCAAGAACTATATCAAAGCCGAACCAGTAAACATGAAGAAAATGATGAATAGATTTGACTATTTAAAAAAAAACTATATCATTAAGGAAATTATGAAATGATGGCAGACTATTCTTACCATGTAGGAAACATTAAAGAGTAATATCCTTATTACATGAAGAAGTGCTAACAAGTATTTGACCTAAAGAAAACCACTTTCAGAAAAATGGTCAAAGAATAAAAATAAGCAGTTCACAAAAATGCAAAAATGTTTAGGCTCACTAGTAATAAAAACTGCAAATTAAAATGAGGTATAATTATTCACTAACCAAATTGGAAATATTTTAAAATAATTAGTAGGAGACTGAGGTACTGGGAATTAGAAATTACACACATTACTGATGCAGAATGAAACTGGGGAAAAAATATTCTTTAAGGCAATTTGGCAACATGTATTGAAAGCCTAAAAAACCTGCTCACTGTTTGACCCACTAATTTGTTTTTAGGAATCTATCCTATGACTCTCTCTCTCTCTCTCTCTCTCTCTCTCTCTCTCTCTCTCTCTCTCTCTCTCTCTCTCTCTAGCTCTAGCTCCAGCTCCATCTCTATCTCTATCTCCAGTTCTATCTCTATCTCATTTATAATATACTAGAGGCCCAGTGCACAGAATGTGTGCACTGAGGGGCGGGGGGCATCCCTCAGCCCAGCCTGCACCCTCTCACAGTCCAGGACTCCTCACTCCTGCTCCTTACCACCCACCTGCAGTGGAGGCGGGAGAGGCTCCTGCCACCGCCACTGCACTCGCCAGCCATGAGCCTGACTTCTGGCTGAGCAGCGCTCCCCCTATGGGAGCACACTGACCATGAGGGGGCAGCTCTTGCATTGAGCGTCTGCCCCCTGGTGGTCAGTGCACATCATAGTGACCAGTTGTTCTGCCGTTCGGTCAATTTGCATATTAGGGTTTTATTATATAGGATGTCTATATCCCTCTTCTCTCTCTTGTTCTCTCCTTTCCCCCATTAGAATATAAGCTCCACAAAGTCAAGAGACTTGTCCATTTAATTCTCCGTGCTTTTGCCTGAATCTAGAAAATTGCCTGTCATGTAGAACATAATCAGTAGGTGTTTGCTGAATGGATTATCATATCTTAACGTTTACAAGGTACCTTGGCATCTTATAGGATGTCTAAAGCAGAATGACTAAGATGTTAAGGAATTTTAAATTAGATCATGAAAAATAAGAGAAAAGAACAATTAGAGGAGAAGCCAGCAAAGGATTTGATAATGGTCTTCAAATACTGGAAGAAATATTATGTGGAAGAGTAATTTGACTTATTTTGTATAATTTCTAAGTGTAGAAATAGATCAATGAATGGAATTTATAGAAAGGCAATATGGGAGCTATTTAAAGCAGTACTTTCAAACAACTGGAGTTGTCCAAAATGGAATCGACTTGGGAAGAAGTGATTTCCCGGGACTGAAAATGTTCAAGCATAAGCACTTATAGGAAGCTTCATATAACAGAAAACGACCTTAACTAGATTACTCCAAATTCCCTCTGCTTTGAAGACTCACCGCCTCTTCCTTCCCAGCATCACTTTCTATATCTTGTCTCCTCTCAGCTGATTATTCCTCCTTATTCCTCTGATCTCATACTATGTTACCTCTCTCTGGATATTACTCAATCCAACACAATGGTGCAGGTGTATGCCTCTCATAACCACCTCATTTCCCCTCTATGTCAAAGTGCATTGTAATTTCCCCTTTGCCTGATTGTCCTCCTCTAGGTTACAAACTTTATGTTTATCTTTTTATGTCTGGTATCTAGTACAGTGCCTGGCACATAATATAATGAAATTATTCGTAATGAGGTACATACATAGGTTGAAATCACTTTATATTTTCTTTCTTTGGAGATTATGAGCCATTAAATCAGGGATGCACATCTTTGTTCCTTAATTTCTTTTAGAGTTTCCAGTTCCTCACGGTTCTGTTTACCTTACTGATGCACTGGCTTATGTAAACACCTTAAGTGTTCTAAGGGGAGGACTTACAGTGGCCTCCCTCCCTCCCTGCCCCTACATGCCTCCAATAATCCCAGGTGGATCCACATCATCATCACCTGCAGGTTCTGTTCAGCCCTAGTTATTGGCCTACATCTTTTGTTAGGGAGGTTATATAAAGCTCAGTAAAATTCCCCCGAGGTTCAGTGTACTCAGCTTTGATGCATGTCTTTCTCAGATGTTGACTTAAGTTCTGGAAAGTGGATGTTTTGTTTTTCTAAATTGTAATTGGTATTTTTAAGATTATTGTAAATGTCAAATACAGTTAACATAAAATATTCAGATGAAACAGAAAATGTAAAGTATAAAGTAAAATCACCCATAATCCACCTTAAAATGACCATTAACATTTTAGTATATATATCTTTCCACCTAGAGATAGACTTTTAAAAAAATAAACAGTTTATGACAAATTATTATTATTATATAGAAACTATTTTATAACATATTTTTTTCATTTGATATATTGAGAAATCATCTCCAGGTCAATAAATATATATTTATACTATCTATCAAGTCTGTATAGAATTCCAGAATATGATTCTACCACAGTTTATTTAAATAATTTTCTCTTTTATAATATTAAGGTTTTGCAGTGCTTCACACTTATGAGTCACGATACAGTAAACATTTTTGGTTGCCTATCTAATTTTATGTGATTGATTGTTGCATTAGCACAGAGTAGTGCTAGAATTAGGACTACTGGATTAGAGTCTCTATGGTATTTCAGCTTTTGGTAGAAATCTCTGAGAGGCACTCAGGAAGTATAGTAATTTCCACAAAATTCTATTGATGTGATTGACCAACTTGATGTTCTGTGACTTAATCCTATATAATAGAGAGGTAATATGCAAGTTGACCCTCATGCCATCGCACAAGATGGCCGCCCCCATGTGGGCAAAGATGGCTGCCACAAGATGGCTGGCAGGGGAGGGCAGTTAGGAGCGATCGAGCCTGCAGGGGAGGGGGGTGTCAGTTGGGGGAAAATCAGGCCTGCAGGGGAGGGCAGTTAGGGGTAACCAGGCCATCATGGGAGGGCACTTGGGGGCAACCAGACCTGCAGGGGAGGGCAGTTAGGCCGATCAGGCCAGCAGAGGAGGGTGGTTGGGGGCAATCGGGCTGGCAGGGGAGCAGTTAGGCATTGATCAGGCTGGCAGGGGAGTGATTAGGGGGTGATCAGGCTGGCAGGCAGGTGAGTGGTTGGGAGCCAGCAGTCCCGGATTGTGAAAGGGGTGTCTGACTGTCCCAGATTAGAGAGGGTGCAGGCTGGGTTGAATGACACCCGCCCCCCCACCCCCAGTGCACAAATTTTGTGCACCAGGCCTCTAGTCTAATATAATAATAGAGGAATATGCAAATTAGCCAGGATGCTGTAATATCACAACCGATGTACAAGTGGCGGGAGCTACAGGAGGGCGGGCAGCGAGCTACGAATGATGGAGAACTACCAGTGGCGGTGGGTGGGGTGGCCAGCTGAGGCAAGCAGCAGTGAGCTACTCATGCACGGATTTGTGCACAGGGATACTAGTAAGATAATAAAGTTCCTTTTAACCTACATAATGGAGAACTGGAAAGTTGGCATAGCCCTGAGGCAAGATAGTAAGCAGATACTGTTATCTTTTCCATGAGAAGGAAGACTGTTTCTGATTGCTTTTAAATCTGATGAGGATGAGGGAACATGCATTATTAAGTTAATTGTTGCATATCAAATTCCAAAGGCTTTGTGAATTTATTCACTAAGAATTTCACATTCAAAAACACACCTACCTGTAATTGGTATTACCTCTTATATAAACTATCCAGCTTTCCCTTAGTTGAATGGACCAAGGTGCATGGAGTGTCTAAGATATGTAATAGGAAAGGGAAGATATGTAATAGGAAAGAGAATCTATGGTGGGTTAGGATATTTGTTCCATGTTCTGGGATTTAGGACAGGGTTTTAGTCACTATGTCAGGGGCTGAAAACTTTTTCTGCAAAGGGCCAGGTAGTAAATAGTTTAGATTTTACAGGCCATACATCTTCATCACAACAACTCAACTCCCATCATAGCTCAAAAGCAGCCACAGACAATACAAAATCAAATAATTATAACTGGGCTTCTATAAACCTTATTTACAACAGTAGGTTAAGGATGAGATTTCTCCCAAGAGTCATAGTTTGCAAACTCCTAGCCTTACAGGAAGCTGGATGTTAAACAGGAAACTGAATTAAAAGCCATTATATAGACTGGACCAACCCAGCAATAACTGGTGAATGCTGTGAATTGGTTAGTGATTTTGTACTCAGGTTTTACCCTCAGGCAAACTGAATTATGATAGTGAGTCTATGATTGCAAGATCAATTTCTGACCTCCTGTCTGGAAGGTTAATGTAGCTAAAATGCTGTATCTCTAGTTAACTTTGGTCCAGGAGCCCAGTGGGACCAATGCTACAGGGCTACAGGTAGTAGACAGCCTTGATTTTTGAGAAAGATGAAGAAGTCAGCCACCCTGTTCCATTGGGCTCCTAAGGCACCTCCATGGGACTCACTCCCTTACCAGACCCTGCCCCATCCTTTCTTGCTTTTAGGCCTCAGCTGCTACTCTGAATTTTATTCCCCTGATTGTTTCTGGGTCTCAAAACAGTCCTGCCCAGTGGACCTACTTTCCAAATTCAACCTTTTCCTTATCTGGCCAGTTCTGGTTAAGTAGGGCATAGACGAAGATCATCTGTTTTCCAGCTAATATTTTTGTATATATTTCACTTACTTTGCAGTCACAGCTTTGGTTGTATTTTATGGGTTTTTTTTTTTTTTTTAAATTGACTTGGACTCAGTGCATGTAGTTTTATGCCATTAGGGGGTTTAATTGGAGAGTCAGGAATGGAATCCATTTGTTTCTCCAGATTTATTAGCCCCTGAATCACAGGCAGCAGAAACCTGAACGTTGGAGTGCTCTCGGCCAGATTCTGAGTTACCTCATTGTGGTTTCAACACAGGGAAGGCACAGTTCAGGGCTTTTAGCTCCTAAGTCAAACAGTGGACTGCAGAGAGCTCTGAATTCCTTCCAAAAGTTCTGACACTTTAAAAGAGGTGCCCACTTTTCTTTTATGTGAGTGGGAATGGATTTCCGTGGATGTGGCAACCTTCCCCAGTACCTCACCAGTCAACCTTTCTTACCAAGGATGTGCATTTGAATGACTAGGGGTTGGCTTGAGACTGTGGCCTCAGGGCAGAGCTGTGATAACTGGCACAAGCAGGATTGTGTCAAAGAAATGAGCTTTGCTCTCACCTTGTTAATTGGACTAGGCAGAATGGTGGGTTGGCCTGAAGTGATCTTTAAAACAGACCTGCTCGCCGTAGGTCTGGTCTAGTGGCCGTTTGCCATTTCTAAGGCAGGATGTGAAAGCCAGCAGCAGTGGCTGCTAGCTCAACCCTTGTGAGGAGGGGCTCCAGAGCAGCTGGAGGGAGCACAGAGTGAAGGTGTTGGTTCCCTTGGATTTCTCTCAAGATGCCGAGTGGGGGTTATGGCTTCACATAATTCCACGGAAGAGTCAGGGGAGTCTCAGAGGGGAAGTTCCTCTCCTTGGGGCCCAAAAAAGTCATATGCAGTCTGCTGAGCTTGAAAAGGCCTGAGGCTGGGCAAGATTGCAAATTAGAGAGAGTCTTTGATGTAGGAACCAGAAATCAGGATTCCAGTCCTAGCTCTGCCTTTAATTGCTATGTAAGTGAAGTCTAATCACTCAGCCTTTTCTGGGAGTTGGTTTCCTTATCTGTAAAGTAGGATAATTAGTCCTGCCCTATCTCCCTCAAAGAGATGAGTAGTAAATGAGAACATTAATGAATGTGAAAGAACTTTGAACGTAGTGTAAAGCACAAGAGAAAGACATTATTATCACTGCTGCAAATGAAATCCACTGACTCACTAGCCCCACAATGCTCTCTATAACAAACACAAACTCCTCACCCAGGCTTCCAAGTCATTCTCTTGACCAGACTCTATGAGGCACTATTACAAACTAGAGGACAGGTTCACAAAATTTTTACCTGGGGAGTGTGGGGGCGGGGCAGGGAGGGTGGCCCTCAGCCTGGCCTGTGCCCTCTTGCAGTCCTGGAGCCCCCTGATCAGTCGCCCCAAAGAGGGAGGCCTGCCCACCCGGCCAGGGCTCCATGATGGATCACTCCTGCCCACCCCCCCCCCCCCAGCAGAGGGAGGCCCCACCTACCCACCCAGCACTGCAGCCAGGTAGCCTGGGCTCTCTCTTTGGGGGGAATGCGGAGCCCCTCCCTCCAATTGATCACCCTGCTGGCCAGTGGCCTGCGCCTTCCTCTGCAGGGCGATCATGGGGCAATGGGGGGAGAGGGGTGACCAATCGCATCGCACCTGCCTTGGCTGACCTGGCACAAGTGGGTGTCATAGCGTGGTTGTCTGGACGGTCCTTCTGCTGTTCAGCTGTTGGGTGGATTTGCATATTATGCTTTTATTATTAAAGATGCCTTACCTGGACTCTGCTCCAAATAAGCTATTTTTTTAAATGTTTTCAGTAGTTTGTTTCTAGTTTTCCTCCCAACTCTTTCTTCAGCTCCCTCACAGCCTCATCCTGTCTCTAAAGCTGGTTCCTAAGGGCACCTCACTCAGTGATTCTCTCACTCAAAACAGTCCTTGGAAGATCCCATCCACTCCTGTGGCATTAACTCCATCCATGCGATGATATAGATTGTATATATATACAATCTCGCGTCTCACTCCCCAGGGATAGCGCACTTTCCTCCCAGTGGAAGTTAGAAAAGGTGTATTCTCCCCTCCTTCCTCGCCCTTCCCTGCACACTCCACGCTTCCTTAGCCATTGAGCCCTGTAGCATCTCTCTCTCCAATCTCAGCAGCATTATCATTGCTGCTGCTTTCCTTTCTGTCCAAATCACTGATAACTTGGATTATTGTCACCATTTACTGACTGATTAGATGCCATTTCCAGTCTGCTTTCCTGACAATATATCTTCCACTCTTTTGCCAAACTGCTGTTTCTAACACAAATCTCATTATGCCATTTCCCTGCTTCAAATGCTTCAGTGCCACTCCTGCTTTTCAGATTTGTTTAAACTTAGCACAGATGTCTCAGGATGATCTGGCCCCACCAATCCTGCTTTCCACTGGGTGTTAGCTGTTTTTAGGTCTTAAACTCCAATAAGAATCTGACGAAACAGAAAAATTGTAGGTAAAGATCTGCAAACAAATGGCCATTTGCTCCTGGAGCTCCTGTCGGCCTCCCTGATGAATCACCACATTGGTAGTCTCTCTCCAACCCCACCCCCCCATCTCCCAGTGCAGACAGTCGGTTCTAGTCGCACAAAGGGCCTTGGGGTTCCCCAGTAAAGTGTAGCTTTCTCATACCTTTGTGTCTTCGTGCTTGGTGTTCTTCTGCTGGAATTCCCTTGTTGCTCTCTTAGTCCAGGTAAACACCATTTGTTCTTCAAATACTAGTTCAAACAGCACCGCCTCTAGGAAATCTTTTCTCATTGTATACTTGGTTTACCTATTCCTGTTTTGTGGTTCCAGAATTGCCTGAATTGTCTCCCATCCCATCTTTTCTCAATAAAATGTTGATCTCTTGCTAGATAATTTGAAGGTAGAGCTCTTATCTTAATTGACTATGCATTTCCAGTTTGTAGCATATTACCTGGCATATAAGAACACTCCGGGCCCTGGCCGGGTAAGTTCAGTTGATTAGAACATCATCCTGATACACCAAGGTTGTAGGTTTGATTTTTGGTCAGAGCACATGTAAGAAGCAACCAATGGTTCATAAATAAGTAGAACAACAAATCTCTCTCTCAAATCAATAAATGTTTTTAAAAGAGCACTAAAAAATGTTTGTTGAATGGAATTGAATTGTTCTTCTCTAGAATACTCTTCTCCATGCCTTTATGCCTTTACTAGTACGTACCTTATGGTTCTCTTTTTTTTTTAAAATATATTTTATTGATTTTTCACAGAGAGGAAGGGAGAGGGATAGAGAGTTAGAAACATCGATGAGAGAGAATCATCGATCAGCTGCCTCCTGCACATCTCCTACTGGGGATATGCCCGCAACCCAGGTACATGCCCTTGACCGGAATCGAACCTGGGACCTCTCAGTCCGCAGGCCGACGCTCTATCCACTGAGCCAAACCGGTTTCGGCATGGTTCTCTTAAGGTTAATCACAAAGACAATCTTCCTATATAATCTTGTTTCAGTATCCTGATCATTAATTATTTTCTCCTTAAATTTCTTCCTAGTGTGTGGATTTTAACACTGCATGGTCATTTAGAGGTTGCTTTGAAATATACCATCCCTAACCCATTACTATTCTTTAAGTATGTGAAATATAGGGGGAAGTGTTTTGGAAAGGAGCCATAAGACCCAGTTCTAGTTTTAGCTTTTCTATGAACTAAATGTGTGGCCCTGGGCAAATTATTGATTTCCCCCCCTTGGTTTAAATTTTCTTATTTTAAAAATGAGGCATATGTACAATCTCAAGATACCTTCCTGTTAAAAGGCTCTCTATATATGCCACTAATGTTTTTGCCTCTTTCATATATTATACGTACATATTTCACTTTTTCAATTACATTAGAGTTTCTTTATGAAAAGGATATTTTGTGCCCCAGTTCCTTGTTTGCCTTCATATCACTATACCTCTATAGATACATAATAAATGAACACTTAGTAAACTCCAAGCCTCACCTTAGGAGAGTTAGTGCAAAGGAAGGATGTAACAAAGGGTTAGTAAAATAATTTGTTGCAACTTCAAGTCTCTAGATTACTTCATGAGTATGTGTGGTTAATGCAGATCATGTATGCATCCCTATAATCAGGCCTGTGCTCTAGTAGGAGGGTCAGGTCTGGACCTTCAAATTTTTTTGAAGTAGGAATTTTCTCCTACTTTGGGAAAAGATGTATTCTGATTCAAAGTGGGAAAAAGAGCTTTCAGAGACTCTTAAAGTACTTAAAGGCATTTTTGGAATTTAAACTATGCTAAGAAAAGTAAGCAAAAATAAGTCAGAAGAATTTTAATTGATTGTGTGTGTGTGTGTGTGTGTCTTAATCTAAGGGAAGATGTGCTGCTTTTTAGAGTATGATTTAGTGTTTTGCCAGATTATGAAATGTTTACTGGGGGTCTGAGACATTTTTCTGATTCCAAAGAAAGATCACAGGTGAGTAACCTGGGTAAAAAATGATAACATTCATTTGCAGTCATATGGGCATTAAGACAAAACAAAACAAAAACAAAGGACCTTGTTTATTCAGCACAGGTGTTCTTCACCTCCTTTCATCTCAGCTTTTGAATATCAGCAGCATCCTCCCTCAGCAAAGGCCAGATGTATAGAGGACTCAGCCTTGGGTTATAGAGATCAAAGGGTTGCAGTTGAAACAATTTTGTTGAGCTGAATGCTGGATCCTAAACACCAAACACTGTCTCCTAAAGGATAAATACAGTTTTGCCTTGATCAGTTAAGGTTACCTGTTATTGAACTTGCAGCAGTCACTAGTACACCTAAATCGACTGTTTCTTTGCTGTGGGTCAACTTAGATGGGAAATAGACTTGATTTTTTAAAATTAAATGGGTCAAAATTACAGTAACTACGTATATATCTTAGGAGTTGCAGTTGCAATTACTTACTTACTTTTATAACGCTACCAGCAGTGTATCTAAACGATTTCACCTTGACAGCAGATCAATTATTTAAATTTTTAAATAATTCTTTATTGTTGAAAGTATTACATATGTCCCCTTTTTCCCTCGCATTGAACTCCTTCAGCCCACCCCATCCACCATGAAGGGCCCTCACCGCCCCATTGTCTGTGTCCATGGGCCATGCATATATGCATACAAGGTCCTTGGTTGATTACCTCCCAACCACCTACCCTCCCCCACTTTCCCTCTGAGATTCTGCACTCTGTTCCATGCTTCCATGCCTCTGGATCCACTCTGTTCATCAGTTTATTTTGTTACTTAGATTTGACACATGAATGCAATCATGAGATATTTGTCTTTCTCTGACTGACTTATTTCACTTAGCATGATACTTTCCAGGTTCCTCCATGTTGTCTCAGAGGGTAAGAGATTCTTCTTTTTGACTGCTGCATAGTATTCCATGGTATAAATGTACCACAGCTTTTTTATCCACTCATCTACTTATGGGCATTTGGGCTGTTTCCATATCTTAGCTATTGTAAATTGTGCTGCTATGAACATAGGGGTGCATGTATTTTTTCTGGTTGGTACTTTGGGTTTCTTAGGCTACATTCCTAGAAGTGGGATCACTGGGTCAAATGGCAGACCCATATTTAATTGTTTGAGGAAACTTCATACTGTCTTCCATAATGGTTTCATTCCCACCAGCAGTGTACTAGGGTTTCCTTTTCTCCACATCCTCACCAGCACTTGTCATTTGTTGATTTGTTGATGGTAGCCATTTTGAGAGGTGTGAGGTGATACCTCATTGTTGTTTTAATTTGCATCTCTCTGATGATCAGCCACTTAGAGAATTTTTCCATATGTTGCTTGTCCTTCTGTATGTCCACTTTGAAGAAGTGTCTATCTAAGTCTTTGCCCAATTTTTAATTGGATTGTTTGTCTTCCTTCTTGTAAGTTGTATGAGTTCCTTATATATTTTGGATATTAATCCTTTATCAGATGTGCCATTGCCAAATATGTTCTCCCATACACTGGGCTCCCTTTTTGTTTTGTTGATGGTTTCTTTTGCTGTGAATAAGCTTTTTATTTTGATGTAGTCCCATTTGTTTATTTTCTCCTTAGTTTCCTTTGCCCTAGAGATGTACCCATAAGCATATTGCTATGAGAGAAGTCTTAGATTTTTCTGCCTATGGATTCTTATAAGATTTTTATGGTTTCCTGTCTTACGTTTAAGTCCTTTATCCATATTGAGGTTATTCTTGTGTATGGTGTAAGTGGGTGGTCTAGTTTCATTTTTTTTTTGCATGTATCTGTCCAATTTTCCCAATACCATTTATTAAAGAGACTCTCTTGACTCCATTGTATGCTCTTGCCTTCTTTGTTAAATATTAATTGAGCATAATGGCTTGGGTCGATTTCTGGGGTCTCTGTACTGTTCCATGGATCTATATGCCTGTTCTTGTGCCAGGACCAGGCTGTTTTGATTATGGTAGCTTTGTAGTATAATTTGAAATCTGGTATTGTGATTCCTCCAACTTTGTTCTTCTTTCTCAAGGTTGCTGTGGCTATTTGGGGTCTTTTTTGGCTCCGTGTAAATTTTTTGAGTATTTGTTCTAGATCTGTGAAATATGCTGTTGGTATTTTAATAGGGGTTGCATTGAATCTGTAGATTGCCTTGGGTAGTATGGATAGTTTAATTATGTTGATTCTACCAGTCCATGAACATGGTATAGTCTTCCATTTGTTTATATCTTCTTCTATTTCTTTTTTCAGTGTCCTGTAGTGTTCTGATTACAGGTCTTTTGCCTCATCCATTAAGTGTATCCTAAGTATTTTAATATTTTTGTTGCAATAGTAAATGGGATTGCTTGTTTAGTTTCTCTTTCTGAAAATTCATTATTGGTATATAAAAAAGGCATTGATTTTTGGGTATTGATTTTGTATCCTGCTACATTGCCATATTCATTTATTAAATCTAGTAATTTTTTGGTGGCGTCTTTAGGGTTTTCTATGTATAATACCATGGCATCTGCATGTAATGAGAGTTTTACTTCTTCCTTTTATTTCTTCTTCTTGTCTGATAGCAGATAAAGTTTTAACCATCTCCTGTTCTATACAAAAAATTATTTTCTGTAATGATTATTGTTTTTTTGTGGTACTTGGTATACTACACTATGAGTTCCTTAAAGTCAGGAACTGTGTTTTAATATATCTTTGAAGCTCCATTGTCTAGTATTTTGCCTGATTTTTAGTAGGAGCTCAGGAAATACTTATGAATTGATTGAATAGTGAATGGATTGTCATCTTTAGCATGGTCAAGATTGATTACTAAGTGACTTTTAGCATGCTAGAGGTCATACACTACATTAAAGAGAGGTCTGCATTTTACTTCAATGTCTACAAAATTCTACCAGTGGAAGCCTATAGACTAGACCCGTGGTCGGCCAACTGCGGCTCACGAGCCACATGCGGCTTTTTGGCCCCTTGAGTGTGGCTCTTCCACAAAATACCACGTGCAGGTGCGCGTACAGTGTGATTGAAACTTTGTGGCCCATGCGCAGAAGTCGGTTTTCAGCCTGGGAGAGTCTATTTTGAAGAAGTACTGTTGCTATTTGGCTCTGTTGACTAATGAGTTTGCCGACCACTGGACTAGACCATAGGTGCATATACTCTATTGTCAAGCCCGATCTCTTTAACTCTTTCAAAATATACCTCCTGATATTTCAAGTGCTCTAGTTCCAGGCCCAAAGTGGGCAGATGTCGGAGCTGTCGTAGTTATTTTGCCCTTACTATTGAGACTCTGTGCTGGATGTCAGAAATCACACAGTGTGTCTCTTATTCTCTAATTATTACTTTACTAGGTGCCCAGTGCATGAATTCATGCACCTTGAAAGGAACTGTGGGCCGAGAGACTGCCCGACACCTCCTGCCGCGTCCCCCGGTCCCCTGTCTGCTGGCAGCCCTGTTCTCACCACTGCCGCTCCCACACAAAAATGGCACCAGCCCCGCTCGCACCCACTGACAGGGCTGAGCAATTGGGGGCCAGCGCTGGGCACTGGCAGTGGGTGCAAGCGGTGGCTCTGGCACCGACTGTAGGTGTGAGTGGGGTTGGCGCCATCAGTGGGTGCAGGCAACGGCTCCAGCGCCGGCAGCGGGTGTGAGTGTTGGCTGCCGGCCCCAATCACCCCTCAGGAGCAGGAGGAGGGGCGATCGGGGCTGGCAGCTGCCACTCACACCCGCTGATGGCGCCAAGCAATTGGAGCCAGGGCTGGCACTGGCAGCAGGTGTAAGCGCCCTGCCGGACCGTGTCACGCAGGAGCAAAGACTTTTCAGTAACCACCAGAGGCTCGCCCCAATGACCTGCTTGCCCCCGCTTACTTGCCCCATCATCCCACCATGGCCGATGCCTGCCATGTTCCATGCTCTGTCACCTGCTGCCAAGGCCTGCCATGTTCTGCGCTTGCCCCTTTGTGGTCAGCACACGTCATAGCAACTGGTTGTTCGGTTGTTCCGCCATTTGTTCTAATTGCATATTAGGGTTGTATATATATAAATATTCATTTTTACATTCATTTTGCAAGCACTGAAATGCAAATTAAATAGTAATTAGGAGTTAAAATACACAACTACGTGATTCTTCAGTCTTCTGCACAATACCATTGGTGTATAGACATTCTCAGTGAAGATGACAAACCAAGCATCACCACTGAAAGAACTTGAGTTCTGTCCCTCTGAGAATAATGCATTTTAAAATAACCTTTTTGCCAGGACATCTGTTTATCTATGGCCACAAAAGCAAGCCAATAAGCAAGAGTATAAGCAATCTTTTAAAAAGTAATTCCTTTGCCATTTTTATAATTTTAGCCTGAAAAGTAGGAGAGTCATATAAATAACTAAGATGTTAATTGGTCTTCCAAGCAATAGAGAGTTTTTTCCACCCCACAAGTGTATTAGTGTATGCATTTGTTTAATTAGTAACATCATAAGTAATATCAGGCCTTAGGAGCCAGGTAATGTGCTGTCTTAAAATATGCTTTGGGAAGTGGCCCAGTCTTCAAGGTGGAACAGAGATGGAGGTAGGAGATAAGTGTGTCTGGGATTTCCGGTGATGTAGGAAGCCAGTCTCCCTTGGATTAGTATCCTGTCAGTTCAGAACCTTGTATTTGAGGCTTTGCCAGATGAACCTGGACTAGAACAAATGTCATGTCCTAGAATAATCCCTTTCCATGCCTTTAACATTTGTTGGGTTGCACTGTTTGTATCCCTCTGGCACTATGCTAGGTACCTGTGCATGAATTATATAATTTATTTAATTCTCCCAATCACCCTGTGAGGTGGCTTTGGCTTCTCTTCATTACACATGAAACAACTGAGGTGCTCAGGTCATTAGCAAGTATTTGAAACTAGGTATTATTATTATTTCGTCGGCAGGCAGTATTCTTTCTGCAATATGATAGCAAGACGAGTGGAAAGGTGGTCAGTGGCCACTGGGTTACGTGTTTCTTTCTAGGCTCTTTTTTGTCCATCTTCTTTCAGATGGACAAACTTCACATGCGTTTTCTCATACCTCCTGGTTTTGCACAGGTTATTCTCTGTGCCTGACAAAATTCTCTCCACTGGAGCTGTTCAATAGTGTGTGTGTGTGTGTGTGTGTGTGTGTGTGTGTGTGTGTGTGTTTACCATTTCCTTAGCACCTGACACTTCTGTAATTGTGGCCCTGATTACACTGTGTGCTAAGTCCTTACATAATGTACTGCTCATAGATATAAACCTTGTGAAGCAGGGAGGGACTGTGGGCAGCACCCAGAACAGTGCCTGTAGCCTGACAGGTGCTCAGTGCATAGCTATCGATCAACTGTCTTTGAGTCTGATTGTAATTTCCCTGCTTTCTCTTTAAGCCTCTGGCTTAGAATATGCCAAGAACACTAACAGTGGTTGTTCCTGGGGTATGGGACTGGGAGCTAGGTGGAAGGGGAGCACGTGTACTCCTATACCTCTGGTGCAAGTAATTACCTTGTGTATGCATTAACTTGTAAAGAAAAGCAAAACACATTAAAACACAACTCTGCCAATGTGGTTTTGAAAGGCTGTACTTTCCCCCAATGCAGTCTTTCTCTAAACTCTATGGCAAACCTAGAGCTCTCAACAGAATAAGCAATGGATCCATGTAAGGCTTAGGTAAGTATTCTGCAGAAGCAGGTGTTTGCCATTTGGCTCACATGGCCATCCTAGCTGTGAATCACAGTCTACTGTTGCTGGACACAGCATAGAAAACGGAAACTAAGCAGAAAAAAACCCTGACATGCAGGGCTTATGAAATAGTCATGCCCAATATATTTGATCTATAAAAAACTTTAATTTTTCCCAAATATACATTATACACCATAAATCACTTGGTGCTCAAAGAAAATGAAGATATTGTGTTTGAAATGTAATAGGATATTCCCTTTTGATAAGAAAACAATATAAAGTGCACTAGATAGGAATCAGCTCCAATAAATAATCCAGGAGATTTTTAAGGTAGAAAAAAAGTTTTTAAGGCTATAAGTTCATAAGGAAATGGACTTCTAGAGACTATATTGAGCCACCTGGAGGCAAACTCCATTAAGGGAAAATTAAATTAAAAGCTCAGAATGACTTCAAAGTGCCCTTGTTTCCGGGGAAAATATGGAGACTCCCAAATGGAAATGGAATGTGTAGTTGTTGATCATAACTATAGTCTGTGAATAAAATTAAAGTTATTTTAATTCAGCAAATGCCCATTAGGTGCCCACTCCGGGAATGGAACCCTGTCTTAGGTATAGCAAGAGGTATGGGACCTAAGGTCAAGTCCTTCCCTTAAGGAACTTACATCTAAAGCAGGGAGTAGGATAAGGGCAGTATTCAAACCACCACAATAACCAGAACATTAGGATTATCACCTGACGGGTCCACACAATGTATATAGAAGAAGGAACCTTCCTCCTCCTATAGAACAAGGAAACTTACATAGTACAGGGTCAGGGAGAGACTTCATTCATGACAAGTGGGATTTGGGATCTGCAGTGGAGCAGGGAGAATTCTGGGAAGAAGGAATAACAGGAACATTGGCTCAGAGGTGGGAAGGTATGGAGACAAGGGAAGGTGGCATCTACTCTGGTTGTAACAGAGGATATGTGTAGGGAACCGGCAGGAATAAATCCTGAGAACCGAGGTTTGGGACCTGCACTGGATGAACTTGCTGAGCAACAGGCATGGGGATAACATTGTAGAACTTGAAAAGAGCGAAGTGCTGGGACCCAGAAAACCTGGGCTCAGGTTCTGCTTCAGCAGTTTGATCTGCCCCTCAGCATGTTCGGGATAATTATTTTGTCCCTCGCAGAACTGAGAGTTGGTGTGAGGATCCAGTGATGTAAGGCTTTGTAAAGTATGAAGAAACACATTCATAAAAACCATTATTCCATGGAAGTGAGGGTCCTAACTTGTAAAACTAAGCCATGCAGCTCACCCAGAATTCACTCATGCATTTCATTTTTATTATTTTTAAATATATTTTTATTGATTTTAGAGAGGAAGGAAGAGGGAGAGAGAGATAGAATCATCCATGATGAGAATTATTGATCGGCTGACCCCTGTGCACCCTCTACTGGGGATTGAGCCCACAACCTGGGCATGTGCCCTTGACCGGAATCCAACCTGGGACCCTTCAGTGCACAGGCTGATGCTCTATCCATTGAGTTAAACTAGCTAGGGCAGTCATGCATTTCTTGCCACATTTCGAATTCTAGAATATATTTCCAGGAATATGTAAACATTTATGTGGAAAAGAAAGCACTGAGGAATAAAAGTCAGTATGTGTAATAGATAAAAAAA
Source organism: Myotis nattereri (assembly GCF_964212035.1). Lineage (NCBI taxonomy): Eukaryota > Metazoa > Chordata > Mammalia > Chiroptera > Vespertilionidae > Myotis > Myotis nattereri. Next base: position 58,695,802 of record NC_138084.1, on the reverse strand, counting down.
ACAAACTTCAAAGTCAGAGCTGGAATTGAATCTTGACTTTTTAGCCCTCATAAGCTATGCACCTTCTCTAAGTGATTGAGACAATAATTGACATAATGTATGCAAAGTGATTGATAGATACAAACAAGATCAATAAATTACAACTGTATTATTATTATTATTTTATCATTTTTATTAATTATTTTATTGTTATCACTGTTTGTATTCTTGGTTTAAAAGCAGTGGACCAGGGTCAGGGTGCAGAGGTATTGGTTAGCTGTGTTTTCTGGTACGTATTACAACACTACAGAGTCATGCCTGAGACCTGGGAGAGATATAACAAGAATAAAATGGATAAAATTGGAAGAGTGAGTTCATGATATGTGGGGAGCACAACATTGTGGTCCAGGGACAGACAGATGGGACATTTGGAGATGAAGGCTATTGCGGCCCTTTGAGCATGGAGCCCAATTGTCAGAACCACCATCACCTGTGCCACATTGAAACAGGGGTATGGCATGATGATATGACTCCTTTTTCATGGACATAGGTGGCTCCTCCAGCAGCGTCACTTCAGGGATCCAGAGGAGAAGGGGAGGAGAGTGATGGATGGTTGTGGGTTGCTTAGGAAAGAACTTGAGAACATATGCAAGTCACTTTTCTGAGGACTTTTGGGAACTTTAGGGAGGAATTTGAGGAATTTAGGGCAGGAGGCATTGAAATACTATTTATTGTTTTGTGCCCCCTCCTCCTCTGCACCTCCCCGCTCACACCCAGACTGGTGTGATGTAGGGTAACATTGGTCACATTGGGACAAAGAGAACTAGAACAATGTGTAGGAAGATAGTAAGATTCAGGGGAATGTGCTGGGGAGAGGCCGGAGCAGGTGGATCCCAGATACTTGAGGCTGTGCTGTCCACCCCAGAGGAGGTCAAGGCAGTTCTTTATCAAAAGGAAGGAAATGCTCTATTTCCCTAACAAAAATTTAAAAAAAAACCTCATCTAACTTTTGAGGTTCTCTTTGATACTGGCTTCTCCATTTCATTTCTCATATCAAAGGGCAAGAATCCTAATTAAGGCTGACCTCAATAACTGTTGATTACTTTTAATGGAGTTTGGGTAATACCACTGTGGCTCAGTAGATGAGTCTTTGGTTTGTTACACTTTATGGCAATTAAAAGCTTTGAACAATGGGTTATTTTAACTTCTTAAAAATGTGTTGCTATTTCAATATTTATTTTAATATTCAATAGCACGTTCTTTTGGCCCACATATATTATTTTTTCCTATGTACCTCCTTGATACCTCTCCCCCCCCATTTTCTGAGGTAGTTACAAAACGGGTTTTCACTTCAACCTGCAGGTGACTTTGAAGACATTGCCATATGGTGCTAAAACATTATAATACATCACCTCTTGTTTGCCAGATGTTGTTCTACTCCGCTAGGCAGTGATTCAGATGCTCTGTGATGATTTTGCAAAATGAATCTTGCTAAACTGGAGAGTTTTAGTTGTCACATCCCAGCTCATTATTATTGCCTGGGTATTGCAAATGTACAAGAAAAATTAACAGTGTGAAACAAAGCCATTAGGTATGCAAATAGCAGCGTTTCCCGCTGCCCAGGTGTCTGCCAGCCTTGATGTGACAGCATCCCCATTTCACAGAGTGGGGATGGACTCACAGAACACTGGCTCCCTGGAGTAAATTGGGTGTAGATGAGAGGTACTAAAGGTTCATTCAATGCATTGGGATTTCAAGCTGCTTTCTATGTTGTGCAATAGCAAGCTGCTTTCCTGCCTGGCATAATTTGAGAAGGGTCAGGACGACCCTGAATGTCTAGTTATACAAGTGTTTGTTTCCCACCATTATTGAATTAATATTTGAAGTGAAGGCTTTTTTCCAGAATTTCTTCTTTATTTTATTTATTTTTAATTTTTTAATATTTTATTAAAGTTATTGGGATTACATTGGCTAATACAATTACATAGGTTTCAAATATACAATTGGATAACACGTCATCTGTATATTGCACTGTGTGTTCGCCACCCAAAGTCAACTCTCCTTCAGTCACCATATATTTGACCCTCTTGACCCTTTACTACCACCTTCACTGTCCTTTTCCTTCTGGTAACCACCATACTGTTGTCTGTGTCTATGAGGTTTTGTTCATTTGTTGCTTTCAGTTTTATATCCCACATATGAGTAAAATCATATGGTTCTTGACTTTCTGTCTAACTTATTTTGCTTAGCATGATATTCTCAAGATCCACCCATGTTGTCACAAATGGCAGTATTTCATCTTTTCTTGTGGTTGAGTAGTATTCCATTGTATACACTATGTACCACACTTTCTTTATCCAGCCATTCATTGAAGGACAGACACTTCCTACCCTGCTGGTGGGAATGTAAACTGGTACAGCTACTATGGAAAGCAGTATGGAGATTCCTCAAAACATTAAGCATAGAGTTACCATATGACCCAGCAACCCCCCTTCTGGGTATCTATCTAAAAAAGTTTGAAGACATTTATTTATAAAGATATATCTACCCCTATGTTCATTGCAGTGTTATTCACAGTGGCCTAGACATGGAAACAATTGACGTGTGCTTTGACATAATTTTTCTTTTAAATAGTCATGTTACAGGGTTGGGGCAGAGTTTATGCTGTGCAGGAATTAAACTCAGTCATCTACCTTTGGTCTTTTTTATCCTATGTTCATCTTCTACCTGGTATATATACCTAGTACTCACTGAGCACTCAATGAATAGTCACTGAATGAATACACGAATGAATGAATGAATGAATGAATGAATGCATGAACAAAAGAACATGACCAGCCTCCATAGGAAGAGCAAGGGTGAAGAACATACTCCTTGGCCTATGTATATAGTGGAGAGATGCTGGAGATGAGAGGAGAGTCAAATGTGAAGTCAATTCACCATCTAAAGTATCTTGGAGCCCTAACCGGTTTGGCTCAGTGGATAGAGCGTTGGCCTGCGGACTGAAGGGTCTCAGGTTCGATTCCGGTCAAGGGCATGTACCTTTGTTGCGGGCACATCCCCAGTAGGGAGTGTGCAGGAGGCAGCTGATCGATGTTTCTCTCTCATCGATGTTTCTGGCTCTCTATTCCTCTCCCTTCCTCTCTGTAAAAAAAAAAAATCAATAAAATATATTTTAAAAAATAAATTAAAAAAATAAAGTATCTTGGAGTGCGGGAGATGTTTTGAGAAAAAGACCATCCTGCTACACATCATCTCTGTAGAGTTACTGAGTGCAGCTTTTGAGGATGGTACGTGTGTACCCCCAATGCTGTGCACACTCAATTACTTTCTCTTTGGTATGAGCCTCTCTACCCTTAGTGAATGGGAAGGCTTTCTTTAGCGTGTTCTGTACTAATCATGATATATCAACAGTTCTTTTTACCCAGCCCAGGGTCAAGTTCCAGTCTGTCCAGTTCCACCATCACTGACGGAGCTGCCAGTCTGTCAGCCAGCAGATCCATCACTGGACTTCTGTCAGATGCTTGTTGTCATGTGTTTTGGCAGCTGGACCACAGGCCTTTTCCTGGCAAAATACCAGGTTCTTCTAAAAACGCCTTTAACGGGGATAACCCTAGAAGCTGGAATGCCTTTGAAATTATTACAGCAGGACATGAATTCCGAGTCAGACTTTGGTATGCACCACCACAAAGGAAAAAGTCAGACCCTGGTGGATTTATGACAGTCCCAGACGAAAACATAGTTCAGATAGGACAACAAGGCAAAACTGAGAGAGTGACAGTTCCTCTGGAGGTGATGGCTTCAGTGAATAACAGGAGGATTTGGGGGCAAAATTCAAATATTCTCGGTGTGAATTCCAACTATTGTGAGAAAATGCTAAGCTATTATATCCTAGGGGCTAGAAATTGCAAGGCTTGAAATTAATGGAGGTTAAATAAGTAATTCAACTTCCTTCACCTCACTCTGAAAGGAAATGGGCAAAATTTTTATATCAATAAATAATGTATACTTGCTATGGTAATATCTGCTTGGGCACTAATTACATGCTAAGTATAGTGCTAAGTGCATTTTGTTTATCATTTCTCTTGATTCTGATTACATCCCTATGCCCATTTCACAGCTAAAGAACCAGGCTTAGAGGTGAAAAGTGACTGGGCTTAGGTCACACAGCTAGTAAGTAGGTGGTAGGCAACAGAGGGCTAAGAGTTCCTTTAGGTTTTAAAACTGGCTTACCTCTGTGCCTCCTGCCCTCAACTACTGTGTTCGACCCCTTTGGTAGGCAATCTGGGAGTGGAGTAGATACTGTGGTGCCCACACAGAGCCCCTTTAACAGACCTGCACACCCTAACCCCTAGCTGATGTGTTAGCTGCTAATGGCTTGCAGTTGCGCAGTCGCCTTCCTTGGCTGTCTTGCCCATGGTTACTCACCCCTCCTCACCACTGTGGCTCAGGACAGAGTGATGCTTCAAGGTGGGCAACTCTGTGTGTGGTTTATGATCTAAAGAGCCTCACCCTGTATACAGGGCCAAGATTATACTTGACTGTGACCACATCCCTGCTGGGATATTCCCACTTCCCTATCCCACTCTCTTTCCTCTCTTACAGGTTCTTTCTTAAGGCACTCTGTCAATAAATCACAGCTACCTAAACCCCCACCTCCGGCTCTGCTTGCAGGCAACCTGACCAATAGAGAGCTTCTTCTTTTAAGAAGCATGCACTCTTAATGCAAGGAAGACCTTTCAAAATAGCCAGTGCCATTGGAAGATGAAATAAATTGTTTGGGTCAATACTGAGTTTCCTCTTTCGGGAAGTACACAGCATAGGCGGGGCACAAAGATCATTTAGGCAGGGTGTTGGATGGGGACTTTAGGCATGAACTATAATTTATCTTTTTTAAAGTGTACACTTTGGTGGCTTTTAACATTTTTACAATGTTATGCAACTACCACTAATATATATAATTCCAGAACATTTTCACCACCCCAAAAATGAACTCATCTCTATTAATAGTCATTTTGCATCTGCTCCTCCTTCTAGCCCCTGGCAACCACAAATCTACATTCTGTGTCTATGGACTTGACTATTTTGGATATTTCACATAATTTGAACTATACAATATGTGACCATTTGTGATAGACAGGCTTCTGCCACTTTGAATAATATTTCAAAGTTCACTCATTGCAACATGTATCAGTATTTTATTCCTTTTAATGGCTATATAATCTACATTTTGTTTATCTGGTTTATCAATTAGTGGACATTTACTTTTTCCTCACTTTTTGGCTATTATAAGTAATGCTACTATATAATGCTATTATAAGTAAGAGCATTCAAGTACATGTTTATATGTGAATATATGTTTTCAGTTTAATTGGGTGTATGCCCAGGAATGGCATTGCTGGGTCTTATAATAACTCTGTTTAACTTTTTGAGGAACTACTAAACAGTTTTCCAAAATGGCTCTGCCACTTTACATTCCCACCATCAATGTATAAAGGTTCTAACTTCTCTACATCCTTGCCAACAATTTTTATTGTCCATCTCTTTTATTATAGTCATCTTAGTGGGGATGAAGTGTTATCTCATTGAGGTTTTGACTTGCATTTGTGTGATGACTAATAATGTTGAGAATTTTATCATGTGCTATTGGCCATTTTTATATCTGTTACAGAGAAATGTCTATTCAAATCCTTTGCTCATTTTTAATTGGGTTAATTGTCATTTTATTGTTGAGTTGTATTAGTTTATTATATACTTACATATTAGGCCTTATTAGATATATGATTTGCAAATATTTTCTTTTATACTTTGTGTTGTATTTTCAGTTTTATGATGAGTTATCTTGAGAACCAAAATTTTTTTAAATGCAGTCCACATTTATTTTGTACTTTATATAGGCCCGATGCACAAAATTTGTGCAAGAGTAGGCCTTCATTCCCCTGGATGCTGGCACCAGCTTCCCTCTGGCACCCGGGACCCGGACTGGCTTCCCTCTGGCTGCCCGCAGGCACCTGGGACCTGGCTGGCTTCCCTCGGGCCCCACTTTGCCCCTTAGCATATTACCCTTTTATTATTATAGATATCGTATGCTTGTACTTTAGGTGTTATATCTAAGAAACCATTGCCAATCCAAGGTCATGAAGATTTAGACCTATGCTTTATTCTAACTCTGTCTCTTTTGACTTAAGGTTCTCTTATTAAGAAGCATGTCTAGAATCTAGTAGATTCTCAAAAAATATTATTTGAATTCATGACCGATGTTTTGGGATGCCTGTGCATTTATCTCTTCATTTCCACCCAGCATTTGGCTTTGCATTTGCAATGTAGGCAGTACTTTTTTTGACACTTAGTTGATGGCATTAATAAGTCTTATGAAATTCTCACTACAAACTGATATTGAAACAGGGAAGGCATTATTAACTCCATTTGATAGATAATAAAACTGACAACCAGAGATTACATGAGTTACTCAAGGCCATCAACTAGTGGTAGAGTTCTACCTCCATTCCAGGGCTTTCCCACTCAGCTTAAAGGCGTGGGCTCCTTTTTCTAGGCCTAGCAGTCATCATGGTTTCCTAACTTTTTTCTTTTTGGTTACAGTTTTGTGACCATCTCTGAGACATCTAAATGTATACCTACCCCTGTATTCTTTGAGTACCTTAAAACTCGATAAATATTCAAACAATCCCAAAGCATTTTAGTCCTTATTCTCATGCTCTCTTCTCTTTGCTTTTGGTAATATTTGTTTCATGCCCTTTCTCTTGGTGGACAAACTTGACGTAAGACCTGAAAAACCTGATCTCTGAGGAATATCTGTACTCTGTTGTCCCTGTCACACAGTCTACCACTCAATTTCTATATGCGATGCTCCAGATTCTTCTTAAATTATTTTGAATGTGTAGGTCTTTTCTAATCAATTTAATTGTAAGTTCCTTGAGCACAGGGATTATACTTTTATGTGTTTCTTTCATCTTTCCATAGTAGGTGGCAAAATGTTTTCATTCTTCTGAGATTCCTACTACTTTCTTGGTTTTATATTTCTATCCTGTTTGTTTATTCATTTATTGAACATTGTTTAGTTTATCCAGCATCTTCTCCAGGAAGGCTTTTCCAAGCATTACCTCCTTCTGAATCAACATGACACCTGATTCTAATAGCTCATGTGTCATTTATTCTATACTGCCTTCTGTCATAGATATTTATGGCCATTGCCTTATTTCTCTTACTACTCCTACTAAATTCTAGGGTTCTTGAGAGGAGCCATTATTTATTATCCAATTTTATGCCTTTCTGTTCCCAACAACAAGATCAGTGACTAGCTCATACAAGACTCACACATATATATGCTTCATGAGACTCCTTAAAGTTGTAGAAGGTGGATAGGAATTGAACTCATAAGACCCACACTGAATTTTCATCTCTGCCATTGTGTGATCCCCAGTAAGTTACTTCTAATGAACCTAAGATTCCTCAACTACAACAATTCTTAGCTAAAATGAGAATTGGGAGGTTTAAATAACATAATACATAAAAAAGCATAATGTTGTTTGTTCATGGTAATAATAGTTGTTTTTGTTGCCATTTTGAAATAACAGACAAGACTTCAATTCGTCAACAAGCATATATTGCATTGAATTATCTAATCCCTACAAAGTCAGTACCAAATGCTGAAAGAGAGAAAGAGAGAGAGAGAGAGAGAGAGAGAGAGAGAGAGAGAGAGAGAGAAAGGAAGGAAGGAAGGAAGGAAGGAAGGAAGGAAGGAAGGAAGGAAGGAAGGAAGGCAATCCCAGGATGTTTCCAGGCATTGGTTTAGTGCTCAGATATGTGCATTTTGATGCTTGACAATTTGCTTTTTCTTATGTATTTCCAAGCTTAACCAGGTCTGTGTCTTTTTATATAATTCAGTTTGCAAGTCAACTACTTGCTTAATTATTCCACTGTTGACCAATGTGGTGCAGAATCCTAGAAGGAGAATGTGTTTATATGCAATTCAGTTTCTAGCTCTCTGTTGTTGCTCAGTGAATGTCGGTATATTAGATACTTAAAATAGAGTAACTCCTATTGCAAGGAGAAACAGCACTTAACGAATGTCAGCCATTCTCTCTCCTTGTTAAGAAACAGATACCATTATTAAAGAATTGCTACTAAAAATGAGTTCAACTGCCTCAAATGTTCTCTAAAGAGGAAGCATACGTTAAAACATTGGATGGTGTACTTAGCCCAGAGCTACACTGATGATATTAAGGAGCCCATTTCCATTCAGTTTATTGTCCACATTACAAATGAAACTAATAGGTGCTAAGAAATCTCCCCGGTGCTGTGAGGGCAAGCCTAGTAATTGATCTGCCATTGAGCACGTACTTGTATGGAAGAATAGAGAACATTACTTTTCATTGTTATTATTGTTTAAACCAGGAAAGTAGAGCATGGAACAGATCCAGGGTAAAAGTAAGGCCATCCTGGTCCTATCAGCCATTGTGTGGTCAGATGATTTTCTTCTAGGACTGTGCCTACAGGACATTCTTCCTGTGGTCTTGATGGGTGATCATTGTAAATCCTTCTGTAGTGTCTTTGTACACTCTCATAGCTGACCTCTTTCATTGCAGAATGGGAGAGGGACAGATGTGTAATGATCAGCAGTAGATCAATGATGTTTTCTGAAACAGGAAATTAAGTGGATGCAGTTACCTCTAGCATGGCAAAAAAGTCTCAAAAAAAAGACAGACATATTTGACAAAACATTATAAGCTACTTATATATCTCAGATGTATTGTCAAATTTGACAAAACATTATATTTATTTATCTCCAGGTCTAATTTAGAATATTCTGAGAAATACCGGACAAAATTGAAAGTCGCTGTAGAATGGGGTGTGATATTGATTATTTTATCCACAAACATTTCTAATATATCTACTAGGTATTAGATACTTGGAATAAAGATATAATGTTATCCCTTTATAAAGGAATTTACAGCCTATGGTAAATAAGTAAAAGGAATGGTCTCTATCTTCAACAGATTTACAATCTGGGAGAGAATATGAGTGGAAAAATATGAAAGTGAACAGTGAAGTGATAAAATCTGAGGGGTAACTGAAAATGGAAACAAAACTTTTTGTAACCTCTTTGGGTACAAAGCTATCTTGAGACACTAATCAAATATATGGACAATTATATCCATTAGATAATAGCACATGAACATTTGCACATAAAAATTTGAATATGATTTCAGGGAAACTCTTAAAGGTTATGACTTCATGCAATAGATGATTAGATAAAATATATTTCAACATAACATACTTTCTTCAAGGTAGGCTGTGTAGATGAATTAGTACCCAAATGAAGAGAAAGTGAGACAACACAAAACGAGATAATATACAGGGCGGGGCAAAAGTAGATCTACAGTTGTTCATATGGAAAAATAATACAATTATTAATAAATAATAATGCAAGAATAAACTTTGTTTCATGTACTCACAACTGTAAACATACTTTTGCTCCAGTCTATATATTTTTGGTGAAATTCTAGAGAAGTATTACACTGATAAAACAGAGAAAATATTTGATTGGGTTGAGGGTTTGGAAACAGAGATTCTGGCTAGGTCCACCCGCTTGAATAAAAGCATCAAGTTGGGGAATAAGCTTGGTGTGTGGCTACTAATTTACTAACCTGGACTGGAGATCCATGCTTGGAATTATGAGATGCAGTTAGATGGTTACTGAGATATGAATTTGGAGTCATTATTGGCCTTTGATTGGGAACTCATTACAGAATTAAAAAACACACACACACAAACGTTTTAAGAAATATTTGAGTTGAGTCCAACATCTTGACATCCCGATACCTCTGGCGAGTGGTCATTTACTCTACGTTTGAATGCATTAGTGGGGAATCACAATGTAACATGCATACAAAGGGTTCCATTATTGAATGGCTCAAATTGATAAAAATTACTTCTTAATATCAAAATTATATTTAAAATTCCACCTTCCCATCCTATGTGGAACATCATGATGTTGTTCTTAGAAACACAAAGTAAACTTAATCCTTTTTTTCGGGTGAAAGTCCTTCAAGTACTTGAAAGTATCTATCACATCCCCCTTACAACTTCTTAAAGGCTACTTATCTTAAAGCTTCAATATTTTATGATGGATACAATATATTAAGAAGATTTGTTTGGCAAACATATGGAGGATGGATTAGAGCAGGAAGAAAAAAACTAAAATTAGGGGGACTGGTTGGAATACTATTGCAGTAATGATGGTAAGGGGAAGTAGGAAGAAAATGAAGTTTTGGATGGAATAATTGATAGTACTGGGTGACAAATGGCTGTAAAGGATGCAGAAGAGTTCTAGTCTGGGAAAGCAGAAGAATGATTTTATACTAGCCTTCAATTTTCAGGAGGGAAGGTTTGGTGCCTTTCACTTAATCTCAAGGAAGATACTATGGTATAGTGGTAAAGACCATGAGCTGTAGCAGCAGAATGTGTGAGGAGGTTCAAATTTTGGATTTATCACTTACATTTACATTGGGCAAATTAATTGAAATATTGGTATCATTTTTAAAACAATATACTTTTATTGATTTCAGAGAGGAAGGGGGAGAGAGAGAGATAGAAACATCAATGATGAGAGTCTTTGATCAGCTGCCTCCTGCACACCCCCACAGGGAATTGAACCCATAACCCGAGCATGGGCCCTGACTGGGAATTGAACCATGACCTCCTGGTTCATAGGCCCATGCTCAATCACTGAGCCATGCCAGCTGGGCCATATTGGTATCTTGATTTCATTACCTATAAAATGTGTATAGTATATAATACCTATGAATATTTTAGCATGACTGGCAGATAAGACACCCTTAAGAACAATCATTTACTTATACCCTAATGGGTTTAATTGGAGGTGGGTGAAGTCCAAGTGAACAACTTTAAAACAAACTCTCTGGGTAGCAAACCATCAGGACCCATGCCCAGGTCATTGTGTTAGCATACATGTAGACACTGCAGATGGAAATAGTTAGAACACACAAAAAAGCAGTGTCAGACCCTAGCCGGCTTGGCTCAGTGGATAGAGCGTCAGCCTGCAGACCAATGGGTCCCAGGTTCGATTCTGGCCAAGGGCACATGCCTGGGTTGCAGGCTCGATTCCCAGTAGGGGGTGTGCAGGAGGCAGCCAATCAATGATTCTCTCTCATCATTGATGTTTCTATCTCTCTCTCCTTCTCCCTTCCTCTCTGAAATCAATAAAGAAATATATATATATTTTTAAAAAAGCAGTGTCAGTTCTGAGGTCAGAAGCACTTGAGGTCAGAGTGTGGACATATAAGAAACTTGTCATCTTTTCCAGATACATGGTAGAAACAGGGCAGGTTTGAAGAGGCACTTCTCCAGCCCAGAAAAGTAGGTCTTACATCTTAAATACCTGTTTCCCATCCACTTTTTTTCTTCATCTGACCCCAGTTCCTGGGTTAATCCTTTGTACACAGATTACCTATTTCCCCAGGGTGAGGAGGTCAAGGAGGTCACCTGGTGGAGGATGTCAAACTCCAGGCAATAAGCAAACAGGCAAACAGAGATGTTTTATGAGCAGTTAGAACTCAGCTAGAGATGTAGCTGGTGGCAGGCAAAGGTCAGTTTATAGGTGTTGCTAGATGCTTGGGAGCCATCCAGCTTTCTATGGATTAATGCATTCAGGTGTTGATATCTACCAGGAATTCTCTCTCTTGTTTTGGTGTCTGCCCATCCTGAAAAAAATCTCTTTTTTCCTTAGAAATTATAAGATTATTTCTAACCGAAGTTGATCAAATACCTGCAAGTTATTTGATCAGCTTTGGTTAGACAGCATCTTATAATACATGGTTTTAATCAGGGGCAAGTCAATTATCTTTCTGAACCTGCTTCTTCATTGGTAAATGGATAAAATGCTAAGAACAACTAATTGCATAGTATCTGGCACTTGGAAGTCACCAAATAACTGTTAGTTAAAGTGGATGATGACTATCAACAATTATTTAATGAAATCCATCCTGAGAAAATATGCCTGGAGTAACGTGGTGGAGAAGCCATTAGCTGGGTCTAATTTACTTTTCCTTAAATATGATTTTATTTAGATCATCTAATTCTCACTTTAGTGTTTCTTGAAACCAGACAAATGTCACCAGAGTTTTTTTTAACTGCTCTTGGCTCTAATAGCTTGGCCAAAAAAAATCGTTCCATATGTTTATTCACCTTGAGAAGCTGAGTTTGCCTTATCCAATTTCCCCGTGTACTCTTTCCACCCTAATGTGGCTGAGCATGTACAAATATCATTCTTTATCATTCCAAGTAGGTCTTGGGTTTAATTATGGATTATGAGAAATGAGCTGAATGCTGAGCACTTTGGAGCCTGGTGAGAACGAGTTGTTCAGAATGGTTAAAGGCATTTTATCCCTTTGGAAAAGAAAGCAAAGAAGCCTGGTGCGGCTCACGTGTGATACATGAAAGATGAAGTGTGGCTGAAGTCAGATGATGGGAGCCAGACCTCGCTCACTCAAATTGATTCATTAGGGCCTGTGTCGACTTCCCCCCAAAGGCACACATGCACTCAGATGCTCAGAGAGTAGAGAGGGCATGTGTGACCTCCCAGGAGGAGCAGTCAGCATGGGGCATTCTTCGCCAAGTTAGCTGAGGAATAGCGAGGCTGCGTGAAATGATTAGCAGCCACTTCTTTGCCTCTTTCTGGGTGCCTCAGAGGCTGTGCTTGTTAGGAGCCTCTCTTCCCCCGAGTGGCATTAGGCACTGTGGAAAATTTGTAGTTTTCAGATGATTAAAAATAAATTGGCTTAAATTAATATCTAGCCTAGCCTCCTTCCTGAATAAGAGAACTAAGGAAAACTAAAAAGGCAAGGAATATATGGAAGCATTTAAAGAAAACCAAATTTATGAATTAATTATAGAAATTCTAAATTTATAAAATAAGAGGTCAGGCATTCCAAAGGGACTAATAGTACTTCTAATTAGAGCCAAAAATAATTCAAATTTATTCATTAATTTGTTCATTCTTCCATGTAACACAGATTCCCTAAGCTTTATTCTGTGCTATGTACTGTGCTGGCCATAGAGAAGTACATGATAAAGTATGCACAGTCTTTACCAGGCCTCGAAGGCTCACAGTCTAGTGCCAGAGCCAGGGTTGTAGATAAATGGTTACAACACAGGACAAAGGATGTTATGACAAAAGGGAACACAGGGGCATGGAATGCTGGAGAACAAGGAGTGGAAGATAAGGCATTCTTGGGTTAGTCTAGGGCAGTGGTCGGCAAACTCATCAGTCAACAGAGCCAAATATCAACGGTACAATGATTGAAATTTTCTTTTGAGAGCCAAATTTTTTAAATTTAGACTATATAGGTAGGTACATTGTTATTAACTTAATTAGGGTACCCCTAAGGCTTAGGAAGAGCCACACTCAAGGGGCCAAAGAACCGCATGTGGCTCGCAAGCCGCAGTTTGCTGACCACAGGTCTAGGGGGTCTTTCACGAGAAAGTGGTAGAGAAACCAGGACTGGAAAGAGGAAGAGGAGGCAGCCAGTTAAAGAAAGGAGAGGAAGGACTTTCAGGTGCAGAGAACAGCATGTGCAAGGGCTCAGGGATGCCAGGACCTCTGCAGTGAAAAGAATTGCAGTGTGTCTCCATCAGAGGGTGTGATGGGGAAACTGCAAGAGATGTCTGGACATGCTTTATAGTGATTGTGAAAAATGCCAGTTTAGTGGTCACTGGGGATTAGCTCAGGAAATACTACATATATATGTCAAAGGGTAAAATCCATAATTGACATAAAAGGGCATTGGCAAATAAATATATGGACACCTCTGCTATGGGCACATGGAGATAATTGAAATACCTAATTGTTTTGTTGGTGATTCCAGGAATATCTGAGATAGTGTTCTACCTTTGGCCCTACCCATTAGGAAGGTCATTAACACGAGATTGATGTGGTAAGGATAGGTAGGTCAGGGAGACCTGAAAGGATCCATATGATTCCCCAAAATGTGAGGATTTGGGCCCTCAGGCTATAAAAATTTCCAAATGTTTTTGTAATATTGATTTTTACTTTTTCTTCAGATCTACGATACTTGGAATTGATCATCTTTGATAAACAGTGTAAAAGTAAATCACAGGTTCACAAAAGTACAGAAATGTAAGGCTCATAAGACCTTAGAGATAGCTATTTTAGTGATCCAGCCTTAGTCCTACCCTTGATCTTGGGCAGATCAGCTGCCTCTCTGGGACTTGACTTCCTTCTTCCAAGAAGGGAGTTCAAGTTGCATCAGGAATCTCTTCAAGCTCCACCATTCTGGCATTTTAAGTGAGTCCCAGACAGGTTAAAGTACCAATATAATTTAGATATTTAGAAGTCATAGAGTCCACTCCAGTGCTAAGGTGATTGTCAAAGACTCAGGGAAAGGAGTTCTTCTATGCAAAATTAGGCACAGTAAACAAACAAATAAATAAACACCTTCAAATAATACCGAAAGCATCTGGTGACAAGATTACCTTGTCACTTGAACATGTTCCATTTATTTCTATCCATTAAAGTCAAAATGGTCTTATCATAGACAAAATTATTCATTTGGAAAGTTTGTCTTTTTCCCATAACCTTTTCTTTAAGTGTCTTGAAGGAACAATCATGTAATAGAAAGTTAACATTTGGAATAAATCAAACCTGAATTCAAATTCTGGTTTCTCCATCTTCCTATTTGTGAGTTCTTGTTAAGAATTGTAGATCTTCTTTGAGCCCTAGTTTCCTATTCTGTAAAAAATGGTGGCAATATTTTCCCTTAAAGGAGGATATTATATGAGATAATTTTACAAGAATTTCTATCAACAGAGATGTTAAAATGTTAACTTTCCTTTTTTTCAGCCCATTATTAACCATTGGTTTCTAGAAAGACTTCTAATTTACTAGTTAAGAGCAGTCTTGGGAGCTAAACTACCTGAATTCAAAGCCTTGCTCTGCTGTTTCCCAACTAGGTACAGAGCGAGTTATTTAACCTCTTTGTACCTCAGTTTCTTTGTCAGTAAAATAAAATTGCTGTACGGATTAAATTATTCATATTTACACGGTGCTTAGAAGTATTGGGCACCATAGTAGTGCTTATTTTTGTTATTATTTTGAAGAATGGCAAGAAATCCTATCTATGCTAATAAAAGAAGTAAAATTTTGGAGTCCTGAATTGTATAAGGGTTATGCATGAAATTTATTCTAAAGATAAGCTTCCTTTTGTCTTTTTAGACTAATCAGAAGAAGGAATGATGTTTAGTCATTGATTACTTGATCTCACTGTACTATACTGTAGTGTCATCATTGTGTTTGAAATCCTTCACCCATTCTTTCAAATCTTGGAATGCATCACTAGTTCTTCCATATTGTCTTCTCCTGAGATAGCTGTTGAACTGCATACTTTTTATTCATAGTAATGGCTACTTTTGTTGAGCAATTCCTAGGTGTCATTTCTTGGATTTAACACTACTTGTAGCTGATAACTTTGTCTGTTTATGGATGCTGAGAAGACACAAACAAGATTGCTGGCTCAGAGGAAAAGGACAGCAAGCATCATGAGCATCAGCATGTGGCAGTTCTTGTCCACCTGCCACACAAAAATTCTTAATGTGGGGACAATGTGATAAGGGCCGCCTTGGTTGCTGAGCACTTAGTCAGATTTCATTGCAGCTAAGGAACATCACCTCCGGGGAACTCATGATTTTTTGGCTAAAAGTGAATAAGTATGCTCTTAGTACTAGAGGGGACATTCCTTCATCCTTTATGGTTGCCCTCTGCAAATACAACTCAGAGAGATGCCTGTGGGAAGAGCATTCGTGGCATACCCAGCAGTAAGTGCAGAGCTCAGGGCTCCAGGCTCAGGGTTCACAGCTTAGGGCTTAGGGCTCAGGGCTCAGAGCTCCAGGCTCATGGAAGACTTCCTTTCCCAACACTGGGTTCTAGGAACAATGCCAAACACATTAATTGGGCTTTTTTTCTGGTAGATTGCTCTATAACTAATCTTTTATGTACATTGTACTCCTCGTGGCTTCTTAAGGTTTCATGGAGACGTTAGCAGGGTTGTTTCCAGGCAATATTACAAATAGGTACATTTTGGGCACCCCATCTTCCTGTGGAAATCATTATTCCTTAAGCAACTCCCCAAGTTCAACACTTACATTGTCAATGGTTCTAACCCAATTTTTAAACTTTAAGCTCTTGGCCTACCCCTATGCCATGTTCCAGCTCATTTTTCTTCCTCTTTGCCCTGAAACAAGATATACCTATTCTGTGACTATCTCTCAGAATTCTTCTCTGTCTCCTATGACAGTCACTAGAAACAAATTAAAATGTATATGTTAATGTACAGAAGGGTGACTTCCCAGTGAAAATGCAATGTTTTTTGTGTTGTTTTTTTAAAGAGACCTTTTGAAGACATACTGTTTTAACCAAGGAATAACCTGAATGGTGGGAATTTGGGAATATATATACATATATATTTCCTCTGTGTGGTCAGCCCTGAGCCCCTGGGCCTAAGGGATAAATTTAGATTTGATTTATACAAAGCATTGATTTTGTGTTCTCTAAAAAGAAAGAATATTTTGAGGTATGGATTTAAATGTCATTTTCTTTTCATTCCCTATTGTCATGGGTTTATGAGCTATGGTATTTTATCTCAGTGAAAGTTAAGAGCGGTCGTGACTAACTCTCTATAAGTCTTCATAATATCAGGAGTTGCTCTCCTCCTAATAAGCAAACATTACCCAAACCATACTTTTTAATGGAGCTGCTGCCGAGGGAGTTCACTGCAACACATTAGAACGTGGAAAATGAAGCTATACTTAGGCTGCGAAGCAGCCGTTTCGTGACCTAACGCTTCTACTGGCACCTGCCTTTTGGGTCTGTAATGTTTTCCTAACTGTGCCTTCAAGACCCAAGTGATTTAAAAAGAAATGACTGCGTTCATACAAACGGGAAACTGTAAACCAGCATAAATGTCAGTTTTTATGTTGATATTTACATTTATTCCATGGAGAGACGGAATTGTTTAGTAATGTGATTCAATATTTGGGGTGAAATATTTTGGTAACATTTACAGATCAATAAATTAGACACAGTCCATCTTAAGTGGTCAGAAATAGCTTAGTTTCCCAATGTGAATGTTCCAGCGGGGAATGTTCCCTGCAGAATCGTTAATTGCACTGATGCTTTAATACTATGACATTTTAACCACAACTGTGTTAGGTTTTCAAGCATCTCAGAGGTTATAAACTAGTCATTAACATTCATTCCCTTTGGCAACTTGGTCTGCCGAGGAGCCTGGACTGGAAAAGCACACGTTTAATATTTATGTGATTTCCATTTCAACACAACTGTTTGAATTACTTGCAGTATTGTAGCCTTTGTAATGTGCTCCCTTTCTTATCCTTTATGCACAAGCTCTCACTGTATTAAATTGTGAAAGGTAAGATTCCCTACAATAGAAAACTGTCACTCCTGCCGGGGATTTTTGCTAGCAAGGGCCTGAGTGATGAAAGCATTTTGCTTAGACTGATAGTGGGAATACCATTTTTTAAATATTGTTCCCATGAAGAAAACACATAGGGGAAGATATTTGCTGGTTATTAGATCTAAATGTAATAGGATATTAAAAAGTAAATATTAGATAGAAAACTATTTATTCCCAGGTCTTTAAAAAATAATAGGAGGGCAGTTATCAGGGATCTGGCTCAAAGAAAGTCAGATTGCTCTTCCCAACGCATTGATTTATCTCTCTTTTCTAGTCCATCTTGGTTTTCTTTCCTAAAGTATGACTTATCGTTTCTACCTTGTCTAATAGTCATATCTTTACACATTTCCCCACTGAGTGGATACTGCTGAGAGCAGGATTCATATGTGTGGTCTCTCTCTCTCTTCTTCCTAGACACTAACTGAGTGCCTAGCAGTTAATAGATGTGCAATAATATGTAGTGTGTTAGTCTTCTTATGGATTTGTTTTCTTTCACTTAAACTTGAGAGGTTAGCACTAGGCAGGCCTTGAGAATTTAATTACAGCCCATTTGGTTAGGTTGGACCCAGCTGAAATAAGCATAGAAGTAGGGTAGGGATACGAAAATTAAGAGAAATAACCTGTACCACCTAAAATTTACAAACACTAATGAATTTAAAGGATCACACTCAACTTATATGACATGGACTGTATTTATGGAAGACTGGATATATGGCTTCTAAAAGGAGGTAGGATATTCTAGAAATCACTTAAGATAATTTGGAATAGCCGAAACCGGTTTGGCTCAGTGGATAGAGTGTCAGCCTGCGGACTGAGGGGTCCTGGGTTCGATTCCGGTCAAGGGCATGTACCTGGGTTGCGGGCACATCCCCAGTGGGGGATGTGCAGGAGGCAGCTGATCGATGTTTCTCTCTCATCGATGTTTCTAACTCTCTATCTCTCTCCCTTCCTCTCTGTAAAAGTTCAATAAAATATATTTTTTTAAAAAAGAAAAAAGATAATTTGGAATAAAATGGTTTTCATCAGGGGAGTCACAAGCTGACAGTTTAGGTTGCTTAATTTGGATGCGGCATAAAGATAGATTTAGGAAGGGTGGGTTAGAATGCAAGGTGACTGGAAAAAAGGAGAGAGATTAGGAAGCCATTGTTATAGTGTCAATGAGAGGTAGGTAATGGAGTGCTATACTTAATGTTAACATCTGGGATACTTAGAATGGAATAACTTTCAGAGATGTTGTGGAAGCAGAATTAGCAGGCCTTGACGAGGAGGGTAATTGAACATAACTCTAGGATTCTGTGCCTGCATAATTTGGGAATAAAGTTGATGACATTGACAGAAATAGGGAAGGCAGGATGATGAATGCCACAGGGAGGCAAGGGGAGAAAGAAGGTGACATTGGATGTGTTTTTAGGTATTTTGCACACTGTAGAGCCTCCTGGGCCTAGTAAGCAGGTAGTTGTAATAAGGGCAGATATGGCCAACAAAGAAGTTGCCATTAGTCTGACAGACAAGGAATTCAGTTAGTTGCTAGCTCTGTGACCTAGGGCAAGTTATTATCTGACCCCCTCTGGTTTTCATTTTCCTTGTCAGTATAAGAGAGAACTGGTTTTAGTAGAAGCTAGCTTAATAGATTGATGCGATCTTCGGCAGGTATAAAGTGATTTGGAACCTGTTGAGAGGTTTCTCATGGGCCAAGGGAATTTGCCCTGGATTCTCTACTCATTTTGGATTAATCTTGTTATTTGACTGTGGTCTTTCACCCAAAGTGGAAATTTGCTGTTACCATGACCATCAAGGCTGCCCAAGTTGATGCTCTTAGAAGCCAGTGGGGCCTGCGTCTCATGAATCATCAATACTTGAGTTGAAAAGGAGGCCTCTATCAGATGTATGTTGTCAGCTTTCCAAAACCTATTTCTGTTTTGTTTTTTTTTTTTAAAGGCACAATCTACTTCTTCTCTTTTACCACTTTTCCACCTTCTGATAAAAAAAATGCACTTTTATAATTTCAATGGCGAAAGATGGGGGAAAATCACAATTTATCTTCTTTGATTTTATAAGAAGTTTCATTATCTAGGATTTGAGCCTTCAATTCCCCTTTTGAGCCCCTCTATCATAATCCAGCAACATTCTATTGAGTAGAATGATGTTTTCAATGTTTCATCAATTGTAACCTCAAAGTAAAGAGATAGAAAATAGTGAAAATGTTATTCAGCTGATACACCTGCATCTGACAACATTTTTGGCTTGGGGTATTTTCTTACATAATTAGAAATGCATAAATTTGGTATTTACAGTGAGAAATATTTCCCAGCTGGTTTTCAGTTTATTTTGTTTCTTGTTAACCTTTATAAATATTCTAGTCGGAATACCCATTTACTTAGGATATAGTGCTTTCTTAGCCACAGAATGAGGTAATGCTTTAATATGGCTGTTATCTTCCTCTATTACCCATCCTGAGAGAACCAGAGAGAAAGGCAACATGGTAATCTCTGGAAAATATTTTAGAGTTACAAAGATCTGGAATTCCATCTGGCTCTGTGATTTGGTAGCTGTGTGACATAAGGCAATATTATCCAGTCTTTCTTGATTTTAGTTTTTCCATTGTTATGATGGGGTAATAGCTATCCATCCTAGTGTTATTGAGAGATCCTGTGAGGTAATGGTGATATTTGTCTTTAGGTCATTAAGCACAGGGGTTCTAGATTTATACTCCATGGGCCTAAATCCTGATTATACTCTGGTCAATATACTTTATTCCCCTAAAATCCTTTCCTCATCCATAAAATGAGGATTATAATAGCATCTACCTTATAAGCTTCTTATAGTGTTGAGAGAAAATCTGTGAAAAACACAGTGACTGGGTAAATAGAAGATTCTTTTTTCCCCCTCTTTCATTGGGTACTAAAGTAACTAGGCCTGGTTCTCTTCTGAATGTTAAGCAAAACAGGGACATCGGCAGCATGGCACAGTGAGAAGACTCCTTTCTATCTCCCTTCAAAGTTAGAACAAGTTGCACAACTACAGTTCAGCAAAAGATCCTCTGCTCAGCACACACCTGTTAAGCAAAACCACTCTTAGAATATGGAAGAAAATAGCCCTTACACCTGTGCTGCTCACCTGCAATACAGAGGGTCACTTGCTGACTTTAGCTGGCGCTTTCCTTTGAGTATTAGGCTCAGGAACTCCAACGCTGACGGAGAGTCTCCTTTCCGTAGAGCAGTTATAAATCCATATGGCCTCCTAGTTATCGAAGTTGTAAGTTACCCTGCCTACCCACAAGCTATTGTCCCAGCTTCAAACACATTTTGAAAATCCTTCTGGATGCTTTCTTCTTGTTTATCATTGCCTTACTTCTCACTTGCTAATGAGAAAATTTCTAAGGTTCCTTAAGGCACTCATTTCTCTTATGACAACTTTGAAACTTGTAGGTTCATGTAGAATGTATTTTCTTTGGGCTAAAAAAAAAACAACACTTTGGCTATTAATGCAGCGGAATTTAAAGTCAAATCAGTAAAGAACCAGTTTTGCACTTTCCTAAATCTTTACCACATAAGATATGATATTGATTAGGTAAGAAATAACAGAATGACCTATATAGTTCTCAACAATTCAGAACCTAGAAAATGATTGGATGCCCTAGCAAAGCTCAAGGCGAGCTATTCCACATTTATTTATTTTCTAAATTGCTCACTGTACACTCAGTACCTAATGTAAGCAGGTTATTATTCTAGCAGTAATACTAATGCTAGCAATAATAACTGTTATGGGAAGGATTGTTGAAGGCCTAATCCTCAGTCCTTCAAAAAGTGATTATTTAGAGATACTATTGCCTTTAAAGAGGTAATTAAATTAAAACAAGGATGTTAGTGTGGGCCCTAAACCAATCTGACCAGTATCCTCATAAGAAGAGAAAAAAAGTGCGCACACAAAGTGGCACAAGGGGTGCATACACACAGAAGAATGATCATGTGAGGACATAGTGAAAAGGTGTAATCCATCTGTAATCCAAGGAGAGAGGCCTCAGGAGAAACTGTACCTGCTGACACCTTGATCTTGGTCTTATAGCCTCTAAAACTGTGAGAAAATAACTTTATGTTGTTTAAGCCACCCAGTGTATACTATTTTGTTATGGAAGCCCTAGAAACTAACATAGTAATATTTTAAATTTTATTGCACTTAGCCGTTTATGAATTTAAGGTTGTTTTCACATACATAATATAATATAGTGGCCAAAAGTATTGACTCCAAAGCCAGACCTCCTGGGTTCTAAGCTACTGCCTGTGTGACCTAAGGCAGTTTCTTCATCTGTAAAATGGAGATGGTTATGGTATCATCTTCATAGGATTGTTATCTGGATTAAATGAGTTAATGTTTGCAAATCATTTTAATAGTACTTGGCACATAGTAAGCTCTAAAGAAGTAGTCCTTAAATTAATAAAGTGAAATGCACACCATAGTTCATTTTATTTCTCTTAAATCTTGTGATATGGAGGAAGAGAAGGAACAGGGTGTGACATTTCCTTAGTCTTTATGATGCAGTAAATAATGTGGTGACAATTTCATTCACATTAGCACATGTGAGATTAAATTATTGGGTGTGTTTCCACACTGCTAAAGGTGATGTGCTGTTATGGGACATTCTCTTATCTTGAATTTACATTTATTGTGTTTTTTCTTCCATTGAGCACTGCCCCTCTATCGCTGGAATAGTAATGATATCTAAATAAAATGAAAAGCATAGTCATAAAATTAGGTATTGTATCAGTCAAAGTTCAACCAGAGAAACAGAACCAATGGTCAGTCTATCTATCTATCTATCTATCTATCTATCTATCTATCTATCTATTATCATCACCTATCTATCATCTGCCAATACATTGGCCATTGGCTTATGCAAGTAATTTTGGGGACTGATTATGAAGCCCAAAGTCCACAGGGCAGTTGGGGAAGGAAGATCATGAGTAGACTGGAACCCCATGGGCACAAACTAAAGTTTGTTTTTCATAGGGGGCTCTCCTCTCTCTCTCTGACTCTCTCTCTCTCTCTCTCTCTCTCTCTCTCTCTCTCTCTCTCTCTCTCTCATCTTTTAAAGGGCTTCCAACTAAGTCAGGCTCACCATGATAATCTCTCTAATTTAAAGTCAACTGATTAGGAACTTTAATTATATCAATAAAGTACCTTCACAGCAATACCTAGAGTCTGATTCAATTCTTGGAGAAGGTATGTTTTTATTACAAAAGAGCTTTTACTTCCCTTCCATCCTCCAACTCTTCTGAAAAAAAAAATCTCTTATAGCTCAGTCTATCTGAGAACATACTAGGAGGATGATCTGGAGAATATAGTTCAGCTTAGTCAAGTTGATACAACACAAAGCCATTGCAGGTATTAAAAAAATAACACTATAATTTACTGTGACTGGAACTGGGACACATTTTTAAATAAGTTGTTTTTTACACAACCCTCATATTAATCCTTGGAATATTATTATAATTTTATAAATGAAAAATAACAGAAGTTCTGATAGTTTAAATTAGTAGTCCAATTCACAAGTCAAGCTAGTGTGGGAACTAAAATTAGAATTCAGAGCAGACTCAGAAGACCATCATATTTAACAATACGAAATAAACTCAAACAACCCTCTTAAGTTCTGAGGGTACTTTAGAGTAGTGGAGGAATCTGTTTTGATTGGGCTATGTCAGCTGAACTGCATTTTGAATGGGTAAGAAACAGGAATTAACAGAGGAGAGAGAATCTACAATTTTTAGCCCTATTACCAAGACATGACTGTAGACTCTTAAGATTTTCTTCTGGGGCTCACTGTACATTTACAGGAAATTAGGAATTATTACTTGCAGAAGGACATGCATATGAATGTGTGTGTGTGTGTGTGTGTGTGTGTGTGTGTGATATATATATATATATATATATATATATATATATGGTGCATTAACTATGAGATCTCTTAGTTTTATATTTTGGATAACTACTCAAGGAGTCAGACATCATTTGTCATAGAAGCACGCAGTTTTGATAGATCATGTGATACTTGAAGTAATGATATCCTATCTAATAAAAGAGAAACATGATAATTAGTGTATGACCGCTACCCTTCCCATTGGCTAATCAGGGCGATAAGCAAATTAATTGCCAGCCAAGATGGCGGCCAGCATCCAGGCAGCTGGAAGCGAACGCGAGGCTTGCTTGCTTCAGTGACGAAGGACTCCAATGTTCCCCGCCTGCCGCTGCCGGCCTCTGAGCTGCAACTCTAAGCAACTATGTTACAAATATAGAAGCTAAACAAAACCCCAGAAACCTGCTTTAGTCCACCGGGTTTCAGACAGCAGGATTGCAACATTGTTTCAAATACAGAAGGTAAAGAAAGGCCAGAAACCTGCTTTCAGCAGCGGAGGCCTAAGAGCTGGAGCCAAGCCTCAAAGCTAAAGCTGGCCCAGAATATTAAAAAAGAAAAAGAAAAAAAGGAGCAGTTGGGAGCTTCAGTCACCCGCCAGCCTGAAAACAGCCCTCAGCCCCTCACCCAGACTGGCCAGGCACCCCAGTGGGGACCCCCACCCTGAAGGGTGTGTGACCAGCTGCAAACAGCCATCATCCCCTCACCCAGACTGGCCAGGCACCCCAGTGGGGACCCACACCCTGATCCAGGACACCCTTCAGGGCAAACCAGCTGGCTCCACCCATGCACCAGGCCTCTATCCTATATAGTAAAAGGGTAATATGCCTCCCAGCACCAGGATCAGCGGAGCCGAGAGGCCTCCTGGCACCGGGATCAGTGGAGCCGAGAGGCCGCCCGGCACCAGGATCAGTGGAGCTGAGGGGCCTCCCGGTACCAGGATCAGTGTGACAGGAGGCAGCGCCCAAACTCCCTGATCGCCCTCCGGCTCTGTGTGTGACAGGGGATGGGGCCACAACCTCCCTATCCGCCCTGCTCTGTTCATGACAGGGGAAGGCTCCCCAACCACCTGATTAGCCCTGCTCTGTGCCTGATAGGGGGAGCTCCCCAACCCCCTGATCACCCTGCGGCTCTGTGTGTGACAGGGGGTGGCGCCGCAACCTCCCCATTGACCCTGCCTTGAGTGTGACAGGGGGTAGTGCCCCAACCCCCAATCGGCCCTACCCTGAGCGTGACTGAGGGTGGCATCGCAACCTCCCGATCTGCCCTGCTCTGTGCATGACAGGGGGCGGCGCCCCAACTCCCCAATCAGCCCTGCTCTGAGCCCAACCAGGGGCTGCACCTAGGGATTGGGCCTGCCCTCTGCCACCCGGGAGCAGGCCTAAGCCAGCAGGTCGTTATCTCCAGAGGAGTCCCAGACTGCGAGAGGGCACATGCAGGGCTGAGGAACGCCCCCCCCCCCCCCGAGTGCACAAATTTTTGTGCACCGGGCCTCTAGTTTATGAAATAAAATTCAAATGTCCATAATTAAATGTGTTAATGATTGTGTCACTGGTAAATCAGTAGGTACACTCCCTGCCATTATAATAATGTTTATTATTTTGTATATTACTATGTGCCAAAAACTCTATTTAGAGACTTTCTATACCATATTTCATTTAAGCCTCACAAAAACTCTATGAAGTTTCCTGTATCTTTATATCATTGAAGAAATGAAGGCTTCAGAAAAATAAGCAAATTGCTCTAAATTTACTACTCAGAAGAGATCTAGTATGAGCCAGGTCTGGCTAGCTCCAAAGCCCAGATGGCTAGTAACTATGCAATCAACATTCCCATTGAATGTTTTAATGATATTCAATTTATTAAAGTTATAGACTTGGCTTACTCTTTCTAAACACATGATACAAGGATTTAAAAAGACAATTTTTATAAAACAATTGTATTGATTTCGAGTCAGTCAAGTCAAGTGAAGTATTACAAATAAATGATTTCTAATCTTTTGATATATTGTTTCAAAGTTCTAAATAATTTATCTTTGAGAATTTTGCTTTTACTGTTCTTTGGTGAGACTAATTTAGTTCTGAGGTCACAAAGCCAGTTGAGACTCTGCCATAGATTCTAGTCCCATTTTCTACTGATCCCTCAGATCAACTCTAATTCTGTAAGTATCTCTTCAAATACCATTTGTTGGTACACTATGCAAATTCAGGAAGATAGCCTTTTTAATGGGAGAATATTCACGTTATGATATCATTTGGTTGCAATGACAAATGCCAGTTAACTTTGGTAGTAATCGTCTAACACCCTTTACCACCAGGGCAAACCTGGGCTAGTGTCTGCAAATGGAACACATTTCTTAGAGTCTATAGTTAAAAAGTAACCAATTGTCAAATTTAGTATAATCCTATGCTTTCCTAATAGCTATATATAAATACATGAAAATACTAAGGGAAGCTGATCTTCCTTGAGAAAATTAGGGGTGTACAATTTGTATGTGCTCCTGAATTCCAGCACATCACAAAACCCAGGGATACACTATAATGATTATAATAAGCCACAGAAAATTCAGTCCAAATTTCAAAATGGGATTCCAGTTAACAATAGAAGTTTAAAGGTTATTCTAATTACTGATTGTTCTTTCAGTATTTTAAATGTACTCATTTAGGTTCAGTCATATGTTATGAGGCATTTAAATCATTTTAGACACGCACTCAGAAACCGCATCCATTGTACTTACTAGCTGAAGACTATATTTTTACATGGAGAGTATAATTTATATCAGAGCTGCCTGTTGAGAATTCATCAGGAGTCCTTTAAATATTAATAGTTTGAACACAGAGTTCTAAAATTCTAAATACCATGGAGAAAAGGCATAATTTGTGTTTTATTTTGTTGTTTTTTAGTGTAAATAAGGAAACTCTATGAAGAAAAAGAAAAACGAAACAAAAAGGAAACGTAGGCACACTGATCAATAAGATTAGAAAAAAATATAATCCTGAGCAACTAAGCCCAGCTTCTAGGCTTATATTTTCTTAGAAATGTGGCATAGTGTTTGGTTTTTCTTTATCAGCATATGTTTTCATCCACACAATGTAATGTAAGTTGAAGTTCTCTTTCACAATGTGTTGTGCTTTTTTTTTAGAAAAAAGAATTTATTTAAGTAGTGCCTTCTAAAGTAAAAAAGAATAAAAAGATACAACAATACTCTATAAGTATCCTTTTTAACTACATAGATGCAAAATTTGGTGCAGTCACAAAGGAACACACACAGGCATGCACACACACATGTGCACACACACACGTGTGTACATACACACACAAAACCACTCTTGAGACTATCTGTGCTTTTAGTTCTCTTTTCTATAAGGTGTTTATTAACTCTTCTTAAAGCCTTTACTCATGGTAAACAGATTGACAAGAAAAGCACATAGCAAGCATCCTGGATGAGATGGTTTTATTGTTAACAATGTCTGTGTTATTGGGAGAGAAGGGAAAGGGAGGTAGAAGGATAAGGGAGGGCAGAAAAGAAGGAACTCACACCTTCATTTATATTGCAATTTGCCTCTTAAAATAGAATGAATACCAACCTCGTCCTCACATAAGTATCACAAGATTATCTGTGAATCTGGCTTTAATTAATGGGACTGGATGTAGCTGAATTGAATGAAAGCAACCACATTTGTGAGCTGTTTATTACCTGATCTGTGCTGCACTGAAACAACAATGATCAGAAAGGAAAGGTCCAGCCAGGGATTTCTTGAGGAATCCATGCTGCCATAGCGCACCTTTCACTCTGATTATTTAAATGATAATTCGCAGGGAGGCGAGATGGGAAGGGGTATCACGATGACCCCCATGCCTATAATAAATGATCCAGTGAATGCATAATATTCTCCACAAAGGAGGAAGAATGAAAAGGAAGATGAGAAAATGTGTCTCCATTTGGGGTATCATTCTGGAATCTAGTTCCATGACTTTTCATTTGCTTCTCCTTTTTTTTTTTTTTTTTTTTGCTTGCTCAGTATTCATGAAAAGAAGAATTGAAAGTAAACATCAAAAAAAAAAAAAAAACCTCCCTGAAAGCCCATTTTCCCCTTCCTCCTTCAGTTATTTTCATTGGAACTAAAATACATGGAAAGTCTACTATTGGCAAGGCAGTGTGCCACCTGGGTGACATGTCCAATGGTGATTGACACATAAG
Organism: Myotis nattereri; assembly: GCF_964212035.1. NCBI lineage: Eukaryota > Metazoa > Chordata > Mammalia > Chiroptera > Vespertilionidae > Myotis > Myotis nattereri. The sequence continues at coordinate 58,668,183 of NC_138084.1, read as the reverse complement.
TTAGGTTCTGGAAAGAGCTTTAGGTATGAGATCAAGCTGAGGATTTGAGTTTCAGGTCCTTTTATAGCTTCATGACTTTGAGTGAATTACTTGATTTCTCTGAACTTCAGTTTTCTCATCAGTAAAATAAGTATAGTAATTATTGATATTGTCATCGTCATTATTTCTTATAGAATTCTACATATCCTGAAAGTGAATATATATAAAGATATTTTATAAATTTAAAAGGGCTTTATATGGTTACTTATTATTATTACTCGAGGCCCAATGCATGAAATTTGTGCAAGGGGCTTGGCCCCCTGCTGCTGCTATGGCAGCCTCTACCTCGCACCCCCCCCCCGCCCCGCCCACGACAGCTTCCTCCGGAAGGTTGTGTAGAAGGACATCTGGTCTAATTAGCATATTACACTTTTATTATTATAGATTATTATTTAAAAGCACTCTTTATTTCATCCCATGTGATATTCTACATGTTTCTCCTCTGTCGATCGGCCTTTCTGGGACTTCACAATTCTATAGACAGATGGCAGTGAACTAGAAATGCAAAATCTAAAAACCTGTCCTTTTTGGAAGTCTTGCTATCCTGCTGGGTAATCAGCTTTCTCACCTGGGATGATGTTATCCTGATTATGAAGACTACCAGTTGGTGCTGCTTTTGTCATAATAAGAGAAACTGTGGTGATAAAAATAACCTCTCTATTGGCAGCTGAGTCTCAACTCAAGCTTAGTCTAATTTAATGCATAGTAGAATAATGACTTCCTCAAATAACAGCCCATAGTGATGAAAGAGAGAAAAAGTTATTGGGTAACCTACCACGTAATACCGACCATATGAATTTTATGTTGGCTCTATTAAGTACTCCCCCGCCACACCCCCAGTGGTTAATATGCTAGTGAAAAACATAGGCAATCACTGAAACACTGAACATGTTGCCTGAGAAGTTTTATGTCCTGGTATGGGAAACCCTTGTAGACTAAAGCTGGACTGAAAAGCATCTGTTCTGGCAGAGCTACTTCGGTAATTTAACAAAATAGGGCATATAATGGTTAGGAACCTGGACTTGGAAGCAGACAGATCTGGGTTCAAGGCCAATTCAGGTACTTCATAACTATGTGATTACTCTTAGCCTTAGCATACTATTATAGTACCTTCATCAAGACTTTTTGAGGGGACAGCATGTAATACTGGGTGCAAAGGCATTGGCAAAACTAACCACCAGTACTAAAATTGTATGTTAGTTATCTATCGCTGTGTAACATACTATCTCAAAATTGAGTAGCTTACAACAATGAGCATTTACTAATGCATTGTATCTGTAGATAAGGAATTTGGGAACAGCTTATCTGGGTGTTTCTGGCTTAGATCTCTGACAATGTTGCAGCTAAGGTGTTGGCTGGGGCTGTGGGCATCTGAATTGCCTGGGGCGGGAATATCCAGTTCCAGGATGACTCACTCACCTGGCTATTGACATGAGGCCTTGCTGGCTATTGGCAGGATTTCTCAGTTTCTTGCCACATGGACCTCTCTATGAGACCTCCTGAGTGTCCCCATCTCACCTGGCTTCTGCCAGAGCAAGTGATCCAAAAGGAAGAAAGATGTTAACTACAATGCCTTTTATGACCTAGCCTTGGAAGCCATATGCCACCATTTCTATGGTATCCTATTGTTTACAAAAGTCAGCCCTGCTCAGTGTGGAGGAGAATGGCTACATAAGAGCTTGAATAGTATGAGGCAGGAAGCATACTATCTTCAAGATAGGCTACCATATCTGGTAAAAGTGAGAACCTATTTTGTGTAGTATCTTCAGAATGTTCTTAAAACAAAATATCCCAAAGCTCAAAACACTGAAAAGAAGCAAGAGGGCTATTGTGCATGATACTGATAAAGAGGGACTCAAAGAATGCTGAGGAATAACACAAAGAGACACTCCTCATAAATACTGATGCAGTGGAACCTTCATGATCTTTTGTTCTAAGTTTAACATTTAAGTAAAAACTCCTGGTTCTTTTTGGGTAGCTAAGGTCATGACCTAAATCATTAGGTTTTTTGAACTGAAAAGAAAGTTTTAAAATAATATCCAAGAGGTCTCCCATCCAACTACTATTACACTTGAAACCTACATAATCTTATTAACCAATGTCACCCCAATGAACTTAATTTAAAAAAAGAAAAGAAAAAATATCCAACAGGAAAGCCTAATAGTTTCTTAAGAACTCCCTTCAACCTGATAAAGTAGAATGATTACATTCAAACAAATATCCAGAGTAAGTGTAACCATACTCTATGGAAGCTGAATTGTACATAGTAGGGTCTAAGGCCAGTCCAAAAATCTGTTTTACCTGCAGGTGTCTTGAAGTAGCCTATCAACTCTGTTTTTATGTTCCTGTTAGAGTATTATAATGATTCCTGATAATATTTTATTTGGGGTGGTAGGGAATAACAGAGATTGGCAGAAGAGCCAGGGAATGCAAGGGGGTCTCCTGGGACCAGTATGGGAAATCAAAGGTACTATAAATGGTGTTTCTCTCCTGTTCATTAGTACACTAACCTAATGCTTATTCACTGAGTGTTCTGTGGATCCACACTGGCTGTAAGCCTGGGGAGCACATGTATGTAGGTCTCAACTCACTCCATTTTCTAGCTCTGAATTTGAGCTCTTGAACAAATTACTTCTCTGAACCTGTTATAATAGTATCAATCTCTTAGGTTTGTAAAGATTAAAATGAGTTAATATATGAAAAGTATTTATATGTATTCATACAGTATCTGAAAAGTGCCTGGTATGTGTTAATCATTATGTATTAGTTATTATCTGACTTAAAAACATATTCATGTATTTTCCTCTCTGTATATTTTTATTATTATTTAAAAATATGTATTTGAGATGCATAAAATTTTATTCACTCTTATTTCAGTTCTCTACTATGGGCTAAAAACTGTATGGGGACGCCCCTGGTGTAAAAGCATCCATACACACACACACACACACACACAGAGAGAGAGAGAGAGAGAGAGAGAGAGAGAGAGAGAGAGAGAAATTGAAATTTATATCAGGAGATTAAAATCAAGTAAGAGAGCCCTGACTGGTTTGGCTCAGTGGATAGAGTGTCAGCCTGCGGACTGAAGGGTCCCGGGTTCGATTCTAGTCAAGGGCATTTACCTTGATTACGATTACATCCTCAATAGGAGGTGTGCAGGAGGCAGCTGATCGATGTTCCTCTCTCATCGATGTTTGTAACTCTCTAATCCTCTCCCTTCCTCTCTGTAAAAAATCAATAAAATATAATTAAAAAAATAAAATCTAGTAAGAGAGATAGGCATATTTATAAATAACTCTGAACTGTTACAAGGGGAAAAATAAAGTTACCCCAAATGCAATGGTTTTGTGAAGTAGAAAGTAATCAGTTTTGAAATGGGATTGTTGTGATAGGCATGTACAAAAGGATGCATTGAAACTGGGCCTTAAAAATGAGTTGGTTCAGGCAGACGGAAAATGTCTTAAAAAGGAGAAAGATACTCCAAATGGAGAGCACAGCGAGAAAATGTATGGGAGAAGGAAAGTGCCCACTATTTGAGGTGAGTGGGGACCCTGTCAGTGTTCCCAGAACATGAGCGTGAAGGGAAAAGTGGAGTTGGAGATAAGAGACTGGATGCTGAGGACTTTAGATATTAGTTTATAAAAATGCAGAGCTATAGTATAAACCTTTTTATTACCAGTGTTTGGAATATATTTTTTGAAGGGTATTTAGCTCTTTTTTCTTTTAACTATTTATTTAGTTGAGTAATTTGTGTTAATTCTGGAAAACTGGAAAAACTCCATGTGAAAAAGCCACATGCATTCCCAAGTAGGACCATCTACTTGGGAACTAGTTTTGTGCAAAATAAATGTGTGCCTCTCTTGAGATTTGAGTTCCTAAGAATTGGCTGTCACCAAGCTCTAAGGACTTATGTGTGCAAGAGTGATGGGTTTCCTTGGAGTGGGAGCCTGGCCCCCAGGCGTGAAGTTCTCAAGCAAGGAATGCTGGAGTTGGCAGGAAGGGAAAAGGGAGGGAGGACATTAAATGGTTACGAGCACAGGCTTTGGAGATGCACCTCATGTTACATAGTAGCTCTGCCATTTACTATATATGTGATTTAAAGCAAATCCCTTATTCTGTTATTTAAGATTCTTCATCTGTAAAATTCTAATAGCCAAACTCTCTTTATTGTATTGTTCTGAGCATTTATAAATATCATTCACATGAAGTGCTTGGTACTTGGCACAGTCTAAGTGCTCAATATGTGAGGAATGTAATTATTGATGTTGTTGATGTGTTTTTCTTGATACTCCTATAGGTAACTAGGTAATGTTCAAGATGGAGGGTGAGCTATGTCCAGGTGCAATGGAAGGATTGGTTGAGACTGAGGTATTTGAGCTGTTACCATGTAGGATATATCTCTATTAAAAGCTTTCTATTCCTATTTTTCTATAAATGGACAAGGAGAGCTAATTTGGAGGGTCTACCAGGTTATTCCACCTTTGTAATATAAGACAACCTTTTTTATCCAAGGGAATATTCTTTTTTTTGAGAGGGCACCAGTGAGAGTACTAATTTATGATGATTGAGAAGAGAGGGGTCTCTGGTCCAGCCAATCAGAAGAGCTGAATATACCCTGGTGTTTTATGGAGTGAAAGATGCTGTTCAAATTCTGTTGTTTATATATATTTTCTTCCTGAAGAAGTCCAGCAATGAGTTAGTGCACCTCCTTTGTCCTTCCACAGCACTCCCAGCAACATGAGGTGGTGTGTAAAAGCAGACACTTCGAGATTAGGCCTTTCTGTGCCTCGGTTTTCTCATCTATAAAATGATGCATTTTTGTATAGCTTACCTGAATTAATATATGTAAAGCCCTTGTAACAATGACTGGAACATACGCTTTAGAAGTGTTAGCTATTTTAAATGTTCATCACAATGCACTGTAACTGTGGGCTGTATCATTTATATCCACTGTTAGACTCCAAACTTACTTATTTTGAAGAGTGTATCAAAAACAAGAATTACATCCTAGAGATGTTGTAAGAAAGTGGACCTTCAAGGTTCACTGCCTCAGGTAGTAGAGAAGGCCCATCATCCTTCAAAAGGGAGAAATACTTCCTGTCTTGGAGGTGAACTGCAGTGACCAAAAGAAGTGTGGAGCTAGACTTGCTCTAACACCAAACCATACCCAAGGCCGGATTTTAGCCCTAGAGTCGCTGGGTCTATGCCAAGAGCATCAGGTGTGACCAAGATGCAGCCAGTCAAATCAGAAAGACTGTGTTGGGTGAATCTCTTTGGATTCTGTACCAGGGAAAGGTGGGCTTGGACAGAGAGGGTGGAAGAAAGCCTGGGAATTGTGGTTGCTTAGAAGGGAAGAAGAATAGAGAAATTATTTCACCCACCCCACTGGTTCCCATCTATCTAGTTCCTAATGGCAGCCCTGACAATTATTTTGGGAATAATGGCTGTATGTATTCTAGATTCCAGGAAGTCTGAGTCAAAGTAGCCTATTTGAACTGTAGGGTATGGAAATGTTATATCTTCTGGGAAAGATTTCATTATTTAGTATCAACCTCATCATAAGGTCCAGGGTCATCACAAAACTGCATTTTTATTTTTCCCTTTTAGTACCTAGAACTGACATTTAACCAGGTCACTGTAGCCATCCAAACAGTATTAAGTTGGATTTAAACTTGTTCCTTTTTTGTTACATTTCAACATATGATCAAAAAGCTGGAGAATAATAATATTCTCTGCATTGTATCTAAAAGTGTTCATATGCAACACTTATTTCTAGCTCTTTTTCCATTTTATTCAACTTATTTCTAAGCTTATATTGTATGAGCCATTGTACTTTTATTTGTCTCTAATATAACTCATAATAATAAATTTGGAAATAACTATAAAAAGAAAATTACAAAGTCAATGACAATGCAATACACAAAGATAACTAAACAAATGCCTATTATCTTATTTTTATTTGTCTCCTTTCTTTCTCTTCTTTTCTTCTTTTTTTTAATATAAATTATGTGGCTAAAAACCTTCTTGGACATGTCCTCTGTTGCAAGAAGTTCTCTAGGGTAGAGCAAAAAGTATAAGATTGCCAGACCTTAGGAACATTCAGAATTATCTACTGAAGTTAAAGTGGATCATGAAACCAATTTATTGAAGTGTATCTTAAGACTTTTTAGCCATGGCCTACATTAAAAACTCATTTTGTCTCACACATACATATATCAAGATGTTGGATAAGAAAGATGCATATGTTTGTACTGGATCATAAAGAAAATGTTTAAGATACTGTGGGTTACAGAAAGAACAATTTGAAAAACATTGGTCTGATCTATTTAAATTTTCTCTATATGAAATAAGGAAGTTAACTTGTCTTATTCTTGGCACCATTTTCCTATCCACTTCCTAATTTTTATTACTAATAACATGGGATTTTAGAGATGGCAATTATTACTAATATATTATCTGTATGTGATACCTTTTTCAATTTTTCATCTATATATTTTATTTGTTAACATATTTATGTCAAATGTATATCCTTGTTATATTTAATTAGTTTAAATTCTCACTACTAATTCTATGTTCCCATAATAACTTTGTTATTGATTTTTTTTATATTCTTTTTTTTAAATATATTTTTATTGATTTTTTACAGAGAGGAAGGGAGAGAGATAGTCAGAAACATCAATAAGAGAGAAACATCGACCAGCTGCCTTCTGCACACCTCCCACTGGGGATGTGCCCGCAACCAAGGTACATGCCCTTGACCAGAATCGAACCTGGGACCTTTCAGTCCGCAGGCCGACGCTCTATCCACTGAGCCAAACCAGTCTTGGCTGTTATTGATTTTTTAAGTTAGATTCTTCTTCTGGTTTTCTATAGAACTTCTCTGAGTAATTTCTTGAGGAAGGTATCATCTTAGTATGATTAAATCTAGAAACTAGTATAGTATGACTTGAGCAATTGATTTTAAAAGTCCCCAATATCTTGGTTTTTACTAGCAAGATAGTTTTTGCATTTCAAAAACATGCTATCATTTTTATAGATTAAAATGCTTTTCAAAAATAATCAATAAATATTTTATAAATACTTTATTTGCAAGATGCTATTAAAGATTCTGAAAATGTAAAAAGAATATGACCTCATGATTATAGGTGGTTCACACAAATTTATGGGATGGACTACATAAGATGAAGAGGATGATGATATCAAATAAATCTCATCAAGCACTTAATATGTATTTCTTACGCTATTTTAAGTCCTCTAGGAGTATCAGAATATTTAATGTTCAAAAATCCCTGAAAGTGTCATTGCTATTAATACCCCTATTTTATATTTAATGAAACAGCGGCACAGATAGTTAAGTAATTTACTCATGTTGAGTAGACAAGTAGGAGAATAGCTGGGATTCAATACCAGGTAGTCTAGCTCCAGAACCTATGTTTTAAGTTGATACCATATATCAATATGATAAGTTTTGTTTTAAAAAATCTGTTAGAGTTTACTTTTAATATTTTGCATTAATTAAAAAAAAAACTGTAAATGAGTATCTTTTAATTCCAATATGTTGGAATGAGCTAACAGAGACTACCCTATTAAAAATATATAGAAAAACTGAATACAACATGACAAAAAAGTATCTGAGCTCAAAAGAAAGAAATGGAAATTCTCACAGGCTAGAAACAAAGAGGGAATTCAAAACCAGACAAATACTACAGCTGGTGTGGAGACTCTGGGGGAGCTTTGCACAGGATAAAATTGAGGCCTGGAAAGGCTGCCCTCATTAGAAAGATGACAAGAAAAACACCTCCTTCCAGCCAAAGTAAAGCTGTTGGGAGTGTGACTTTTTTCTCTGAGCGTGAAAAATAAGCAATGGTTAGTCATGAGCCGTCCTAAATTCAAGCCTCCCTCGTCTGTGCATGCAGAATCCAATCTTTGCAGTGCTGGTCTTGTGAAATTAAGGGAAGCCTGGTACTGAACCAGAGAAGGCCTTGCAGCTCCTGGCAGATGCACACACAAAGCCCTTTGTAGGGATTCTCCCAGGACACAGAACAAATGGACAGTACACAATGAAGGACCCAGCCGTGTAGATGAGCTCACAATAAAAATCGCTGACCACATGCCACACAATGGCCTGGAGAATTAGTAACCCAAGAACTTCAGATAATAGAAAATTATGAAATCTATAAAAGCTTATAATGTTTAAAATAATTTTTAAAGGAGTACAAATCATAATAAAAAACAGGTTGCTATGAACATCTTGAGATGGAATGGAAAAATGATAAAACTTGATCAAATAAAAACGCATAGATACATTTTATGCTATGTGAATTATATGTCAATAAAGCACTTATTAAAAATGTAGGGGAACAAAATTGTAAAATAAACACGCTGAAGGGTTTAAACAGCATATTAGACACAACTGAAGATAGTCAATACAATATAAGATTTATAAGAAGAAATTAATCAGAATGGAGCCCAAGGAGAAAAGGAAAGAATATGAGAGGTTCAAAACATGGAGAATGTATTTGTTATTGTGCAAAAAAACACACACAAAAAACGTGATTGGGCACCTACCATGTACACAGCATTTCCCTGTACACTGGGAAATACAACCGGAGGGGGAAACAAAAACACACTTGCCCTCCTTGGAGTACACATTTTATGGGGGAAATGAGGGAGATGGTAAAGAATGTTGGGAACTAAAACACGGTATTTCAGATAGTGGTAACCATCCTGGGTAGGCAGGAAGGGGGAAGATATGGTAGCGAGTGTGAATGGGGCACCAGCATGATGGTGTATTTTAGCAGTATGATGGAAAAGATCTTCACTGAGAACTAACATTGCAGCAGACACCTGAGGAGAGAAGTGAGTAATGAAGAGACCTTGGTAGAGAGGTTTTTAGGGAAAGGGAAAGGTTTGAAGGAGATCATTGTCAGAACAAGAAGGAAGCCAGTGAGTTCCAGTGGACTGTGGGGCGGAGCAGTGAGACAAGAAGCAATGGGAGTAGTTAGGGGTGGAGTGGGGAGGATGTTTTAGGATCTCGTAGGACCGCGAGGACTTATAGTTTTACTTAGACTAAAATGGGAAGACTTCGGAGGGATTTGAGTAGGTGTTACATGATCTGAAAAAATGTTTTTGCAGAATAAACTGTAGGGAGAAAATGGGGAAAGAGATCAATGAGGGAGCTATTGCAAAAAGTAAGGAGACAGATGGTGATGTTTTGAATGGGGGTGAGCAGCAAAAGTATAGATAAATAACCAGATTTTGGATATGTTTTAAGATAAAGCCAAAATTTGCCTACAGAGGTGATGTGGATGTTGGACAAAGAGAAGGTGGGATGAACATGTATCTAATATAAATCTAACAGTGGTCCTAGAAGGAGGCATAGTCAGAACGAGGAAAGATTTTGTCTAATGATTTTCCAGTGTAAACAGAAATATTAATCCTTATATTAAAGAAGCATACAAAGGCTTGATGCAAATAAATACTAATAAAACAAGGCAGTAAAACTATAGAACAGCAAAATGAAAAGAATATCGGTTAAGCATTCAAAGAGAAAAGACTGTTAAGTAACAAAGTAATGACAATTATGCTGAGACCAGACCTCCAGCAGCAAAATGTATTTTTTGAAGATCATGGAATAATATCATTATGGTTCTGATGGAAGAATAACTCTCAATCTGGATTCTATGCACAAGCAAAGGAATAAAGGGAGAAATAATGGTATTTTCAGATACAAATATTCCACTCAGTAAGCACCACATTCAAAGAACCTAATGAAAGATATACATCAGGAAAATATAAAAATCAGGGAAAATTTTGAATACTATAAGCCAAAAAATTTCATAAATGTACAATTAAAACTAAAAAGGCTCAAATTAAAATAGCAACAATAGCAACTAATATGGGATAATTTAAAAAAAGGTGGACATACCATCTCAGGAAAACATTTTAAGAGAAAGATGGCAAGTTTTAATCATTAAGTAGAAGAAAGACAGAAATGAAAATATGAACAAAAATTATAAAATAGAAAAGCATGATATGATAAACAGGATCAACAAGCCAGACTTGGGTTATCTGAAAAAACTAGTAAAATTGGTAAACTATTGGCAAGACTTATTAAGGAATAAAGAAAAGGTCCAAAAAATCAAATATCAGAAAATAGAGACATCATTATAGACTTATATCATAAGAGGTTATTATGAACAAGTTATGTCAAAAATTTTGAAGCTTTAATTGAAATTGATAAATTATTAGGAAAACATATCTTTATAAACTTATAAAAGAAGAACAGATAACTTGGATAATTGAATGATTATCAAATAAGTTGAGTTCATAATTTAAATCGTTTTCACAAACAATTCCATGTCCACAGTTTTACTGGTGAAGTCTAGCAAATAAGAAAAAATACGCATACAATGTAATTTTACACACACTTTTCCAAAGAACAGAAATGAAACATTCCAACTGGTTTTGCAAGGCTAATATAATCTCGATACCTGCCTTCGTCCATTTGAGCTGCCATAACAAAATAATACAAACTGGGTAGCTTATAAACAAGAGAAATTTATTTTTCACATTTCTGGAGACTGAAATTCTGGGATCAAGGTACCAGAATGGTTAGGTGAGGGTCCTCTTCTGGGTAAAGGCTTCTTACTGTAGCTTCACATGGCTGAAGTGGGTGAGGGAGCTCCCCGAAGTCTCCTATAAGGGTTTCACTCTCCCTAGTTGTTTCCCAAAAGCCCCACCTACTACCATCACATTGGGCATTAGAATTTGAAAATGAATTTTGGGAGAACACAAACGTTCAGACCATAGCAATACCCAAATCATCTATACTAATATGCTAATTAGACCAAACATCTTCTGGACGTCATTCTGGATGTCCTTCTATACAAAGTCACGGTCTGGGGGCTAAGGCAGAGGTGGTTAGGGGTGATCAGGCTGGCAGGGGACAGCACTTAGGGGGCGATCAGGCCAACAGGAGAGAGCAGTTAGAGGCTACCAGGCCGACAGAGGAGAACAGTTAGGGGCAATCAGGCCAGCAGGCAGAGATGGCTAAGGATGATAAGGCAGGCAGGCAGGCGAGTGATTAGGAGCCAGCGGTCCCAGATTGTGAGAGGGATGTTCGACTGCCAGTTTAGGCCCGATCCCTGTGGACTCGGGCCTAAACTGGCAGTCGGACATCCACCAAGGGGTTCCAGATTGGAGAGGGTGCAGACTGGGCTAAGGGACACCCCCCCCCCTCCTGTGCACAAATTTCTTTCACCAAACCTCTATTAGCCACAATAACAAAGAAAAGTAACTGACCAATTTCACTAACATATATGCAAAAATTATGAACAAAGTTTTAGCACACTGAATCCAGCCATATGCAAAGAGGATGTCTCAAACTAATTTGAATTTATTCCAGGAAAGCAATGTTGATATCTATTAGTAGCAAATAGATTCTCATATTAAGAGAACAGAAGAGAAATGTCATAAAAATCTCAATAAAGTCAGGAAAAGCATTTGATAAAATACCATGTCCATTCCCAATAGATGAAATAGGAAAATCTTCAAGTACAGGAAATATTTAAGCTAAGAATTGAAAAATAGCCAGGAGAGTCTCCTAGGTAAAGAAATGTGTGTATGCGCGCTCACGAGCATGTTTGTGTGTGTGTGTGTGTGTGTGTGTGTGTGTGTGTGTTGGAGAAATTTGGGGGAAGGAAGTGGATGGAAAGGAAGAGTATAGGAGGGCTGGCAGCAAAGTCACATGAGAGCTTGAGTTTTTGGGAAATTATAAGTAGCTTATACCACAGAGGTTAGGAATTCAGTCTCTGGGTTCCCCAAAATAAGCATTAACATTTGGCTATATACAACATTTAACTTTGCTAAACCTTGCTTTTCTCATCTGAAACCTGGGCAGGGTTTTCAACTGCAGCATCAACCTCATAGGCAGTGAGGTTTACAGAAAAGCCAATTAAGCTCATTTCTAAGGGTTCCTCCCAAGGCCTGGGAAGAACTTTCTCAAGTCTATGCAAGGTTCTATGTCTTTGTGGGAACGCGGGGCGGGGGAGGGGGGGGGTGTGGGGGGGGGGCGCGCAAAGCAGTGTTTGAAATGCATGGAGCCAAAGTCTGACTGGAACCTTACAGCTTGAACATGAAAGGAAATTGATCCAGGTTTTCCCAAATCTTAACTGGAACATTACCATTCATGGGTTGTGGAGCTGTAAAGGAAGGTTTCCTAAATTAACAATAATAAACAAAATTTAATCAACTGTGCTAGAGGAATGACTAAATTATCACCTTATCTTCACCATCAAAAAGTAACATCACAAAATTATTGTCACTTGAATAGGTGATTTAAGAGCATGGAGCCAAAAAATGAAGGAGAAATTATTATGGAGATGTGTGATAAAGGTATTTAAGAAAAATATTATGTGTTCAGGATTTTGTCAACTCTTTGGTACTTCTAAATTTTGAAAAATTTGTAATTTATTGTGATTTCTTATTGCATTCTGAATAAATATTAACAATATAAATGAGATAAATATTAACTTTGTACCTAATTTTGGATTTGTAAAAGCATTGAGCTTGGTGTATTGAAAGCACTAACATTAATATTAGGGTTATTGTTGTAACATCCTTAGAAGTTGATTTCTCTTACATACAACAATCTGTGAAGTGAATGTTTATGCCATAAATTAAGTATTAGTAAAAGTTGTCCTGTTAAAAGATGGAATGGGCTATTTGATCAGCTAAAAGTTGATTTAGCAGGAAAGAAACTGCCTGATTACTTGGCAGTGACAAGCAAACCAAACAAAAACTCATAGACACAGACAACAGTATGGCTGTTACCAGAGGGAAGGGGGGTGGAGGGTAGTGGAGGGTAAAGGAGGTCAAGTATATGGTGGCAGGAGAGTTCACTTGGTGTGGTGAACACACAGTGCAATACACAGATGATGTATTTTAAAATTGTACACTTCAAACTTATATAATTTTATTAATAACTAGAGGCCCGGAGCACGAAATTCGTGCAAGCATGGTTGGGGGCGAGGGTCCTTCAGCCCTGCCTGCACCCTCTCAAATCTAGGACCCCTCGGGGGATGTCCACAGGGATGGGGCCTAAACCGGCAGTCAGACATCCCTCTCGCAATCCGGGACCACTGGCTCCTAACCACCCGCCTGCCTGCCTGCCTGATTGTCCCTAACTACCTCTGCTTGCTGGCCTGATCGCCCCCTAACTGGTCCCTTGCTGGCCTGGTGGTCCCCTAATTGCCACCCTGCCGGCCTGGTCACCCCCTTACTGCCCCCCTGCTGGCCTGGTCACCCCCTAACTGCCCCCTGCCAGCCTGGTCACCCCTAACTGCCCCCCTGCTGGCCTGGCACCTCTAACTGCCTCTGCTTGCTGGCCTGGTCACCCCCTAACTGCCCCCCTGTCAACCTGATCACCCCCTAACTGTCCCCCTGCCAGCCTGGTCGCCCCCTAACTGTCTGGAAGGAAGTCAGAGGTCTGGAAGATGTCTGGTCAACCTGGTCTAATAAGCATATTGCCCTTTTATTGGTATAGATCAGTGTTTCTGAACCTGTGGGTCACGACCCCTTTGGGGGTCGAATGACCCTTTCACAGAGGTCGCCTAAGACCATCAGAAAACACATATATCATTACATATTGTTTTTGTGATTAATCACTATGTTTTAATTATGTTCAATTTGTAACAATGAAAATACATCCTGCATATCAGATATTTACCTTACGATTCATAACAGTAGCAAAATTACAGTTATGAAGTAGCAACGAAAATAATTTTATGGTTGGGAGTCACCACAACATAAGGAACTGTATTAAAGGATTGTGGCATTAGGAAGGTTGAGAACCACTGGTATAGATTGTCACCCCAATGCATTTAATTAAAAATAATATAGAAAGGATTTGTATCATATAGGAGGTTGGACTAATCTATTTTTCATGCCACTTCCAACACTATAATGTCATGATGATGGGCTTTTCAACTACGCCTTCTTCCCTTGGTCTGGAGAAACTGTCTCCGTATCAGGGGTCTCGAGCCCGAGAGCTTTGGCAATTATGGGAGAAGTCCTGTCTCCCACAGGGAGCTCCAGATGCAGGCATGAAAGGGCCGCTCTCGGATGGGGTTAAACTGTGTCACAGGAGGAAGATTGGGAATGCCTGAGTTAAGCTTTGTTTAAAATTCTGGGACGTGCACACATCAATTCTTACTCGATCAGAACTGGTTCGATCATTCCCTAAATGGCACTCTGTGGCAGTATTTAATAATTTCAATGAAATATCCATCTAACAAATTTTGGAGGCATTTTGCATATATGAATAAATCACAGCTCTCTGTGATGTGCACAGAGAACAACCATGAACCAGAGCCTGCGGTTTTCATGTGACTGTTCTCTTCCTCTCCCAGGTACATGTCACCAAGAGAAACGCTTTTCACATGATAATGAATTTTCGTCATTCCACAGACAGTTAGTGTGATCAGAAATTAAAGTTAAATGTAGACTCAACGGGGAAAAAAGAGTAATATTTAACCCCAGAAGGATACATTTGCCCTTCGGCAATCTGCAAAATGGCCAAGGAGCCCTGATTGCATCATTTCCTTTTCAGGGAGTGTTGCTCCTCAGATGTGGGTTGCAGGTTGAACACTGCTTTGTTTTGATAGATTTGGGTCATTTACTTCCTTCCTTTGGCTCTGCCATGTTTCTCCTTTGATTCGTATGAATTCCATCAGGCTGCTATCTGAATACCTGGCTGTGACAAAACGTATGTATATGTGTTTGAAGTCTTTCAGACTAGAAGCCTATGGGAGGCTAACATATGTGGGAGAGAAAGATGGAAATATTTCACTGTAGAAGTGAAACTCCTGGCAACCTAGAGGATATTTTCCATATACTCTACTGGAAAGGGGGTCTTTTCTTCCTAGCGTGTCTTTCCCACCTCATAAAAGTAAAAAGTCCTTCTTTGTCAGGTTCACTGTATCAATGACTCTCTGCCTGTGTCCACACAAATCTACAACAACTCATTGATTCCTATATTCGCTGGCCAAATCTGTCAAGTTGCATTAAAAGAATTCTGGCTGGTAATTTGGCAGGAACCTGATTGGATAACTTTGCAACATTGTAGTTTTATTTCCACCAACTTCAGTTTCCCATACTCGACATGTTTCTAAGATAGCATGTATTCATCTTTCAAATTTACTAAGGCATTTGGCTATCCCAGTCACTGTGCTAGGCGCAGTGGAAGAACAAAAGACCTAATTCTGTCTTGTGAAGTTCATCTCAGTGGGACAAACAGATGCACAAACAATTACTGTATACAATGAAGTCTGTAGGCACAGGATGCCAGGGGAGCATACTTCAAGCTTGCTGAAACACTCCTGATATGTTGTTAATAAATCACGTAATTGGTATAGGTCTGGAACCACAGTATGTGTGAGAAGTATAGCATAATTTTTTCTATAACTTGACATTTTTATGTTACACTCTATTGGAGGGCAATGGAAAATAAATTTCAGTCCATCTGGGGATCATACCCTAACATTTTCCCTGAATTTCATTACATCCCAGGTAGTTTATATTGTATCAAAGCCTCATTAGAAGGTGGGGCCTATTGGTTCCTCTTTATCATGTAATTAATTAAGCAGGCATCTCCGAAACCCCTTTTGTTTGTTCCATCCAGTGTTTGGTCAGAGGCACATAGAAGAGTCCGGGAGACATCACTTGTTCACACCAACCTGGAGGAGGTCTGGTCACTAGCTTTGCCACATTCCAGCCACTCTTGAGGACATGCGTGTCATTCTTCTACACCATGAGGGGTAGGTAGGGCTGTGAGGTTCTCGCAGTCCCGTCAGGACCTATGTAAGCACCATGCATCATGCTTCCTTCCTGCAGATCAACCCAGGAGTGGGGCTCAGTGCTCTTTGCAGCACATGCCACCTCCGGGCTCATCCTGGGCTCCCCCCCTTGGGACACTCACAGTCACCTCTGTGACCGCCCTTTCAGTTTTGCCTTCTCTTTCCCTTCAGTAGAATATCCTTGAGAATGGAGACTAAGCCAGGCCGGCTTGTTCTTACTTGTTTATTTTTGTTGTCTAATTTGTTGTCTTCGCTGAATGCCCTTTGTATGGTCCCAAATGCCTAAGCTCTTAATGCATAAAAATCAACAGAGTTTCTCCCTCTCTCCCCCTCCCTCCCTCCCTCTCTCTCTTTCTGTCTTTTCTTTGGACTCCCATATAAATTCTGTAAGTTCTTGAGGATAGAAAGCCTGACTACTGGAGTGGGGATAAGGGCCTAATGGGGAGAACAAAAGAAAAAAAAATCAGGAAAAATATTGTTAGTTTAAAAATTATCATATGACCACAACATTTATTTTTAATAGGAGATCATTTTAGACACGTAGACTTGTAAATCATTACAAGAGTTCAGCTATTACAGCCTCTCACCGGGAATCAGGATCACCTCTCCACTTCGGTGATGGGCAAGGGCAGGCGTCTGCTGTGCTGTGTTGGCTGGGGTGTCACTTTACTTAGACCTCATCTACAATTCCTCTGCTTAAAAATGCCCCTTGGTCCTCCTGCCTTTTCGGGAGATCTTATTTGGATGAGTACCACAAAGTGGGATTGGTCCCTGTCTCCACCCTTTTCTTCTGTAAACTCTGCTTCCAGGGAAAGCTGTCTGTTTCCTATCTGGCATTTCAGCCTTCCCATGAAGCCCTTGATGGTTTAGTTCCTGTGCAGTAAAGGGTTAACTAAGCAGGTCTGAGGTGCTCAAACCCTGTACATTCTAAAGACAGGATTGGTCCTGGGCAGTGTCTTGGAGATAGCCTCTAAGCCCTTGGACTACCCTGTCTGCTGAGCGGGTTTTGTATACCTGGGGCCTTGGGCCACAACCCATGGTTTATGCTAAACTGTGATTTATGGTGGGTGCTTTGGGCCATGCTGTATCAGTCTGACCTCTAGAGGGGCTGCCAACAGAGTAAGTTCAGTCACACAGGTTCTCCAGGCCTATGTGACTGGCCCCCATAAAAACCATGGACAGCAAGGCTTGAGTGAGCTTCCCTGCTTGGCAATCGCCACAACTCATGACACACACTGTTGCTGGGAGAATAAAGTGCTGCCCCTCAGCCTCCACTGGGAGAGGGCAGCTGGAAGCTCCCACCTTGTCTCTCCTGGACTCTGTTCCGTGCACTTGATACCTTTGCTGATTTTAATCTGTAACCTTTGTTTGTGGAAATAGACTAAAACCAAGAGTATAACAACTCTTCTGAGTTTTGCTAGTCCTGCCAAACCACTGAACTGGAAGGTGCCTCTGGGATCCCTGGCACAGTCCCCACCCGTCTTTCCAGCCTTGCCTCTCACAACTCCCTTCAGATACTAGTACTCAACCTGATACTTTGTATAACAGTTTATTTGGGTGCATGCTTGTTCCTGGTTTTCCTACACCCAGGGAATTGTTTATCTTGTCTCTTCTCCATAGAGCTCACCTAATGCTTAGCAGTCAGTGAGTGAAGGGAGCTAAATCACAAGACGGTCCATGCCAAGTCCTAGGCTGCTGTACATCCTTAGACTATAGAATTTGGTAGGTTCTCTCATGGGCCTGCTGGTATTCAGAAAACAGTTTACATATTAATTTAAGGTGTCCTAGTCAAGCACCCAAACCTCTACCATTTTTCTCTACAATTTTTTGAATTCAAAGTCTCTTCCTTCCCTTTCATAATTTATCACCCACCCGAATGAATGTGAATTCTGTCCAAGCAAACTCCAGTTGTTTTACCTTTCAGAAGAACAAATATCATTCTTCTGACACCAGGAGGAATTTTGTCATCTTCATGTTAGATCCATGTGCATAACAACTATGTCTAAATGCTGGAAGTTTTAGGTGATTTGAAGAAGAGGGTTAACATCTCAGACCTAGAAACCACTCAGGCTATGCAAATATGAGCCTGTATGTGATATTCCACTGGGCAACCAAATTCATGCAAACATTGCTGCATAGATCCTTTCTCGTGAGTAGAATCTTAAGTATTCTCTATACAACTCTAAATAATGGATGGTTGAAAATGTTTATGCTTTATTAAATGTATCTTCATAGGAAAGATGTACAGTTTTCTCTTATAGGAAATACCAATTGTTGGTAACAAGGTATAAAAATAACATATCAAAGGCAAGCAAGTAAATTATGTTTCTAAGTAACAGAGCCTGAACATGTGCAAGTTAATTTGGACATTCATTAAGATCTTTCTTAAGGAAACTGCATAAATTATCAGTTGCCTTGTAGAAGCAGGTGAGTGATGGCACTAGTAGAGCATCAAAGATAAGAACGGTGGGCTGCCTCTATGGCTGAGGTCTGGGATAAAATAGGGCTTCTCTCCTGTGGACACCTGCACTTTAGTTAATGCTGCGAGCAGCCTTCCATTGTTCAAGGTCAGCTTTGTTTATCAAGAGCAGTTCCAGTTCAGGTGAGATTTGGAAGTAGTCAGTCGGAAATGCTTCTGGTTTTAAGTGGCACTGCAAGCCAACCGTGGGTCTTAGAGGCCTGACCTTGAAATTCTTGGTAAGAAGCATCTCAGTCTACTCTCCCCTGGAGGGCACTTCTGTGATAGCCACTCTCCTTGCCCACTGCATTACTTGGGAGGTAGAATTTTTAAGAAAAATCTTATTTCCTTCCTCAAATCTTCCCTACAGTTTTGAAATTTGTGTCATAGTTTTTCAATCCAGGAATCAGGAGGCCTAGTTTTGAAACTTGACTCTATCATGTATAGCTATGTGACATTAGGCAGGTAATTAAAATATTAATCCTCAGTGTCCCCATCTGTAAAATGGGGGATAATGACTAACCAGCCTCCATCACAGAGCTATTGTGAAGATCAGCTGTAACAGTGGGTCTCTAACACTCTTAGATTTAAAGCAATTTAATCACACAAGGTTTGTCTTTTCTATTCTTTCTTTATTTTCCAAATATTATCAAACATCTTCTTCACCACTCAATAATACAATTGTGTATTCATGGGCTCTGTTAATATATTTTTGCCATCTCTGCCCGTCCACTCACCACTACGCTGCTTTTGCAAACCAGAGGTGTCGGGCCAAGATTGGCCAATGCTCGAGGAAGCTGGGGAAGGGCCCCTGGAGGAATTCCAGCTCATGGGATTCCAGTAGCATTTAACCTAGAGTTCCGAATGTTCACTTCTCAGGGAGCATTTTACTTTTATAGGCTCAACCTGACTAATTTGTGTTTTAGATTCTTCTTCCAAATAACAATTATTTTGTCAGATCAAAGCTGGAGAGAAACAGCAGGCAGCTCTGTGACCAAAGCAAAGACCATATGTGTGAAGGAATATAAAGATGGAAAGACTGGGACATTTCCTCAATAAGTGTATAGTTGTTAAGAAACACACATGCAATGAAACATGGCAAAAGAATAATGATTACAAAGAAGTCACATGTACCATGCACAGGAAGAGTGTGGGACCAGGGGTGTAGGTAGGTTGAAGAAATACAAAGTGGGCCTTGGTGTGGGGTTGGGAATGAGATACAGGAAAGGCTTAAAGTTTAAGGGGACATGCAGTTGGAACAGAGATATGCAGATACAGTGGGGCCTTGACTTACGAGTGTCCCGATTAACGAGTTTTTCGAGATAGGAGCCGTCTCTCAGACGATTTTTTGCTTTGAGTTGCAAGCTAAAATTCGGGTTATGAGCCAGCTTCAGATACTCCACCACTAGTTGGCGCAGCGAACGTCACAGTGAACGCCACAACATCAGCCTAGCATCACATGTCTCACTCATTCACTTTTGATTTGACATACGAGTAATTTGAGTTATGAGCTCTGTCACAGAACGAATTAAATTCCTAAGTCAAGGCCCCACTGTATTTACTATGGAATAGTCAGTAAACCCCCTTGGGAGGAGAAGCCCTCTCCATTGCAAATGGGATGAAGCAAAGGTAGTTGTGAAAGAAGAGCCTGAAATGAATGTCTTCTTTAATTATGGAACGGAAGCAAATGGTCAAGAGCTCTCAGAATATAGAGTCTCTGGACTGGCAGAGACAGAGCTGGAAAGGGGTGAGGGCTGGACCATTCTTGGGACCATCGCCAACAAAAAGCTTTGCTGTCATGTCCTAAAGAGATGGTCTCTGCTTTCTCACAGGAATAAATCTCTTGGCACCTTGAGTTAATATGGCCTAAAGTAGCATCAAGAATATCTAATAGATGTAAATATGAAGAAAGAGTGCTTACATATGCGTAGGGCAGTGAAGGCAGGAGAGGTGCTAAGAAAATGCCACTTGCAAAATAATTTGCTAGTAAATACTATTTAACAGATATTTATTCATTAAGCACTAACTATATGCCAGGTATGATGATAGGCTCAGCTCTAGGGAATACAGTCATGTTCAGGGCAGACATGCTCTGTGACTTCAGTGAGCTTATACTCCAGGCCCTAGACTCCAATAGGGCTTCAAGGCATGTCGGCACTGGTCTGGTGGGCTAAACAAAACGTTACATTTTCATGGAAAAAAAATCAACCCATTTCTTTGTACTGAGACGAGCATTAAGAATTTAGGTTAAGTCATAAACACGATCAGCACAAGCTGCACCAAGATGCACAGTAACTGAAGCCACAGGCACAGCTTAAAATGCATTGATTTCTTGTGCACACGGGCATCCTGAGCCTCTGCTATATTAAGAAAGCAAAGTGGAGGCAGGCTGCAAGATGACGAAGCAAATCACATTCCCTGGGGAACCAGGAGCTCCTCAGAGATGGTGGTCCCAACCTGCACAGCTGCTGAGTGGTGGGAGGTTGGGTGAAATGTGGATTTGAAGGAGGATGGTGAGAAAGGCGAGAGTCATGTCAACCCTCCCACCAGCAGTGGTATGGAAGCCTGACTTAGGGGTTTCTCCAGCTCTTTGGTCAGGTGAAGGGGGTATCTCTTTGTCAAATTATTCTATTAAAGCACGAAGGTATATGTTTTCTAGGATTGAAGGGAGGGGGTTACTTAGCTGATATGAGATCGAATCAGAGAGATGGGGAGAGAGGACAATAACAAAAGACATGTCAGTGGACTTACAAGTCTCAGAAGGACTTAGGTACCTCGGGCCCAGGGCCATGGCAGTGAGGATTATGAGTTTCATAACTTCCCTATGCTCGTTATTTTTGTGTAAAATCTTGTATGTTTCCCCATAGTCAATGGCATTAAAACCCTTAAAATGAAGAAGAGGTGTACATTTTGCCTCCGAGGCAACAAAGATATTAAATCACCCTTTGTAGCGGTGGCTTTCTCCACCTTGAGGGGAAAAGGAGTAGAATGGTGGCCAGTGGCTACTTTGAGAAGAAGGGAAATCAGATTGTATTTTGCATGAAAGGGTTTGCGCTGGACACTGGCCTGTGTGAAAACCCTGAAGCTGGTGCTATACTTGGTTCCAGGCAATATTTTCTCTTTCCTTTAACGATTGTATTATATGTGTGCATGCTTTCATTGTCCCTTTGCCCCACGGTCTCAGCACACCCAGATCTGTCCTCTGGTTTTCTGTGTCCTACTCTGTACCCCAGGGAGGCTGACACTTCAGATTACCACGCAGAGTCCTTTTGCTGTCTGGATTCCAGGTGGGTTTGGATTATGGGAGGCCGTAGCTAGAGGCCAGAGGGTGAGAGGAGAGAGAAGTCAACGCATTTACTCCCTACCTCTATGCCTCCCGTCCTTTGTGCTCCAGGCCACATCTTGTGGAATGACTGTCCCTCTGGGGCTAG
This sequence comes from Myotis nattereri, assembly GCF_964212035.1. Taxonomy (NCBI): domain Eukaryota; kingdom Metazoa; phylum Chordata; class Mammalia; order Chiroptera; family Vespertilionidae; genus Myotis; species Myotis nattereri. Next base: position 58,646,398 of record NC_138084.1, on the reverse strand, counting down.
CCCAGCCTTGGGCAAACTACGGCCTGCAGGCCGGATCCAGCAGTTCGAAATGAATAAAACTAAAAAAACAAAAAGACCGTACCCTTTTATGTAATGATGTTTACTTTGAATTTATATTAGTTCACACAAACACTTCATCCATGCTTTTGTTCTGGCCCTCCGGTCCAGTTTAAGAACCCATTGTGGCCCTCGAGTGAGTCAAAAAGTTTGCCCACCCCTGGGCTAGCCTGTTCCACATCTCCAGGTGTCAGTGGGCTTTATTTCTTCCCCTTGCCTTTTCAAATGTATGGGGCGGCAGTGGCTTCTCACTCCTGATAATTTCTAGGTTCTTCATTTCTTGCTGGTTCCTTTAACTTTGTTCATGTTTGTATAGATTATCCCTCCATTCATCTCTGTGTGGCATTCTGTGGGAGTTCCATTTTCAACTTCCTGTCACATTCGATCCATCAGAAAGCCCAGTTAGTTCTACTTTGAAGCGTGATATAACCTATCACATTCTTTCTGTCTCCAATGCTAGACCCAGTCCAAGTGGGTTAAATCTCAGTGGGATTCAGCAATAGCCCATAGCCTCCAACTGGCTCCTTTGCTTCTTTTTTTAGGACCATATAGTTTACTCTTGACACAGAAGTCAGAGAGAACCGTTAAAAATTCAGAGTCAGGTCATGTCACTCTGCTCAAAGTTTTCATTAAAACAAAATCCAAAGTTATCTTGAACAACAAATCTCTACATGGTTTGGCACTTGCCAACCTCCCAGAGTTCATCTACCTCCGCTCTCTCTTATCACCAGGCCTTTGCTACTCTGTCTTCCTTGAACATGAAAAATGTGTTCCACCTAATGCAGCATCTGCACATGGTGCTCCTTCTGGTCCTTCAGAGCTCAGCTCAGACTTCCTCATTGAGTCTTTCTGTGGCCACTCTAATATAACACCTGGGTCCTCCCCAAGTCATTCTCTAGCACTTCGTGTCATTTTATTTTTATATTTTTTAAATGTTTTTATTGATTTTTAGAAAGAGAGGGCAAGGGAGAGGGACAGAGAGATAGAAACATCGATGAGAGAGAAACATCATCCATTCTCTGCCTCCTGCATGCCCCATACTGGGGATTGAGCACTCAATCCAGGCATATGCCCTGCCTGGAATCGAAGTGGTGACCTCTTGGTTCATGGTTTGAAGCTCAACCTCTGAGTGACCCTGGCAAGGCCTATCTATAATAATAAAAGGATAATATGCTAATTAGATCAGACATCCTTCTGGATGAAGCCGGGCTGGAGCAAAGCCCGGGTCCTGGGTGCTGGAGGGAGACCAGTGCCAGCAGCCAGGGGAAGGAACACCTACTCTTGCATGAATTTTCGTGCATCGGGCCTCTAGTTTTTATATAGAACTCATCTCCAGCTGATATTATAATCTTTATTTACTTCCTTTCTTGCTTAGATTCTGGCTCTCCAATGAAAAGTTGAGATCTAAAAGCTTACCTGTCTTGTTTACCACTATCTCACCAGTGTATAGGAGGGCCTCACCCATGGTAAGTGCTCAACATACACACACACACACACACACACAATATTTACTTATTAGCACTCTTCTAATGTTTTACATGTATTGTTTAATTTAATCCTCACAACATACTCATTTATCAGGAACTATTATTATCCCTGTGTTACAAATAAAGAAACTGAAACACAGAGAAGTTAGATAACTTGCCAAAAGATATATCCAGTTAGGAAGTACCAGAGTCAGATTTTGAAATCTGGCCATCTGGCTCTGACGCCTATGCTCTTAACTGCTAAACTACACAGCATCTAACATTTGTTCAATAAATTAGCCAATACTTCCCGTCAGCCTCTTCCGTTTCACTCTTGGACTCTGGAAAGAAGGAAGCTATCTAATGCTTAACTGTGGAAGCCTGTCCAATTCTATGCCGGGGGGATTTCTATCCCTGAGGCAGGCTACTCTGAGCCCAGGACAGGCAGAGCAGTGCAGATCTCTCTGGAATACAGACCCTCTGAACATTCCCACAGAGCCCAGAAGTGCTGTGCCTGCTGACTGCCAGACATGTGGTGGGGAACTGCACTGCAGGCATCTTTTCCCCCTAATTTTCTATCATTAATTAACTCAGAAAACATTCCCTAAGCCCCTCTGTTGCATTCGACACTTGGGATACAGATGAGCTTTCAGGCAAGTGAAACTCCTGGACACACATTGTACTTGTTCAACCGTTTGTCTCGAATCAGTTAAAAATGAGAAAACAGACCAGATGTTGTGCGAACTGACACTGACACCTCTGTGCCTGGATGGATGATGCAACCTTGTCAGGAGGTCGAAGCTGGTGGCAGGTTCAGACTCACCTGCCGGAGGGCCGTTCTCACAGTCCAGTCTCCGTCTGCGCCGCCGCCTCTTGCTCAGCTCCCTCTGGCTGATGGCGACACGGTTGCTGCTCCTTTGGAAGTGCTGCCAGCGTTTCCAAACTGCCTCTTTTTCCAGCCTCAGTCCCACTTTGACAAGCGATGCCCCGGCACAGGCTTTTCCTCCTAGAGCATGTGGGTTCCGTGTTCATCTTCACTCTCCTCTGGCAGTAGGCGAGATTACCCACATCAATCCCATCTCCTTGTAACTCTGTCACTCCCTCCATTGATTGTCTCCGTTGCTGTCTCTTCATTGCTCCGTTTATCTGCTTCACTCTATCACCCAAGCACCTGAAAACCAAACTCGGTCTACCACGTGGAAGTTGCAGATAAGGATCACCCGGCAGCCACATGTGGAAATGGGACTTAAAAGGCAGTCCAGCCCTGGCAGGTTTGGCTCAGTGGAGAGAGCATCCGTCTGCAGACTGAAGGGTCCTGGGTTCAATTCTGGTCAAGGTCACAGACCTTGACTGCAGGCTCAATCCCATCCCCATCCCTGGTCGGAGGCAACTATTGGATGTGTCTCTCTCACATCTGTTTCTCTTTCTCTGTCTCTCCCCCTCCCTTCCACTCTCTCTAAAAGTCAATGGAAAAAAAATATCCTCCAGTGAGAATTAACAAAAACCACCACCAACAACAAAAAGCACAGCCCAGAAAAGCACCCAGGTTTTTTTCCTGGTTTAGCACACCATATGCTTATGTTGAAGTGTCTAACCTCACCTGCCTGTCCTCCCCTCCTCCCCCTTTTTCTTTTTCTTGCTTGTCCTGTTGCTTTCTGGGTTTCTCCCCAGAAGTTTAAATAGCCGTGTTTCAGGTTCCTTTCCTCCACCTGCGTTAGCTTTCAGGCCTCCACATTGAGGCTCATTTGGTAATTTCCTGCTCGTATTTTGAAGCTGTGCGGCCTTTATGTTACTTGCCTGTCCTTTGTGGTTTTGTTATGCCTTTTGTTTCAGCTTGATCTGCAGATTTAATTAGTGAGTGACGTGTCCTTCTCCTTTAAAGTGTGCACAAGGTAACGGCAGTTCTCTGTAATAGCAGGTGCATCATAGAAACCAGAGAAGAGGGAGGTTGTAAACAGCTCTCTGCAAAATAAGGAGCGGGGGTCAAAGAAAACAGCTGGGACTGTGACCTTGCTTGTACCCGACTTGCCAGGCTGTTCTGCACATATGGTGTGGCAGCACCTACTAGTACCATTTCAGAGGCAGAAACGCAAAGGGTGATGGAGGTGGAGAAGTGAGATGTCAGTTCAGAAAAGAGTCTAGGGAGATGTAGCCTCCAAGATGAATGCTTTCTGCAATTTAATCTCTAGGAATAAGCTGCACATCTGTCTTGGGTCAGGTTTCTGGGAAATAGACTATGAGATGGGATTTTCCTGGGAGTGCTCTCAGAAACAACACCTGTGAGGGAGTGAAGGCAGCGGATCGGGCAGAAGGGGGAGTGCAACTGTCCTGCAGTTTCAACAAGGATCTCAGGGGTTTCCCCTGGGGTCCTCCCGAGCCGGTGCCCCTGCAGAGGAGTGCTGTGAGGCAAGGGTCTGAGCCTATCTATCCCCACGTGGGTCGGTTATTGTACTTGAGCAGTATCTGGAGAGGGAGGATAAACTTGGGTGAGGTGCTCTTTTCAGAAGAAGGTCATTCGTGGGAAAGGACTTAGGTGAGGGTCATGACAGCCAACCTTTCCAGCAGCTGGGAGAATGTGTGCGTTCTGAAGAGGACTTGGCAGCACACCTCATCATCCACTGCAGCATCTTATAGGAATTTACAAACTCTCAGTGCCATTACCTGTTCAGCTTCTCTGCTCTGTCTTCTGTGACCCAGCCTGGTTTTGGTCTTCTTGACCGGCCCATCTCAGCCTCTGCTGGGGTTCTTTCTCCTCCTCCCTCCCCATTTGTTTTTTAAATATAGGCGCATTCATTAGTTCCATCAACAATTAAGTATTCGGTGTTCCAGATTTTCCATAATATAGTATTTTGGACATTTCTTTTTAAACCATTCTTTCTCCCTGGGAAATCTTAGCTACTTACTTTTTTCTCTTCTTTTTCCTCCAATGATTTTCAATCAAGCTTTAGTCTCACTTATAAAACAAAAACCCAATTTCTTATTCTTGGCAGGGGTCCCTCACACTGAATATGTCCAATGATGGAGCCAGTATCTGCCCCGATCCAAACATACCTCACTTAATGAAACAGCCTCACAAAGATGGTACACCTGGAGTTGTCCCAACTCTTGCTACTCACTGTATGATTCATGGGCCAGCAGTGTGTTAGAGACCTAGAGTCTTAGTCCCGAACAGACCTACTGAATCCAAGTCTGCATTTTAACAAGTCCAATGATTCATAAGCACATCAAAGATTGAGAAGCACAGTTCTAAAACGTTCTCCCTGAAACTCCATATGCAATGGATAACTAATTTAATCTATTTTATCTTGTTAACCCCTCTATCAGGAATATCGAAATAACCTCCTAAGTGACCTTACTGCCTCAGTCTCTGTCCTCTAATTGATCCTTCATAGTAATGTGTACTAATTATCCTAAAACGTATCATTCCTCTTGTGCAAACTTCCAACTGCTTCCACTGCCTAGAGCAGTGAAGGCAAACCTTTTGAGCTCGGCGTGTCAGCGTTTTGAAAAACCCTAACTTAACTCCGGTGCTGTGTCACATATAGAAATTTTTTGATATTTGCAACCATAGTAAAACAAAGACTTATATTTTTTATATTTATTTTATATATTTAAATGCCATTTAACAAAGAAAAATCAACCAAAAACAATGTGTCATAGATTCGCCATCACTGGCCTAGAGGGTAAATTGCAAAGGTCTAACTTGGCACCTGCTTTTCTGTTTTACCTTCCACTGCCTCCTTCCACATCCCCAGCTCCAGCCTTCCTGGTCTACTCTTACTCACATACACATTCACACCATCGTGCCATTCTTTGTGCTGTTTCTTCGGAAGCTTCCTGTTGGCCTCTACTTTGCCTATCAACATCTTACGTAGTCTTTAAGGTCCAGCCTGAATGCCTTGTCTTCCTACAGTCCCCCCAGGCTTCTCCCCTGAACTAATTCCAGAACACATTAGGCATCTCTGTTTTGCCCCATTTTCCTTCTACTTTGTGTGAAGCCTACACCTTAGTACCCAGCAAAAGGCATAGCATATAGCACATAATATATGCATGTATGTTACTAAGTAAAGGAATGAAATAAATCCATGAATGAAATAAATGAATATTGACAATCAGCAACGTTTAAACATGATGGAATCGGTTTGACTGAAAAATAATTGGTATCTCATGGGATTGGGCATCATAGTATCTAGATTTTTGAGACAATCCTATTTCAGTAAGTTTTCCAACTTTCCCATAAGTATATTTTATATTTGGTTCTCGACTTTCACATATGGTCCGCACTATCGCGGTCTGTAAGCCGCATCACTTGGCCGCCTCTGATATGGGCCTCAGAGGTGCTGCATTGCTCCACGTAATGAGTGATGGATCATGCCGAGTATCCCAGAGTGCTCTCTCTCCCTGAGATTTCCCCATACATTTCCCCAAGCCTGGCTGCCTGCCTTACCATCTACACATCATGCCCTCCTCCCTGCTCTTCCGCTGCCTCCCAGGTTTCCTACCACCAGAGTGGAAGGAGAGAGATCTATTTCGCTTTGCTAACTCTGTCCAAAGTGACAGCGCTGATCAATGAGTTGCCGAGACTGTCCAGGAAAGCCAGTTTCATTGTCCTCCTGTGGCTGGGCTGACAGCAGTCAGCCTTTTATGAACTGAATAGTGAAGCATTCTTTAGAGCTCAGTTTTGCCAGTTTATGGTGGATTCTAGCTATATGTTTTATGCCTGCTGTTGTTACATTGTTGCCATTGATATTAATCTCTGGCTAGTTTACTTGCTGTGGATTTATAATAACTTTACATCATAAGAATAAAAAAGCAATAGCGCAAACGTTAGAGTGTGAGGAGACGGAGATCGGAGGGAAAGGGTGAAGATACTGAAGGCTAATTAAGACCTACAGAGCTTCGTAAGTCTAGCTCTTGGGCAGTTGTACTGGGAAAAGGAGACCTGTTTGTACCATAACAGTTCCCATTCTTGTTGAATGAAAGAAGTTTGTGCTGTAGCAGCAGAAAGACTCGTTCCTGGGATACGAATAGTAATCCTTACATTAAGAGTAAAACAGGGGACAACATGGGATGAGGAACCTTCTTTGGCTTGGGACCTGTTTGCTCTTTAATACCAGCAAATGCCAGGTTCAGAGAGTCCTTCCAAAAGAATTCCCATGAGGCACTACAATTCCAACTTAGAACAGTGGCCACATTCTTAGAACTCCACATTCCATGATTTCCATAGCAAAGTGTGTATTCCAGCTTCCTCCATGCTTGACAGACATGTAATTTTCTTGGCACACATGTTTTGCCTAAAAGTGAATATATTTGTCAAAGCAGAGAGATACCTGTGATGGGTGCCATGAAAGTAATTAGATAGATAATCCCCCTTTGATAGATGAGCCATTAAAAAAATTAAATTTTAAAATATATCCAGACTTCCAGCTAATTAACATATTTTATTAAAATGCTTTAAAATTCTGTTCTTGGAACATTGGAATACACAAATAATCTTTACTAGGGGTAGGAGACTTACTTTTTGCATCTTTATATTTCTCTTTCTTCTGATGAGATTGGCCAGCTGTTAAAGACTCTCATTTATGGAAAAAATACTTCTTATTATAGGAGGAATTAAAAACAGGATTGAAAATTTTAAGACAAGATTTTTCAACTGTCTGCAAACTTTTACTAATTCTTTAAGCCTTAGATTCGTCTCTTCTTCAGTTGAATATAAACTCCATAACTTAGAAATGTTGTCTCATACTTGTTCAATTCATATTTGATACCTTTTCTTTTCATACTGGTTGCATTTGCTTCTTGTTGACAGAAATGGTCTGAAAGTTCCCTGGGAGATGCCTGTGTGAATTGGTGAAGACCTTACAGAGCACTCTGAAGGTAAACCCTCTCAGGATTATGGATTCTGTTGCTCATATACTCTCCTTCCGAATTCCCCCAACCACTTACAAATTTATGTCTGTGATCCTGCTCATTGATTGGTTGATTTATTTGTTCAATAAATCCTTATGGAGCTTCAATACAGTTTTAGGCCTTAAGATACAAAGTGAGTACAACAAAAAGAATGGCTGCTCTCCAAGTGCATATAGTTTAGTGGAGGTATGTGGATAATGATAGGATAGGGGTTGATAAATACCACCAGAGAGGTTAACAAAGAAGCACAAAGAAAATACTTATCTTAGTTTTATAAGAATTAAGAGGCTTCTTTCTTTATTAACACCTGAAAAATAAGTGAATAGGCAGCAAAGAGAACATAGGAAGAGTACCTCGGGGATAAGCATCTGCAAAGATCTTGAGGAGGAGCACATTTGGGGATGGGCAAATAGTTCAGTATGACTTGAACATAGTATAATTGTAGAAGAGGCTATAGAGAGAAACAAAGGGCAGATCATGAAAGCTTTTGTATATTATTTTTGTGTTGTGCCAAACTAAAGGCAATGGACAAATATTAAAGTGTTGCCCTAACCAGTTTGGTTCAGTGGATAGACTGTCAGCCTGCAGACTGAAGGGTCCTGGGTTTGATTCCAGTCAAGTGCATGTAACTCAGTTACAAGCTTGATCCCCAGCCCTGGTCAGGGCATGCAGGAGACAACCAATCTATGTATCTATGTGTCTCTCTCACATTTCTCTCTCTCTCTCTCTCTTTCTCTTTCTCTCTCTCCCCCCCCTCCCTTCCACTATCTCTAAAAAATCAATAGAAAATATCCTTAGGTGAGGATTAAAAAAATAAAAAGTGTTGTAAGGAGAGAGCAAAGGCAAGATTTTCATTTAGAATGTGCTGGCTACAAGCAATAGATAGATTTTTTTCATCCTGAAAGTACTTACTTAGCACTTACTATGTATCAAAACACAGTAGTATTCAATAGTTAGAAGCTTTAAAAGGATATTATTTGGAGGCAAGGAGATAAATTGAGAAGGAAGATGTTAGAATAAATATTGAGGAGATAGAAATAAAAGAAGTCATATTTATTTATAGTCAGTTAAATTTTCCAGCCCCTCCCCCCCCAATTACGACCTACATAAAAATCAATGAAGAAAAACTTATTGTTCAGTATACTTAGACTTACCATTAGCTTAGGAGTTCTACACCATGTTTTTTTACCTGACAGACACCTACTAACTAGCCTGGCAAATGGTTCATTGGAAAGAGTAAATGCTTTGGAAGGGTTAGAGCAGGGTGCAAATTACAGCTCTGCTACTTCTTAATTGGGTGGATGTGAACACCTGTCTCAAGTGGGATCTTAAGATATGCAATTTTATTATCTTTTATTCTGTCCTAGAAATCTCATCTTGACATGGGTTCCATTTCTGCTCCCATTGTAAAATGGCACTGTTCTAGACTAGTGCCCTCAAAAGAGGGTCAAGACTAAGGAACAAGAGAGAAGAATGAATTATAACTCTGGCATCTAAAGTCAAGCCTGTTCTTTAATGGTTAAATTCCTGGATCAAATTTTTTTCCTCATGAAACACCAAAAATGTGTATCCAAGTGCTACATTTTTCCATTGTGTGGGAAATTTTCATAATAATAATTTATTTTGTTCACTCAACGTTTATGCCACTGTGTCCTCAGGTAGTGTGCTAAGTACTTTACATAAGTAGTCTCATTCCATCCTCACCATGAACACATGGGGTAGTTTTTATGTGTTCATTTTATAGATGAGAAAGTGAAGCTCAGAGAGGTGGAGGGATGTGCTCCAAAACCACTGAGCATGCTGAATCCCTCCACTAAGCTCATCAAGCTTTAAAGCCCATGCTCCTTCCAGGGCACACTGTTCTTTCTTATAAGAATTTTCAAGGCACAGAAAGGAAACTGCGGAGAAGTGATGTCCCTCTCTGCCCTCAGGAAATGTGTAATCCTATCTAATAAAGAGGGAATATGCTAATTGACTGTCACACCCTCAAAGATGGCTGGCAGGGAAGGGCAGTTGTGGGCAATCATGCCAGCAGGGGAGGGTACTTGGGGGTGACTGGGCCTGCAGGGGAGGGCACTTGGGGGGCGATCGTGCCAGCAGGGGAGTGGTTAGTGGGTGATCATGTTGGTAGGCAGAAGCGGTTAGGGGCAATTAAGCAGGCAGGAAGACAGGAAGGCAGATGAGCGGTTGGGAGCCAGCAGCCCTGGATTGTGTGAGAGGGACTGAGGGGTCCCAGATTGTAGAGGGTGAAGGCTGGGCTGAGGGACACTGCCCCCCACCTCCCCGCCAGTGCACGTATTTTGTGCCCCAGGTCTCTAGTATTGTATAATACACAAATAGCTATGGTTACTAACAGCACATCTATATTCATCTGACATAGACTAGTCATGTTCATTAGAATGTCAGCCTAACTTTTATTCATCCTACTTTTATTCTTAGAAATTTAACACTCTGTCCCTGCCATCTATCAAGTTGTCTTTTTGAAAGACATTGGAGTGTGAGGTGTGCCGACTGAGGGACCAAGCATTGTCTTTCTCAGTTGAAGAGTGGAATTGGTGACAATGTGGCACTTCCAGCAATGACTTGGGTCTGATGCGTTAACTGCTTCAGCCTGAGCAGGGTTCAAGGCCCTAAGCCAGAGGGGCTGGACTGAGCCATGACTGGGGATCAACTTTCAGGCTTCTGAAGTGAGTAGTCTCTGGGCAGCTCCTGCTGTGGCTCCTGTGGCAGTTCGACCTGCCAGATTTGGTTGATCAAGTGGTGTAATTAGCTAGAATGTTCAGAAGTAAACGTTATTGAAGGAGAAATAAAACCATTACCCATGGTTGATCCTATTCCCAAAATTGCAGAAACTGCTCTGGAATGGCTGAGGAGACCAACAATGGTAGCCAGTCATTCTAGTTGAGAATTTAAAATTAGAAAGAGATTCAATTTCTTTCTGTAGGGTTGGCCACTGGTCAATGTTAAAGTAAAGTTTGCCTCTTCCCCACCTGTAGTTTACATTAGAAGGAATTTTCCCTAAGTACTTCTGGTTAATCTCTACCCTTTTATTCAATCAGCACCCTGAGAAAGGCCCATGGCTAATCTGATTAGTACATTTGTGAAGAATAAAGCTCAGCTCATCAACTCCTCTTGGGAACAAGTGCCTACAGGGAGAAGGGGCTCTTCACCGTCCCTCCATTCTGTAAAAATTCCATGCGCCTGGGACTTGGCCTGGGGTATAAAGAGGAATAAATCTGACTTATTCTTAGGCTTAGTATTAAAAGTCTTGTTTAGTTCTCATATAAGGTTACATAGATTACATCTACTACCTTAGCTGTTATTTGTTATAATGTTGACCCCCATCTTTCACTTCATTTCTCAATTTGTTCAGAACCCAGGTTAGGGAAGAGGATCATTAATTATACTGGCCTGCTCAGAGGCACAGGTACCCCTATGAAAATGAAAGTGTAATAAACCAGATTATTACTTGGATGTGGAAGAGAAAGAATGGCGGATGTAGGGCCACATGTGGTCTTTATTTCTACTCAGGGTAAACTCTCTGGGAAGGGGCTGAGCCTGCAACAGGCAGGTTTATCTCAGACTTTGGAAAAAGCTCCCTGACTCCATTGGTTACATGGCCAGAAGAAGGGATTATCAAAGAACATTGTAGAATTGTTTCCCCAAAGACGCCCTTAAAAATCATACATAGGTGTGTGGGGAATTAAGTATAGGTAGCCATCATAATCACTAATAAATTGGTTGAGCTGGTTAGTCACTCAGAAAGCCTAAACTGCTCCTGGTGATGGGTGGGGGAGCTGCACCAACTCTGTTAGGGCAACAGAGAGTACTTTTAGTAGCTCTGGTAAAAAAATGAATCAGACTTCTAGTGTTACATAATTTCACATTCATTTCAAAGGAGCCTGGATAGTACTCTGTAATTAATTTTATCTTATTATTTTCTTCTTCCCAGCATTTTCATTATTTCCCAGCATCCTTACTTTCCTAGTTGAGATCTGTGTATTAGCTCATTAACGTATTTTCTTCCAATATAGTGTAGCGGGTAGAGCCTGGATTATAGGGATTTTGGAGACCTTGGTAAAGGTGAAAATAGAAGAAAGCAAGATTGAGGTCAGGTATTAATGACCACTCATGAGGCTTGTTAGATTGCGGGGAAGGAGAAAATGGTAGATGGAAAGGAGAGTTTGGGATACCTAGGATTAGTGGCAGACATTCACAACAACCACGCCACGGGCTCCCCAGTCCGTTTGTGGGGAACAGTATGCAGTCTGATGTGAGGTTTAGAAGCTTGAGAGCCACCTGAATGTGTCTCTCAGAATTCTTTTTGGTCTTTCCCATTGCCCTGCTGTGTTTTGTTGGGCCAAGTGCTCATGGAGCAGTTTTATGCTGGTGCTTTTAAAGGTGCCACTGATTTTTAAAATTATTTTACTTTTTAAAAAAGTAATTATTTTGTGCATTCATCCTATCATTCCATAGATATTTTTGAAGTATCTGCTGACTGTCAGGCACAGTCCTCAGCAGAGGGGAGAGGAAGGGACATTGGGAAAGTACACGGTGGCCATGGAGGAGGGCACAATGGCCTAGCTGTGTCCTTGGCACTTGACAAATACTTACTGCTCCAGGTGGTTAACATTCTGTGATTCAGTGGATTGAATTAAATTGAACCAACTTGAATCTTCTTCATGATGGGAGGATACGTAAGAATAATGGATGCCCTCATAGTTCAGATAAAGGAAGACATGTCATTATTTTATTGTTGGGAGTAATAAAAATTGTCCTAATCTTTCAGTGAGCAAATGGCTCTCTGAGAGAGTTGGGGTGGGAGGTCAGAGAGGGGCAGGCAATGGCTTCAAGGAGAAGAGATTTGCAGGAATTCACTAATGAAGATATGAAAATGTCAAAACATAACGGAAACATTCAAACATACCCAAGGGCATGGGTTTGTAAAAGTGCCTTCTTTAAGAAAATGCCACAGTGTATGTATCTCATAGAACTAATCATAGTTGGAATATGAAAAATGATCCCTGGTTACAAATGCAAGGGTGAGTGTGTATAATGTCACTGGAGGGTCCTTTACATACTACCAACCAGCCAAGTCTTCCTTTAAAAATTTTATGAAGAATTTATGAATAATTTTATGAAGAATTAAAGGAGAAGGGATATGTGTCTGTCCTTTCACTCCTGTAAGTAAAAAAGTCAGTTTTTGCTAATGAAGGTTATTTAGGCAAGTTAACCATTTGAAAAGTAGATTTCCCCAAAGATATTCAAAATGGTAAATGATCCAGGACTCCGTCAGCTCATATGATTTCTGTAGGTGAATTAGGGTCCCCCTTTGGGGAGTTATGTAACTTGGTGTTTTCATTGATTGGTTCCACATGTCCCTGTGCCACAGAGTCTGGCTTGGTGAGTGGGGGATGCGGATGTCAAGTTCTGCCCCTGTGGTGGACACCCTTGTGTAGTGACCATTCAACACAGTTGTATGGAAAGCCTTGTAAAGGGCAAACCACACCCTGGCATATGTATCAAAGTATTAGGCAGAGGATCTGATTCATTGTAGGAGGTGACTGCGGTATGGGGCCCTGTTAAGATTAGGTGGGACCATGGACAGTTGTAACTACTGGGACTAGATTCTTAAAATATGAGCCTGGATAATTTATTTCCCTTTACTGGTCACCGAGGGTCTTTGTTGTTTTCTGCCAGTGATTCTCCCTGGCTGGACCCACTACAGTTATCCCCCTCAAAGCTTCGGGGAGGGTGAAGAGAGCCTCCTGGGGGCCTTTCTATAAATTCAGAAGAATTAAGCCATTCTTGGCCAACTCATTTATCTTGTTAAGCTCTGGGTATTCTCTTAAATGAAATGAAATACAGAAATAATTTTTAAGGCCCATTCCAGCTCCAAAGTCTGAACTAAACAAAGCCACATTTTTTATGATTATTTTCTTATATGAAAACTCCCACATCAAATATCAACTGCCCAGAGAAACACTGGCACATTTGTTAACAATATTTTATTTATTGTGAAATGTGGCAAAGAGTTTTTTGTTGTTGTACAATTCTTAGAGTAAACTCTAATTTGCTCTGAAAATACAATTTCTATTTTGGCTTTAATTTAGAGGAATCCAGTCTAAAAAGAAAAAGGCATAAATTATTTAATTTTCAGTCAGTCCTCAGAAGGGCCCACAGTTAACAGAGCATGTCTAAACATTGCTGTAGAATTTAGAGAGGTAATGTTCACACTAGCCAAAAGTGAGTGAGTGGTAAGCCCCCAACCTATGAGTCATCTGTTAGAAAGCTCTGAAATAATAAGTACTAGTTTTTAAATTGCATGCTTATTCTTAAAGTGGTTATTTAAGAGAAATAAAGAGCCCTTTCCATATCAAAATTCAACAAAACATACGTTTAAAAATTTCAGAGTAACCATAGAAGATTGGTCAAATGAATGAGGACCAATTTTAGAGTGAAGGACTCCCCAAAAGGCAGGTTTCTGATAACAGCAATATGAAAAATATATTTTTCTCTCATCCTAGATGGTTCAATTTACTATTCTCTGGGTAAAGTCCACAAGGCTTTAAAAATCTTGCCAAATGAGCAAATTTTCAGAGTAATACACTGAGATGCTGAACTCCAATTTGAGTTTATCTGAACAGAGTTGAGGGATGATAAAAATATTCCAAATATACAAATATTTCACACTGTTTAAGAACATTAGTATGTGTTTTTTTAGAAAAGTAAACCAATCTAGATGAATTAATATCAAATATAATAAATTATTTACTTGAGAGTCTATTCCCTAGGCCCAGTTTGAATAAATGTCTACAATATGCTTAGTAGGACCTGGGAAATGTCTCTCTAAGTGATAGTGTTGAGCTAATTATATTCATCAAGCCATAAAATTTTAAAGAAAAAAGAGAAACTAAAGCAAAGGGAAAGGAAAGAAGAATACATTTAGCTAAAAATATTTGAACTATTTTTTAGTTTTAAGTAGCATATCTGGAAATGTGAAAATTAAAATATAGCTTAATATGAAGGTTTAAAAAATTGTAGTTATATTGCAGATAAACCAGATCATCAAATATTGGGAATCTCTGGTCTTCATAAATTTGGTTGAGCATTTGGACATGGTCCACAGAAAGGATGGCTTATGGTTTTTTGTTTTTTGTTTTCCCCCAGAAACAGCTCCTTCCTTTTCTGCATTCTTCTTCTATCTTTGTTGTTGTTGATCCTGACCCAAATATATTTTTTCCCAGTGATTTTCAGAGAGGGTGGAAGGAAGGTGGAGAGACGGAAAGAGAGAAACATAGATGTGGGAGAGACACATGGATTGGTTGCCTTCTGCATGCCCCCTGACCAGGGCCTGGCATCAAGCCTGCAACCAAGGTTCATACCCTTGACTGGAATTGAACCAGAAAGATTTCAATCATGACTGACAATCTATCCACATGAGCCAAACCGGATGGGGCTCTTCCTCTCTCTTGAGCTGTTTTTCTCCCTGACCATTGCTCCTATCTCCAATGTCCCTTCTCTTGCTTTTCATCCACATACCCAGGGCTCACTGTCCCTGATGGCTTTTCTGTTTTTTTGTTTCTGTGGGTGTTTTTTTTTGTTTGTTTGTTTTTGTTTGTCAGTTGTTTTTGTGTGGGGTGTTTTGTATCCAAGGGATCCAGAATGGGGGAAAAAATCTGTTTTGGATTGTGGGTTATCAGAAATCTGTGTTTATTTTAATTTCTAACTTTTTATGTGTGTGGTTTTTTGTTTTGTTTTTTTTGCTTGAAAAAAAAATGTCAGTGCCTCAGAGAAGACTTCTCTAGCCACACTGTCTACAATTGTATCCCATTTATAATTATGGTCCTAGTTACCAAAATGTAGAGGGTGTTGAGTGCTCAGGCCCGCTCCCCACCCAAAGACTTGCAGGGAGGGAGTTGGGAAGACAGATTCCCCAAACTCCCTCTTCTTCCACTCTTCCATCTCCTGCCAGGATCTTCCTTTGGCAGAATCGAATTAGAAGCATATGAAAGGGGTTTAATTGGACTTGGATGAAATGGAGGAAATCTCCCCACTCCCATGTTACTCTCCATCTCGTTACTTTATTTTCTTTTCTTTAGAGCTTCTGACTTTATGCTTGATGGGAACCTTTGTTAGTTTGTTGATTATTTTTGTGGTAGGAAGGAAGTTTTATGGAAACAGGGACTTTACTTTGGATTTGCTCTAGTTTCCTAGAATGCTGCTTGGCAGATATTATGCACTCATTAAGCATTTTTGAAGGACAGGGGGAAAGGCAGGGATGGAAAAAAAGAAAGGAATATAAGAAATAGAAAGAAAATAAAAATAAAGAAAATAAAAAATGTCCATATATGTAGACTCCCAGGAAGATCTGATTTTCCCCTATGGGGGTGAATGCGACGATTTTAGGTGGCATAGGGATGCTTGCTTTTTATTTACTTACATCTTTATTTTAATGACTATTAGATAACTTTTTTTTTCATGAGGGGTGTTGAGTGGGTCATTAGGTATATATTATTAAGAATAAAATAATGCTATATACTAGTAAATAAATGAAGTTTAGGAAAAGGTAGAGTAAATGTTCCCCATGTCTCCAGGTTTTTATCAGCACCCACACCGAGCATGATCCTTTGTGCCTTTACAGTACTTAAAGCTGTTCAAAAATGTTTCACACCTACTGTGTGCTCCTATAACAACACTATTGGGCAGAGAGTTTGAAAGGCTTTTTGCAGGGCCCCGCATTGAGTTGGTGATAGATTTGGGAACATGACTTAAGTGCGATGATATGAGAATAGTTCTCTCATGTTGTGCTTAGTGTGCAACTCCCCAAGTAGATAAGTAGTGAGTGGGCCATGAGCCATTTCTATAGGTTGGGGGTGGCAAATGCCCTGGCTCAGCCCCAGCTCCCTCAATCATTAGAGGTGACCTTGGTAAGTTATGGATTCTCTCTGTGCTTTGGTTTCTTCATCTGTAACATGGCATAATCATATCTTCTCTCTTGTTGGAAGGACTAAATGGAATAACATAAGCACCTAGAAAAGTGTCCGGGACAATGGCAGTGTGATGGTTTTCTAGTGTGGGAATATTTCTAACTAGCAGGAATTATAGCCTACTTTTTTTCTAGTCTTTTTTTTTCCTCCCTGCTGTGTGCAGGGAAAGATGCAAGCAGCATGCCCTGAACCAAAAATATATCTGTTTGAGGTGCCCGGCATTGATTTTTACCACTGGAGTACTGACAAATGCATTTTAATAATTACACTCTGAGTGGACATTTCATAGATGTGGGAGATGAGAACAGAATCTATTGCAATGAAACCAAATGTGCAAGCCATGACTATCAGCTCTGAGATAATGCAAAAAGTATATATTTTGATGCGAGCCACAAAGTTATTCTATTAATAATAATGAGGTCTTCTTTTTACTTTTTCCAATAGGAGCATGCACTTGAATTTATTTGCACTATGGAATATTCTCCCATGTGCCATGCACCTGGTGTTGACTGGGTTTGCCTAAACCTCATGTTGTATTACTCACTGTTAAGTCATTTTATAAATTTATGCAAATTTACACAGTGCTACATGTAACATCTGAACAGTGTTTCTACCTGACAGAAATGTCATTTCCCTCCTCCCAGTGTTTTAATAAGTACCTATTTATTTATAATCCTTATTTCTTCTCCCCCTTCATCTTTGGTCAACGTTGAGATGATTGTACTGAATAAAGCCAACCAGCAAACAAAAAGTCTTTTGGCTTTGGAATTTACTCAGTGATTCTATGAGTCCCCACACATTTTCCAGCTGGTTCGTTTAGAGTGGACAATGCAAATAGGAAGCAGGGGATGCTGACTGACAATGAGCCCCTCTGTGTACCGCCATGTAGTTAACATAACCTCACTCTTCATCCTCATTTGAGGGGATGGATCCAGAATGAATGATGGAAAAAAATGAATAAAGAAAAAAAAAAGGCAAAAAAGAAAAACCACCAGAAGTTCACTGTCAAACAGATTGTCCTAAAACAGAGGAATAGTATTGCTCAGTAGGGGCTGCCTTGGCCTAATTAGACATCAGAGGGGTGATGTCTCAGAGAAAGACAATATCTCAGTTGTTGGGGGTTTGGACACCAGCTACAATTCCTTCTGGGAAAGTTTTAGAATAAGTCTCTGGTGACCTCTTAATATTATAGATGATAACTTTATTTTACCTTTGATAATGTGCCCCTAAATGAAATTCTGGTCTATTTTTTTTATTGGGGCATTAATGTGAGAATCTGCTCTATTTGGGTAGGTCTAATTGGAAGCTTTTGAAAAAGGAGACTATTTAACCACTTGATCATCTCTTGCTCAAGATTTTTTTTAAATAGCAAACATTGTCAACATCTAAATGATGAAAACATATCTTGATGTGTCAATATTCCTTCTGAATTTAGCTAGTGCAAGGTTTTTGAAAAGGACCCCAATAAGCCTCAAACCTTCAGACATCCTTGAATGTGAAGAGGGCAAAGGTTAACACAATGCCAACTCAGTGGACCACCCAGGACTTTGCCCTTGACTGGGCTGATGGAGTCTGAGATTTTGAGTACACATGACCTGAGCCATATTGAGGATCAGCATCAGAACTACCCCGTCAGGTGGGATGGAGAACTGATTAGCTGGACCACCAGGATTTGGACAGATTCAGGGCCAAGGAGAAAACTGGGAGTTAAGAATTTGGCTGTGAATAGAGCTTGAGTTTTCTCATACTTTTAATAGTATATATTTCATAGGGCTGTTGTGAAAATTAATTGGATAATAAATATTAAGCTCTTAGAAAGTGCCTGTAACTCAACAATAGCAGTTTTGCTTTTGTTTTTATCATAATAATGATAATCAATACTATGATGAGGCAGCACAGAAGAGGAAAACATCTTACTGTTATGGTATATTCCAAGAAGAATTTTTTTGTAATTTATTTAAAAACCTTGCATATATCTAACCTTGAATGTCTCAGGGAGACTTTGGAAAATGGCAAAATTATTTTATTTTATTTTTTTACTTTTTACAGTACCCCAGGTGAGTTGGGAGTAAAGAAGCAAACAGGATAATAAATGTGTCAGAAAATTTTCAATGAGTCAGAAAAATGCAGCTCTGAAGAGCTTCTCCAGTTTTATAGCAGGAATGGTCTGCATTTATCTCAAATTATTATTTTAGTCACTTGCAGTGCTTTGCAAATGGTCTCATTAACAAAGATGCCACTTGGCATAGTCTCCTTATAAAACATAAAGTGAGTTAAGCTTAAAATCAGGTCTTTTGTTTTGCTTTGTTCAGGAACAAGAGACAGTGGCTATTGCTCCAAACTGGGTATCAACAGAATGCATATCACGGCCAAAATGCAGAGCTCTGATAGCCAATAGTCCCATGTTGAATACAACTTTGACGATGATATTTGTATTGATATCCATTGAAGGGGCCTGCTGTTATGGCCTGAATTGTGTTCTCTCAAAATTCATATGTGGAGTTCCCAACCTTCTGTACCTCAGAAAGTAACCATATTTGGAGATTAAGTTACAATGAGGTCTTTAGTGTGAGGCCCTATAATCCCCATAAGACTGGGGTCCTTATGGAGAGGTGGAGAGACCGGGGCTGCTCACCACTGAGAAAAAGCCATGTGGGAGCACAACAAGAAGGTGGCCATGTACCAGGAAGGGAGAGGAGGCCTCAGGAGAAACCAAATCTACGAATACCTTGATCTTGGACATGCAGCCTCCGGACTGTGAGAAAATAAATTTCTGTCATTTATGTCACCCCTTCGTACTTTTCTGTTATGGTAGCCCTAGCAAACTAGCACACCTGCCTTTTCTGGAAACTTCCGCCTGATCTTTTGCATCATGGGGAACTCCACCTATCTGTTTTCAGGTTTTACAGCAACAAGCATGGCAGAGAAGTGGCATTGTCTGTGGGTGATGCAGGGTAAATGTCTGAGTTGTTTTTTGTGGTTGGACCCAGGCTGTAGTCACTGAAATAGATAATGCTACAGGGCAATCCCAACCCTCAGAAATAGGCTGGAGGAAAGTGATGCAGCTGTTTAAAAAGATCCTTGACTTGCTGCCACTGATAAAAATTTGCACATGTGTCTGAGTACATGTATGTGCATTCACACACACACACACACACATAGATGTCCATGTCTTTAAGGAAAAAAAGGACACAAAAAAGACCTCATACAAGGCTCACTCAATGCAACCTCCCAGAATCATAAGGAGTTATTATACACTAGAAGCAAGAGGAAGCATGGGAAAACCACAGAGAATACTTGTAATCAATCTCTCTGTCTCTTTCCCTTTCTTTTTCCACTGGACCGATGCAGTGATGCCTGAGCATACTACTGACAGATGCTACTGAAGGCCTCGGGTTCCTCTCAGAACTGCAATCATTCTTTTAATGCCTTAGGAATGATTTGAAGAAGCTTCCTGTGCAGCCTAACACTAAGAAAGAAAGGTCAGTGAGGCTGGGAATTCCAATAGTCTCATGTCTTCCTGGAAGATCCACCCAGCGGCTTATGAAACTTGCACTTACCTCTCTGCCCAGTCACCACTGGGGTCATGATGGTGGTTGGGTCCCAAGCAGGCAGAGAGCTGCTGGGCATGTGATACTCACTGTCAATGGGGGAGAGAGACACCGTGTGAGTAACGCCTCAGTCATCAGGGCTCTCCATCCTGGGCCCTGGAAAAGAGCATGGCACTTCATCATAGGTTTCACTGCGCTTAATGTGGTGAAAAACATAGTCAGCTCCTCTCTTAAATCACAGAAGTCACAGACAGCAACAGGGAATCCGCATGTCAGCTCATCCAGGCTGTGTGCTAAGGGAAGCCAGATCCAGCTCTGCTTTTCATTAGGGGATAGTGAGTGAGGTCCGGGAGGTGTGCAAGCTCCCCTTTCTTCCACCAGCCTGCCCTGTTTCTGTCATTAACATAAGCTCACAATTAAGACAGCGCTCTCAAGACACAAGTGTTCCTGCGGGCCGAGGAGGTTGGTGCCTTTTCCTCCCTTTGTAGAAACGCGGCTGCCCTTTGGAAAACTCCAGAAATAAATCTGTCAGTGAAAGCACATTAAATCGTGAAATGATGGGAACAAAGCTACTAACAATCCGGAATCCCTGTCGCAAACCTCCAGAGGGACATTTTCCTGTCAGGGAAGCTCCTTCTGAAAGTGTCTACCTTTGAACGTATTTTGCACTCTTGAAAGGTGCATTAAATTTTATTAAGTCTAAATGAAGTTTATTTTACTGTTGTGTGTTTTAATTTATATTTTAATGCAATGTGGGTTGTTATTGAGGGACACATCTCAGTCCCATTGGAGTGTGAGCAAATGACGCAGCTTATTGAGCGGGCTTCCTAAACATTTCCCATTAAAATATTGAAGGCATCTGAACAGTAAAACCATCCAGCAGATATTTACGAATGTGAGGCCCTGCAGCCGAGACATCTATGCACAGCCGATCTACGGAGAGAGAAATTAAATCAAAAGATATGACCAAGTGTCTGGCGAGGCTGGAATAGCTGTACAGATGTATAAAGGACATAACAAGGGAAAACAGTGAAGGGACAAGGACAAAAGAGATTAGGAATTATAGCAGATATGCAGGCAATTGCATTTTGTTTGGTAAGAGCCTTACTTCCAAGGAGTTCAAGCTGAATGTTTGATTAGTCATTTATTTAACAAATATGTATAGTATAACTACCAAGTGCTAGTCACTCACTTGGCACTTGGGATATAATGATATAATTAATCCCTGTCTTTGAAAAGATCACCCACCTATTGGGCTTTGAGACTCTGACTTCACTCTATGAACTGTGGAGATGTGAAGAAAAGCACTCTGGGTAAGAAGGGAGCCTGTTGAGGCTGGGGATTGGGCTCAGGCACTGGAGGTATTTGGAGCAAGTTTCCCGAGTGGTACAGTGAGATCTTAAGGAGAGAAGAATGTAAAGAAGAAGATGGATTTGGGCAGGGCCTGGACAGAGAGGGAGAGCTGTGGGGCAGAAGCATGGGTCAGGGTGGAGAGAATGGTATGTGTAAGGCAGTGTGACCAGAGAGGGTGCACCAGTGCCAGGGATGGTGATGGGGTGATGACATGCTGTGATAGCTGATGATGAGGGAGGAGATGATGCCAAGGAGGTGGGACTGGGCTAGCCCAGGCTAAGGCATGTATACTATATCTTACAGTCATGGTAAGCTCATTGCAGTTTTTAAGCAGGCAGAATCAGCTTTGTTTTCTTGCAATGCCATTCTGCTAAGCAGCATGGAGGATGGGCTGAAGCAGGCAAGTGGCACCAAGTGGAAGATTTTACAATAGTTTGAACCAGCTTAACACCCTTCCCTTTTCCTTCCTCACTGAGCAACACCGCTATAGCCACACACACTCTAAACCAGCCATGGGCAAACTACGGCCCGCGGGCCGGATCCAGCCCGTTTGAAATGAATAAAACTAAAAAAAAAAAAAAAAGAAAAAAGAAAAAAAAAGACCGTACCCTTTTATGTAATGATGCTTACTTTGAATTTATCTTAGTTCACATAAACACTCCATCCATGCTTTTGTTCTGGCCCTCCGGTCCAGTTTAAGAACCCATTGTGGCCCTCGAGTCAAAAAGTTTGCCCACCCCTGCTCTAAACCCTCAGGAAATTGACTCAGGTTTCCATCTTTTGTCTTGATCCTGCATGCTCTCACTGGTTCCTGCTTCATTGGTTTGCCCTGTGTTATTTCTCTTTGTCCTGAGGGCAATGGCTCCATAGATAGAGAGAGGAGCAAGATTTGAGAGACATTTTTGAGGCCCAGTCAACAAATGCATCTAGTAGCTCAGTCCACTTACTAGAAGTTGCTTTGGTGATCTACCTTTATTTTTTTTTTGTTTCCTATTTTTTCCTCATCTGTGCCCAAGCCCCTAGAATTTTCACTTGTTCCTATGTTACGGATGTGTTTCTTATCTGGGAATGTTCAGATAGCTCAAGTCCAATCGGTTGAAGAATTCAAGCTTTTGCTCCTTCCCCAAACAATCCTGTCCCATATGGTTTGTGTAATGATCAAGTTAATGTGCCATTCCAGTAAAGAGGTCTTTAGAGTGTAAAAGGAACAAATCCTATTTCCCAAAGGTACAATGAATATCTACCAGGTACTACTTTAAATGCTTTGCATGAGTTAATTTATTTAAGCCCAAGGTAATAGTACTTCTCTTTAATCTTTAAAGAACATACCTCATTATATAAATATTAATGTTCCCATTTTATAGATTAAAAAATCAAGGTCATTTGAAATTTCAAGGTGAGAAAATATTTTTATGATGGGATATCCTTTATATTCCTCATCACCCTTTAGCCAACTAAGTTCTATTAAAATCATATATCTATAGAATTCTAGCTTCTCAGAATGAGAGGAATTTTACAGGTAATATTTTTCAGTCCCCAAAGCTTCAGTATGTGTTGGGTTCCTGACTAGATTGATTCCTATAGTCATTCCTTCATTCATTTATTGTGGATGGATTGCCTATTCTTTATCTTGATATTCAGCATAGTTGATGTCCTCTGCCTGTGCTGTCCTCCTTCCAGCCTCAGTTCAACACTTTCAGTGACAGGGATTCATTGCCTCCTGAAGCAGCCTATTCTGCTGTATATTTCGTTAGTGAGATTTTGGATGTTGAGACAAAACCTGTTGTCCTCCAATTTCTAATCATTGGTCATAATTTTATCTCCTGAGACCATCTAGTACAAGTTTATTCTTTCTTCCACAAGACAGTATTTCAATGAATTTAGAAACCTATTATTATTATTATTATTTTTTTTGTAAATTTCCATTTGTCTCTAACAACTCTTCTCTTTCTTGGTTCCTTTTTTTAAAAAAAATCCTCACCTGAGGATGTATTTTTATTGATTTTAGATAGAGAGAGAAGCAGGGAGGAAAGAGAGAAACATCATTGGGTTGCCTCCCAAACCCGCCCTGACTGGGGATAGAACCCACAACATAGGTATGAAACCTGATCAGGAATCAAATCCCCAACCTTTTGGTGTATGGGACAACACTCCAACCAACTGAGCTACCATCCAACTTGGTTCGTTATGTGGCCCAAGCTAGACCTCACCTTGTCTTCATGAGCCTTTACATGCAGTGCTCAACTCTCTTTGCAAGTCTCAGCCTGCTTTGTACTGAGAAGGGTAGAAAGGAGTTATCCCTTACGCTCCCCGCCCCCTGCATTTATTAACTCATAGCATTTGTAATTAGTTTCTTGTGTTGGTGTCCCTGTCACCTGCAAGACAGCAAGAATGGCAAAACCATGAAACTTTTGTTTTCAGCAGTGTTCCCAGCAGAGTGCCTCATATGAGTAAGTATGCAATACATGTTTCTGGAATGAATGAATGACTAATGGAATGGGTGAGTACACTGCTGTTAAAATGCTGAACATGCTCATTTTTCTAAATAGCACAGAACTAGAAGTAACTTAGGAAACTCACTATCCCAATCAGCCCATTTTCAAGAAAGAAAACTGAGACCAGAGGAGTCAATGATTTCCTGAAGGTCACACCACAGAGCTAAGACTAGAACTCAGGACAGCTGACTCATATTTCAGAGCCAGTGAAAGGGCAACTCCAGGTCTCAGTGGGGTGTGGTGGCGGTGGTGGACATGAGACAACAATTTTATAATCCCTGAAAGTCAGGTATCTTGGGCCCTTCTGGGGTCTGGGGAAACCACAAGAAAGAAGTCTTTACGGCCTCTTCCCGGTCAGGAGCTAACTCAGTGACACAGGGATGCATTCAAGGCAGCCTTGGGCCCTAGCTATGCACTCGGGGCTCTTCCAGGGCCCACATAAAGCTCAGATATTGATTCAGCATCTGTCCTTTAAGATCTCCTAAGCTGCACTGGGAAAGGACTGACAAATAAGAAACAGCCAAGGATACACCCAGAGAATTATTCAGAGAAATGAAATGAGGTGTTGGCAGTGCAATGAAATACATTCTGCTTTTGTTCTGTTCAAGCTCACCGAGAGGAAGGAAGGGAGCGGAGGCTATTACCATTCTTAGAAAACAAAGCCAACCTGGAAGTCAATTCTAGCTTTCTCCTCTATGCGTTGTTCATAGATGTGTCTGGCCTGATCACAGGAGAATTATGGCTCTCCTACCATAAACAGCTCTGATCCATATCCTCCCTCCGAGACTATGAAGGGGATTCTGCAGTAGTATTTTATGGCTTGAAACATTGCATAATATAAGCCCCTAATCTGATGGTAATCGTCTACTCTGTCACACTATACTAGAGAAGTACCAATACGATCTTGAATAATGCTCACCATTGTTAACCTCTGGTTAGGCATGACTTCAGCCATTCCTCACAATAGGTATTATCCCATTTTAGAGATGAGGCAATCAAGGTTCAGAGAGTGCCAGTTTTGAGATCACATCTGCCTAATGCTACAGCCTTAACCTTGTGTTGTGAACCTTGTGCTCAGAGCTTGCATGTTGCATTAGAATAATCAATGTCGATCTACGTGTGCTTCTTCCGTTTTAGACAGACACTTGCTCCTCGGGGCCTTCACAGGTTGCTGTCTTTCTGCCTTGAATGTTCTTATGACCCACTCCCAAGTTGGCCCTGTTTCTACTCACCCTTCTGGGCTCTGTGCAGGTGTACCCTCTTCCTATTTGCTCCCTCTCTCCTCTGCGAGTTTGCACAGCACTTCCTTCCTATTTCTGCCATTGCATCGACGATTCTGTTTGCTTAAAATCTGGTTTTCCCGCTGTTAGACTGGGAGCTCCTGGAGGTCAAAGGCCACTTCTCATTGAAGCTGTGTGCCCCATGCCTAATGTAAGTATGTGTTCCTTGTTATTTTATTTATTAAATGAAAGACAGGCTCTGGAGCACCTGAGAAGTAATAGGACCATGCTTTCTAATCACAGGAGGGTGAGAATGTTTTAATAGATTAAAATCTTCTTGAAGTAGAGGATTTGTTTTCTTAGGTATCCCCGGCAGAGCACCTGGCATCAGTCAATATGCATTAACGTGAATCTAAAGGACACAGAAAAATCCTACCAATGAAATACTAAACTAAACAAAAGACAAAGCTCAGAAGGAATGAAGAAGGTTATTCAAGGTGGCAAATTATAGTGGGAATTATTGGGGGTGCTGAAGTGAGAGAGACCTCAAATCCCAGCAAGTTCAGCATTGTAGCTGAAGCTTAGTTTCTTCATTTGAAAACTAGGAATAATAACAATACCGACATTCGAGGGCAGTTGTGAGAATTGCTTATAGTACTATGTATGAGTCTTTGCACGAAGCTCAGCATAACATTAGCACCAATAAATGGCAGCTATTTTTTCATAGCTGCATAATCCTCCCTTTTCCAACAGGCATGTGAAGGTCTTGAAATACCTTTTTTCTTTAAAAATGCTTCACCATTGAGATATGTCCCAAATGTCGCGGCTCTGATATATAGGTAGAGGTAACTAGGTGTCTGGGATTTCACATCAACATTGTATAAAATGTGGAAGTCATATTTTCAGGTTGTATTTTGGGCCTATGAAAAGTCTTCTGCCACATGTCATCTGAAGCAGAATTGATCACTTAAATATAGTGCATTTTATAATTTATACTAATTTTATTCTGTATTTTTTCTATACTGTGAGTGACATAGGGTAGAAATTGTCTCTAATTCACCTTGCCTTGGCTTTGTAAGTAGCACAATGCCTGGCATATAGAAGATGATTTTAATTTTAGCACTTGTCATAGCTGTTCTTGAAAGTTTTTTTTTAAGTATAATTATGTTTAATATATATCTCTTCTAAGACGTTATGAGAATCAGAGGGAGTTAAATGGGAAAGAAATCTGCCCGACTATTGGTCTTTGTTAAATTTTATTACTTTCAATTATAGGACCGCTACAAAAATAGCTTTTTTTTTTGAGTCATGGAACACTGGAGACAGCTACCACTTCCATGCCCACCACTGCTTACATTCTGGGAGGAGCTGTGCCAGTGTGTGGATCACAGATGGGACTTCAGGGAGACCCAGGGGCTGTGCAGTCACTCACCATTACCTCCGCAACACCCCCCTACCCTATGTTTCAGGTCCATAGCAAACACTCAGAAAGTATAGATCTTGAATGCTTTCTATCCCCAGACAGGGTGAAAGAAGAGTTATGGGGCAGAATCTCAAAGAGCCTTTGTTTCCCAGCTGCAGGGGTGTGTGGCACTTCCCTTCTGGGTGGGTGGTTCTCAGACTTAGAGCACAGAAAGATGCTCTGGGAAAACTTAGGATTCTATTGGAGGTGATGGTGAGGATGGAGGAGACAACTGTAGGCACTGAGTAAATCCTGATCTGGCACAAGGGCTCCCATTCTAGAGTAACTTGAACAAAGTTGCAGAGCCAAGCCAGAAGGCGCCTCATGGGCCATTCTACAGAGGCAGGCTCCTAATCCAGGCAGGAGTGAAACATCAGGGTGGCCTACAAACCTGCTGTGGGCCCTATTCATGGGATTGGAAATGAGGGAAAGGCTTGGGTCTCTGGGAGATGCATTGACTGGAGCAAAGTAAAACTTTTGTCCTGGAGGCACAGGGCTGCCAGGAAGGCTACTAAGACAGTTCAGAAATGAGAAATAGTACCTGGGGTAGGGAATGGGTGAGCTGAGGCTTTTTCTTTTTCTATATGTTTTCAGTAACTTTAGAGAGAGGAAGGGAATGGGAGAAAGAGACAGAAACATCCATGAGAGAGAAGCATCGATGGCCTGCCTCTTGCTTGCCCCCTACTGGGGATCAAGCCCATAACCCCCAGCATGTACCCTGACCGGGAATCGAACTGGTGACCTTTTGGTTCATGGGTCAGCGCTCACACTGGCCAGGCTGAGGCTTTTTTCTTATGACACAGTTGAAGCATTCCCCACTGTACCTTGCTCCTGCCTCTTACATTGCACTCGTCATGCTGTATTGCAGCAATCTGTTTATATTTCCGTCTCCCTTGCTAAATGGTGAGCAACTAGAGGGCATGGTCCATGTATTATTGCTATTGTTACTTTTTGTCTTCATGTCTCTAGTACTTAGCTCAGGGCCTGGCACATGATATCTATTGCTTACATGTTTACTGAATGATGGCATGCGTGGATGGATGGGTGGGTTTGTGAATGATTTATTTCCCTCCTCTCCCCCACCCCACATTTGAAAGAGGTGTTTAAATGCCTCTGGCAGGAAAACAGGGCACTCGCTGTAGGAGCAGGAGCAGGTCTGATGTGCATGTGGGGGTTAAGTGATCCCAGCTGTCAGGAAAGATGAACCAGAGAGGCTGGGACCAGCAGAGGAAAAACTTTGAGCAACTGGTCATTAGTCAGTGACACCTTGGTGTGGCTGAGTCTGTCATTTCCATCTTTTCTTTTTAGCACGATAAGCCTATCAAAGGATGAGAAAGGTGGGAAGGAGGGGAAAAAAGTTTACATTAATAGTCTTTTGTGCAGTTACACTATTCATATTTTCAAATGTAAACCCTATTAGGTTCTTAGAAAACAGATTTATTATTGCTCCTTTAAAGATGTAGAAACAACAATTTGCTTAAGGTCCTAGGGCTACCCCAGGGCAGTGAGTGATGACCTTAATTTTGGAATAAAGAAGGATATTATTAATGCATTGGATGCCTGGGGAGAGGGGGTCTGGACTCATATTTCACTTCAGTAACCTTGACACACACAACAGGACCACCAAGACCTGGAAAACCTCTCAGGACATATTTCATCAATCCTCAAATTGTTTCCCACCAATAATTGGTTATTTCCAATGGTTCCTCTGTAGTTTTATTACATTGATTAATCTAATTATTAACCGTAGAAAAAGTGTATTCATTTAGTTAATAACCAGCATTTTTGGAGGCATGCATATTTTGTGGCACTTGGTATTAGTGACCCAAGAATAATAAAAAATAATTATGCTTTGTTGAGTGACTAGAACTGTGCTAACATGTCCCATATATTCACTTAATTCCTCCTCACATGAACTCTAATAAGCAGATATTATCATCACTCCAATGGGCAGATGAGGAAAAGGAAGCTCAAAAGGTTAACTAGCTTGCCTCTACCTCTTTCAAATTTTGACCTTAGATGAATCTTTCTGAATTTAACATCCATATTCTTTTCATTATAGCATGCAGGCATCTGCGGCTATAATCCATTCAAGAAGGCAGATTGTAAATGTATAATTAAGCATAAAAATTGATAGAACTTTTTAATAGAATTTACAAAGCACCAGGGAGCTCATCAATTCCTTAGGCAGAGAAGGCAGCAGTATGGATATGAGCTCTTCTGCCTTGTATATTAGCTTCAAATTCTTAACCAACCAACAAACAAATGGGGGAATGGCGAAATATGTTGAATGTATTCAGGTTCTCTTAGCTCCCATGCCCATCACCTCCTGCTTTCTACTCTGTACTGTTGGCTGCTATGCCTGGGTTCATTTGTTCCCAATGAGCCCATCTGTTCCCAATGAAGAGTACAAATATTCTGATGCAAACCTTGAATAGAGAACTGTCACATAGTTAAAGCAGAGCTGTCAAAGTCCTCTCTTCTGGAGGCCAGAGTACATTTTTAGCAATGTGTTCGTGTGACTATGTTACTCATTCAGGGCCGTGGTATAATCAGGAATATTTTAGAAGATTTCCCGCTGGCACTGGAGGAGTTTGTGCGTAGACCAAACTAATAAATGGGAAATTATTGCGTACATGAGAGGAACATTCAGCATCCTAGGGTGGAATTATAAGGAACTTTTCAGACAGTACTATCTCTACAAGTTTTATTTCCTCTTCATTTTCACACTTTTCTTTAAAACTAATCTTTTCTTTTTCCAAGTTACCAAAACATGCTTTCAAAGTCTGTTTATTTTGTTCCTTCCCCCGCCCCCCCCCCCCCCCCCCAGGTTTTCTTCATCTATTTATCCTCCAAACAAGGTGCCAATTGCCTGTCCCAGGTTCCTTGAAGGAAATCTATTGTGTTAGGTTAGGGTTTGGGAGTCTAAAGGCTGGTTTTTAGTAATAGCTATACAGCTTGCCATCGTAAAAATACTATAGTCGCCCTAACCGGTTTGGCTCAGTGGATAGAGCGTTGGCCTGTGGACTGAAGGGTCCCAGGTTCGATTCCGGTCAAGGGCATGTACCTTGGTTGCGGGCACATCCCCAGTAGGGAGTGTGCAGCAGGCAGCTGATTGGTGTTTCTCTCTCATCGATGTTTCAAACTCTCTATCCCTCTCCCTTACTCTCTGTAAAAAATCAATAAAATATATTTTTAAAAAATACTATAGTTTTCCCCTCTGTAAAATGGGTTCAAGATAGCACTGACTTTATTGAGTGGATGTGACATCAGATGATGTAATGCTCTTAGAAGGCTGGGTGTCATTCCTTGTACATGGGGATATCTCCATAAAATGTTAGCTTTTTTCTGTTTTCTAGCACAGGTCTTAGTACTTAGCAGATGCTTGAATATGTTTGTTATTTGGCAGAAGAAAACAGAATCACAGGGAAAGTAAGTGACTTATTTAAGGATTCCGTCAGGGACAAGGCTGAACTGTAGTTCACCTCTTTCAGACCAAGAGTATTTATTTTTCTAGCAGGTTAATCTTTCTTTCTTTCTTTCTTTCTTTCTTTCTTTCTTTCTTTCTTTCTTTCTTTCTTTCTTTCTTTCTCTCTCTCTCTCTCTCTCTCTCTCTCTCTCTCTCTCTCTCTCTCTCTCTCCTCTCCCCTGCCATTTGTCCACATTTTAACCTTTGGGAAAATGTTTGTGTTATTTTAATTTATTACTATTCCTATTTATTCATTTCCTAAACACCCCCTACTTCCAAAAGAATTGTTTCATTAAAAAACCATAAAATGAGGTATTGACCACTACTTAACAGATATTGAAAACAATATTTGTAATCACAAAACAAAGTGAGAGGGGATAGAGAATTATATCCAAAGTGATGGACTGAGTCCAGAAACAGTGCTTGAACTCTGCCCTTCCTAGCAGTCAGGCACATGTGCACACATGCCCAGAAGAGATCCAAGTGATATTGGCTTTAGTGGGGTGGTGGTGGTGGGGGGGGGGGGTTGGAGGGGAGAGTTGTCTCTTACCGCTCCCTTCCTGAGAGTCATGGTCTGATCCTCAGCTTGGAGTCCTTATAGGTCAGTATGGAGCTCCTCCTGAAATTCCAGTGACACCTCCCTCACTGGTGTCTCCACATTTCATATTGAGATGTTAGCTCACCTAAACGATGAGACTGAAGACTGGCCCGCTATTAGGCAGCCCCTCCACTGCTGGGGCCTTGTTCGCAGAGAGGAATGCAGACCAGCATACAGAGGAGCTCATGAGTAAAAATGCAGCTGGACCACAGCACCATAAGCCCATGTTCCTTCCCGCAGCTCAGGCAAAAGGTCAAGTTGGAAAGAGCCTGAGTCTGATGGTTGAGCTGGACACATCCTTTAGACAGACAGCAGGTGGCCTGTGGTTTAGCCTGTCAGATCAATCATTGCTTGCACTTTACAGAATGATTGTCCAACAGAAGACATCTTTATTACCATACTTTATGACTACCTTACAGACTTCAACGTGACCATAGATAATTAGAAGCTAGCGGGGCAGCGTTTTAGATCCTGTGATTTGGCTATGTGTCCTGCTATCTGCTAAATTGACCTCCCTAACTCTAAGCCAACGCCTAGTGTGTTAACTGGCATTGCCCAAGAAGTTAAGAAGTCTCCAGCCACTGTGAAAGAGACATGCATTTCCCATTTTACATGACATGAAGAGAACATGTGTTGTCAGTGAATTATCTCCTGTTGTGGAGGGTATGTGGAGCAATCACTTAGAATCCAAAGATCGCAGCCTAGTGTCAGGAAGCTGTTCTACTTGGCAGCATCATCACAGGGCTACTCTTTCAAAAATTTGGTCAAATGTATTTGCTTCTGAAACAAAACTATTTACAAAAGCTGAAAAAAAAAATCAATCATCTATGCAGCTGTCCATCCAATGATCCATCCTGTAACAAAGATAAACTTCAATCTATTATATGCTAAAAAGTTTAGTAGTCACCATAGGCACATCAAGTTGAAATGGTATGGTCTCTAAAGTGAAGGAACTTAAAAGTTATATATGTCTTTCTAATACAAAATAATATTGAATGTAAAGGGTAATTTTTTTTAAAAAAAGAAATATACTCTTTAGTTTAGAAGGAAATTTAAATTCCTTTGGTCTAGCTTTCTCTACAAAATGTCTGGTAGAAAAATTTTATTTGCAGAGAAATAACTACTTTTAAAAGTGAAAGAATAATAAGGTATAAGAAATGTAAAAATGAAGTGCTATAAATTCTCAGGTTTGGAAATACTACTTGAGCTGGAGGCTATCAGGGAAGGCTTCATGCTGGAAGTAGCTTTTACTTGGTTCTTAAGAGATGATTGAGTGGGCTGCATGGGGGCCCCAAATGATGTGCCCATGTGCTCGTCCCTAATAACCTTATATGTTACAAGAGTAAACATTACCTTACA
Source organism: Myotis nattereri (assembly GCF_964212035.1). NCBI lineage: Eukaryota > Metazoa > Chordata > Mammalia > Chiroptera > Vespertilionidae > Myotis > Myotis nattereri. The sequence continues at coordinate 58,614,468 of NC_138084.1, read as the reverse complement.
TGGCTAAACATGTGACTAAGTAAAGAATTATGAGAGAAGGCACTTACCCTGGATTATCTGGATGGGTCCTACTCAATCCAAGGAGAAGTACACAATTAAGATGAGGCAGAGAGAGATCTGACAGACAGAAGAGTAAGAGGCAATGTGACCATGGAGGCAGAGATTGAGGTGATGTGGACACAAACCAAGGAATGTGGATGGCCCCCCGAAGCTGGAAGCGGCTCCCTGCACTTGATTTTAGGTTTCTGGCCTTCAGGACTATAATAGAATAAATTTCAATTGTTTTAAACCAACTAGCTTATAGTAATTTGTTATAGCAGCCACAGGAAACCAATAGAAATGGGTAGGATTTTAATATATGCAGTTGGAGAAAAAGGGAAATAAAGTGGCGGGAACGGTGTGAACAGATGCATGGAGACAGAGCATTTTGGGGATCCAGGAAGCAGTTTGGCATAGTTGCATAAATAATAAATGTGCTGGGAACTCAAACATAAACTAGCCAACATTTATTGAGCACTGTCTATGTGCCATGTGTGCTACCGCATCCGCCATGTAGAATCTCATTTAATCTGCACAGCCACCCCATGAGACAGGCATTTTCTCATCTCCCTGTACATACAGATAAAGAAACGGAGGCACAGAGAGGTTACATACTATGCCCAAAGCCACAAAATTACGAAGCTTGGAGCTGGAATGCTGACCCCATCTGTCTGCTCCTGCTCTAAACCTCTATACTATCTGCACTCCTTATCATGAAGGGATTTTCTTCCTCTGCCCCTGCTGCTCCCTACACGCATCTATCAGAGTGCTTATCACAATCACCATGCTTTGTAATTTGGTTTTATGTGGCTGTTTCTCCTACTAGACCATAAGCTCTGTGAGGGAAGAGACCATATCTTTCTGGATTGCCAGTAATTCCGCAGGCCTGGCACATAGCGAATTATAAATACGTTTTTGCTAAACCGTGACACTTGCGAAGCTCTACAATAGGACATAGTGCATGGACCACAAAGCTTCACTGCGTATCTCTTCTTTTGAATGGGGTCGGGTAACATTAGGACCCTCTTGTAGCCCATCTCCGTGTCACAAGAGGATATGGAGGAAATATTTGATAGGAGTGGGAGTGGGGTGTAGGTGCAGTCTGGTAGTCTCCACATGGAAGAGTTACTCTCCATCCAATCCTGTGTGTCCACTGAGCACGATTGGCGGATGGTCTGAATCCCCTCTGCCGCTGTGTCGATCCCCATAGAAGAAGGATCCATGGCAATCCTGCTCAAAGATCCCTTGAGCTTGGGAGGAAACTAAAAACCACCATCGTGGCATAGTTGTGTTGCCTCTTGGGAGGATGCTCTCTCTATGGAAATGTTAAAAAGCCTGTTTTGTTTGCTACACAGCTGGGGTTTCCCAGGGAGTAGATTTCCGGTCCTTACCACTCCCGGTTAGGACAGGATCATAGAGGCCACCCCTACTGTGGAATCAGCTTTCGCTCTGGATGTCAGAGTTTGAAGCCTGTGCTGGGAAGTGCTGGTCCGTGGAGAGGGCTGTGGCCAGAAGCAGCATTGATGGAGAACACGCACTGCAGAGACCGTGCCGGCCTGGCCCCTTGCAGAGAGTCACAGCTACACAGTAGGAGAAAAAGTATGGAAGGAAAAGACAAGAAAGAGCAAAGTTGAAAGAAAGTTATAATAAAGATTTGCGTGGAGGGCAGCAAATTCCTAAAAGGAACGTTTGTATTATGAACCTGATAACCCTCTGCAACATGCGTGGAAAGAAGAGAGAAGAAGAGATCAAAAGAGAAATAAAGAAGAAATTGACCCATTAAGGTGATGGGTCTAACTCTGATTTACCTACTTTCAAACCCAGAAATCTCCAATGTATCTCTCTTTATAAGAAGAATTTCAAAATCTTCATCTTCCAACCTTCCTGCATCCAACTGTCATCTACATGCTACGTTATTCTTCATTACATCACCCGTGTATGTGCACACACCTTACGTTTTTCCTAAGCAGAACTTTCTCTCATTCTCCACTCTCCTACCTCTGTACCTTCACTCACAGAGTCCCTTCAACACAGATCTTCCCTTTTATTTTTCCACTCAGATCTTCCCTCCCATCTCCATTCTTGAAGGCCTAAGATAAGCCAAGATCTTTGATTCGTGTGTCCTTTCATTTATTTGACCAATATTTGTTGAGAACTTTCTCTTATAGCAGAGCAAACATTTACTGTCTGCTCCAGTTGTTTTTTTATTTGTCACAGTGGCCCTACCTGACCGGCTGGCAGTTTCAGCCTCGTAAGTCTGGAGTGCTTTGTGTCTGCCAGTTCTCAGAGCTTTTTGGAATAAATAATTCCCTGGCTAGAGCCTATTTATGTGAGAATGCTTTGCCAGTTAAAAAACGAAACTCACAAAGTATGCTTGCAATTAATTGAAATGTCCAAGTGTTTGGTACAATTTGCCAAGATTTGTGCACAATGTGGGATGGATATGACCCAGAAAGCCCTTTCTATTCCAAGATCCCATGGCTACTTCGCCAGTAAAACACCCTCTCTCCCCTGGCTACCGCAGCCGCCTCCTGGCAGTCTTGCTGCCTTCAGTCTTGCTGTCTTGAATCCATTCTCCATCCCAGGTCATGGCTGTCTCTTTAAAATACAGATCTGACCTGCCTGCCCTAATTGAAGCGCTCTGATGGCTTCCCTTTGTGCTTAGGATAAACTTCAAACACTTGAAGCAGAGCACCCTACAGGACCTCCTCACAGCTGGACCCTGCAGGCCCTTCTGTTCATCATTTTTTTGCCACTCAGCCCACCTTTGCTGGTCTTTCTTTCTGGAATAATGCTCCCCCACCCCCACCCCAGCACCATCATCACATTCCCCTGCTTAACTCTTTACTAGCCTTGACTCCTGCCTAGATCTGAGGTTTTGTTTATAGAGCATTTTACATATTCTCTCAGCTAGCATGTTTCACACCATTTTTCATTGCCTGCTTATTTTTATTTAAACCCCATGAAACTGAGGATTCATAATGGCAAGGATTATGTCTGTCTTGTTCACCAATTAACACAAAGGTGTGAAACAAGATACCACTCCACGAATAGTTGTTGAATTGAATTTAGTAGAATCTCATTAAGGAAACTAATAGGACACTTATTATATTAAGATTTGTGAATAAGAACGGCGCTTTCTCATTTAATATCACTAAACTGGTTACTTAGAGAAAGTGGAATGATGCTTCTGGAGTCTGTTTGTTGTGTCTTCACCTAATTGACTAGACAAAGAGGGTTGCTCTTCCCAAAGGAATACTCCCTGGATTCCTGGGACCTGACCTGCCTTTCAAAGGGTGGGATCTTCAAGTTACAACCCTTTAATAAACAACAATAATCTGTACTAGAGAGCCTTTGATGTGATAGCCACTCTTAATATGTATCGCCTTAATACTCAGAACTCTTTAGCGAGGCAATAGTACCGTGTATTCCTTTATGTGAGGGAGCTGAGCTCAGCAGGTAGTAAGTCCCAGAGCCAGAATCCAATCTGAGCTGTTTCTTATTCCAGAGCATTTGCTCTTTGGAGTTCACCACTTGGTCTCTCTAAGGCCTCCCCTGTACATGCAGGCTGGGAATGGAGTAGCGACTGGGAAAATCTGGTGAAGTCGACTTAGGGAAGAGTGAGTTTCTCCTAGTTCAGGAATGGTGGGAAAATGTCTATCCATCTCTGTCGTACTTGTTCAAAAACAAATCAGCACTCTTCATCTGTGAGCCCACTATCTTGTGAGGATGAGGAATACATGATTTTTTAAAAGTTTTAAAGGCAGAAGAAAGTCTTGTCTTTCAAAATCTGTATTCATCAACGTGCACTTAGCAACGGCTCTGAAACCCGAAGAAGAAGGTCCCGTGAGGACTGCAAGTAGTGCTGCTGCGAACAGCTGTTCATTATGAGCCGCATCGCCAGAGCAGCAAGTGTCTGTGATATCAAAATAAATCCTCTGCTCTGACCCCTGACATAGTCACGCATCCAGGAGAGGACTCCTGAGATACATCTCAACAAGCTGCGTGAGAATGCAGAGCTTCAAAATCGAGCTGTTGCCAGGCGGGAAACTCTCTATTATTCCAAGGTATATTATGCTAAATGGCCAATCATTTTTTATTGATTCTTAGTGCTATTAGTCAGGAAGTCCTGAGTACATAATCCTCGCTGATCTTGTGGTCCTCGGAAATGACAGGTAAAGCCAGCCGATGGCTTAGTGGGAGAGGGAGATGAAGGCCGCAGTGCCTCTGCTGTTGCATTATTCATATAAGTGAGCCGACTCGCTAATGGCCATGCAGGGCTCCTATTAACTCTTGGTGCTTAGAAACAAGAGCGGAGGATCAAAGTCTTAGCAAACGTACAAATATGAGGTTATGTGAAAATGTCAATAATTTGGGGGTGTTTTATTCCCATACCTTAAGGCTTTAAACTCTAAGTTTGAGAAAGATAAGCTAATGTCTGTGATAATGTAACTTCCCATGGTCTATAAGATAATGTAGCACATCTCACCTCAAAAATATCTGTTTTAGATAAGTAAGTGAGGAAATTTGGACACAGATATGCATAGAGGAAAGATCATGTGAAGAATCGGGCCATCCACAAGATGAGGGTTGCCCTAACCGGTTTGGCTCAGTAGATAGAGCATTGGCCTGCGTACTGAAGGGTCCCATGTTCGATTCTGGTCAAGGGCATGTACCTTGGTTGTGGGCACATCCCCAGTAGGAGGTGTGCAGGAGGCAGCTGATTGATGTTTCCCTCTCATCGATGTTTCTAACTCTCTATCCCTCTCTATTCCTCTCTGTAAAAAATCAATAAAATTTAAAAAAAGTTGAGGGTCTTTCATCCACAAGGAGAGAGAGACCCTCAAAAGAAACCAACCCTGCTGATACCTTCGTTTCAGACTTCTAGGCTCGAGAATCATGAGAAAAGATATTTGTGTTGTGTAAACCCCTAAGTCTGTGGTACTTTGTTATGGAAACCTTAGAAAACTAATCCTCTACAAAGTTCTCCAACTATCCATATCTCCAATTCCCCTGCACCACCCTGGTCCATAGCAACATCATCTTTTTCTCGAACGATTACCATTGTTTCTTAAATAGTTGCCAATAGCTATTTTCACAACCTTCCAAACAATTGCTCAAGTAACCTTAAAATGCAAAAAGAAAAAATCATCATGCCACTTCTCTTCAGTGGCATATATGGCAAAACTTGAGATCAGGAGACCAAACAGAACATTGCATTTGTCTGAGCAAAGAATGATAGGGACTTGAAATAAGGCCAATGAGGACAGTGAGGAAGGAATCAGTTGGGTTTTAAGGCAGACTCTAAAGCAGGGGTCCTCAAACTACGGCCGCGGGCCACATGCAAATACAAATATTGGATTTGTTCCCATTTTGTTTTTTTACTTCAAAATAAGATATGTGCAGTGTGCATAGGAATTTGTTCATAGTTTTTATTAAACTATAGTCCAGCCCTCCAGTGGTCTGAGGGACAGTGAACTGGCCCCCTGTTTAAAAAGTTTGAGGACCCCTGCTCTAAAGGAATGTATAACGCTCTAATTGGTGTGAGAGAGCATAATGAGAAACAGATAATGAATGTCTCTTAGGCTGTGGCATATTTAGATATAAATATGTTCTTGACACACAGAGGTGATAATTTTTAAACTCTTTCTCCCCTATATGACAAAATCATATCAGTAATAATCATGTACATGTGATGTCATTATTTTCTTGATTTGTAATTTAAAAATAATTAACACATAGAAAATTGCATTTAAACTCACTACTGAAATTCAGTAAAGTATATTTTATATTTTACTAAAGGTTTTTTGTTTGTGCTTTCCAAACAAAAACTATACCTCATAGTTCACATTTGTTTCACTATTTTTAACTTTCAACACAAATGAAATCTCCAAATGTTACATAGAATGAAAAAACAGAAGCACCAAGTTCTCTTTCTTGGTCTTGACAATGGCTGTGCTGGGGTTGTTTATTTCTAACCTACTGTTTTCATGCAGGGTATGTATTCTTATAGGAACTGAAGATACACACTGTGACTGACGTGAGCTGGAACACCTCTGAACTATTTCAAAGTTACTTTTGAAAGAAACAGATATACCTGAGTCCATATATGTTGGGGGTCAACTGGATAACTAGAGGTTCTTTGAATTAACTTCCATGAAGAATATAATCTTATATAATAAAAGGCTAATATGCAAATCGACCAAACAGCAGAATGACCAGTCGCTATGACGTGCACTGACCACCAGGAGACAGACGCTCAATGAAGGCGCTGCCCCCTGATGGTCAGTGCACTCTCACAGGGTGAGCGCCCCTCAGCCAGAAGCTGGCTCATGGCTGGTGAGCTCAGTGGCCTAAGCCATCAGTCGGACATCCCCCGAGGGCTCCTGGAGTGCGAGAGGGTGCAGGCCAGGCTGACCGCCCCCCCCAAGTGCACGAATTTCGTGCACCAGGTCTCTAGTGTTTATTATAATATGTCATACTGTGGTCTAATTTGAAACTTTCTTCTATATTATTAAAATTCTAGAGTAACCATAGCAATTATTTAGAACTTACATTAATTTTGCTGGGAGAGAGGTTTTATCACCGACATTGTTTAGACTTGCCAGAACATGCTAACAACAGCAGCAGCAATAATAATAATAGACCTGTTTTTGTCAGATATTATACTTAAATCTGTGTAGATAATGCACACATAAATGACTATCTGGGATGGGTTGTTCCGACTACACTACTCTGCCCTCAGTCCACCATTGTTGTCAGGTATTTAACAACAAAAAAGAAGGATTCTGTTTATGTTACCTGTTAGGGACTACTTGCATTCCCTTAAAATTCATATACTGAACTCCTAACACTAACTACTTCAGAACATGGCTGAATTTGGAACTAAAATCTTTTTTTAAAATATAATTTTATTGATTTCAGAGAAGAAGGGAGAGGGTGAGAGAGATAGACATATCAATGATGAGAGAGAATCATTGATCGGCTGCCTCCTGCACGCCCCCTACTGGGGATTGAGCCTGAAACCTGGGCATATGCCCCTGACTGGAATCGAACATGGGATCCTTCAGTCCACAGGCTGAGGGTCTATCCACTAAGCCAAACCAGCTAGGGCTGGGAGCTAGAATCTTTAAAGAGGTAACTAAGTTAAAAGGAGGTCATTGGAGTAGATCACAACCCAATATGACTTGTATCCTTATAAAAAGAGATTAGGACACACACACACACACACACACACACTACACACTTGATAATGTGAGGATGCCAGAAGACAGCCATCTGCATCCAAGGAGAGAAGCTCAGAAGAAACTAAACTTCTGATATCCTAATATTGAACTTGTAGTCTTCAGAACTACGAGGAAACAGATTTCTGTTGTTTAAACCACCAAGTCTGTGGTACTATGTTGACAGCCCTTGCAAACTAATGCATTCCTGGACCCACAGGGAGAGGTTTAATTGGAAAGGTGATAAATATAAATTCAGCTTTGAATTGACTTATCCTGTGTCCTCTGGGACAGCCCAGAAATTTCAGAACTGAATTTGGAAGATAGCAGTAAGCTGCATATAATGTATTTGCAAGTCATCAGCATTTGGGTGATAGTTGAAGCCAAGAGAATAAAGGAAATTCTGCAAGGAGAGGCATAGAGTAAGAGAAGGAAGGCCAAGGATGAGAGCCTGGGGACCCCACAGATCTGAATAAATGTGCACGTTTGCTCACAGATATACTTGGACATATCAAGTGGGGTTATTCACCAGAGAAACGTCATTTAGGGAGATACTAAATTGTGGATAGAAAATAATCTGTAAATGAAAATTATCCCCATGATCATTCCCAAAATGAATAATTTTGCCATCTGAGGCTATTTATTCCTGTTAATCACCTGGAAAAATATTTAGCTTAGAAAACTAGATAGACATAAAGTCTAAGCTGGGTGTGCTTTTTTCCTTTTAAAGAAAGAACTTTCATAACTGGCAAGAAAAACTTCTTGTTGCATAAAAAGATGAACTGAACATTTGGGTTCCCAGATCTAAGGCCTTTCTGTGCTGGAAGTGACATTCTTTGTCGCAGAATACTGTAATTTTCACTGGTAAGCTGAGAAAATGGAATAGCTATTAAAAAACTAATTTGAAAAGAATAGACAACTTCAAGGCTTTAGGGAGGAAGAATAAAATGTCACTGACACTTGAAATAAAATATATCACAGGACTTTTCAACTTCAAAGTCAGCCCACTTAGTGTGTGTGTGCACAGACTTAATGTCAAATTTCAGTATATCTTCCTATTAGAAAATAATAATTTTATTTTATAGCAAAGGTTCATGTCTCCATTGTATCTAATGTGTTCTGAATACGTATATATAGAATCAATCACCTAAAATAATGTGGTTTTTTTCAGCAAAAGGCAAAGGTGTTGAAAGTCCAAGAGGTAAAACTGGCTTTATGCATACTGCTCAATGTAAGGGCTCCCATGGTGGAAACAGGATTCAGTTACTGTCTTGATCCACCTCTCCGGCCTACTGCCTCTGAGTTAGCCTGTTTTTCTTGGAGGCAAGATGATTACAGGTGGCCTCAGCCTTTCATTCAAGTTCAAATATCCAAGCCAAAGCCGCATTGGATTTCAGTGGATCTGTTTAGATTAGGTACCTGTTAATGAACCCATCTAAGTGGCCACAGTTCCTGTGCTGTGCTGATTGTCCTAAGCCTGCTTTGTGTCCCACTTTGATTTATCTGTGTTCCACATTGTCTGTGAATTTAAGGATTTTTCTGCAAATATCTGATACCAGATGAAGAATGCATGAATGTTGAGTGGCTTAAAAATACTAGTACACACCCTCACATATAATAAGTGTTTCCATATATATATATATACAATTATAAGAAAATATAATAAAAGCTAAGAAAACTTTAAGATGTTCCTAATGCCTTTTTACTTGTGTGAGAGGAACAAGTAGAAGGGGGGAAGAGAAATTGTTGGGTGCATTGATGTTTTAATACTTCAATTAGACTGCTCCAGGAAGACAGTTTTCTACAGGATGCTATAGGAATAAAAAGCTATTCAGGATTGTATTTTATGGACTACTATTTTAAAATACTGTTCTAGAAACTCTTATTTAGAACCAGCTTGCTGGGAAGTATTAAATCCTATTTCTATTTATATAGAAAATTTCATTAACTAGAAGTATTAACAATTTCAATTTAAGTAATTAAGTATAATATTGTTAGATGTGGATGGGTAGGGGTAGAGATAATATATTTTCTAGAAACATGCGTGTGCCTGCATGTGTGTGTCTGCATGTGTGTATCTGTGGGTATGTCTGTGTGTGTCTGCATGTATGTGTCTGTGTGCATATGTGTGTGTGTGTGTGTGTGTGTATGTCTGTGGCTTAGCCTAAGACCACTGGGTGATACCATATATGAAACCACAGAACTGTATAAAGTTTTATTAGGAGGGTTAGTAGTATGAGGGCAACTTCCTACTGTCAGGTGTTTGAGAAAATACCCTCTGTGTCCCCACGTGGGGTAATTCCTTCTGCAAGTGATCTGGGGTATAAGACAGTGGGGGGAATTGCACCCAATGTCATTTACTTTTCCTCTGGGTCTCTCTCTAAGGCTCACCTCTCCCATCCTGCACTGAACTTTGCCTCTTCTCCCTAATCTCTCCACTTTGCACTGGTTGTTCTTCCTCTGACTCTGGACCCTCCAATCCTTCACCAAGTTTAACTCTCAAGTGTGTGCACAGTATCGGACAACTAGAAGGGATTGTGGAGGTATATTAAGACCATCCTTTAATTTTATATCTGCTGAGCTGAATGAGAGGCAGAGAGCCTGTGACCTGCCACAGCCATATTACCAGCTGATGTGTGACCTGGAACGAGAGTCCAGGGCTGATTTCTCTAAGTCCCATTCATACAAATGTCCTCTCATGCCACCTACATCTGACCCACAGCTCACAGACGTGTGTACTCTCTGAGCACCACCATTCTCTGAGTTTCCCATAATTGCCTCTATCTTGTCTCTCAGCAGCAAACAGTCTGCTGGTCAACTCTACCCAGCTTAACCCTCTTCCTACCTCTCAACTTGGACTTGACATAGTAGTAATGTAATGCTCCAGTAACCTACAGTATATTGAGTGCTCACAGTGTGCCATTCATTAAACATTTTATATCTATAACCTTATTTAACTTTCATACAACCAAATGAAGTGAATACTATTGTTTTCCTTATTTTGTAAATGAGGTTTAGAGAAGTAACCTGTCTGAACTCACAGTTAGTAATTAATGAAATTATGATCTGAACCCAGTCATCTGATTCAACCTTGGAGCTCTTACCTACAGTGCTGTGTTGCCTCTCATACTGATGGCCCCACACTGTGAAGCATAGCACAGCTGGCTGGCAGTCTGTCCATTCTCATAGCCGAGAAGGTCTAAATGACAAATTGATCTTTACCTTGAAATGAGGACTCCAATGAGCTTCTGGTTCATTTGTGCAATTCTGACTCCAACTGGACTATTCAGCTCTGAAATTTAATTTCAACCTTAACGTTGAAACTGGGGAAGAAAGGAGAGGAAGTATATAGAAGACTATGGTGAAGGAAAAAGAGAATAGACAACACAAATCAAAGGGTTGGGGGAACCTGGGGCCAGGTGGGAAGTAACATGGTTGTAGCAAGAAACAAAAGTCTAAACCTGACATCTTTACTTTTCTGACCCAACTGAATATCTTTGTGCCATGTCACCCTTCTGCTTGTGTTTTCTGTTTTCTTACTAGTCTGGGATCTTAATAGCATAATAAAATAAAATACACTTGTCCAATGTAAAACATGGCTTAGGTGGAAAAATATCTGTCATCATAAAACCTCACCAAATTCCCTGTGACAAATATTATAGGTGGCTGGCAGTCAAGACAGAAGGACCCTGAAGTGCAACTAAGTTCAGGTCAATAGGAAGTATTTGTAGCTTGAACTTACGATTTACAATAAAGAGGAAATATGCTGGCTATAAGCAGCAGAAGCATGTAATAACCCAGTCCCAATACGTTTTCAAGTTGTTTTTATTGAACTCCAGCCATGTATCTAATTTGCTCTCCAGGGCTTTCTCATAGAGTAATTTTATGATATATATTTTTAAAAAGCTGTTTTCAATAGTTTAGATTTAATTCTTTTCTCAGTCTATTAGGTATCATTAAGTCATGGCATTTTTCAAGCTGTTATAGTCAAATGCCTTAAGTAGGCAAATTAAGAATAGAAGATTTAATAAGTGACAACTGTGACTGAAAGTCGGAATGAAGTAGTTTGCATTCACTGGAGAAGTTAAAACACAAAAGATGCCGGGACATTCAATCGAGCTAGAACTCATGGAGACTACACAAAGGAAAAAGGACAGGTGATAGGGTTTCAGCAAAACTTTCTCAATTAAATTATGCTCACCGGGCACAACTTTTGCAGTTGACAAAATAATCAGCCCAGGATGAAGAGACACTGAGCAAAGTAATGTCTGGGAATCACACTCCCTCATCCACTTTGCTCTTGAGCTGAGAGCATTGGCTCAGGTTGCACTAATGGAGCAGTTTTGCACAGCTGGGGAGAGCAGCACACTCTGCCTCCAGCTCCCAGACTTGGCCACCTCACAGGTTCTCCAGGCAGCAGTGTAGCATACTCTCTGCTTATTAGTTGTGTGACCTTGGCCACTTGATCCTCCATTTCCTCCTTTGTAAGATAACAGCAACCCTAGTACTCACCTCCAGACCCATACCTAGAAAGGGCAATTCAGCATTTATCCCAGGGCACAAGACTGTAAATACTGATATACAAAATTAACAATTTAATGTCAGGTTTACATGTTCACAGCACGTAAGGTTCACTCTTTCCACAGCACATAAGGTTAACTGAGTCCCTCATGTAGTCAGCCAGGGTTATTCCAAGAATAAGGTGCTATTGGAAACACACAGTATTATTAGCACACATCTGAGAACCATATCAGCAGTTACAGACTTGACTTCATGGCACATTTTGTGTGTGTTGTTTGCTTAAAACACCATGTAACTGGTTTTAGCTTTACCTACTTTTTTGAAGTGTCAATGAAATGAGCATTTTCCCCCCAGAGTAATTGAACCTAGTTCTAAAAATTTAAGTAACATTTAACAAAATGCTGGCTTGAGTCCACTAAATTGATTGTAAGTCCCCATGGGCCATGACCCTCTGTCGAAAAGTCCTTGTACTGATATCCAATTACTCAAGGAAAATCCAGCCTCTGTACCCACAGCAGGTTCCATAGTTACTTTCCTAGTATGAAATGCCTTTGATGATTTCTGGGCGGAATGTGGTGGCAGAGCACAGAGTTTAGCCCATGTGGCTATTGTTCCTGAGCCCTGTGCTCATAAAAAGCTGCTGGCCTTTTAAGCATTCTCACTTCAGAGACCTTCTGTAGACTGACCTCTCAGGAGTGGGAGGACTAGCCACCTTACAAAGGAATGAACAGGAAAATGGAAGTTGTTTGGGCCACTGCTTGCTTCCTCCCTTGCCTGGCTAAAATTCTGGCTAGAAGGAATGGGCTGAGGGCGGGAGAGGGGTGTATGTGTGGAGAGAAACCCGGGAGAATGGCTGGAGTGATTGGAAGGTAAATTAATGGAGCTCCAAGGCCCAGTTACTTCAATTATTTGTACTTAAAGCATCATTATGAGCAATTAATGAGCAGCCAGATGGCACATGTCTAAGTGTAAGCAATAACTGGATATTATTTTGTAAGGCTGCTCACTTCACATCCAGGTGGTGTAAGTAATATAATCCCATTTGGATGGCTTTAGAAACAACAAAACATAAGCAACCACATTCCCTAAAGCATGGGAGCGAGCTCGCACACCACACACACACACACACACACACACACACACACACACACACCACTCCCGTCAACAATGTTGTGTTCATTTCATTATTTGATGAATTTAAAAGACTGCTGGTTTGAAATAAAGCAAATATTTCCATTAGGATTCCTTGAGGCAAGCTACAGATACCAATTTTGGCTGATTTAAGCAACAACATTGTCATTGGAGGGATATGAAAGTAGTTGACAAATAAAGAAAAGGCTAGAAAACTGTATGTGTCACAAAGGGCAGGGTCTAGGGCTGCTTGAGGGATCCCTCTGGTTGAAAAATCACAACTGTTTGGGTGTGAGTGTGCGGCAGCAAAAATCAACACATTTGTATCTGGACTGAGAACAAATGATAAAAACTTTAATTCAATTTATATTTAACTGAGTGCCAACTTTATGCCAGGGATTGTTCTAGGGACTTGCAATAAATCAGTATGGAAAATAGACAAGGTCTTCTGCCCTCATTCAGTGTTTTTATAAATCCATCCTAAAGTGTGGTCTCAAGCAATGTTGATTATAGAGTGGGAACCTTTTCTTTTCCTTCAAAACGTTATTTATCTTAAATTTAAGATTGTCTACCTTTTGATTAGTAAAACAAGTACTTGATACAGATATATATGTTTCATTTTTAGGAGGAGACGGACCACCAAATTATCCTAGTTATTTAAAAAATACATACTAAACACACAACCTATTTGTGTCTGGCTAAATATTACACAAAAATAATGAAATAAACTGTTCCCTAACCGCCACTGAGTTTATAATCTAAGGTTGAGATGTTGCATAATGATTTCATTTTCCTTTAAAATGCTGTCTATACCTAAAGCTTTAATAATTTGGAAACATTATTAAGTGAACTGAAGGAATGCTCCAATACTTAGGGAATTATACTCTCAATGTAACAATGACCAGAGTGTAACTCCAAGTTTGCAAATCTGAGTAAACAGAACACAGGATCCCCTTAAGTGCTTTGCGAGATTTTAAAAAAAAGTGTTATTAGCTTCAAAACTTATCTTAAGAGGGATAATTACAATTTAAAGGGTAACTTGCATGTGAATATTCTTTATGAAAATCAAAAAAAGCAACATAATAATGAATTAACAAGAGTTAACATAAGGTAACTTGTGTGAATTTACAGTAAGTAGTTCTAGTATCATAAAAATGATACTACAAATATTGGATTTACTTTCCTCTTTCCGCGAATGATCAAAAACTTCTCTTAAAAACAAGGTAATTTGCAGGACAATTATTATATTTGGAAAATTTAATTGCGTGTCTTCCTCTCCCCACCCGCCCCTGTAAGGAGCTGAGTAGAGGGACGTGCGAAAGAATCCTACATTTGAAAGCCTCTTTCATTTCCTTCCCAGCTTCAGCAGAAAAAGAATCTCTGTTTATTTGTCCATCCTGCACACACTCAGCTGTGAGCAGGTGAAGGCTGCACACCACGCTGCTAATGCCACAGTCACACGCCTGCTGCTGAGCTGCAGGAAGAGCTCTTATAAGGAACCTGACCCAGCCAGAGTTCACGCTGTTTTTAGCGAGTTCAGAAGCATTGCTTAAGGTAGCCTTGGGATTCAGTTGCCTCCAGGAATATGAGAGGATTTCTGTTAGTCAAAGGCAAATGGCGATGAATGTCATTATTAAACATTGAAAAGTATCGCAGTGGACATTTCAATGAACAACCTAGTTTTGTGTTTTAATTTCATAGAATGGAGCGGGGATACTTCAGAAATGGAAACATGGTTCCCATCCACCGTGATTTTGTGACTCTGTTGTTTTGGCTGTCTAATGAGGGTCTTTGAGTGAGTGGAGTACGGGCTGTGAATTTTTGCAAAGCTGTAATGACCACCAGGGGCTGCATCCATCTCATTCACCTGAGAAGTCAAACAGTGGTTCAGAGCATCTGTCTCTACAAATGGAAAGAGGAGAATATGTTTTCTATTATGTTAGGAGTTTTTTATTATGACTTTCAAACAAGGTCCTCAGACTGTAACGTTCCTTTCAGAGAGTAGCATTCCTTTTTACATGTTTGCAGCTGGAGAAACAGGCCAAAACTAATAAGCACTACTCCCTCCTTCACATGCAAAGGATACTTTGATGGTAACTGTCTGCTCAGGAAAGAAGACTGGGATCAGGGATAGAAGAATGTGCTTCCAGAGTAAGAGCAAAGTCTCAAAGTACTTGGTCAAGCTCTCTTATGTTGCTGTTAATCTTTACCCGAAAAAAAAAAAATATATATATATATATATTTCCATTGATTTGTAGAGAGAGTAGAAGGGGGAGGGAGGGGGGAGGAAGGGAGAGAGAGAAAGAGAGAGAGGCATTGATGTGGGAGACACATCAATTGGTTGCCTCCCGACCCCCCATCCCCCAACCAATGCTGAGGATTGAGCCTGCAACCAAGGTATGCGCCCTTGACCAGAATCAAACATGAGACTCTTCAGTCCACGGGCCAGTGCACTAACCACTGAGAGAAACCAGCTAGGACTAGTCAGTCTTTCTAGCTAGAGAACCCCTGATGCATTGACCAAGTCACTTCCCCATTTTTTTTTTCAGGAGGGTCTCACCCATAAACCCTAGAGGTCACTTTGGTTGGCACTTCGAAGGTATACTGTGGGGATTCATTTGTGTCGGGGTTTTTAAGATAAGAATTTTGAACCAAAATGTGATTCCTTGAACTAGGAAGGTAAAAGGGATGGTGTGTTACGGTAGTCAAAAAGCCTGAGTTTGACCCTGGACTTGCTTGTTGAGTAATAATCTTAAAAATTACTTAACTTTTCTGAGATTAATTTTCTTATAATTGGTCATCATAAAAAATTCCAGTGCTTAAAGATTTTGGAAGCAATAGTGCATTGAGATTTAGAACATGGTGCTTATATTGGAATCATTTATTCTTTGTAAAAAATTAGCTGTGTGCTAGTTTCCTATCCTCTCTCAATCTTAGTTTCTTCTTAGGTAAAACAATACTTACCTTTAGGATTTTTGGAAGTATTGAATGAGATAATCCATAAAAATTTTAGGATAGCCATTTTTTGTTGCTGTTAATCTTAATGTTATAATTATTATTACCTAAACATGAAATGAAATAGTGGCTAAAAGGTGTCATGTAAACTCTGTTGAAATAACTTTCTAGACTCAAGATGGAGACACCCCTGCCCAGAGTGTCTGTCAGCAAAACAAAACATGGGTAACTTTCTTAACCCTATAATGTTTGGCTTGATCAGAAATACCATATATCCAGTCAGCCAATTGCTAAGCCCCAAAGCCTGGGCCTTCTCGCTCCAAACAAGCTTGACTATGTGGCCTCAGTTCGTCAGGTATTTTATATTTTTCTCTTCCTTGTTCTTTATTCTTTATTCTATAAAAGCAACCCCCCTTCTGCCCCAATTTATAGTTCTCTGAAAGGAGAGCCTGCTTCATGAAGCGTTACATAAAATATGTTTGTATTACCTACATTATTCTCTTTAATAATTATTTGAACAACTTTAAAGTTCTATTGCATTATTGCATAACAGTTTAATATTGATAGAACAATGTAATCCAGTGTCATTTGAGCCTGTTAGAAACCTGTTAAGAAGGTAAAATTGAAATTTGCAATGAATGGCATTGCTAGGAGTTTGTTTGACTCATCCTTTTTATGAAACTAGTTTCTATAAGTGTACCTTTTCCAAATATTTGGTTTATGCTTACAAAACTCTTATGTTTTTCAGATCATGCCGAAATAGAATTTTATACACATGTACAACACTCAATACTTTATTTAATAAGCAAATAAACTTCAATTTATACTGTACACCTATGTCCTCAAAGTCATAAGATTTAATCACTTAACTCAAATACAGTGACACCTTATTATATGGCAATTTGGAGTAATAAAGGCGAAATTTCTAAGTAACTAAAATTTTACCATTTAATCAAACTTTTTCAACTGCTTTGGAAGAAAACTTTGCATATATCTTTTAACTTCCTGCTCTCTTAAAAGTATAGATTATAATGTGACATTTTCTCAATGATGCAAAATGAACTAATTATGGCAATTAGTAATTGCATTAAGTTCTAGTTGGGTATGTTTTGTTTTTCTCTTCTTCGTTGTATAGCTGTCAACTGTCACTTCCAGGTTTGCTGTGTTTGCTGCATACAGCTATCTGCCCTCTAATTTGCTGCTTCTAATCTGCTGAGCTATGAGAAGTCAAGTGACCAGGACATTTAGTCTTGGGTATAAATGAAGAGAATATTCTGTATTACAAAACACTAAACTTTCAGCACTAGGGACTTTAGCAGTTATATCAGGATTCAGGGGTTTCTTTTCTTTGTTT
Source organism: Myotis nattereri (assembly GCF_964212035.1). NCBI lineage: Eukaryota > Metazoa > Chordata > Mammalia > Chiroptera > Vespertilionidae > Myotis > Myotis nattereri. Next base: position 58,597,245 of record NC_138084.1, on the reverse strand, counting down.
CCTGAATCTCAACTGCTCTAATAATTATTGACATTTCCAGGAAAAAAGTGATTTCCTGGTATATAAAGAACCAAGTTACAAAAGATTGAGGGTACAGGTACTCTCTGTGAATAAAGGCAATTATAAATTTCCTGATTATCTATAAACAAGATAATCTTATGAATTTTTTATATTATATTATCTAACACTAATGGATACTGCATGCTTTTATAAACTTCATGTATTTATTTTATTTTATTTAACTTATATACATTATATGTTATAGACATTATATAAGTTATTTGTATATATTAATGCTTATATACAAATATTAATTTATTAAATGCCATGGATATTTACATGCATATACTCATTCAATCCTCAAAATTATTATTAATTCAGTTTATAGTCTGTGAAGTTTTGTAATTTGCTCAAGTTCTCTCAGCTCTCAAGTGGTAGAGCCAGTACCTGAAGGCAGGGCTGTATGCCTTTAATTATATCATCTTATACCATAAGCATTCCAGCAGACAGCCAGCAATAACAATAGAAGCCATTTACTTTGAGAATATGAATCCAATATTGTTTAATCTAGTGACTCAGGACAAAAGTGGGATGAGCCTCAGACAGGCAAAAAAGCAAAGAAACAAAAACAACTTTGAGGAATCTTGTCATTTAAAAGGAAGAGAAGGAAGGTTTGGAAGTTATTGTTATGAATGTAAAGGATCTACTTTCACTCTCTGATTTGGCTTCATTTAGCTCCTAATCTGGCCAACAGAACATGATATGCCAGGTTTTCAATGTTTTGATACTTAATGTAGATCCAGAGCCAAGGCTCTGGATTTGGGTTACGAATGCAAATCTAGGTTCTATAGTCTGAGTTTAGGGAACATAAATTGCTTCAAAGATTTCCTCTTTAGTGAATTATTCCAAAAATAGTAAATAGTAATAGAATAAACTAATAATAGTGCCTTATAGGATTATTTGGAGAGTAAAATAAAATAATTCTTAGCAGATTGCATGGCATGTATTAGTTGATGTCAATGCTTGTTATTATCACCATTTTAAAAAATCTAATATGTTTTTTATTTATTCCAGAGTAGACGGGAGAGGGACAGAGAGATAGAAACATCCATGAGAGAGAGACATAGGTTGGCTGCCTCCTGCACACCCCCTACTGGGGATGGAGCTTGCAACCTGGGCATGTGCCCTGACTGGGAATTGAACTGTGGCCTCCTTGTTCATAGGTCAGCTATCAGCCACTGAGGCACCCCAGCCAGGCCATTATCACCATTTTGAAAATCCATTTCATGGAAAGCTGGCACTACAAGTATCTCAGTAGAAACAAGAATATTTCTGTCAAGTCAGTTTGGGAAATAATTCTTTAATCCCCTCATAGAGAATCACAATGTATGTTGTCATAGGAAAAGCATTTTAAAATTCTGCTTTAGTAAACATGTTTAACCTTATTTGGCTCAATAGTTCCCAATCTTGTTTGTCCATAAAAGCTGTGTAGGTATGGTGTGTGTGTGTGTGTGTGTGTGTGTGTGTGTGTGTGTGTGTAACATCTACCTTACAAAACTAAATTTTAATGGAACATATTATAAGGAAATGCTGCTCCCTCATTAAAATTTAATTAAAATTACTGAAATGGAGTGATAGGAAATATGTGGAGACTAATGTGGAAATTCCAAGTCTGAATAATATTAGTAGGAATCAAATATTAGCACGCCTACTGACGGGGCAGAGTCACTCTGAACTTAGATCCTCTGAAGGTGAATTCATATGTTACTAGGAGGAACTCTTTGGTTTGCTCCTCTGAAATATAATCAGTTCTGCCATCAGCACCATCATCATATCACCACCATCATCATCATCATTGCATCATCACTATCACCTTATATTCAGTGATTTAATTTATGTCAAGCATGCTGTTAAGTGATAGATTTGTATTAGTCATTACAGCCACCCGGTGAGAGAGGCATCACAACTCCAATTTTTTAAAATCAGGTTATATGCCCCCCCTTCCCAAAGGGACTAAAGATGGAATACACTTTTGTGCTCCAACTGTCCTGGATAGTAGCTTGATTCATTGCTACTGAGAGTAATTGCCAGTGAGAAAATTATAGCAATAGCTCACCTGGGGGCGAGCCAGGATCTGTGTGACCAGGTGTGCCCTCTTAGGAGATGAGTTCCTTCAATAGCTGTGCCTTCTGTGTGTACGTAAGACAAATGCCCCCTCTAAGGCCCAGGCTGCAGGAACCTGAAAGCAGCAGGAGGGGGCCTGCTCACTTAATGATGGTGATCCCTTGGCTTCTTCTGAGCACAATCTCTTTCTTTTTAATTTCTGAATAATAAAGCTGAACTCCAGCATGCTCTTAACATTAGGGGCTGTTACCGTTTTTTATGGTGAAATGAAAGAGCCAGACTTAAACCTGAGGACCATTATTTAATACACAATATAAGAGGGACAGAATTATGTAGGACAGGGTCTACACATTATACCTTATGCAGCAAATCTGCCCTGCCACCTATTATTGCATGGCCCATGAGCCAAGAATGTTTTTTTTTAGCATTTTTACATGCTTACATAAGTAGCTATATAATATCCTCATTTTTTTGTTTCTCGACACATAAAGCCTAAAATATTTACTATCTGGCCCAGCTGGTGTTGCTCAGTGGTTGAGCATTGACTCATGAACCAGGAGGTCATGGTTCCATTCCTGGTGAGGGCACATGCCGAGTTTCAGGCTCTATCCCCAGTAGGGGGCATGCAGGAGGGAGCGATCAATGGTTCTCTCTCATCATTGATGTTTCTACCTCTCTCTCCTACTCCCTTCCTCTTTAGAATCATTTTAAAATCTATTTTAAAATATTTACTATCTGGCTTGCACAAATAAAAAACATATAGCTTACAAAATTAAGTTGTTGCTTGACATTGATTTAAAATACCTGATTTAAGATATTAATTGCAGAGACTTTTACCTAATATCCTCAATAAAAAAACAAATCAAGTGGGAACTTAGTTTAAGCATTATTGTTGAAGAAGAGGTGCCATTGTCTACAGAAAATGTTAACTGTGGAAGGAACCCCAGAGAATAATCCATCAGGGCTTTATTCCAAACCCAGGTAACCATGATGGTAATACTTCTTTGTGCCCTCACTTCCCCATACTTGCTAGGAACTGGAGTGGACATGTGCCAAGTCATGTCAATCAGATTCATCTTTTTAATGGATTAAAACCTTGAATTATAAATAGCATCTGAGTGTGGTTAGATTTTAGATACTCTTGCTCTATGGACCAGCCATTGCAAACATGCACAGAGAGGTCAGAAAAAATTAGTCCCAAAGGGAGAAGAATATGAGCAGAGGGCAGAAGACAGTCAAGCAGAGAGACTGTATGTGGTTACCCACAGATCTCTGGTCTTACTTTCAGGAGGCGATGCTACTGATCTCCAGTAGGGTAGCCACTCACCACCTGTAGCTCTTGAGCCCTTGAAAATGTGGCTAGTACAAATTGAGTTGTATTGTACAAGCAAAATATACACCAGATTCCAAAAACTTAGTATGAGAAAATAATATAAAATATCTCAATATTTTATACTTATTCAATACTGAAATCATAGTTTTTTTTTGGTAGATTGGATTAAAGTTAATTTCACCTATTTCCTTTTACTCTGCTAGACCATTTTAAGTGTAAAATTAAGCTTCTATTGGACGGAGCTGCTTTAGAGACCCAGCTACTTTGATTCTGAGAAATAATGCTACCTCTAAATGCCCTCCCCCCAAACCCTGCTGGGGTCCAACCCCAGCAGGTCCAGGGGTCCCCAAAGGTGTGGACGGAGTCGGCGAAGAAGGAATGACACGGAGACAGCGTTCAGTTGATCAGCAGCCTAGCCAGGATCTCCAGCCAAGACCTCCAGCCAAGTTCTGGTCTGGATCTCCAGCGAAGTTCTGGTTAGGATCTCCAGCCAGGTTCTGTGTCCATGTTCTCTTGCTAGGTTCTCCAGGTTCTCCAGCCAGGTTCTGTAGCCAAGTTCCCTCGCTAGGTTCTCCAGCCAGGTTCTGTCCAGGTTCTCCAGCCAGGTTCAGTCACCAGGTTCTAGTCAGGTTCTCTTGCCAATTTCTGTAGTCAGGTTCAGTCCAGGATCTTTTGCCATGTTCTCTCGCTAGGTTCTGTCTCTAGGTTCTGAGGCCAGTTTCTGTCCAGGATCTTTTGCCATGTTCTCTCCAGCGAAGTTCTTCTGTCGCTAGAGAACATTCTGTGTAGGTTCTGTGCCTAGGTTCTGTGTCTCTTCTGTCTCTTGCTGTCTTGTTACATCTGTATTTATACCAGTTGATTCCAATCCCATCAATCTCTATTCCAAAGGTTAGGGCGTTTCTTATCTCCATTCCAGGGAGTAAAGATTATGTAGCTTAAGCATGATTATTCGTAGTTAAAGTGATTAATTACCCGCCTGGCACTTAGTTAAGGGATTTTATTCCCTCCCTAACTTCAGGGGAAAATCCCTACTTGGGGAAACAACCTTTCTCAGAGAGGCGACCTTGGTTAAAACACATAGTGCCAAGAAGGTGAGCAAACATATTAAGAACAGTATGCCATATATGCCAGGTCCCTTGAAACGGCAAGCATGGACCGGCTCCTGGCAAAACCCCATTTCTTTTTTCTTTTGCTGAAGCTAGACCAAGTTAGTTTTAGTTAGTGCATGCGAACAAAAGATCCTTTGATAAAGCAATGAGCCTTTTAAATATGTCAAATTTAAAGTACATATTTCAGGCATTGAAAAGATTTTTCCAATGAGGTAATTTACCAGGGCTAAAGCCTTTACATGTCATTCCTTAACACAATATTAAATGATATCAAAAGCTCCCATTTATTGGGGTTCTGCATTGGGTCATATGCTCTTTTTGGTGCTATTTAATAAAAAGGCAGTGTATCACTCCATTCATAGAAGTGAAAATGGAAGCACTGAGACTGCCCAAGGTGATAGAGCTGATCAGTAGTAGGGTGGGTTTCCTGATATATCCTCTGCTCTTGACCTTTGGACTACCTCAGTCATGAGTTGAAGGTGTTTATGTCAGTGATAGGGTGATGATGTGACCATGTTGACTAGTGAGTCAGTATGAGGCTTATATTGGGCAGAACAGGTTCTGAGACCTTTCTAGAAGAACAGAAGGGAAAAGTCTGGATGGAAAAAAGGAAAGAAACTTGCTTCCCCTTCCCTATGCTGTGCTCTGTTTGGGAGGCCTGAAGAAATTGCAATACCTCTGGAAAGTTCTGGGAGTCAGAAGGACTGTCAGCGAGATGTGGGAACCTGGGAAGACTCCCTTTGGTTAAGGGTTGGCTTCACAATTTCCTGCTCTCCTGGCTGCCTCCTGTGCTGCTGCACTCACATCAGGATGGACTCCCTAGTGAGAATCTGTCCCCCGTGCTCCGAATGGAACCCTGTTTTTCAAGAAATCTTAATTCACATCATATGGGGGAACAAATTACTCCCAGATAGTAGTTTATTTTCTTTGGCTCTCATAGGATGAGAGCCAATAATAAAAATCTTAATGATGATAATGATGCTATAGAAATGCAAAGTCTTCATATTCTTCTTCTTGCAGAAGACCATTTAATAATCCTAATTTTACTGCATATTTCTATTGGCTAGACAATTGTTTTTTTTTTTTTCGTCATCATATTCTTTTGTCACTGGTGTACTGAGTTTCCAGATGCTTATTCTACTCTGTGTTTAATTATCTACGGAAACAATTGCATTAACTATGCTAGCACTTGAAAAATAAAGAGAAAAGTTTTCAAAGTAAAAACGAGTGATACGATTGTATTGAGTGGCATTTTCAAATTTTTGGAAATGCATATTGAAATTGTTAGAGGACAAGCTGAAACCCTTATAAAAACAAGCAAATGCAAATAACTTCCCTCTCTTGATGCTGTATAAGTAGCCTCATAAAAGTCATACAGGCCCTTTCTTAATCCAACTTAAGAAAGGGCCTTTCTCGATGTTAACTTTCTTAACCAACCCACACAAAGACATTGAAATGGGTGGAAAAACCCTCTCTGAAACCAACATTTGTAGGGAATGCTTCAAGAACCTCCCCACACATCTGTTATATCTGCCTTGAGGACGTTTTAGCAGCATAGGATCCAAGAAAATCCTCAGCCACCCTAAGGAATACCCTTTATGCACCTTCTGTAGACTTGTCCTTTCAGAAACCATCCATGATACTGGATGGTTCTTAGTCCACTCCCTCCGGAAAAAACAGGAGACTGGGTTCTGCTTTATAACTGCTCAGACCTTTCTCCTCCAATTTTGCAGCCAGAATCCATATATGTTTAACATGCTAAGTGGGATCAGCCTTCTGAATCCCAAATGAATGTTTTATGATGTCCAAAGAACCATTTTATGAATTTCCAAATTTTCTCTTCTTCCATATATCTGTATTCTTTTTAAGGCAGGTGTGAAGTAGGTGTGTTTAATCACTTCGCAGTACTTTAGGGATTAAACTTTAGGCTCTTCTTGAAGACTGAAATTTCAGTCTCCTCTTTCCTTCTCCTCCTCCCCCTCTTTCTCCTAAATCCCTCACCCCCATTCCCACCCCTGGGCCTTTGGGGCAACTCTATTGCTCTGTGATTTGACTTTCTTCTGGTAAATAAGTTAAAGTGTGAGTGGAGCCTGACTCCATATTTCCTCTCTTAAAAGTAAAATCAAACTCTGAAAAATCAGTCCACAGGAAAAAGTAACTTCAAAAGCCAGGGCTCAAGTTCCACAAATTTCTTGAGCTCTCATCTGCTCCCTCAGCAATGCACCCCTAAGGCCATTGGAAGTATAACTTTCCAAAAGGCCCAGGGGCAGGGATCTTCTGAGTTATTTTCCTGTTAGAAATGCAAGCAAATCCCAAAGGTACTGGAAGGAAAAAGGAGAGACTTTACTCAGGTAAACTGAGGCGGCACCACCTCTGGCAAAAAGGGAAAGATTCTCCTCTGAGGATATGTTTTTACTGATTTTTAGAGAGTTGGGGGAGGAGGACGGAGAGGAAGAGAGAGAGAGGAGAGAGAGAGAGAGAGAGAGAGAGAGAGAGAGAGAGAGAGAGAGAGAACAATGTGAGAGAAAAACATCCATCTGTTGCCCCAACCTGGAATGGAACCTACAACCTAGGTATGTGCCCTGACCGGGACTCAAACCAGCAACCTTTTGATGTACCCAATAAACTCCAAGGAACCAAGCCACAGGCCAGGGCGAGGCCCTTCTTTTTATATACAGAAAGTTGCCACTCAGGTTTCAAACTAGGTCCATTGGACCTAAATTCCTATGGTTCTAATTGGTCTGAATCGCTCACACAGTTCTGATTGGTCGGTATTATGCATTCTGATTGGTTGTTATGGAGCATTTCTGATTGGATGGGGCAGGTCTCAGTGATCTGTGGTAAGCTGAAACCAGGAACTCCTTCACAGTACTTGACTCAGTGGGTTTGAAGGAGCAGGAGATAGCGCAGGAAACTAGTGGTTTAGTAAAAAATTATCCCAGGTGTACAGAATATGCTAGAAGCCCCTGACAGCAGATAACCACTAGATTCTTTATGAAATGTATGCTCTCAGTTGATCATGGGGAGTCCATCTCAGCAGGTAAATTCTTTTCTCAGGCATCACAAGGAATGAATGTCTTTTCTGGGGTCCACAGAAACAATGGGTTCTGGTAACTTGTCATGGCTGTACAGCTGTTTGCAAGAACCATATGGAAGCCTTTGGCCTTTACTGCAAAGAGTAAGCTTTGCAAGTATATAGGTGTCTGAACAAATACTAGTAAATGGTGTCTTGGTAAGAGAAATGGAAGAGGATTTTCTGGTTTTTAGGGTCAGCCCATATCCATGAAGTTGGGAAATGTGGATAATTAAAACAAAAAAACAGTTTTTATTTTCAATTTTGTTACCATCAGCGTATACTGAGTGTAGTGAATGTCTATGAATTTTCTCCTCTCTTCTTCATGTCCCTCTGCTGATTCAGACGAAGCTTTTACATTGTTGATGTTGCCCTGCAGCTTTCTACCTTTGCTTGAATGTGTGACCTACCTTGCACCATAGGCTTTTGCTAATGAATCTCCGGTTGCTTTGATATCTACAAACTGTTTAACCTAATTAAAAGGAAATTTGGAAACTCGGCTATGTAAGTTCTTAGCCCTGTGGTAATAGTGTACTTCATGCTGGATTGAATTCCACTGTTTGTCTGGGTGCACAGGAGCTACCATTTCTGATTGACTGCCCAGAGAGCCCTACTTCAGCCTGGCCTTACTCTTACAGCATTCTTAGCTCTAAAACTCTCCTTCCATTATTCAAAACAACACAGAAAAGAATGCCTTTTTACTAGGCCTTCCTCAGTAAGTATTTGATGACTTGGCTGGTAACAAAATTTGTTTTTAGGAACTCACTACGCAAAGATAATATGTTTTCACTTTATTGGATTCTTCTATGCCTCAGTACCATGGAGTGATTTTTTGTGACCTTTATGGCTCATGAGGGGCCACCAGGAGAATACATTTGAGGCTTGAAGAGGCCTTTTCATAATCTGAAAAACTTAGCAGAAAGAAATTTTCTAACTCCTTTTCTGCCAAAGTATTGTCCTATTTTATGGAATTCACTATAAACTTTATCATCAAAGTTAAAACCAATGACATGACTGCTTGGGATATTTGACTTTAATGAACTAAACATAAAATGAAATATTATTCATACAGATGGTAACTAGACTCTCATTATTTATAAATGTGAGCCCATCTTTCAAACTGTCAGGCTACTTTCATTGGCCATACTCACTACCATTGCTTAGCTCAATATGGCTAACTCTCCTGTGACAAGGTGATGAAACTTAAACACTCTAAATTCCAGTCTCAAATCATACTCCTTATAACACAGGGCTGGCAGAATGGATCGATAAGATAAATGTCCTGTCATTGGAAAATTCCCAAATTGATGAAAACAATTCCCTATGGGCTATAGGGTTGTTGAATAAAAGGAACAATATATGGAAGTTCTAAATTAGTAAAAACAAACAAAAAAACAACAAAGCCAGACATGTTTCTGTGTGTGTGTGTGTGTGTGTGTGTGTGTGTGTATGATAGCAAATACCATACTACATGTGATTCTAAAATACATTTTTCCCAATTTTATTTATTTATTTTATTAAATTTAGAAAGAAGAAGGAAGAGAGACAGAGAGAGAGAAACAGAGAGAGAAAGAGATTCTTGTATGTGCCCTGACCAGGGATTGAACCTGCAACCTTGGCAGATCAGGATAACACTCAACCCAAATGAGCTGCCTGGCCAAGGCATTTTTCCAAATTTTAAAATCTCAGAAATTGAGATATGTCATGGTCATTGTGCCATTAAAGCACTATGTCAGAATAAGTAGCATTTTTCCATTTTAAGGAGAACATACGACAATGGGTGAGTTTTTCAATGAAACAGAGTAGAAAATCCTGGAAGAAGGTAGTAGGAAAAGAGATGGATGCAAGAACTAAGAGAAAGCCAATAAAGGAGAAATTCTTTTCACTGAGGATTATAGCACTTTGTTATTCTGTTGACAAATCTGATTTACCCTCACACTACAGCTGAGATGGTTACTACCAACAAAAATGTTCTCTAAATTTCAATAATATAGGTTGTGGAGAAGTAACAACACAGGAGGAGATCATATCTCCCAGTGCCACCTCCATCTCCTCCTTGCATTCAGGGGAGATCCTGTGATTCTTTTTCCCTTTAGAACAGCGGTTCTCAACCTGTGGGTCAAGACCCCTTTCGGGGTTGAACGACCCTTTCACAGGGGTCGCCTAAGGCCATTGGAAAACACATATATAATTACATATTGTTTTTGTGATTAATCACTATGCTTTAATTATGTTCAATTTGTAACAATGAAAATACATCCTGCACATCAGATATTTACATTACGATTCATAACAGTAGCAAAATTATGGTTATGAAGTAGCAATGAAAATAATTTTATGGTTGGGGGTCACCACAACATGAGGAACTGTATTAAAGGGTCACAGCATTAGGAAGGTTGAGAACCACTGCTTTAGAATATGAGCAGAAATGATGATTATCTCATCTAGGAAAGAGTTTTGAAGACATGGGTATATCTTTTTCAGATCCTCTTGTCCCTTTTATCTGTTGGATGAAAACAATGATATGAAGTCCTATTTGATTAGAGAGCCAAGTAATGTGAAGATGCTGGGTTTCCACAACATTAAGTCAAGAAAAGCTACCTGCCAGCCAGAAACACCCACCTTGGACTCTTGCAGGCATAAGAAATAAACTTCTGTTGTATTTGAAACATTGTATAAATTTGGATCTATTTGTTATAGCAGCTGGTGTTACTATGACTAATATATTCACATTACTTCCAGATACCAATGACAAGATATGAAAGTAAAAGTTAAGTGAATATAGAAGTTGAGAAGGAGGTTTAATTTTTTTACAATGTCGAGCTAAAAGAAGGGAAGAGGAACATTTAGGAGAGACTAACATGTCTAAAAACATTTAAAAAACAGCCTTAAAGTAGAAGGGATCAGAATTTATGAGTCCAGAGGGCTTCCCTATGAACAATAGGTGGAAGTTAGGGAGGCTGGGCTCAGTCTAATACAATGAACACATTTGAATCACTTGCTGTATTCCAAATAACTGCCAAAAAGCAACTCCTTGGCACTAATCCTTTAGGCAGAAGTAGGGTGATCATCTAAAGGCATGCATGCTTTAGGCAGGGTGCAGGATAAATTATCTCTAAGGCAACACTCCTTTATGAGTGCCCACATGAGGATATTATGCATGTGTCAGTGGCATTTAGCTTTGGTGGAAAGGGATGTTAGTACTGAGGCAGTGTCAGTAACAAAGACCAACATCTTCCGTATGGAAACATGCTGATAGAAAAGCAGAGGAAATGAATGATTTCACATTTCCTTGATGAAATGGGTTTACTTCTAAGTTAAGATAGTACAGTGGAAAATGATCATTAGTAGGAAATCATTCAGTCCACACACATTTACTAACTGCTTGGTAAGTATGGAGCAAACCAGAAAGAAAGTTGGAGGGGAATAAACCCAACATTTTGAGTTAGAAGATTCAAGGTTCATTTCTGCCTCCTATTGGCTACTTGGTTTTAGTAATTCATTAATCTTTCTGGTACTCTGTTAAAAATAACTTTATATTACATTTAATGCATACTTATAGTTTAAAATTTGCAAAATTTCACACCTTTATAACTTTGAGTGAACATTACCATTTCTTCTGAAATCAGAGAGCAACTGCTAACAATTTTAGGTACTCTCTTCCAAAAAAGTATTTAGGAATAGATAAAGCAGACTATTTTAATATCTACATATTTGGAATTATAATGATTCCTATCCTAAAAATTGGGATTATAGGGCAGTCCTATATGAGGATGAGGGTGATTAGAGCTAGGGAGTAGAGAGGATGTCTGAGCAGATAATCCTGGGCCACAAACAGCTCCACAAGGTGGAAGCCCTGTGGGAGGGGGAGAAAGAGTGCCTTGACTGTGTTTATATTTTGAAAGAGGAAGCATCTTAGGAATTCAGAGGTGTAAAGGAGGAGAACCCAAGAACAACATTTTTTAGTCTTTTCCTCCATCATGCCATTGAACCCACACAATAACCTTGTAAGAACCCACACAATAACCCTGTAAGACTGGTACTGAATTATTGGCCCATTTACAAATCAAAATGCTGAGAAACAGGTCATCCAACTTGTATATTCCTGGGGTGGGATTTAAAAATACTTTGTAAGGTTCTCAAACTCTTGTTCTTTCCTTTGCAGCAACTTGATTCAGAAATAGCCTATAAAAGATGGAAGTGTCTTCCACTATCTGCTAAAATAAATTAATCATTAAAAGAAGGAAATTTATGAACTCTGTATTACAAATATTTGCTTTGCACTTTGTACATGTTGGCATTGGCTGAAAACACTCAATAACCTTCTCCTTTTCTCCTTCTAAGGAAAAGACAAAAGAAAAGCAGTCAGGCGAACGAAGTAACTGGTACCTCTTAACATTAAAGGAACTACTTATTTCTGGACATGGAAGTAGGACATAGTAGAGGGTGTGGCCATTGAGGCTAGGGACTAGGACTCACTTTTCATTTTCTCTTTAGTGGAAAATGTATGTAAGGTAATGGATAAAGCCTTATAAGTTGGTTATAATAAGACTGTCAAACATAGCAAATAAAAATACAACAGACCCAGTTAAATTTGAATTTTAGATTAAACATGAATACATTTTTACTATATCCCAAAGTTTTAGTATAAGTGTATCTCAAATTATTCTAAAAGATTATTCATTGTTTATCTGAAATTCATATTTGACTAGACATCCTGTATTTGACCTGGCATTCCTAATTGTAACTGATAGCCACCCACCTTGGCTACCTAAATCTAAGATCAGAGGATAAATCTAAGGGTCAGTGATCTCAAAATCTGAATGCTGCCCAGGCCTCTCTGCTGACTTCTGCAGGGAGTGTGAACCTGGAGCACAGCCGAGAACTCCAGCCATAGGCTCAGCTCACCTTCTTGCTAGCTGGTCATCTAGGCTGTTCAGAAGACCAACAAGAATCCTAATTCAAAATGTTCTCTGTGATGATAGCCATTCTGAAAGGTGTGAGGTGATACCTCATTGTTCTTTTAATTTACATCTTTCTGATAACTAGTAACTTTGAGCATTTTTTTATATGTCTCTTGGCCTTCTGTATGCCTACTTTGAAGAAGTGTCTATTTAGGTCCTTTGCCTATTTTTTTAATTGGATTATTTGTCTTCCTTTTGTTACGTTGTATGAATTCCATATAAATTTTGGAAATTAACCCCTTATCAGATGTATCATTGGCAAATATGTTCTCCCATGCAGTGGGTTCCCTTTTCATTTTGTTGATGACAAGTGCTGGCAAGGATATGGAGGAAAAGGAACCCTAGTACACTGCTGGTGGGAATGCAGTCTGGTGCAGCCACTATGGAAAATAGTATAGGGTTTCCTAAAAAAGTTATAAATGGAACTTCCATTCAACCCAGTGATCTCACTTCTAGGAATATATCCTAAGAAACCTGAAATACCAATCAGAAAGAATATATGCACCCCTATGTTCATAGAAGAAAAATTTACAATAGCTAAGATATGGATACAGGCCAAGGGCCTATTAGTAGAGGAGTGGATAAAAAAGCTGTGGTACAGTTATACCATGGAATACTATTCAGCAGTAAGAAAGAAGAATCTTTTACTTTTTGAGACAACATGAAGAGACCTGAAGAGTATTATGCTAAGCAAAATAAACCAGTCAGAAAGACAGGAATCCCACTATCTCACTCATATGTGGAATCGAATGAACAAAATAAACTGATAAATAAAATAGATCCAGAGACATAGAAGCATGGAACAGACTGACAAATTTCAGAGGGAAGGTTGGGGGTGGGAGGGTGGGGAGAGATTAAACTGGGAATTTATATGCATACTAGAGGCCTGGTGCACGAAAATCATGCACTGTGTGTGTGTGTGTGTGTGTGTGTGGGGGGGGGGGGGTCCCTTAGCCCTCCTGCGCACTCTCACAGTCCAGGAGCCCTCTGGGGATGTCTGACTGACAGCTTAGGCCTGCTCCTGGACTGTCAGTTGGACATCCTTAGCGCTGCTGTGGAGATGGGAAAGGCTCCTGCCACTATTGCTGCGCTCAGCAGCTGTGAGGCCAGCTCAGGGGCTAGCTCTTGCATTAAGTGTCTGCCCCCTGGTGGTCAGTGCACATCATAGAGACAGGTTGTTCTGCTGTTTGGTTGATTTGCATATTAGCCGTTTATTATATAGGATAAGCATAGTCCATGTACACAGACCATATGTGGTGAAGGCTTAGGAGGAGTGGGTGCAGGGTAGAGGACATCAATGGAGAAAAAGAGGGGGGGGACATCTGTAATACTCTCAACAATAAAGATAAATTTAAAATAAAATGTTCTCTGGGTATAGTTGAAGTGAGGAAATACTTGTACTTATCATTCATTGTAAATAATAAAATCAATCCCTTAATTGTGTTCTCTGAAAGAAATTTTCATTTTCCATCTCTGTGTGTTTTACGTTCATTCATGATTTATAAGATACTGAATTGATGTAGGAGTTAGCAGTTTTTTAGAGGACAGAATAGTTGTGCTTATCTGTGAGACAATGGAAACAAAACATCTTGTTAATCAATCATGCTGCTAGCCACTTAGCCAGATTCTCCCCTAAGAGAATCTCTCTAGAGCCATGTCATTACTAAAAGAGACAATAAAAACAAACAAACCCAAAAGAGCCTGTTAACATAAGGGCTTCCACTTGCTGTTCTCCCAAGGTCACAGCTGTTTGCTGAGGGAATGAAGTTTCAGGACCTGCTTCTTCGGTGGGCTTCAGCTTCCTGTCAAATTCCTGAATTACTGAGAATGATGAGGAAACATGCATCCAGCAAACAGGCAGGATCTTTACTCAGTTACCCATCCTCTTAGGACAGTGGTGGGCAAACTGCGGCTAGCAAGCTACAGGCGGCTCTTTGGCCCCTTGAGTGTGGCCACGAAGTTTCAATCGCACTGTACGTGCACGCCCGCTCGTGGTATTTTGTGGAAGAGCCACACTCAAGGGGCCACAGTTTGCTGACTACTGTCTTAGGAGGATGGAGTTAACAATGCTTTGGATAGGTCTGGGATGCCACTGGGGGAAAGACATAGTAGTTTTTGAGGCCACAGAACTAGTGAGGGCTCCCAACACTGAATATTTGGGCTGGTGAAATACTTCAGAAATTCTTTTATTTTCTTAATTTCTAAATAGTCCACACCATTTATATTACCAACACCCCCAAAACAAACTACCACACTTAGAGGTTGGTTCAGGCATGACTGAGTTTTTTATTGAGTTTAAGTGAGATAAACAATACTAACAACTAACAGTTCAGCAATGGCTCTTTAGTTTACAAAACTTTCCCATTGAGATTATCATATTTAACCTTTTGATATAACCTCTTATAGTAACAAAAATTGTAACGCTATGAGTAATAGTAAAAACAGCACAACTACAATGAAGCAGTTACTATAAGCTTGGACCCATACTAAGGACTTGAATGGGTATGATTATTTTACAGAAATGGAAATATTAGCAGCTCGAGAACCCCACCAGGCATTAGACTGGTGGGGTCAGACTGGACCCTGGTTCAGCAACCTCTATACTTGAGTTCTGACTAAGAAAGAATTCAGTGTCAAGACTTAAATTATAAGATAACTCACTTGAAAAATCACAGAGTTAGAAGCAGTAATTCACATAAGAAATGGACTTAGGAAATAAGTTATAGAGGTAAAGGAAAGGCCCTTGGACCTAGGGCAGTGGTGGGCAAACTGTGGATTGCGAGCCACATGCGGCTCTTTGGCCCCTTGAGTGTGGCTCTTCCTAAGCCTTAGGAGTACCCTAATTAAGTTAATAACAATGTACCTACCTATATAGTTTAAGTTTAAAAAATTTGGCTCTCAAAAGAAATTTCAATCGTTGTACTGTTGATATTTGGCTCTGTTGACTAATGAGTTTGCTGACCACTGACCTAGGCAGCGAAGAAGGTAATGGTAAGAAACAAGCCTGGGGGGATGAGGATGGGGAGGGGAAGGGGGAAGGGAAAGGTCTGGTGTGCTCCAGGAGAGCGCACTGGGTCCTCTGTCCTAAGGGGTTTAAGGGTGGAGATTTTAGGTGAGGTCCCTGGGGGAAGATCGCAATAGAATATTCAGCATCTTTCCAGGTGTGTCCTTTCAGTGCCTGGGTCTGCACTGATTGATTGGTCTGTGCCAGGGCAGGAGGTCATTATCTAATGCAGCTGGTCCTGGCGTCAGCCCTGGGGTTGCTTATCCAGTTTTGTTGTTTTTCTGGACCTGGAGCTGAAATACAGCTGAGGCCTAGATGTTATCCCTAGGGAGGAGAGGTTAGGGGGTCCAAACTGCATGACCAGCTAGGGGTGGAAAGGTCACCCTGGCCACAGGTCCCTCCCTTAACTTGTCCTTGGCTGGGCACCCAGGCTTTCTGCCCTGGTGACCTTCTGTTCCATTGTCCTTGCTCTGTTGCGTCTGCCTACCATCCAAACAGGCTCAGAGAGGGGTATAGATGTGCTCAAAATTTCAGAGCGGGGGAGCAGGGGAACCTGGATTTAAACCTCAGCACCCCCAGAGCCTCAAGCTCTGCCTGGAACATGATTACAATAGAAGCCTTGGTTGGAGGGCGCAGGTCCAAGATGGCTGCGTGAAGGAGGATGCTGAGTTCGCCCTCTTCCAGGAGAAATCTCCAATACCTGGGTATATAGAGAGGAACTACGCCTGTGAGACAACTGAGGGCCGAATTAATAGCTCCTGAACAACAAGAAGAGAAAGAGACGGGATAGAGAAGGCTGGGAGGCCACGGGAACCCCTTCAGGAGCTGCAGGAACCGGGCTGGAGGAGAGGTGAGCGCCATTGTTTACTAAGTTCCCCTCCACAATGGGAGGGCGGGTGGGAGGTCTGCTTGGGTTCCAGCTGCATTGCCCTGAGCCTTTTGCCTCATAACAAAGGGAGCAACAGTAACAATGGGGTGCCACCAAGTGCCCCAGGCACCCTAAGCTCTCACTGGGCTCCAACAGGCTTCCCCAAACTACCAGCTCCGGGAGCCCAAACAGAGGTCTCTCTCACTTGCAGTACAACAGACAGGAGGGCATGTATGGAGAAGGCTGGGAGGCTGCCGGAGTTCTGCAGGTCAGAAGGGCTGGTGAGCACCCTTGTTCATGTCCTCCACAGCCTCTGGGGGGTGGGTGGGGGCCCTGTCCTGGGTGCTCTGGCCCAGCAGGTCTTTCAGTGTGTTCTCAGACACAGGCCTGAGCCCATTGCCGCCCCACACAAAGGGAGCAAGCGATCAACAGAGCATTACTGCACGCACCTGGCCTCCCCACCTGGGGCCTTTGGCTGGGGAGGCCAATGCCAGGATGCCGAAGGCCCCGCTCAGCTCCTAGCAGCCTGCGGATGCCACTCAGCACACAGCCTAGAGCTGGCCTCCCCATCAGGTCAGTTTTTAAGACTGGGAGAGACAGCTCTTCTGTCTGTCATATAAACAGATTTAGAAAGCCAAACAAAATGAAAAGACAGAAGAACATCTCTCAAATGAAGGTATAAGCAAAGTCTGTAGAAAAGAAAACCCCATGGAAAAGGAGGTAAGTAATTTGTTTGATAAAAAGAGGAGGGAAACAGCCTTCCAGGCCACAAAGGCATTTGTTGAGTAAGCCAATTTCTGGAAACATTCCCCCGTTTCCCTCTGCCTTGATTTGATGTGTGTCCAGGGCCTTGTCTGTGAGATTCTGGGGACACAGACTCGAGTGGAGTCATTGGAGGAAGCACATGGAACCCAGGAGTTGATGTGCAAAGAAGATCATGTCAACACAACCTGGGGCAGTGCTGCTGGGAAGGAAGGAGAGTTCAGCGGAGGACAGAGTCCCGCTATGGTGGACTGTGGTGGGAGGCCACTCAGGACAGTGATAGAGGAGAGGAAAGGAGCTGAGTCTGGAATGAAGAAACAAATAGGCAAGTAAGGGGAAAGATGTTTCAAGCAAAGGGAGCAGCAAGCATTAAAAGCCTTCAACACTGCACACAGCAGGTCCAGTTATGTTATCCCAAGTAGTCAGGTATGACCTGCACATGGGGGATGGGGCATGCGGCATGCACAGAAGGTCAGGCACTGGGAAAGCGAGGGCTTGTGTGACCGGCATTCACTTTTCACCTTTTAGACAATAATGAGGCATTGCACGATTTTCAAATATGCAAATGACAGGATTATATTTATATTTTGCAAAGAGTTATCAGTGAGAAAATAAATTTGGGGTAAGGGCTGGTAAAACTAAGGAAAGAAAACAATTCTGTGACTGTAATATTGGTTGTTAACTTCAGGAGTCATTCCTCTTTAATTCAAACTGATAGGAACATCATCAAAAGGTCTGACTCAGGATTTTTCTTTTTTTTAATGACAGTTGCCTGATTTTTCTGAGGTCCATCCTAATTTGTTTTTATTAAAATTTGGTTTTTAACTTCTATGGAGCACTTACTGGGTGTCAGGTATTGTGCTGGTGAACACTATAGTTATTTTGTATTTTACAGAAAAGGGGATTGAGATTTGAGGAAGTTAAGTAACTTGCCCAAAGTCACACAGTTCATTAGTAATAAATCTGAGTTTTAAGTGGTGGGACTGTAGAGCATTTGCTCCATATGCTGTTTTAAAACTATATTACCCTGTTATTGCCTGGGAATAAGAGCTTGACTTGCATTTTACTCACACTCTGGAGGCCGGAACAACACCCAATACCTCCCTTAACCTGCCTGTACTTACTTACTTGGCCACACTCTCCACATGAAATCAAAGCCATCTTCTGTGTTTTAGAGACCATTTCAACAACACCGAACCTTTTCCGCGCAGGCGCTAGCATTGACCCATGCCCACAGAAAGGTTGAAAACTATAGAATAAAATGCAGATTTTTATAGTTGAAAATTTCCTTGGGAACATTTGCTTCAGTGTTTCCCAGCAGGAACTCTAAGGCACAACATTACTGCAGGATCATAATAGGTGTTAAATGATAAAAGGCTTTTGTGGCCAAATAATGAGGAAAACATTGAATTAAACGTGACTGGACAGCTCTTTCCCTTCTTTGAGATTTCTTGGAATACTTAGTACACAGGAGGTGATTGTGAATCTTTAAGATTTAACACAAAAGTGTTTCAATGCACTTGATCCCCCAGTTTTTTAATTTATTTTTTTGCCAGTAGCACATTTGACAAATGCTGCCAGCCCTGTCTTTGCTTAACAAAGAAACTGCAGCTCAGAGAGAGGGACTTAGACAACTCCAGACCTCCCTTCCCCCCAAAATTCTAAGTTATGCTACTAATGTTCATGAGATGACCCCTTTGTCCATGGCAGTCTGGGCATTGCCCCTCCTGTTCAGGACAGTGCAAGACAGAAGTGCTGCACTGTGACTGTCTGGCAGTAGCCAATTTCCCAAATAGATACAAAGCAAGAGGTGTGATACTCAGGAAGAGAGAGAAATTACTGTCAGGTTTTACATCGCAAATGAGTCAACAGCGAACGCACTGCATCCAGAACCTAAAATCCTGCTTTGCATTTTCTAGTCCAGAACTTCCGAGTGGCTGCTTTGGTGAATTCTGTTCATTCATTTTTGTTTTAAAGGACAGTTGATTGATTTTTAGAAAGAGAAGAAGCAAGTGGGAGAGGGAGAAGAGGGAAACATCTACACAAGAGCATATATCTATGCTCCTTATCCCTGAAATTTTCATCTTTATCCCCGAAATTCTGCATATCTTCTTGTTAGGATGAGAATGAACAGCTGGTCCATTTTGCTGACTCTGGTGCTAGTGCTCAGTTGTTTTTCTGAGCCCCCAACCTCCCTTTTTTTTCCAGACAGTGCCTCGCTAGCTTTGTCTGGCTACTGTCTGACATGTTAGCTTACACTACCTCAGCCCCCCAGCTGTTCTTCTCTTTCATGCTATGGATTGTTCTTTGCATTAGACTCAAACATGGTTTTGCACTTCCAGAGGGCTAATCTGTTTCCACAGCAACCTGTAAAATGGGGTAATTTGATGCAAAAACATTTTTTTTTTGCTAAAAGTTTTGCATGTGTATATAAATACATGTGTGCTTGCAAACTAAGCACTGCTTTTAGAGAGTAACTTCCCTAAAACCCTGGCCACATTTCCAGGGTTAACAGCAGGGTTCTGTCAGCTCTCTGGATTTTTAAACAATATATTTTCATTAGGAAATTAAACAAGAAAACCTATAATATGAGTAATACTTAGACTAAAAGTTGTAAACAGTAAATAAGGGAATATAATGTCTTTCATGTCAATTTTAGTATGACCATATTTAACATATTCACCCCAAAAACTTTTAATTAGATAGTTATTGAAAATACAGAGCATATAAAAATTACAATAGCTAATGGGATTATTTAGTTCTTAACCTTGGTGCTGCCTGTCTGTCATTAATATTGGGTAGCTTTCAACAACATGTTTTTATTTTAGGTAACTTCATATTTTAAACTTAGAAAAGTAAGTGAAAAAATGCTTTCTAGTAGGCATTAGCCATAGAAAATTCTGTTTTTGTTTGACACTTTACATAGCTTGGGACACAACAAGACCATACTGATAAGAATCTGAAAATTAGGAAACATTTCATGATATTTTGTGCCCCTTAGAGCAGAATCTAAATCTTTTATTTTAAAACTGCTAGCCCAATGTCTGGAATGGAGCTAACATTCATTAGATGCTTGCTTTTTTTTTTTGTTAGTTTTTTAATAGAAAAGGAAAGTATGTTTTAAAATATGTCTTTATGGCAGTATTTGATATAATTATTCACAATTATTCACTCCCGCTTTCCCAGCGGTTGAGTATGCTTCCTGCCCCGGTTTGACTAGCTTTGAACAGTTGAATGCCAGAGGCTTTTAGATACATGTAGACTTTACTCCTGTGTCCCCGCCTTCTTCCATGCTCCTGCAGGTCCTTCTCCCTGGGTTTTACATGGGAAGACACAGGGAACAGGACTGTGTCCACCTGCATTCAGAGCAGAGCTGCAGCCCACTTCTTGTGGCCCTCATGGAAGGTGAGCAAGAAATAAATGTTCGTTTTTATAAGCCATTGAAATTGGCTTATAAAAGCCAATTGTTACTGCAGCAAAAGCAATAGCTAGATCAAACTGTGCTATGTTATACATTGTACATACTGTATACATATGGTATATACATATATATGTAGGTATATATTGTTATACATGTGCATACTATAATATATATATATATATATATATATATATATATATATATATTCCTAATCATCACCTATAATGAGTATTACTTTTTATTTAATAGAAAATGAGGATTAAAAAGTTAGGTATTTTATCCAGAGAAATATAATTTTTAATAAAGATTTGAGCACATGTCCATTTGATTTTCCAGCCTCTGTTTTAATGTCAGGCTCACAAAATAGAGATACATTTAAACTAGAGATTTGGTTAAAGTCCCCTTAATTATATTTAAATTTATTTTCCTATAGAACTAAATGTATCTTCTTTCCATTTACATACTGTATTTTAATTCAATTTAGCACATATTTATTAAATATTTTCTATCTGCCAAATAGTGTGTCAATTTTTGGAAGAATGGAGATAAATCAGATAGTTTTTGCCACCAAAAGGCTCATTATGTTGATAATCTCATAGTTTGACAAGAACCTTAGAATCTAGTTGTTGATATACACTAATAACTGTGTGACTGAATTGCCAACAGTAGAGCCCAAAAGATTTTCCTTTTTGAAAAAACACTATAATATGGTGATGGATTTCAACTGGTCAGTTCATGTTCTTTCCTACAGCCCGAAGTCCAGATCGGAGAATTAGCTTGGTACCAGGGCAGTTTGGCTAAATAACTGTTACAGCCACCAAATCTTAGAGGTAGCTTGACTCAGTGCATTTTACTTATTTTTCACTTTTATTTAAAAATCTTTATTTTTGAAAGTATTACATATGTCCCATTTTTGCCCCATTAACCATTTCTAGCTCCCTTGCCCACCCCAAACCTTCACCATCCTATTGTCTGTGTCCATGGGTTATGCATATATCCCTACAATTTCTTTGGTTGATCTCTTCCCACCCATCCACTCACCCCCCACCTTCACTCTGAGATACAGTAGATTGTTCCATGCTTTTATGTCTCTAGATCTGTTTTGTTCATCAGTTTATTTTGTTCATTTGATTCCACATATGAGTGAGATCATATGATACTTGTCTTTCTCTGACTGGCTTATTTTGCTTAGCGTAATATTCTCCAGGTCTCTCCATGCTGTCTCAAAGGGAAAGAGATCCTTTTATACTGCTGCATAGTATTCAATGATGTAAATGTGCCACAGCTCTTTTGTCTACGCATTTACTGATGAGCACTGGGCTGTTTCAAATCTTAGCTATTATAAATTGCACTGTTATGAGCATAGGGGTGCATATATTATTTTTTATTGGTATTTTGGGTTTCTTAGGATATATTGCTGAAAGTGAGACTACTGGGTAAAATGGCAGTTCCACATTTAATTTTCTGAGGAAACCCCATACTGTTTTCCATAATGGCTGCACCAGTTTGCATTCCCATTATGAGAATGATTTTTAAATAACTGAGCTAAATGCCATACTTGGATAATGTCTTCATTGGTGAATCACTCAGCTAGAATTTGTTTCTGGATCAATACAATTACTTTTGTCTATGTTATTCACATTATTCCACACTAATAACATCATCTGTTTATCGAACACTTGTATTTATACCCGGTCTGAGCTTACTGTTGGGTATGCAGCCTCAAAGAATGTATATTTGGGAGAGGGATGACAAAAAGATACATGAGCTTAGTGCTTGTGAGAATTGCTTTAGGACTAGTATGAAATCTATGCTGTGTCGTTTACATACTATGGGGCTCTGGGCAGATTATTCTCAATTGCTTAACTTCTTCATGTATAAAACAAACATAATCTCTGTTACACAAGATAGCTGTGAGGATTGAATAAGATTTGTCATCTACAAAGCAAGTAACATAGTGCCTGGCACATCCTCAGCGTTCAAAGATGAGAGCCATTTTTGTAAGTGAGATGCTGATTTGAAGGTACTAAAGGGCCAGTATGAACAATGGCTATAGTTTGTGAGTGGATTAACCTTAGGATGTGTGAACATGTTGGTTGCATCCATTTCATTTACTGTGAGAAACCAGAGACTCATAGGGTAACAGTAGTGTGGGGAGTCCATTGGAGCCCTACGCATGCTCATGATGTGGTTCCTACCCAGCTGTATCTCCTGCCACCTCATTGCCAGTGCCTTGGCTGCCTCATCACCATCAGCTAAGAACCACATTCTTGTTTTCATTCCACCTCTGTGAGATCGCTCTGAAAATCAGTGGTTAATACAGGGCAGATGGGAATATGAAAAAAAGGTTTGGCTCCAATTAATTAAGCCAAAAAAGAATACAGAGGCAAAATGTGGAAAACCTCAACCCAGAAGGAGAAAAATGTCATTAAGTGATTAGCATCAAATGAGAACGTTTAAAATCTAAACCATCTTGCCTCCTGAACATGCTCTAACTTCTAAAATGGAAAGGAAAGCAGATACAGGAGTGGAATCTTGGAATCTGGCAATCATTGTTCAGAGGGGCTGCCTCTCTTCCCTGGATGAGGACCCACCGAGCCAGCAGGCATCTAAATAGCCCTCCCCGAAGTGCCACAGAGCAGAATGGCTCCGTGTGGATTGATTGTGCTGGGTTGCCACAGAATGTCCTCATTAGTGTGATTTGAAGGTCTGGGTAGAAATAACATCTTTCTTAATTAAAATAAAACTCAAACTCTCAAAAGCTGGCACTCTCTCCTGGCAACATGAGAATGGGGATAGCAGGCATAGACAGTTCTACTCCACTTTTAATTCAGATCAAACATGAACTAAACCTTTTTTTATATTTTTCCATAGCCTACCTATTAAGGTGGGAGAAGGGCTGAGAACTTTGTTTTAATGAAAAAAGCATATTAGGATGCCTTTAGTAGCAAGGAATGGAAACTGTCTAGACCAGTGGTTGGCAAACTGCGGCTCGTGAACCACATGCGGCTCTTTGGCCCCTTGAGTGTGGCTCTTCCTAAGCCTTAAGAGTACCCTAATTAAGTTAATAACAATGTGCCTACCTATATAGTTTAAGTTTAAAAAATTTGGCTCTCAAGAGAAATTTCTATTGTACTGTTGATATTTGGCTCTGTTGACTAATGAGTTTGCCGACCACTGATCTAGACGAATTGACTTAAATTATGGGACTATATCAGAAAGTCCAGAGGCAGGCAGAGCCCCAGTATTATAAGATAAGAGATTCAAAGATGCCACCAGGTTGGGTGTATTTGTTTTACCATCTTCTTACTGTTAGTGCTACTTACAGTCATAGATGACTGTAGCAATTTCAGGAGTCATCTTCAGGCATGAAGACATTTAAAGGAAGAAAAAGGCTGTTCCTTTTAAAGATAAAGGGAGTCTTTCCTAAAAGCCTTCAGACTTTCTTCCCCTTGTGTGTCACATTGGCCAGCACAACATCACATCACATGCCTATATATGCACCAATTACTGGTAGCAAAAACGAGACTCTGCCTAATTATCTTGAACAAATCTAGACTCACTTCTGAGACCCCTGAAGCACAAGGCAGGGTCATAATAAGTTAGGTTATAGAGCATAATCAGGTTTTTTGTTCGTTTGTTTTTAAGCAAGGCAGAAGGGCTGTGGGAAATGGATATTACATAGGTATAATCAAAACACATTTCAAAAAAATCTATGAGATAAACAAAAGCCAATAAATATAGAGTGTCAGAAATCTGGGAAACATAACATTGCATATTATGACTCGTCATCATGAGCTTGAAGTCTCTGCATCAATGTGGAACCCTAGAAGGAAACGAAATCTCTCTCTTCCTAGGCCAAGCTTTGCTCTACCTAACAAGTACCATCTTAAAACACCATTTAGGGTGTCTCTTCTAAACACTCAGACCAGGAATGCCCCTTGTTTCCTTCCATGCCATGTCTAAATTAATTAGGTGGTAGTTGTTTGAGTCATTGTAGGAAATACAATTTTTAAAATCCATTTGTGAACACAATGGGAAAGAGTGCATGATAGATGAATGTTGTCTTCCAAAAGCTGCAAAGATTTAAATAAGGGACCATATGCCAGGTGCTTGACATTTAAAAAAAGTATTGGTCTATATCCAGACCAAGAGAAGCAGAAAATTTACCATTCCTCATGGTTTCTGTTTCTTATCCAATGGCCCACCTCTTATCAGATGATTGACACCAGGAAATGACCTCTCCTTCCTAGTAATCTGACCATAAGGAGGTAGACTAGTCATTGCAGATCTCCATAGTTCATTAGTCACCAGGGTAAATATTCATACAAGATACAAATGACAAATAGGAGGATTGTCTTTTTATTACAGAGGCACCTGAGGTGGTATTTTCTCAAAAATATTTTCCTCCTTTATGTACCAAATTCCTCCTAAGGTTGAATTTACTCAGCTATTCTGGTGTTTTCTGAGAGGACACATTCTACACCTTTTGTCCATCATTAACAAATGATTTCAGATGAATTAATGAAATTGGATTTAATAAAGAAACTGGGAAGAATTTTAAAAAGTAGAATGAGGGGTTTGTCCAAGAAATCTTTGTCTACTTCAAGGCCACGAAGATTTTCTCCCATGTTTCCTTAGAGAATCTTTATTGTTCCATGTAGCTTGATATCTATCCTAAATCACTTCTTGGGAATGGAGTATGGTCACAGTTTTTCTGTTCTTTCTTTTTCTTCACTTAGGTGCATCTCATATTTCTAGCACTATTTTTTCAAAATCCCTTTTTCTTTCCCCATTTACTTGACTGGAAATCTTAATGAAAATAATTGGCCATATTTATGTGGGATTAAATATGGCATTTTATGATGTCTCATGATTTATTTTCTATTATATAAATATAATACTGATTTTGTGATTTTGTAGAAAAATAAGGTAGTATGATTTAAACTAGTTCTCTTTTTCAAAACATATCAAGCTAACACTTATAGGTATGTAATGTTTTCTTATAAAATTTTGAATTAGCATGTCACATTTTCACAAACCCCTGCTGCATTGTGTACTGGAATTACACTGAATCTATGGAACAAACAATATAGTGAACTGACATCTTAACAGTGTTCAGTTTTTCAATTCATAAAGATGGTATATCTCCCAGTATATTTAGCTCTTCACAAAAAGTGCTAACTATAAAAGCAAAAAATATAAATTAGATAACATCAAAGTGATAAATATTTTCTCATCAAAAATATGCCATTAAGGAAATAAGTGGGAAAATTAGCCTGGGAAAATATTATACATATGAATGACTCACAGTGAGACTATATAAAGAATTTCCATAAATCAAATATCAAAGGGTAAACAACCCAATGAAAATGGACAAGACATGGGCTCTCCATCTCAGATAACATATGAATTACTTAAAAGTGTATGAATGAAAAGTTAACATCATAAGTCATGAGAGAAATGTCAATTGAAATCACAATAAAATACCGTTTCACACTCACTAGGATGGCTAAAATAAAAGTAAAAAAAAAAAAGACTGGCAATACCAATTGTGGGTGAGGATATGCAGCCAATGAAATTCTTGTATTTTTCATAAGAATGGAACTTGTACAACCACTTTGGAAAACTCTTTAACAATATCTTATAAGAATTAACAAACAACTCTTATACAGTGCAAAAATCCCACTTTTAATTTTTTACTAAGAGAAATGAAAAGATTTGTCTATGAAAGTGATTGTATTGGAATGTGCATAACATTGTTATTTTTAATTCCAAACAAACTACAGTTCTCCATCAAAAGGAGAGTAGATAAACATATTGTGGCATGTTGTACAACAGAATATACTTAGCAAATAAAAAGAACAAGCTACTCATACATCTAACAAAAATAAAGGATGAATCTCAAACCATTATTACATTGAGTAAAAGTACCAAGATTCAGAAAATTATATATTATGTAATTCTGTTAAATGAAGTTTGTAAACAGGCAAAATAAATCTATAGAAATGAGGACAATGATTGTCTCCTATGGGCTGATGGAGGTCAGTTCACAGAATGGTGGCATGCAGGGACTTTCTTTTGTGATAGAGCTAAGTCCACATCTTCTTTTGGATGGTGGGTTGCTTTGATGTTCATAATAATCGAATATTATAAAAGAGAACACTTTTTGTTCCATTTTATTGTCTATAAATTACCCTATTGATGAAAGCCTGTGTGGTTGTCACACCCTCACGCAGTGATGCACTCAGGCTGCAAAGAGTGATCACCAGGAGGCTGTGCACCGGTGGGCGGGGGCTTGATGCTGCATGAATGGTGTGGAGGTGGGTCCCGTGGCTCCAGCCTACCTCTTTGGGGCAATCCATTGATGAGCCCGGATGGGTGGGTGGGGCCTACCTCTTTGGAGCAATGGGTCATGGGGCTCCCACACTGTGAGAGCACACAGGCCAGGCTGGGGGACCCCTCATCCCCTGAGTACACAGATTATGTGCACCGGGCCTCTAATAACTCAATAAAAACAATGATTTTGGAAGTAATTTCTTCTTTAAGTTATTGATATTAACTGTAAACTATTTAAAAACATGTTACTTTTTAAAAACTTTAGGCTATTTAAGAACTCGGTAGGTTATAGATGTCTATTAACCAAAGAGAAGAATTTGGGTTGGGATATAAATTCAGGAGTAGTTAGCATACATATGACATTTAAACTCTGGGCCTGGATGAGGTCACTATGGAACAAATGCAGATCGTGAAGAGAAAATATCCAATGACATTCCTAGGGGCTGCAACATTAGAAGCCAAGGAGAAGCAGTAAAGCCACCAAGTGAGACTGAGGGGAAGCAAGACTAAGAGTTGAGCAGGAGGAAAACCACAAAAATGTACTGTTGGGGAAGCTGGGTGAAAGTATATTAAGGAGGAGGGGCTGATTACCAGACAAATACTGTGCTGCTCTCAAAGTTGGCCAAAGGGTTTAGCTCTTTGGAAGTCATTTGAATCCCCCTTGAAAGTAGATTTTGGTAAAATAGTGGTAGCAAAAGTCTATTTGGAGTCTATAAGTGAGGATGGAAGGCGAAGCCTTGAAGATAGTGATTATATACAACTTTTTCAAAGATTTATGATTTAGAAGATATAAAGATAACTTGCTCCATATAAACAGGGAGCAACATTTTTCAAAGCTTGGGAGGAAAGTCTTGGAATAAAAAGGACAAGGGTTATGGTGCTTAGTTTTGAGGGTGGGAATGAGGAAGAGCTCTCATGGCTACAAGAAGAACTTCATGGAAGTGATGTGTACCACATATACAACTTGTTATGGAGCTTGTCATAGAAATCTTTTCTGCGAAACCTTCAAAAATCTATATTGATTACTCACATATTTGTTGCAAATAAATTCCTCCTGGTGGAAGTTAAAGAAATACTGAGTTTATGTACTAATGATTGCTCAACCAAGACAGAGCAAGTCGAGGTGGATTATGGCTATACTATTATTGGAAATCTCTTATACATCAGTATTTTCTGAAACATATGCTAAGAGAGGAAAATGTGTAGATAGGGGGAGGCAAAGATGACCAAGCTTTAACTAAGTGCTTTCTAAACTAATTTTACCACATAATCTATTTTTATTTTCATGGAGCATACAGTCAGATGGAAGAGAGACATGTGCACATAGATAACTGTACTACATGAAAGCAAATGCTTTGGGTCAAAAACTAGAATATAAAGTGTTGTGGGTATTCATAAGAGAGAGAGCTTACTTAGGGTAACAAAGGAGATAGCATTGGAACCGGAACTTGAAGAATAAGCAGATTATGGAGGGATAAGGGGCATTTGGGAGGAACGAGCAACAAGAGCAGAAGCAGGAAGACTTGCAAGCCAGGGAGCATATCCTGAGAAGATTGAGGAGATTAGGTAACAGGGAGCGAAGGAGAGTAATGATTGAACAATAGACAATCATGTAAATTGAAGGTATTGGATCAGAGACAGAACAGAAATGGAGGGAGGGGCATAGAAAGGAGGCAGAAAGGCAAAAAGATGAGCAATATTTCAACATCTTTTTCAGGTCTCTTTATTTAGAGCTTTCTGCTCATGTATAGCTTTCAGTGGGTGTGCCAGGCATTAGGCCAGTAACTAGACATGATTGGCTTCTCTCCCATTGAACCTGGGCCACATGTTGTCATAAGGACAACAAAAGGCAGCTTCTCAGCTGGAGAGAAGTGCTGTAATTGAGCTGTTAACATGGCACAGTGGAGGAACAAAGGATCTATTGATTATTGGAGTCCTTATGGCATGTAAGTATGCATAGCAAAAGACTGGAAGCAAAACTTAAGATTTCTTATTGTTTTTCCTTACCACTTCTTAGTATCACCAGAGGAACCACACAAGCACAGAGAAAAGGAAGTGAAGTTGGCCTGAAGCAAAGATGTTAATATATGTTTAATGTTTCCAACAGTGCTGGAATAGTTTTTTCCATAAAATATTAAATTCGATTTGTTTTCTATAGAATATGAATCTGCGAGATGCTCTAGGGAACAAAACATTCTGTAGTCAAATAAGTTAAGCAAATACTGCATAGCATGTCTCCCCTTGGAGGTTAACCATGTGCGTTGGCATTTTTAAGCCTCTAAGAAGTCCTACACGAAAGAAAACTGTTTAACTTTAACTAAGTGCTTTCTAAACTAATTTCATCACAGAATCTATTTTTACCTGACATGTCAACATTTCACAAAATAAGTTTTCTCAGGAACACATGGTGATTGTACTGTTAGAAGAAACCCTTGGTATAAGAAAGCCAGGACAATATTATGGAAGAGATCTTTCATTTGAGAACATCCCACTATCTCATGAAGGAGCCAGCCAGTTAACAATTCTCCACTCAATGTGTATTACACACCTAACAATATGTTAGGCACAGTGCATATGGCTGTGGCCTCAGAGGACATAAGTCATTCTGAGATTTTTCTTTTAAAGGTAAAACATATTAATAATGAGAAGAGCTCTGATATAACAATATGACAATCACAGATAAAGCCAATTTACAGTCAAAAGATTGTTTTGGTCCTAGTGTACAGGCTCAATCTTAATCACCTTTTATTGCTGAAAGTCTTCTCAATTAAAAAAAAATATTTTTATTGATTTCACAGAGGAAGGGAGAGGGAGAGAGATATATAAACATCAATGATGAAAGAGAATCATTGATCTCTTGCCTCCTGCACACACCCACACTGGGCATGGAGCTTACAACCCGGGCAAGTGCCCTGACCAGGAATTGAGTCCATGACCTCCTGGTTCATAGATTGATGCTCAAACCCTGAAACATGCTGGCTGGGCAAGTCTTCTCAATTTTTTCAATCATTGATTGGAAAGAAGAGTCAGTTCTATCTTCTCACTCTGCAAATCCTGGAATTTCTGGATTTTCTATCTTCCCTTTATTTTATGTTTTATTTTTCAATTAAAGTTTACATTCAATATTATTTTATATTGTCTTCAGGTGTAAACTTGGTGGATAGACATTTATATAATTTATGAAATGATCCTCTGGATACATCTAGTACCCACCTGACACTATAAATTATTATTACAATATTATTAACTATATTTCCTATGCTGTACTTTATATACCTGTGACTATTTTGTAACTACCAATTTGTATTTCTTAATCCTTCACCTTTACCCTTGAGCTCTCCAATCCCTCTCCCATCTGGCAACCATAGATTCTTCCTATCTATGAGTCTGTCTCTCTTTTGTTTGTTCATTTATTTTGTTGTTTATATTCCACATGTAAATGAAATCATACGTATTTGTCTTTTTCTGTTTAACTGATTTCACTGACTATAATACCCTCCAGGTTCATTATGGTAAAATTTCATTCTTTTTTTTTTTAATTGATTAAGATATTACATATGTGTACCCTCTACCCCCCCCCCCCCCCGCTCATCCCCTCACCCCCCTGTTGTCCGTGTCCATTGGTTAGGCCTATATGCTTGCATATATGTCCTTTGGTTGATCCTTCCCCCTTGCCCCCACCCTCCCCTACCTTCCCTCCAAGGCCTGACAGTCCAATCAAAGCCTCTCCGTCTCTGGATCAGTCCTTGTTCATCAGTTTATGTTGTTCATTATATTCCACAAATGAGTGAGATCTTGTGGTATTTATCCGCTCTCCAGTTCCATCCATGCTGTGGCAAATGGTAAGAGTTCCTTTTTCTTCTTCCTCTTCTTAAAGAATACCTTTCAGCATTTCATATAATGCTGGTTTGGTGGTGATGAACTCCGTTAGCTTTTTCTTATCCGTGAAGCTCTTTATCTGACCTTCCATTCTGAATGATAGCTTTGCTGGATAAAGTAATCTTGGTTGCAGGTTCTTGCTATTCATCTCTTTGAATATTTCTTGCCACTCTCTTCTGGCCTGCATGGTTTCTGTTGAGAAATCAGCTGACAGTCGGATGGGTACTCCCTTGTAGGTAACTGACTGTCTTTCTCTTGCTGCTTTTAAGATTCTCTCTTTATCTTTTGCTCTTGGCATTTTAATTATGATGTGTCTTGGTGTGGTCCTCTTTGGATTCCTTTTGTTTGGGGTTCTCTGCGCTTCCTGGACTTGTAAGTCCATTTCTTTTACCAGGTGGGGGAAGTTTTCTGTCATTATTTCTTCAAAAAGGTTTTCAATATCTTGCCCTCTCTCTCCTTCTGGTACCCCTATAATTCTGATGTTGGTATGTTTGAAGTTGTCCCAGAGGTTCCTTACACTATCTTCATATTTTTTGAATCTCTTTTCTTTTTTCTTTTTCGGTTGGGTATTTTTTGTTTCTTTGTATTTCAAATCTTTGACTTGATTCTTGGGATCCTCTTGTCTGCTGTTGGATCTCTGTAAATTATTCTTTATTTCAGTCAGTGTATGCTTAATTTCTAGTTGGTCCTTTTTCATGTCCTCCATGGTCTCACTATACTCCTTGAGGGATTCATTAAATTTATCGGTGGTTTCCATAAAATTCTTGACAAACCTTATAAACGTGGCCTTGAACTCTATATCCAGTCGTCTGCCCTCCTCCGTTTCTGCCAATTGTGACCTGTTTCTTTGTCTCCGCATTTTGGCTGCTTCCCTGTGTTGATAGAGTGGCCTGCGCGCCAGGTGTCCTGTAGGGCCCAGTGGCTCAGCCTCCCCAGTTACCTGGGGTGGACACTCTTGGTGCACTCTCGGTGCCTTGGTTGATGTAGGATCACTGGGAGGAATTGACCTCCAGGCCAATTGGCTGTGGGAAGCAGCTGTGTCTGAAGTGGGAGAATGGTCCTCCTCTGACCACTGGGTACAGTGGCTCCTGGATCTAAGGAGGTGCTAATTCAGCCCCTGCCTGAGGCCACACAGCCGGAGCTATGAAGAGGCTCAGCTGTGAAGCAATGCAAGCCGCTGCGGGGCCTTGGGCCTTCTCTTGGAAGTTCCGGGTCTGCTTGGCTGGGCTGTAGTTAGGTACATTCATATGCAAAAGCCTCTGCTGCAGCCTGGGTGGGGCGGGGTTTCAGGGAGTCAAAAGGGCGGAGAAAGAAGCTATGGCTGATTCTCCGCGCCCGGAGTCGCGCGTCTCAGTGTCCCGGTAACGGCTGCAAGCACCTCTGAGGGAAATCCGCCATCAAGTTAGCCCGCTGCCGCCTGACAGAGCAGCCTCTCCCCGTATGAGTCCTGGGTCCCAAGAGACTTCCCAGAACCGGAGTTCAGAGCAGTCGGGAGCTTGTGATTCAAAAAGTCAGCCGTGTCCTCAGGTGTCACCCCCTTTCCGCACACGCGCGCGAGCCGCCGCCGTACCTCTGCACTCAGCCTCCGCAGCTCCTCTGGCTCTCAGCGTGCTTTTCTTTTCTTCTAGTTGTAGAAATTACACTCAGCCAGCCTTTCTGTTGTTCTGGACGATGTTTGCTCCGTCCTTTGGGATATTTATCAATTGTTGTGTGAGGCGACTATTTCCCGGTGTTTATCTATGCCGCCATCTTAGTTTCTCCCCCAATAAAAATCGCCAAAATTTCATTCTTTTTTATGGCTGAGTTATATTACATTGTATATATGTGCCACCACTTTTTGATCTATCATTTATTGATGAACAGTTAGGTTGCTTCCATATCTTGACTATTGTAAGTAATGCTGCAGTGAACATAGGGATGTATCTATTTTTTTGAATTTGTGTTTTGGAATTCTTTCAATCAATACCCAGAAGTGGAATTGCTGGGTCATTAGGTGGTTTTATTTTTAATGTTTTGATAAACCTTCACTGTTTCCCACAGTGGCTGCAACAATCTGCAATCCCACCAATAGTTCATAATAGTTCCATTTTTTCCACATCCTCACCAACACTGTCGTGTTGATTTAATGGTAGGCATTTTGACAGGTGTGAGGTGATATCTAATTGTGATTTTATATTGCATTTCTCTAAAGGTACATTGAGTATCTTTTCATATGTCTACTGGTTATATCTGTATGTCCTCTTTGGAGAACTCTCTCTTCAGGTCCTCTGCTCATTTTTTAATTG
Source organism: Myotis nattereri (assembly GCF_964212035.1). Taxonomy (NCBI): domain Eukaryota; kingdom Metazoa; phylum Chordata; class Mammalia; order Chiroptera; family Vespertilionidae; genus Myotis; species Myotis nattereri. The sequence continues at coordinate 58,564,084 of NC_138084.1, read as the reverse complement.
GATTTTTTTGGGGGAAGGGTGTTACCTTATACAAGTTCTTTATAAATTTTGGATATTAACCCCTTTTCGTATTTATCATCAGAGAATGTCTTCTCCCAATCAAGTTGTTTTTTTGTTGTTGTTGTGTTGTTGATGGCTTTCTTTGGTGTGCAAAAAAAATTTTCATTTGATGTAATCTCATTTGTTAATTTTTTTTTGTTTTGTTTCCCTTTCCCAAAGTGATATATCAGAAAATAATATTACTAAGAGCAATCTCAGAGAGTTTACTGCCTGTATTTTCTGCTAGGAATTTTATGGTTTCAGGTCTTACATTTAAGTCTTTAATCCATTTTTAGTTTAATCTTGTGTATGTGTAAGAAGATGGTCTACTTTCATTTTTTACATCTATCTGTCCAGTTTTTCTCACTACCACTTATTGAATAAACTGTCTGACCCCAATGTATGTTCTTGTTTCTTTTGTGACACATTCATTGACCATATAGATGTGGGTTTATTTCTGGGATCTCTATTTTTTTAAAATATATTTTATTGATTTTTTTACAGAAAGGAAGGGAGAGGGATAGAGAGTTAGAAAACATCAATGAGAGAGAAACATCAATCAGCTGCCTGCTGCAAACTCCCTACTGGGGATGTGCCCACAACCAAGGTACATGCCCTTGACCGGAATCAAACCTGGGACCCTTCAATCCACAGGCCGATGCTCTATCCAATGAGCCAAACCAGTTAGGGCCTGGGATCTCTATTTTTGTTTCATTGATAAATGTGTCTGTTTTTATGCCAGTACCATGCTGTTTTGATTACTATAGCTTTGTAGTATTTTTCTATTCATCATCAAGGATATGTTTATTGATTTTAGAGAAAGGAAGAGGGAGAGAGAATGAGGGAGGGAAGAAGAAGCATTGATATGGGAAGCATCAGTTGGTTGTCTTCTGTATGAACCCCAACTGTGGATTGAATCCGAAACCTAGGTATGTGCCCTGACTGGGTATCAAACCCACAACCTTTTGGTGTATGCTCCAATCAACTGAGCCACCTGGCCAGGGTAGTCTTGTAGTATATTTTGATATCAGGTAATCTGATACCTCCAACTTTGTTCTTCTTTCTAAAGATTGCTAAGTCTATCTTGTGTATTTTCTGGTTTAAATTTTAGGATTATTAGTTCCAGTTTTCTGAACTGGAATTTGTATTTTAATTGGTATTTTAATAGGGATTATATTGAATCTATAGATTGCTTTGGGTAGTATGAGCATTTTAATGATGTTAATTCTTCCTATCCATGAATACAGTATATGCTTCCATTTATTTGTATCTTCTTCAGTTTCTTCAAGGTCTTACAATTTTTTTTTCTGTACAGCCCTTTTCTCTCCTTGGTTAAATTTATTCCTAGGTGTTTTATTTTTTGATGTAATTATAAATGAGATTGATCTCTAAATTTGGCTTTCTGGTAGTTTGTTATTGTTGTATAAAATGCTATCAGTTTCTGAATATTAATTTTGTGTTCTGCTATGTTATTGGGTTCATTTATTAGTTCTAATAGTTTTTGATGGACTCTTTAAGGTTCTCTTTATATAGTATCCTGTCATCTGAAACTAATGATAGTTTTACGTCTTCCTTCCAAATTTGTATACTATTTATTTATTATTTTTTGTATGTTTGCTGTGGCTAGGACTTCTAATTCCTGCTGATTTTCACAGACACCTCTTTTTTTAAAATATATTTTATTGATTTTTTACAGAAAGGAAGGGAGAGGGATAGAGAGTTAGAAACATCGATGAGAGAGAAACATCGATCAGCTGCCTCCTGCACAACTCCCACTGGGGATGTGCCCACAACTAAGGTACATGCCCTTGAATGGAATCTAACCTGGGACCCTTCAATCCATAGGCTGACACTCTATCCTCTGAGTCAAACCAGTCAGGGCAGAGCCAAACTAGTCAGGGTGACAACTCTTTTTAAAAAAAATATTTTATTGATTTTTTAAAGAGAGGAGGGGAGAGGGATAGAGAGTTAGAAACATCTATGAGAGAGAAACATTGATCAGCTGCCTCCTGCACACTCCCTACTGGAGATGTGCCTGCAACCAAGGTACATGCCCTTGACCGGAATCAAACCTGGGACCCTTCAGTCCTCAGGCTGACGCTCTATCCACTGAGCCAAACCGGTTAGGGCTTCACAGACAACTCTTGTGGGGATCCTCCTCCCAGTGTTGGAGCCCTGGGCTGGGGAGCCCTTTCTCCTCAGGGGGAACCTCTGCAGCTGACCTTTCCCTCCTACTTCTCAACTGCCACTCATGGGTGTTGGACCATCCAGTTTCTTGTCTGCCCTTCCCACTGGTCTCAGCATGGCTTCTCCTTTTTATCTTAAGTTGTAGGAGTTGTATTCAGCTAGTGTTCAGATGTTCTCCACGTTGATTGTTTTCTGCAGTGCATTTAAATGAGGCTTAAACACCAACTTTTTTTTTCCCCCTGAGCTCATCATTTTCCTCTCAAATGAGTATTTGTACCACCTGCCCTCATGCAGTTTACAGTAAGAGATAGCACATGCAATTAATTAATTTTTACTAACATTGTTTTTAAGTTTTTTTTTTAATATCAAAGTTAATAAAACACTGTAATGTTATCTCAAGTGACAAGTTTACCAAATATTTCTAGGTTTGTACAACACGTATCCCCACTTTATTTACCCTTCAGTAGCAATTTTCCTGACTAGTTCTGAAGTCAGTACAACATATTTGTAGATTTACATATTTTGGCATTGTCTCATTTCTAAATAACAATTTTTATATCAGTCATCTTTAGCTAAGGTATGCTGTAGTAACAAAAGGCCCCTCAAATCTTACAGGTTTATAAAAGTAAAGATTCCTTTCTGGCTTGCATTATAGTCATCACAGGTCTGTACCTTTGCTCTATAGCTTCATTCTGGAATCTAGGCAGCTCCTATCTGGACTACTCTGATCTCATGGAAGAGGGTAATCTTTAAGACAGAACCAAGCTCTTTAAGCCTCTGTTCATTTTACACCCAGTCACATTTCATTGACTACAGTAGATCGCATGTCCTAGCAAAACTTTTATGCAGCATTAACTATAATCTTCCTATAGGGAAGCATCTTTGGGGGAGAGGTGCTGGGGAGAAGTAACACCTATATAATCCATGCCTGGGAAAATAGAAATACAAAATAGAACAATTAGACTTTTAAACTTTGGATGGCTTTCGAAATCATTTAATGCAACCCTTCTACCTTACACATAAGGAAAATGAAATTCAGAAACAATAAGTAACATATCAAAGTTCATCTAAAATACTGGTTTCAAAATTAGAGCTCTAGGCTTGACCAGTGTGGCTCAGTTAGTTGGGGCATCGTCCTGTGCACTGGAAGGTCACAGGTTGGATTCCCAGTCATGTCACATATCTAGGTTGCAGGTTTAATACCTGGGCCAGATGCATATGGGAGGCAACTGATTGATGTTTCTCTATCACATTGATGTTTCTCTCCTTCTTTCTTCCCTCCTCCCTCTCTAAAATAAAAACAAAAAATAGAGCCATTTCTTATATTTTTAGATTTCTTTTTTCCCTTATTACTATCTTGAAGTATAATTGATGTACAATAAATTGCTTACATTTAAATTTTATATTGCAATATATGTATAGACTGTTGAATCATTACTACAACCAAGGTAATGAAATATTCATCAACCCCAGAAGTTTCTTGTGTCTCTGTGTAATCCATCTCTTTACCCATAGGCAATAACTGATTTGCTTTCTGTTACTATAGATTAATTTTCATTTTTTCTAGAATTTTATATAAGTATTATATATTATATAATCTATCTTGTTGGTCTGTTTTTTTATACTCAGCACAATTATTTGAGACCCATCCATGTTGATATATGTATTAATAGTCTGTCCCTTTATTGCAGAGCAATATTTAATTGAATAGATATATCATACTTTGTTTACTCATTCACCTGTTGATGGACATTGTAGTGTATCAAGTTTTTGGCTTTTTTCAGTAAAACATTCATGTAGAAGTATTTGTAGGGACATATGCTTTTAACTTTTACAAGTAATATACCTAGGAATGGAATGGCTAGATCACATAATAGATATATTTAGCTTTCTAAAAAACTGCCAAACTATTTTTCAAAGTGATTGGCCATTTATATTTTTAACATAGTATGTGAAAGTTCTAGTTGCTTCACACCCTTGTCAATAGTTGATATGATCAGTCTTTTAATTTTTGCCATTCTTATGGGTATGTCTTAATATCTTATTGTGGTTTTAATTTATGTAATTTAATGACATTTATGTACTTGTCATCCATATACCTTTTTTGGTGAAGGATCTTTTAAAATTTTATGATTGAGTGATATGAGTGTAGGAGTCTATTATATATTCTAATCTAGACACAAGTCCTTTATTAGCATATGCTTTGAAAATATTTCCCATTAACTTTTGGTTGATTTTCATTTTTATAACAGTATCTTTTGAAAAGCAAAAGTTTTAAAATTTTGATGAAGTCTAATTTTTCTTTTGTATACAAAAGTTAGGTTTTGTGTATGTTATGTGCCTCATTTAAGGAACTTCTGCAAAACCACGGTCCTTTAACTCTTTTTCCTATGATTTTATCTCTTATATTTAAGTCTATGATTCATTTCTAGTTAATTTTTGTATATGGTTTGAGGGTGAGGGTTAAGATTTATTATACATGCTATTTCCCCATTAATTGCCTTCACCACTTTGTCAAAGGTCAAATGATAAAATATATAGAGGCATATTTCAATTTTGTTATATTAAACTATGTGTCATTCTTTGTACTGGTACCATACTATCTTATTACTGTGCTTTTATGACAAATTCTGAAATCAGATAGTATAATCCTCTAACATAATTTTTTCCCCAAAGATAATTTGGCAATTGTAGCTCACTCTTTGCTTTTTCATATAAACTTACAAATCAATTTTTATGGAAAACCCTGCTGGGCCCATGATTTCCTTTATTTTCTTTAACATGTAGATGATAGTTACATAGATAATACTTATAACAGCTGTCTTAATATCTTTATCTACTAATTGTATGATCTGTGTCATTTCTGAATTTGTTTCCATTGACATTTCCCCTCTTCACTGTGGGTTGTATTTTCCTGTTTCTTTGCATGCTATTAACTTTTTATTGATTAAGAGGACATTGAAAATTTTACCTTGTTGGGTGCTGAGTATTTTTGCATTTCTATAAATATTCTTTTTCTTTATTCTGGGATGCAGTTAAATTAACTGGAAGCATTTTGATTTTTCTATTGCTTGCTCCTCAGCCTTTTTCGGTAGGATCAGAGCAACCTTTTGTCTAGGGCCATATTTTCCCTCTAATGAGGCAAAAACTCATCACCCCAATTTTCTGAACAGAATAATAAATACTATCATAATTCTAACAATCTATGAAGCTTTAATATATAAATAATGTTTCTTCAAATTTAAAAGTACAAGATAATTCTGTGATTAACACTTGTTTGGGTCAAATTGCTGGTCCCTGCAATGCATTGATTGTCAGAATTGCCCCACTTTGTTCACACATTCTGTTTCCGGTGCCTCTCAGTAGTGCTTCCACACTAACTCTGGCACTGACCATGTGGCCTGATTTGGCCAGTGGACATTGGCAAATGTGACCTGCGCAGAGACTTGAAAAGTCCTTGCACATTGGGTCTTGTTTTTTTCTCCTCTTGAACTTCACTGCCACTGTGTGAATAAACGTGGGTAACCTACTGGCTATTGATAGACTACTAGTACATTAAGAAGAACCTAAAGACCCCATTTGACCTAACAGTTGAGCCTAGTGAATCCTTGCTGGAATCATCTCTCTAAGCCCAAATCAGTTGAGTGCAGCCCAAATCACATTTGACAGGACTTTGAACTAAATATTTGGTTGACATATAAACCATAAAGTTTTGGTACTTTTTTTTTTTTTAATGCAGGAAACCTAACTGATTATGTTGTTCTAGCTGGTCTGACTTCAGGTGAGACAGGAAAGATGACATGCTTCCTGTGTTTAGCGCAAATAGTACAGAAAGTATGTCCTAGTTTATTAGGGCTGCTATAACAAAGATACCACAGCCTGGGTGACCTAAACAGCAAATATTTATTTTGCACAGTTCTGGAGGCTGGGAAGTCCAAGCTCCAGGCAGGCCGATTTGGTGTTTGGTAAGGGCCTGCTTCCTGGTTCAGAGACAACTATCTTCTTGCTGTATTCTAACATGGCAGAAGGGAAAAGGGATCTTTTGGGGATCTCTCTTATTATGGCACTAAATTCCGTCCATGAGGGCTCCATCCCCATCACCTAATAATCTCCCAAAGACTCTATCACCAAATACCATCACATTGGAGATTAGTTTTCTACATTATGAATTTGGGGTGTGGCACAAAAACATCAGTATATAACTGGTTGGATGCCTCTAATTGAGTTTTAGCTTTTTAGAGTAGTAAGAGGAATATAATATCTTAAGGAATGGAATATCTTATGTTTTTTGTGTTTTCTCTAAAACATGGGGAAATGAGGTTGGGTATTGGGCTTTCAATTTATTATAATGCAATATTCTTTTTAATATGCTATTGGGGGATGGTAGCCCATTAAGATTAAGATGATCTCAGTAGTGAATAACAAATGCCTCAAATAATTCTCACATTTTTTGTCTAAGTAAAAGCTATTATTTACAGAATGTAAACATAACAATATTTGGGGAGTCTTACAATTCTGTCCTGGTTCTGTATGTTTTATCTTAATCCATGGAAGAAACATCTGTATTCACGGAAGCTACATAATTCAGAGCCATCTTCCTTCTTACTTTCTTTTATCATTCCTATCCGGTCATTGAATCTGATTGTTTTGCTTACAATGTTCACTTTATATCTAACTATTCTACATTTATCCAGTTCCACACCTGAATCTGACTTTGCCATTTCTTCACTGAAAATCTCTTTGTGGCTTCCCATGCAGAATCTAATTGGTCAGGGATGTGGACACTTATTTCTTGTCACCATTACATCCATTATTACTTTTTGCCTTCTGATTATGCCCTGAATGATCCAATCAGGAGATTTGGAAGGTAACTACCATGCACTTGGCTCTGCAAATGAGTTTTGATTGCCTTAAGCAAATTAGCAAGCCGACGAATCCCTGCCACATAGATTGGCTCAGGGATAAGCTCCTGTGCCAAGTCAGGACCTGGCCCAAAGGACTCAATTCTATGATTTTAGTTGAGCTGTTAGGGAAGCAGATTTTTTCTTATTTCCCGCCAGGCATTAGGCAGTAAGCAGGCAACCATGAAGCAAGGTCATTAAAGGAAGGCAACCTATGGAAATAGAGCTCAGAAAAGAGAAAGGGAACCTGAATGTGGTTATATCATTTGAACTCCAGATGCAGCCTCATCTTAATCATATTTACCCTGTACTATTCCCTCAATCAGTTTCTTTCTCCCTCTCTTCTTGCCTCTTTCCCTCCCTTCCTCCTTCCCTCCCTTCCTTCCATTTATTTATTTATTTATTTATTTTAATATATTTTATTGATTTTTTACAGAGAGGAAGGGAGAGAGAGATAGAGAGTTAGAAACATCGATGAGAGAGAAACATCGATCAGCCGCCTCCTGCACATCTCCCACTGGGGATGTGCCCGCAACCCAGGTACATGCCCTTGACCAGAATCGAACCCAGGACCTTTCAGTCCACAGGCCGACGCTCTATCCACTGAGCCAAACCAGTTTCGGCCCTTCCATTTATTTTACTTTTATTTTTTAGTAGGTGTTTTGGAGCAAGGTATCCTAAATTTTTTTATGGTTTTAAGCCAGCCATTTTTCCATGTTTTATTGACATCTGTATTTTTCATTTTTACCAAAAAATCTATAGTAAGCACGTAACATAAACAATCATTTAATTACATTTGTGCAACTAGAATAAATGCTATGAAGGAAAAGTGCAGGATTCCAATAAAATCTACAGTGGGGGAACTTAATCAAGTCTGTGTGTCCAGGAAAGCTTATCTGCGGAAGAGACACTTCAGATGAGACCTACGTCCTGGTGACTCTTCCACTTTTTGTTGGCTTTGCTGGGGACTGGGCTTGCCTTGCATCTCCCGGGCCTAGACTCAACAGTAGTACAGACACTGTGGATACTGAGTGGGCAGGTAGGGACAGAGAATACTCTTACAAAGGGATATGATACTCAGGCATTTAGGAAGTCTATTCAGAGTGACAAGTTTTTCTCTTTGCTTATCAACTCTTTTTGAAACACTTTGAAGAGAAATCTCTTCTATTTCCATTTTATTTTTAGATTTCATCTGATATTTTGGGATTGTAGGAGCAAATACAGTCAATCTTCATGTACAAGTGGAGGACAATAGGATCTCTCCTATCTCTAGTCTTTTATTTTATTTTATTTTTAACATTACAGTGTCTTCCTTGTTGGGAAAAATTCTTCACTAACACTTTTTTTCCCCATTTTATTTATTTATTTTAATATATTTTTTATTGATTAAGATATTACATATGTGCCCTTATCCCCACGTTATCCCCTACCCCCCCCCCCTCATGCCCGCACCCCCCTGTTGTCCATGTCCACTGGTTAGGCCTATATGTTTGCATATAAGTCCTTTGGTTGATCTCTCCCTCTTACCCCCGCCCTCCCCTACATTCCCTCCAAGGCCTGACAGTCCAATCAATGCCTCTCCGTCTCTGGATCAGTCCTTGTTCATTAGTTTATGTTGTTCATTATATTACACTAACACTTTTTTAAAAATTTTAAATTCTTTATATGTCTCCTTTTCCCCCCATTGACCTCTTCCTGCCTGCTCCTGCCCCACCCCCTATTGTCTTTGTTCATTGGTTATGCTTATATGCATGCATACAAGTCCTCTGGTTGATCTCTTACCCCTCCCCCCATGGCATCCTACCCTCCCCTGCCTTCCCTCTAAGGTTTGATCATCTGTTTGATGCTCCTATAACTTTGTATCTAATTTTGTTCATCAGTTTATGTTGTTCATTATATTCCACAAATGAGTGAGATCATGTGATATTTATCCTTCTCTGACTGGCTTATTTCGCTTAGCATAATGCTCTCCAGTTCCATCCATGCTGTTGCAAATGGTAAGAGTTCTTTATTTTTTACAGCAGTGCAGCATTCCATTGTGTGGATGTACCACTGTTTTTTAATTCACTCATCTGCTGATGGGCACTTAGGCTGTTTCCAAATCTTAGCTAGTTTTAATTGTGATGCCATGAACATTGGGGTGCATATATTCTTTCTGACTGGTGTTTTTGAATTCTTGGGATATATTCTTAGAAGTGGGATTATTGGGTCAAATGGGAGTTCCATTTTAATTTTTTTTGAGGAAACTCCATACTGTTTTCCATAGTGGCTGCACCAGTCTGCATTCCCACCAGCAGTGCAAGAGTGTTCCTTTTTCTCCATATCCTCTCCAGCACTTGTCTTTTGTTGATTTGTTAATGATAGCCAGTCTGACAGGTGTGAGATAGTATCTCATTGTCATTTTGATTTGCATCTCTTGGATGATTAGTGACTTTGAGCATTTTTTTCCCCCATTTATCTCTTGGCCTTCTGTATGTCCACTTTTGAAAAGTGTCTATTTAGGTCCTTTGCCCATTTTCTTGATCAGATTGTTTACCTTCCTTTTGTTAAGTTGTATGAGTTCGCTATTAAGTTTTTGGAGATTAAATCTTTTTCGGAGATAACATTGGCAAATATGTTCTCCCGTGCAGTGGGCTCTCTTGTTTTGTTGATGGTTTCTTTTGATGTGCAGAAGCTTTTTATTTTAATGTAGTCCCATTTGTTTATTTTATCCATAGTTTCTATTGTCCTAGGAGATGTGTCGGTAAAGATATTGCTCTGAGATATGTCTAATACCTTGCTCTATGGATTCTTCTAAGATTTTTTTGGTTTCCCATTTTACATTTAAGTCTTTTACCCATTTTGAGTTTATTTTTGTGTATGGAGTAAGTTAGTGGTCTAGTTTCATTTTTTGCATGTACTAGTAATTGTCCAATTTTCCCAACCCCATTCATGTATTGAAGAGACTATCTTGGCTCCATTGTATGCTCTTGCTTCCTTTGTCAAATATTAATTGAGCATAATGGCTTGGGTCAATTTCTGGGTTCTCTGTTCTGTTCCATTGGTCTATATGTCTGTTCTTGTGCCAGTACCAGGCAGTTCTGAGAACAGTGGCTTTGTAATCTAGCTTGATATCTGGTATTTACTAACACTTTTAACTGATAGAAGAGCTCAAGTCTCAGCAGAACATATTAAAACACATTGGAAGGCAGTCTGTTGTGAAGGAAGCATCTATTACCTACTTCCAGAAAATGAGGGTTTGCCTTTGGCAGGGAACTGAGAACACAACAGCACAGACTAACTGCTCTAACAAATGACATTGATTTTAAAATAGAAACTTCAAATAAACTGTACCCTTTTTTTCCAATAGTGGTTAGTAATATCCAGTACTGAATACAAATATGTCATTACTCAGTTAGAGCTTATGAATGCGTGATTTGGAACGCTTCTGAGTAAATTATATTCTAATAAATGTTCAGGGAACTGTTCTAGGGTGCCTGCCTTAGAGATAGCCAGATCTGAATGAGTGGCTATCTGTGTTGCCAAATGAGGCCAAGAGATTTCATATCCAAATCCATTTGGGAGATGCCCTTTTATTTCAGAGTCATTTTGGCTTCCAAAGTAATTTTGTAATTTCTTTCTAGCCATTGGATAAAATAACTCTAAAAGATAGGATGATGCTCTGGCTACTCTGATTCCTGTCATTATGGGAGTAATCAATGCTGCACTTTCTGAATTTTATGATAATTTCTTTCTAGTCCTATTTTAATTCCTGGGAGATTTGAACACAGTTAGCCTCCACATTTTGATCCACTTTTTTCAAGATATGCATGGTCTGCTCGGTGATGTTTAAATTAACCCATAGGAGTTATTTGCCAATATAGTGACACGTGTGCAAGAATTGGCAGTGGGTATGAAGTCTTTCATAGAACCATTAAGGAATAAGAAGGGCCATCTTTCTTTATGCCATTTATAAGAAGAGATTTGTTAATCTGATAAGAAATGCTTGAGCAAACATAGTCTTGGGTGCTTAATAATAGTGTATTAGATAAGTAGGAAGGACTTTTTATTCTTATTTCTATTCCCAGGTTGGATATTACTAAGTAGGATAAGTAATGAATGCTTTTCTTCACATTAACCCTTTGAGTAGACATTGTAAAGCCACTTTGCTCTTAGGATTGTATAAATTAGATTAGGAGTTTGTTAGAATAAGATGCCTCAAGGGGTTTTCAAATTCCGTGAAGGATATTTTGTCATCCAAATATATCTTAAAATTATTTAACTTTTCCAGTGAACTAAGATGGGCTAATCCATCAGTAGTACTGGGTTTCTCAGGAACAATAGGGGCCTACCAAGTTTTGGATAGAGTGGTAATGAAACATGTAATAATATGAATTTCAGAGCAGGCTACCTGTGAGTCTAGAAAATTCACCGTATTTTTCCGTGTATAAGATGCCCCCATGTATAAGACACCCTCCACTTTTCCAACCCAAAATTAAGAAATCAATATTTAAAACCTAAAATAGAACAAATTTTTATTTAGTAATTACTGCAGGTAATGTGCACATACCAATGCTATGATATTATGCAGCATATAACTTTATTTAGCTTCTGTTGCATCACTGCTCTCTTCATCATCACTATTAGTTCCAGACAAATCAATTTCTTCATTTTCTTCTATTGTATCACTGTCTATATATGTGAGATCATCCTTATAAATTGGTGGCATTTCTGAGATAACTTTGTTCCTGTTCTCATGGCCAACCCTTCTCTCCTCATGAAATTGAAGCACCACTTTGCCTTTCCTGTAAAATCAACAATGCTCATTTCGCTTGCAAACATTCTTGCCTGACATTGAATAAGGTTGGTTGACACACATAAGCCACTCTTATGCTGCTCCATAATCCAAGTCTAAGCCTCCGCTCCAAGTTTGCCCATTTTTCTGGTTTTCCTCTTAAGGCTGTCTTCCTTTTGGCATCTTAAGAAGCTGTTCTTCCTGTTTTCTCCACTGTCTGATCATACACTCAATGGGAGGAGGTCCAAATTGTCTCTCTGAAGCTCTGTTTCCATGCTCTTTTGCATAACTGATTATATTCAATTTGAATTTTGCAGAATAAGACAATTGCTTACTTGTATTATCTTTTTATTTTTTAACATCTTTCTGGGCTCAGAATGCTATGATCCCTGTTGCATCTGCACACTCTCTACCTCCACCTCCAATTATGGCATTAGCTGAAGTCAGTTACCATAAGGCTCATGATTGGAGGAAGCCTGTTTGACAAAGTATGGGCAGCTAAGCACCCCAGCAACTCTCTCCTTGGCTGACTTCTGTGTATAAGAGGCCCCTCGATTTTCAGTCTAATGATTTTAGAAAATAATAGTGTCTTATACACAGAAAAATATGGTAAGTGTTACTGTGACATTCTCATTGTCTTGGGGAAAATGTTATATTTTATTGCAGAGCAGGACTTTGTTAGAATCATTAAACCGGGCAAATTTGAAGCCATTGTAACTTGTAGGATTTATTGACTGAAGTCATCAGAGCCTAGAGGCTGCCTATTTATTGATACAGTCAGGTCTATTAATTTGGATTCACTGTGGTAGAAGTTTAATACATGTTAGAAGAACAAGGAAGTAAATAGATGAATTAAATAATGAATTGTAAAAATATAAAATTAATTAGTGAAAAACATATTATAGAAGATTTTGGTATAATTGTTTCACTATAGAAACATGAAATTGTTAAATAATAATTTTATCTTTATATATGCTTTAATATGTAAATTAGAAAGTCTTATATTTAATATATAGTTCACACTTAAAGTTGGGTATTTTATGCAGTACTATTAAAGTGCCTGAAAGGAAGTTTATTTTTCCTCCTTTCTTCAGTAGGCTAAAATCTTGCATACGATTTACTTAATTCATAAATATTTTTATCACCATAAGTAGTACAAAACTTTACCTTGTTGGAATGGTCATAAACCTCATTGGTGATGTTAAATTATTTGAAAACATTCATCTTATCTGAATAGATTGTCGAGTAGGTTGTCCTTTTTAAAAAGACAAGATAGAAGACACAGGGGCAGGCAGAACATTCCCAAAGGCCTCCGATTCATTCATACTGGGGTTAAGGCCTGAACCTGGGAATCCAGCATCATAGATACTCACTGTTATTTCCATGCTGATACAAGTGCATGTGTTTTTTCTTTTTTCTTTAAACAGCACCTTTCTTCTTTGGGGAACTAGTCCTCCTGAAATCCTTCAATGTGGTCCCATAATGGATCTAAAATCCTTCCCATCCCAGTCAAACCTGCAGGGGGGCATTTGTACATTTCTCCTGCACAGTGTCAGGTCCCAGAGTAGGTACTCATCAGAACCCTTCTCAATAATGTTCTCATCTGGGATGTTGGTCGTGGTGGGGCCATGTTCTTTCCACTCTAGCAGCGAAGGTGGGAGATCGGGAGCCTTCTCTCCCAGCCACATGGAGACTATTAGTCCACAAGAGGAGAGGATGCAAGAAGATTATAGAGTGAGAGAATTCTTGGCTTTATTTCCTGTCCTCTTTCCTCACTTCCTGGGGCACTGTTAGATCCTTCCTTTGATTTGCAAACACCCCTAGTTTTCTTCTGTGTGTGTGTGTGTGTGTGTGTGTGTGTGTGTGTGTGTATATATATATATATATATATATATATATATATATATATATACACACACACACACACACATACATACTAGGGGCCCGGTGCATGAAATTCGTGCACTGGGTGTGTGGGGGGGGGGAGTGTCCCTCAGCCCAGCCTGCCCCCTCTCACATACTGGGAGCCCTCAGGCGTTGACCCCCATCACCCTCCAATTGCAGGATCGGCCCCTTGCCCAGGCCTGACGCCTCTGACAGAGGCGTCCGGCCTGGGCAGGGGACCCTCATTTCCCCCCATCACTGCTTCTGCCCCCAGCCCAGGCCTGATGCCTCTGGCCCAGGCATCAGGCCTGGGCAGGGGACCCCCAGACCCTTCCGATTGCTGGCTCTGCCCCTTGCCCAGGCCTGATGCCTCGGCCAGAGGCGTAGACCCCCATCACCCTCTGATCACCTGATCAGCCCCTTGCCCAGGCCTGACGCCTCCGCCAGAGGTGTCAGGCTTGGACAGGGGACCCCCATGTCCCCCCGATCACTGGCTCTGGCCCCCACCCAGGCCTGAGGCCTCTGGCCCAGGAATCATGCCTGGGCAGGGGACCCCCATCTCCCTCTGATTGCTTGCTCCACCCCCCGCCCAAGCCTGACGTCTCTGACCCAGGCTTTAGGCCTGGGCAAGGGGACCATCATATTCCTCCAATCCCCGGCTCAGCCCCCCGCCCAGGCCTGATGCCTCGGCCAGAGGAGTTGACCCTCATCACCCTCCGATCACCAATCACCGGATCGGCCCCTTGACCAGGCCTGAGGCCTCCGGCAGAGGTGTCAGGCCTGGGCAGGGGACCCCCAGCTCCCCGCGGTTGCAGGCTCCGCCCCTGCCCAGGGCTAAGGCCTCTGGCTGAGGCGTCCGGCTCGGGCAGCGGGGACCCTCAGCTGCAGCGGCCCCGCGATCGTGGGCTCCGCTTTAGGCCCAGGCAAGGGACCCCTAGCTCCTGGGACTGCCAGCTTTGACCTTGCCCAGCTCCCATCGCTGGCTCCACCCCTACTTCCTGCTATCACTGGCCAGGGTGGCAAAGGTGCCTGATTCTCCGATCATGGCTGGGGGGCAGGGCAAAGGCGGCCCCAGGGCCACCTTTGCCCTGCCCCCCAGCTCTTAGCTCCCCCCTGGGTTTCCGATCACTGTCAGTGGCAGGGGGCTTCTTCCTGCTTTCCCTTTCGCCTCCCTGCATTGTCCCTACATATGCAAATTAACCGCCATCTTGTTGGCAGTTAACTGCCAATCTTAGTTGGCAGTTAACTGCCAATCATAGTTGGCAGTTAATTTGCATATAGCCCTGATTAGCCAATGAAAAGGGTATCGTCGTACGCCAATTACCATTTTTCTCTTTTATTAGTGTAGATATTTTTTTTTTCTTAGTGGTAGAGTGTTTAAAACTTGGGCTTCAGTGTCAAATTGTCTCAGGCCCAGTCTCAAGCTATCACTTTCTGACTTGCTCTGTGGGTATGGACAAGATATTTGAGTTCCCTGAGCTTCATTTCTTCATCTGTCAAAAAAACGATAATAATAGTACTTACCTCATGGAATGCTCTGAGGATTGAGGAAATGTATGAGAAATACTTAGCTAAATGCCTGGAATATAGTAAGCTCCCAATAAAAGATAACTGTTATTGCTCTTATCATTATTTAAGCTAGCTTCTGTTGGATTTTTGTCATTTCCAACCAAGAGTCCTTTTTAATAAGTTTGTTTAGTCAAATATCTGGTATCATTATTGCCTATATTTCATATAAATGCTAGAATCATAACATCTCAATTAATGGGATATTCTTGCACTGAACTTAATGCCATATAAATTAACTTCCAGTATTTCCCAAATGGGAATTTCCTCCAAGATCAAGGAATGGTTATTCCATAATTTCAAATAAAATAATGGCATTCAAAAAAGACAAAATTCTTTTAGTTACTAATTTCTGATCTAACTGGGGTGTTAGAATTTAAGAAAAAGAAAACCTTATACATAATGTATTTGGTGGGCAGAATAGGCCCTTAGCATCTAGCTCTTCTCTTTTTCAGTCTCTAGATAATACACTGCAGTGGAATTGTATCCCATTCAATAGATGCTGTCTTCACTCAGGACGAACTGTAAGGTTTTCAGTGCAGACATTGTGTTTACGTGAGTTTTCCCTTTAAGTCCACAGACACATGACATGTGTATCACCAAAAGGGGAGGGAACAGAAATGATGGGAACATAAAACACTGAGCAGAGCTGCACAAAGAGAATGGGACTTCTCTTTGACACATATTGTACAACATCTTGGAAATGTTTCTGGCAAAAGATTTTTCAAAAAGTCTGTAGCTCCTTTCTTTTTTCTTTATAAGTGACAATACATGTCTGGGCTGACAGTAATCTGAACACCTATAGCTTTAATTACATGGTTGATATGTCTCCATCAGTCTGCTTGCACCATTCCTATTTTTATGCTGGTTTAAAAAAAATCTTTAAAAAATAATAGTAAAAGATGGCATTTTACATCTTATTCTCGTTCCTGGAATTAGCTAGTGATTTTATATAGTAAAATTTATCAAGGCAACACACTGTCCTCCTTGACAAAAATATCACCTTTAAAAAAAATCTTGCCCTAACCTGGTTTGGCTCAGTGGATAGAGCATCGGCCTGCGGACTCAAAGGTCCCAGGTTCAATTCCGGTCAAGGGTATGTACCTTGGTTGCGGGCACGTCCCCAGTGGGGAGTGTGCAGGAGGCAGCTGATTGATGTTTCTCTCTCATTGATGTTTCTAGCTCTCTATTCCTCTCCCTTCCTCTCTGTAAAAAATCAATAAAAAAGTATTTAACAAAAATCTTTATTGTTGAAAGTATTACATAAGTCCTGCTCCCCCCTCCCACCCCCAATGACCTCTTCTAGCCCACACCTCCCTCCCACCCAAGGCAATCTTGCTTCTTTCTCTAACTGTAAATTTAGGATGTAGATTAAAAAGAGGTCAAAGGGCCAAGATGCCCTGAAAGAATTTTGATACAGTTTAGCTAAGCTTTGGAACAGATATTCTAAGTTTTCTCTTAAGAGTTAATGTGCATTGCCACAGTAGAGACAGCCAGAATAAAACAAGTTAACGATACAGAAAAGAGAGGATTAAATTAAATTAATCTAATGTGTTTATAATGGACTCTTGTATTGGCTCTGCTTGAAGAGATAGGAAGGTGTAAGAGGGTGTGTGTGTGTGTGTGTGTGTGTGTGTGTGTGTGTGTGTAACCATGATGTTGGTATAGGAAACAAGACCTACTTGTTTTCAAGTAGTTTTGTTTGTTTTTAACTAGTTTTATTTCTTTAAAGGAAAAGAAAACTTTGTTTCTGGATCTACTAATATTGATGATCTGTTAGAAAGTTTTTTAGTGCAATCTACTTAAGAAAGATAATTCGCTAAATTATAGATGCAAGAGACCATTATTTGCCTCTAGGAATCATTAGTAAATCTGAAATTGCAAAAGTCTGTTATGTTTGAAGCACATCTGAAGTATTTTGGTGAAATTCCAAATTGTTATTTTACTTTCTCTTTTGCTGTTTAGGAAATAGAGAGCAAAGAAGTCTATAGAATGCCCTCTATTATTGAAACCATATTATTTTACATGTTCTACTGGGGAATTTGAGGCTTTACCACAAACTAGTTTGTGACATTTTAGAAACTACTTACTCATATTCACTCCTATTCTCAGTTCCCTTTTTTGTAAAATGAAGTAATAATCAATTATAGAACTTTAAAATAAGAATTACGTAAGATATTATGTAATAATCAGTCAGTCATAGATTTTTAAAAGGATTATGTAAATGATTTACACTCATTTGGCAGAGAGTACGTGCTCTATATAAGTAACGAGGGTCGCCCTAACGGTTTGGCTCAGTGGATAGATCGTAGGCCTGCGGACTGAAGGGTCCCAGGTTTGATTCCGGTCAAGGGCATGTACTTTGGTTGCGGGCACATCCCCAGTGGGGGGGTGTGCAGTAGGTAGCTGATCGATGTTTCTTACTCTATCCCTCTCCCTTCCTCTCTGTAAAAAAAATCAATAAAATATATTTTTAAAAGAAAAAAGAAACAAGGGTCTTAGAAAGCTTGAATTACATAATTTTTGGAAAAATAATTCCCCTCATTTTGCCTTAGCATGACCTCCTCTGAAGTAGCTCTCTTTCTGGGAACATCAAGCACTGGCCCAAGATGCCAGAATCTGCATTTGTTTAGAACATTTCGGGAAATACATCTGTCCAGACTCCTTCCTCCTTTCTTCTGTGCTGCTCCCTGAGGAGGGCTACTTAATAGTCTTCTTTCCTTGATTCCTGCTTCCGTTTGAGTGTTCCTGTCCAGGGTGAGCCGGAGTCTGCTTTCCTTTCTGAGCACCCAATAACCAGTGTGATGCTAGATGTGCTTAACATGGTAAAGCCTTTAAAAGGTCCCAGTGGCTTCCAGCTCACCAGTGTGCATTTTTAACAGATGGTTTCTATTTCCATTTTGGGGTCTGTGTATCAGCCATTGTTATCAGCACTCTACTCCTTTCCATTGTATTTCTATTCCTTTTGCTGTATATATAGCTCTCTTCAGGTTACTGCTAGTAGTTGCAAAAGTCTTTTTTCTTAATGTGATATATATTTTTTAGTTCTTTATAGTTTAAAGTATTGCATGTCTCCTTCTCCCTTCCCCCATGGACCTCTCCCTGACCACCCCCACCCCCCAGCACAGGCCTTCACCCCTCTATTGTCTGTGTCCACTGGTTATGCTTATATGTATGCATACAAGTCCTTTAGTTGATCTCTTACCCTCTCTTCCTCCTGCTTTCCCTCTGATAAAAGACCATATCTAAACTCTTAATTGTACGATTCTGATTAGAATTTAGTTTATTACAAAAACAATGTTAGAAGCAGTTGGTTCTTAGAGGCTTAGAGTCCTTTGAAGGCCATCAGACTGGATTGAATTTTGGGTTCTAAGAGCTCTTGGCCATTTGTGCAAAAGAAGATGTAGGAGAAGAAAATGGATTCTCCTTTTCTGATACAACTTCAGTCATGGCCCAGATTTTAGTCATCAGGTCCCATGTTTCCTAACGCCAGCCCACATCCCACTCTATGCTTCTCTTTTGTGGTGCCTTTTCTTCCCAGCACCCAATGCTGTGCCTTGTTTCACTGCTGAACAAATAACCTCTTCACTTGACGTTATTCCAGCTTCTCTTTCTTCCCTTCTTTCCTTCTATTATAATTTTCATTGCCTCAGTTGTTACTTTTTTAACAGTGTTATCTTCAATAACACTTTATATATACCAGGCATGGTTCTAAGCAGTTTTCACAGAGTAAGTCACTGCTAGCCTCACAGACATGGGGTAAGTCTTCTTATTATCAGTGTTTCAAAGGTGTGTCAATGAACACACAGTGATATGGAATTTCATGTCTATGTCACACAGCTTGCTAGGGTAGAACTGGGATTCCAACCCAGGTGGTTTGACTCTAGAGTCAGTGCATTTACCATTGTGTTATCTTGTATTAAAGTGAATGTGATTTTTATGATGGATACCTGTCATTGTACATTTGTCCAAACCCATAGAATGTACAAAAACAGAGTGAATCTTAAACAGTGAACTTCGCATGATTTTGATGCATCAGTGTAGGTTCATCAATTAAATGTATGACTCTGGTGGGAGATGTTGATAATGGGGGAGGCATGTGCCAGGGCAGGGAGGATATGGGAAATCTCTGGACCTTCCTCTCAATTTTGCTTGAACCTAAATCTGCTCTAAAAAAATAACTTAAAAAAACCCAAAAAACTGGCATGATATAAATATCTCAAATCAAGGTTTTATTTATTTTTTATATATATATTTTATTGAGTTTTTACAGAGAGGAAAGGAGAGAGATAGAAAGTTAGAAACACCGATGAGAGAGAAACATCGATCAGCTGCCTCCTGCACACTCCCCACTGGGGATGTGCCCGCAACCAAGGTACATGCCCTTGACCGGAATCGAACCTGAGACCCCTCAGTCCGCAGGCCGATGCTCTATCCACTGAGCCAAACCGGCTTTGGCAAATCAAGGTTTTAAATTGAAAAAGCTGTACCATATAGCAATATTGTTTAGAAACTGACATCCCAGTGTGAAAAAAGGAAGACTTGTTAAATTCCAATATTATTAAAATACATAATCAGAATTCATTTTATTATGTGTCGCTAATTAGTTTCAATCCAAATATAAAAGTGTTGCTCTTTACTTGATTATTTTTATTTTAATGTGATTATAAAACAGTAGCTTCATCAATTGTCTAACAATAGGTAAGTAAACAAATAAACTTAATAATTACAAGTCAGGATAAATTCTAATAAGGAACATATGCTTGATGTGATTGAGAATAAGAAATGGAATATGCTAACTTAGATAGGGTGATTTGTGAGTTTTTGTTAGGAAAGTGTCATTTATTTTTTATTTTATTTATTTATTATTTTTTAAAATCTTTATTGTTGAAAGTATTACCTAAGCCCCCTTTTCCCACAGTGACCCCTTTTAGCCAGTCTCAGGCCTTCACAGCCTATTGTCTGTGTCCATGGGTTGTGCATATATATATGCATACAAGTTCTTTGGTTGATCACTCCCACCTACCTACCCACTCTCCCCCATCTTCCATCTGAGGTTCCTCAGTCTGTTCTATGTTTCTATGTCTCTGGATCTATTTTGTTCATTAGTTTAAGTGTCATTGAAATGCTGCCTATCCTCAGGGAACATGTAGCTTGATGGGGGACACAGTCCCTGCAATAATGACATGGTTCAGTTTGATAAGGATTACCACAGATCTATGAGTGTGGTGATGAGAGAAGAAAGTGGAGGAAGCAACTAGTTTTGCTTTGAGAAATCTTCATGGACCTCATAAATATAAGGTGTCCCCAGAATGTATGCACACTAATTTCTGTAGATTCTTTCAAATTTTGAAAATGAACTGTGTATGTTAATAAACACTGACTTGATAATCATTCAAAGTGTATACATTTTTGGGAGACACCCTGATATTTGTCCTTTTGGAGACACAAAGGACAAGCAGGAGTTCACTAGATATAAATTGCGTGTTCTCTGTATTTCCTTAATGCCAGAGGGCTTATAGCACCGATATATAATAGCTTTTCTAGTGGACACTAAACCATCAATACCCAGACCAGCAATACCACTCAAACAAGTCACTCTTCTGGAGATGCCCTTACGGAGGGGAAACTATCCTTTGACTAGTCAATTTGGGTGGAGGAGGTAGGAAATGGTTGGCTCATTTGCTTCTATGTAAAGTATTCTCTTCAGAGGTGAAGGCTCATCCAGGTTCAGAGCTACCTGCAGAATCTACGGTCAGCTACGGCCTTAGTTGTGATTTCACTACACTTCAGCTTCTCCCTCTTTCCAGTCCTGTTTCCTTCACTCCCCCATAGTGTTGATCTTCAATAAACTCTTGCACACAAATATCAGTCACAGAGTTTGCTTCCAGGGAAACTGACCTGCAGCCAATCCTCAGTAAGTACTTATTGATCGGCTGCTTGACTGAGATTTATTTAGGAATAAAAAGAGAAGTAAAGCATACATTAATAATTACTACTGACTAATGCTGCTGAAACATAAGTGAAACTTACACTAAAGGGACTATCTTGGGCCTCAAGGTGAACCCCAACCTATCAAAATGCATATAACTGTAGTTAGATGCAGGTACACGTAATCTTTAGTAATTGCTTACTATTCTTCTAACTCTAAAATTTCTTAGGGCTGTCTTTCTTGTCATGATTTTTGGCTGTGAAATATTTTGAGTCTGTGATTGAGGAACTCTAGTTTTTAAATTATTGATATTCCATTACAACTTTTGATTTCAGAAGTTTTTCACTTACTGGCAATGGTAGTGCTGATGCTTTTGATTACATAATTAGAGAGACCTCCCAAAGAATTACTATTTGACTTTCGTTTCCAGATTTCTGGGGAATTTGAGAGGAGATGTCAAGCCTCTCCAAGGTGTGTCTATCAAATCCTGTTGATTATTATTCAGTGTGAGACTGAGATAACTGATAAAATAAATGACTAGAATAAACAACAGAATTCATTTTTAATTTCCATTTTCCCTTGATTGCTCACAGTGTGTGTTTGCAAAAGCATGAAATTATAGGGCCTCTTTTATATCAGAAATGCCAAGAGCTTGTTTTTTTGCAGTGCTAAAAATGATTTTCAAGACTCATTACAATGAAGGCAAGCAACATGAAAGAGAAGCATTCTAAGAAGGGAAACAAAATGGGTTCAGTTTTGCTTTCTTTTCTTAAGCTCTCTTCTGTATAGTCATCTAAAAAATTTCTAATAAGAAGATTTGAATTTTAAAAAGCCTTAAAAGTCTTCTTCTTCTTTTCTCCATATCCACCTTTCCTTCTTCCTCTCCCTCATCCTCTTCTTCCTTATCCTCCTCTTTCTCCTTTCTGACACATTCCTTCTTTTTCTTCTCCTCCCTCATCCTCTTCATCTTTATGGTGGTGTTTTAGAACACCAGTTAGTCTGGGTTAGTGATCAGGGGGGTTGTGGAGATGCGTTGGCAGGGAGCATACCATTGTCTTTTCTTCTTCTTGGTCCATCGTCACCTCAACTCATCCCTGATATATTAATGATGAGAGCACGCTGGATTCTGCAAGAATAATTTCTAGGTCCTTGATATGGTCTTTTCTTTCTATTGTACTAAGAGCCTTGAGCAAGTTAGTTAGTTACTAATTAATCAGTCATTATTTATTTGGCATCACATCACTCAGGTATGTCCTGAGAATAAAATGGTGAACAAAATAGTATGGCACTTCCCTCATGGAAATTGCTGTCTAGAGAGTATAGAGAATGAGGAGTAGATTAGCTAAAATGATGATGGTGGGATAGGCAGGGTTTTGAGTCTATGGTAGTTTCAAGATTTGTTAAAGAACTTTGTCTTTATTATAACACAATGGGATCACCTGTATACCTGAGAGGGCAAGAAGGAGTGGATTGAGAGCACAAGAAAAGTGATTGGTCTTAGGCAGAAGGGGTGGCTCGCCTCTGTGCATTAGAAATAAGTAGGAGAGAAATGGTGAAGACATTGCAGGTACGTATGTTTGGTAGGTGGATGTGTAGAAATTTGAAGAGTGTCCCATTCAGTCACTTCTCTCTGGTGTGTGTGTGTGTATGTGTGTGTGTGTGTGTGTGTGTGTGTGTGAGAGAGACAGAGAGAGAGAGAGAGAGAGAGAGAGAGAGAGAGAGAGAGAGAGAGAAGAGCAATTGTGTGAATTTAGAGATAAATTGAAGTAAGAGAAGACTGAGATATTCAGAGAATTGAGGAAGTGAAAAAGTTCTTGTGGAAAGTGGGTGAAGAATTATCTAGAGCTACATAGTAGAATTATTTAATCATATAAAAGACCTACTAAGATTATTTATCATAAATTTAAAGCAATTTCAATCTACCCTGCTAAGTAATTTTCTGAAGAAAATGTTCAACTTTCTAAATATAAGATCAAATAAAAGTTTTGAATAGGGGTGAGATTTTTCTAGATGGATTAGATTTTAAAAAAATAGAAGGGTAAGAAAAAGTTAGGTTTAGCAGGAAAGCTTTAAAATGATGACTATGTGTCCTAAACTCATACTAAAAGTAATTGAAGGCAGGAGCTGAGTAAAATTTGTGGTTGAAAGTATGAATGAAATGAGGTGCTAATATGTTCCTCATGACTTTGAACAAGCAAGATAGGACTACAGGAGTCCATGGTCAGAAAGAGAGATATTTGGATAATAGTAAGAAACAATTATTACTATACTAGAGGCCCAGTGCACAAAAATTTGTGCACTCGAGGGGTCACCTCAGACTGGCCTGTGCCCTCTCGCAGTCTGGGACCCCTCGGGGGATGTCCACCAGCTGGCTTAGGCCCGCGCCCCGGGGGATCGGGCCTAAGCTGGCAGTCAGACATCCCTCTGGCAGCTCGGAAGCCCTCGGGGGATGTCCACTTGCCAGCGGGGAGCAGGCCTAAGCTGCAGTCAGACATCCTTAGCGCTTCTGAGGAGGAGGGAGAAGCTCCCGCCACCACCACTGTGCTGGCAGCCGTTAGCCTGGCTTGTGGCTGAGCAGAGCTCCCCCTGTGGGAGCATACTGACCACCAGGGGGCAGCTCCTGCATTGAGTGTCTGCCCCCTGGTTGTCAGTGTGTGTCATAGTAACCAGTCATTCCCAGTGGTTCTGCTGTTAGGATCAATTTGCATATTACCCTTTTATTATATAGGATAGAGGCCTGGTGCACGGGTGGAGGCTGGCTGGTTTGCCCTGAAGGGTGTCCCGGATCAGGGTGGGGGTCCTTCTGGGGTGCCTGGGTGAGGGGCTGAGGGAAGTTTTCAGGCTGGTCACACCCCCTTCAGGGTGTGGATCCCCACTGGGGTGCCTGGCCAGCCTGGGTGAGGGGCTGAGGGATGTTTTCAGGCTGGCCATGACCATGGGCTAGAAGCAGGTATCTGGGATTTATTTAACTTTTATAATTGAAACTTTGTAGCCTTGGTCTGGCTAGAACAGGGTGGGCAAACTTTTTGACTCGAGGGCCACAATGGGTTCTTAAACTGGACCGGAGGGCCGGAACAAAAGCATGGATGGAGTGTTTGTGTGAACTAATATAAATTCAAAGTAAACATCATTACATAAAAGGGTACGGTCTTTTTTTTTTTTTTTTTTTTTTTTTTTTTTAGTTTTATTCATTTCAAATGGGCCGGATCCCGCCCGTGGGCCATAGTTTGCCCACGGCTGGGCTAGAAGCTTCCTGGCAACCCAGAACTTCCTTGAGCAGAGGCTATGGCTGGAAGCAGGTATCTGGGATTTATTTTTCTTCTATAATTAAAACTTTGTAGCCTTGAGAGGAGCTCAGGGCTGGCCATGGCTGCCGCCATCTTTCTGACGGAGTGAGGTTGTGACAGTTAATTTGCATATTACTCTTTTATTAGATAGCATGAGTGAGTGGCTGAGGGAGTAGAGGGGAAGGCTTTTGGACATTATAAAGTCAACAAACTGAGAGGTATGGATGAATATTACAATCAACCAATACAACAGCAGAAACATTAACTGATTCCTGCTATTGTATTGGTTCCAAGTCAGCTTCCAAGACCTTTATTAATAAGGGGGAATAGCATGAAGGTAATTCATTGGTAATAATAATAGATCAAGTATCATAATAAAAGTTATACTAATAATAATTAAGAAAATTAGAACATTTTCTCTTCCAGGAGTTAATTGCTTTATATGCACTATCTCCATTAACATTTACAATAAACTGAAGACATTATTATCCCCATTTTAAAGCTGAGGAAACTAAAATCATAGGGAATGTTAGATTTATAACCATTGTTTTATACTATCTATTTAACAAATTATTACAAGGATTAATTGTGGTAGATAAATTTGGAAAATGTGATTGTTAAGTTATAGAATTAATACAAATGTAAAAATGTAAGAGATTATTAATATCATGATTACTTAATTAATTTCTCTTTTCCTGTATGCTGTTGTAATTAAACCCATGATTAAGTGAACAAAATCATGATTAGTCTACAGCTAGGACATGGACTTTGGTCAAAACAAATAGAGGTACTTGAATCCATAAAGAAAGTCATTGAGGATGTCTCTTACATTCATCCTAATGGTGTGCTTGGAGGCTTAATTTATATTCTGGCCCTTTTCTTGTGGTGCCGTAGAACTGGGGAAGATGAAAAGACACTGAGTTCCAGAGAATGACTTCTCCCACTTAATCAAACTAGCCTGAAAGGTAACCCCCCATGAGCAACTGAAAACCAATGACATGCGCACCATGCCTTTAAGCAATAGCTACAGTCACAGTGCAGAGATAAAAGATTATAATGGGAAAAGGAGGTAAGGAAAGACTTCATGGATGAGATGGCTCTTAAGCTGACCTGAAGGGTGAGAAGGATTTAGATAAATCCTGAGAAGCTAAAAGGGCTTTTATGGCAGTCAGTGGAATGGTGCTGTGTCCTCAATTATGAGGTATCTTTAGTATATTCTTACTGATTTACACCTGAAATGAAAACTTTGACAACTTCCTACAGAATATGCTAGATGATCCCCAAGTTCTAGTATGGATTTGATAAATAAGTGAAAGGATGTATTGGGATACATAGTGGTATCCTTACTTTAAAATGCATATGATAATTATATATATATATATATATATATATATATATATATATATATATATATGGTATTGAAAGTGAAGAATAGATATAAATGAGTTGAAGCAATAGGCAATTTTTGTATCTAGACTCTTAAACTATTGGTTTTAGGAGATATGCGAGAGAGAACTGAAGAATGGTCCTAAAAACAGGGGAGTTTATTCTTACCGAGGATTTGCCCCATTTCTAGAAGAGCTCAGCAAGTCCCATGACCTTTCTGGGTCTCAGGTTCTTCATCAACAAAAGGAAACATTAGTTCTGGGCACACATTTCTGTGGTTTCGATTCTATGTTACAGCATTGTTGAGCCTCCTTTATACCTCTTCTGCTTGGAGTGATGCTGAAAGGAAGCAACCACTCTAATTGATTGTATGTGATTTTCCTGAGCTTCTGGGATATTGCACAAAGCATTTCTGAGAGAAATACAGATATACATTCCCAATGAATAATCACTCTTGTTTGAGTCAGCGACTTGACTCAGTAAATTTGCCCTGTGATTGACCTTCTGTACAGAAAAGATGTGTTCACTGTGACATTGTTATGCTCTTTATTGAAATGACTCTTTCCTGAATATAGAGCAAGACCATTGGTGATGTGTGTTTGCAGGTTTAGGGTGACAATTACCTAAGTATATTCATTACATTGCTCATATATCAGGAGCTTATACTTTTTCATTCAGGGTCTACTCTTGGCAAATCATGAGGTCGGCAGAGAGCCATATGGTGCTCTCACTTTCTCTGTCTCTTCTTTCTCTCTGTCTCTCTCTTTTACACACACACACACACACACACACACACACACACACACACAAATAAATACAAAATACAAAACATGTATGTATTATAGCATCATAAAGAATACAAATTAAAATAAAATTTACTAGGCCCTTACTGCTGAATAGATTGAATGATAATGGACACAAAAATGAATACAACATTTGAAGGACTCAAAATTCAGAGACATCATTAATTAGGATTTGAAGCATGAAAACTAAAAAAGTGTTTCTTTCCCCCTTGGAAGCAGGCACATGACTCCTAGGAACTGCAGAAGGAGGAATTATTCATGAGAATGAAGACAGACAATAGACAAATAAGTATGCATGTTCAGTCGCTAGATTAACCCAATAGCCTATGATAGATCTTTGAGAGCCTTTATAGTCTATGAGATCAATAATCCATTATAGCTCACATTGGTGACTAAATGACTTCGGGGATTGGTAATGGCACCTGAAATCTTTTACCTTGAAGACATGGTTTGTAATAAATCCTAACTTCCTCTCAGGCATCACCCCCTTATTGAAATAAGAATGTCTTAGTTTCAGCTTCTTGAGGAATGCATGGCAAATAATACATACTTACTGTACAAAAGGACAACCAAAGATAATATATATGTATTTTTCCATATTCAGAGCTCTTCTTCTCCTCCTGGTTATTTTTTCTTATCTCTGATCCAATTGTGGTTATACCTGCTTCTTTTCTTCCCTTATCATAGCCATTGTGTTTATTCTATTAAATTACAATACTCTTTTTTCATGGGACTTGCTAATCCATGACTTTATATGAGAGGGAGAATGTGTAAGGAGCTGAATCAGTGTACTTTGTAGAAGTAGAACATTGATAGTGGCTTTCAGCCTTTGGAATGATCATTTCTAAAGTAAGGGGCAGAAGGGAGAAAAGGCTGGTATCCCGTGTCTGGCATAAAATCTGGCATATAACAGATGTTCAAATAAGCTTTGACAAACATATAAATAAATAAAAATAGAAATAATAAAGCTAATATGTTTAGAACATCTATATGTGACATGATGTTAAATGTTTTGTTTGTATTTCTCATTAAGTTTTCACAAGAATACTAAAATCATATGTCTCATCTCCATGCTTAACAAGAAGAAAACTTTGAAAGAAGTTGACAAACATCCTCCAGATTCACTACCTCATGTATTTCTGAACCAGAACTCTATTCTAGGTCAGTCTGACACAATTTTGTTTTGCTGCTAGATTGTTCTGGATTTTTTTTCCTCCCACTATTTTTATGTTCTGACCTTGGAGCATCGATTATCCTGGCAGCAAGAGGCAGTTTCTGAGCCTTTGAGTACTTTTATGGTATTTATGATATTGGACCCAAGCTATGCCAAGTCACAATGGCAATGGCTGACATTTCTAGTGCTATCATATTCGTTAGCTTACATTTATGTACTTTAACATGCATGATATCATTTGATCATTATAACAAGCCTGTGAAGAGTAAAGCATGCATTTGTTGTCAGAACCATCTTCACAGTTTTGATGACAAAACAGATCCACAACACTGACAGATCATAATCACACAGAATTCATGATTTACATTAGGGTCCACTCTTGGTGTCATATATTCTATGGGTTTGAGCAAATATATAGTGACATGTATTTGTCATAAAAATGTCATGCAGAGTATGTTTCACTGCCCTAAAAATTCTTTGTGCTCTGTTGATTTATCCTTCACTCCCACAACCCATGACAACCAATGTTTTTTTCCACTAACTCTATAGTTTTGCTTTCTCCAGAATGTCATATAGTTGGGATCATACAGTATACAGCCATTTTATATTGGCATCTTTCACTTATTAATACACATTAATTTTCTGTCATTTTATGGCTTGATAGCTCTTTTTTAGCACTCCATAATATTTTATTTTCTGAATGTACCATAGTTTATCCATTCACCTATCAAAGGACATCTTGGTTTCTTCCAAGTTTGGGCAATTATAAATAAATCTGCTAAAAGCATGTGTGTGCTGGTTTTTGAAGATTTATAAGTTTTCAACTCCTTTGAGAACAAGGGGCGTGATTGCTCTATCATATGATAATAGTATGTTTAAGTTTGCAGGAAACAGCCAGATTGTTTTCACTAGTGACTGTACCATTTTTCATTCCTATCAACAATATATGACATTTCTCATTGCTCTACATTCTTACCAGCACTTGGTGTTGTCAGTGTCCTAGATTTTGACCATTATAATAGGTGTGTAGTGGTCAGGGAACTGATTTTCTTATCTGAAATGATAGAGCTAATAAGTTTCTTTTGACACTAGTTCCTGTGCTCATTTTATTAGACCAGACCATCCTACAGGTGGGTCATGCTCACTGGCAGTACTGTATTTCCGAACAACCACATTTGCTACTTATTTGCACCCTCCCTTTTCTTACTTCTATAATATAGGACTTGAAATAATTTCTAATTATCATATTGCTGGGGGGAAAAACAATGTAAATGATCACAGACTTTAAATATGCTTATGTCATGGATGAAACCTGTGTGACTAATGTGAAGTAGTTTAACTCTTTTGAACCTTGTTTTCTTAATTTGTTAAATTAAAAAAAAATAGTCTTCATCTCAACAGTAGAAAAGTAAAGGCATAAAATGTGAATATGTCTTCAATTACTGGAATCACCATGTCAATATAAAAATTCCATTATTTTGAAAGTACAAGAATGAACCACAGCGAAATGGTGCTTCAGGGGGTACCTCGTATCAGCTCTTTGTTAGAATCCAGATTTCCTCTTCTTCCAGGCAAGGTCAGCTTGTCCTAGGCCCAAGCTACTGCTGACTCCCACTGCCTAAGGTTTCAAAGTATAAGAAAAGTCTCCTTCATGCTTCCTGTGTCCTGCACTACGTCTTAGGCACAGAGAGGACAGGTAAATGTGTGTGGAATTGGAGGAATTTGATTCCCTGGAGGCTAGTTGTATTTCAGCTAAAATAAAACAAATGTTTCTCATCTGGATTCTAATCCAGATATTGGTTGATGTAATAAAAACCAGGAATAGAAATGGAGAAAAAAATACAAAAGGAAATACCTTTGCCCTCCATGCTAACATTTCCATATTCCACCGGATTCACTCTTGAAGAAATTTTGGACCCAAGTGCACACTGATTTCCTACTGGGGGGCTTTATACAACCTCTAAGTCAGCTTTTGATCCTAGAAAGTGTACAGTTTTGATACAGAGATAAGATATGATCACAGGGAACCATCTCTCTATATATAAAAGCCTAAGCAACCAAATGACCAGTTGCTATGACACACACTGACCAGACACTCAATGCAGGAGCTGCCCCCTGGTGGTCAGTGCGCTCCCACAGCGGGAGTGCCACTCAGCTGACCCACCCATCTCAGCGGCCCAGTGGCAGCCACTCACTCCCTCAGTAGTCCTGCAGTTCTGGAGAATGGGCCAGGCACTGATGGACCAGTGCCACCTGCATGATCCCAACAGTGCTGCTGGCCTCCTAGAAGTTGGCCTCAGGCACCATGGCTGTTTCCCCTCCCTAGATGCTCTGCAAGGAAGAAATGATATAAAAGTGGCCACCGGGTGGCTCCTGACAACCTGTGTGAACATCAGTGGGATAGATCTGGATCCTGGGCCAGCAAGAGTGTCCCACCACCCGCCTGCCCACCTGGAGGGCTGATTGCATCCCAGCCCCCCACACACACCCCTCGGGACTGGCACCAGACTCAGGGCTCATGGCTGGTGAGCGCCGCTGTGGCAAGCCTCTCCTGATCAGGACTGACTGGGTGCAGGCCCGAGGCAGGCACGGGCCAAGATGAGCAGGAGCGACAGGCAGGAGTGGAAGGTGGCATTGGACTCCTGGTTTTGGCCCAGTCCCCGCAGGCCATGCCGAAGGACCCCACCCATGCACGAATTCGTGCACAGGGCCTCTAGTCAAAAATAAAACCAAGATAAAGAAAAATGATTATGTTCACTGCTGATAAATACTGTGTGAGGCCTTATACATATGCATACATGTATGGATACATAGCCACAGTTTCTAAGGTAATTATCACAGTAACCCTATTGCAATTACCTCAATTAGACAGATGGAAACAGAGTAAAATAGGGTAAGCGATTTATCCATAATGACACAACTAGAATGTGGAAGACCCATGATTCAAATCCAGGGCTATCTATGGCCAGTTATGCAAGTTAAGCCATGGTGAGTGTGTCAATCTTGTGTTTCTGATTAAAATAACAGCAATGGTACATGGCCCAAGTGGGACATCAGTAATAACTTTTAACTTAACTTGTTCCCTAAAGAAATAATGTATTTTGAATAGATTACTGAGAATATTTATATTGTGAGGGAAGGTCATAAAGACATTTATTTTAGAAGAGAGAAAATTACTGGATTATCTAAACATTTTCAACCTTAAGATACTTTTTCTGAATTTAAGTTATATCATTTGATTTATGTCCTTCTTTCTTGTTTAATATGCATTCATCTAATTATCAAAGTCAAGTGTTTCTGTGTACAGCCAAGCAGTATTAGGTACTAAGAACACCTATGGTCATGAGAAAACCATAAAAAATCACTGCCCTGGATCCCGGAGACAGACCCCACCTTGGAGTGCAGAAGTGCTGGAAGTGCTTGGCTAGCTCTGGGAGACTGAGGGGAAACAAGTCCACTTCCCTGACTCTTCACTTGTAAGAAACAGCCTTAAGCCAGGGAAGAGGGTGGTGGAGAATGACACATCTTCTTACCCACAAGGCCATTGGAGGAAGAATAGAAGCAAAAACCATATGCTTCTAGGGCGTGACAGGAAA
Organism: Myotis nattereri; assembly: GCF_964212035.1. NCBI lineage: Eukaryota > Metazoa > Chordata > Mammalia > Chiroptera > Vespertilionidae > Myotis > Myotis nattereri. The sequence goes on along the minus strand of NC_138084.1, from coordinate 58,532,555 downwards.
CCCTCCCTACCCCAGCAATCAGGTGGAGACCCACTGAGTCTGGGGGAAGTAGAGTAAAAGAAAGAGGAGCATGAAAATCTGTTTGGCCCTGGACCTTGCAATGATAGAAAGCAGAGGACTTCTGCTTCTAGGTGAGTGAGAGAAAGAGTTTGGCTGCCATGGGGATTGAAGGGCAGGAGAACTGAAACACTTAACTCTGAATCACAGGCGCACAAGCCTAAGATTGAGCTTGAATCAAGAAAATCAAGCAATGTCCCCTGTTGCTACCATGAGCCTAGTATTGATAATAAGTTACAGCAGTTTACAATTAGGGGAGGGGCAGGAAGAGAGACCCCTTCTGTGGTGTCAGGGCTGCTGAATGAGGAGAATGTAGTTGGAAGACTAAAGACATCTTTCCTATCACTGGAAGAATTTGAAGTTTGGGTTGCACTGAGAGTAATGATAGTAATAACAATACCCGACATAACTCAGTTTGAAGTATAAATTACCTAACAAGACAAAAACACGGCCATTTTCGGGCCCAAATACTATTAACCACAATCTCTAGCATTCTTTTACATACACTGACTGCCATGACACCAAATGCTATGAGCTACACAGAACATCAAGAGAAAATTGGTCTCATGAACATTTAGCAATTTGGATCTAGCAATAAGTAAAATGAATATTCATGATGTCTAAGTGATTTTTATCAAATAAACACGAGGTTGATTCAATATGTCAAAAAAAAAATAATATCAGTCACCATATTAAAAGTCTCAAAAAATAAAAAAAGGTTATCTCAACAGATGCAGAAAAGCATTTCACAGAATTCAAGATGCAGTCATAATAAACTCAACCTGTGAAGGGTATTTATGGAAAAATCTTCAGATATATATATTATATATATCTGATTGTTCTCCTAATATCAAGAATTAAGCAAGGATAGTTGCTCTTACCATATCCATATATTGTACTGGAGATGATGGCCAGTATAAAAAGATAGGAACACAAAATAAAATGCATAGAGACTAGAAGGGAAAATTAACATCCTTATTCACTAATGTTATGATCATATATATTCAAAATATCCTTTTAAAGCTATAAAACAGCTACAAGAACTAACAAGTCAAATTCAATAGTAACTTGCGTCATCAAGTGGCCAGACTTCAACTATAATTACTCTCGTTACATTGCCATTTCTCCTAAGCACAGATTTTGGCCTCACGTAGAATTCCCTCTGAGAAGTAGGCAGAGGAAGAAAGATATTCATGCAGGTAGCTCCATATGACATGTGATCATCATTTGAAAGTGGACTGCTGCAGCATAGTGGCATCATGGGAGTTCTGCAGGACAGTGGGAAAAGAAAACTCTTCCAGAGGGCAGAACTTTAAGCAGTGCATTTGGTTGTTCCCTTTGCCTAGAAGGAAAGATGGCAAGAGATAAAGGTCTGCATAAATTCATGGCTCCTAATGCTTTGGCTGGATGGTAATGCAGTTGAATAGAACACGATGGAAAAATTGATGACATGGGCCTATGAAAACGAGCATAAACTGTGAGAATATATGTGTCTCAATATTAATGCTTATCAAAGGGCATCCTTCTCAAAAAAAGGCTCTCAGTAATCATCTGAATCAGATGACCTATTTTGTCAGTGTCAGTAAACCTCCTCCCCCAACCATTTCTATGCTTCCTCCATATGTGCACAAGCAAAGGAACTTCTCATTTATCTGTTGAGCCTGATGATTTATTATGTGGGTATGACTATGAAGGCAACAAGAGAAATTATGTGTGAGATGAACAAGACATGGGCTGGTCTGTCTATTGCCATGGTTGATTATCCAGTCTACCAGTAGCAGAGGCCAGTGCTGAACTCTTACTGGGGTTTGGTGGGCACCATAAAACCATAGTGACCAGCATCATAGGGGCATCAACTTGTCCTCATAAAGTAGCTCTTTACTCAGAAAATTGATTTTCCCATACAAACATGTTTTTGCCAGCATCACTCTCCATATTTTATCCACTATGTCACAGCATTCCAAATAGCATTAATGTAACAGATTTAGAGAGATATTGGACTCATGCTCACAGGATTAACAAGTGTTACATGTTCCCTCCTACCCCAAAGCACCTTTTAAAGATGCAGTTACGGCTTAGGTAGTGTGAAATCACCTTATAGAACTGTGGTTTTATCCTAAAATGCTGTTTATACTCAGTGACTTTTATATAAAACCCTTTCTCCCAATAGCAAAATATAGGTATCTAGAAATCAAGAGATACAAGTGAGAGTGGCTATTCTCACTCCTAATTGATCCACTTGAAACATTTTATGTTTATTTTTGTAAGATTTAAGGCTGCATTAGGAGAAGCCAATAAAAGTAGGTTTGTGAGCAGATTCATGATATTGTCAGCAGCTTCTTTTTTTTAAAAAAAAATATCTTTATTGATTTCAGAGAAGAAGGGAGAGGGAGAGAGAGTTAGAAACATCAGTGATAAGAGAGAATCTTTGATCAGCTACTTCCTGCACACTCCCCCTGGGGATCAACCTGGGCATGTGCCCTGACTGGGAATTGAACCATAACCTCCTGGTTCATGGGTTGATGCTCAACCACTGAGCAACACTGGCTGGGCTTCAGCAGCTTCTTTGCCAGGATCATATCGATCACTGGAACCACTGGAACTCTTTGTGGTTGTTTCCTGGTGATTCTTGGCATTTGTAATGCCTTTCTGGACAATTTATGAGAATTGCCCATTCAGTGTTGCAGGAAGCTAGGATTTTTGGTGGCTGCTCTTTTGGCCTTTGTTCCGGCCTCTAATTCCATATTATATCCTTTCTACTCTGGATACCTAGAGTAACTTTTGTTTTCTGCCTGAATTCTAACTGATACAGGGACTTTACGATTCAGATATGTTTTCCAGAGAGAGAGAATAAATCACCAAAGGGAGTCCAAGTTAAGAGACTGGTATAAAGTGGTACATGTAAGGAATTGGGAAAAATGTAAAGATGTTTAGGTAGCCACAAGAAGCCTAGTCCCCTGGAATAAGCCTTAAGGAAATCCTGATGTCATCTATAACAATAAAAGCGTAATATGCTAATTAGACCGGATGTCCTTCTGGATGAAGCCGGGGCTGGGAGGGATGCCTGGGTCCCGGGTGCCAAGACAGGGGAAGGAAGGCCTACTCTTGCACGAATTTCGTGCATCGGGCCTCTAGTGGATATAGAAAAGTCTTTACTTACATGAACAAAAAGAGTAAACCCTGCCTGGAGAGAGCTACTTAGTTTACAAAGCACTTTCACAAGTATTATCCCTCTTGGATTTCAGGAAAGGTCTCATACTGAAGAGGGGAAATATGTATCCTCTGTCTCACTTGAGTCTCCCCAAGCACCTTAACTCCACACCACCCTGTGTGGCAGGGCAGGCACGATTATATTTCTGTCATAGATGATGAGGCTGTTAACTGTTAGGTTTATTTCATTCACAAATTCACTGAACAAAAGTACACTGGTCATTTACTACGTGTCAGGCATTGTGTTGGAAACCAGGGATAAAAGAATAAACAAGACTAACTTCTTATCCTCATGATTCTTATTTAGCAAGGAACACAGAAATTAAATAAATGGATTTAGTATAATAAATGCCTTTTAAAAAGGGAGAGCAGAGCATGCTATGGAGAGCTCAACTGGAAAGGTACTCAGGGAAGGACTCCCAGAGGAACTAACACCTACACTGTTACTGACACTGAAGAATGACTTAGCAGTGGTGCCTGGCCCAAACTCTCATAGCCAGGAAACAGGAAAACCCAGAATGCAATCTGGGTTCCCTGACTTCCTCTCCAATGTTTCCTTTGCTACATAAGGTGAGTTTTAACTGCTTTCCTGACTGACTTGGGGTAGTGGGCTGGGCAGTCTGAAAATAAGTAAAATACCCTATATGACTAAGTTTGTTTGGATGTTGTCTTCTTATAAAGCATATACATTTCAACAATATTTAAAATCTATGTGGCAGGGCCTACGCAATCCTCATACTTCATAGATCCTCATTTCCCTGTGAGGCTATGTAAATGAAGATTAAGCTAATCAATGGAATTATATGGAACTGCTGATATTTAACTATTTTGACTTCAAAAGTGATAGTTTTATATGGTTCGGACCTAATACTGAAGTAACATGCCAGTCCAGGAGTGTTCCAAGCAATTATTTTAACTCCTTTCACAAACACAAGATATACCTCAATCAAACATACTTGCCTTCTGGAAGCTGGTCCATCCTTGCTGCTTGACATAGTTGCTGCAGGGAAGAAACATCTGCGCAGCATATGTTCCAAGGGACCTGGCGTATATGGCATACTGTTCTTAATATGTTTGCTCCCCTTCTTAGCACTATGTGTTCTAACCAGGACCACCTCCCCAAGGAAGGTTGTTTCCCCAGGTGGGGATGTTTCCCTGGAGTTAGGGATTAATAGGACTAAGGAAGGGAATAAATCAGTAAAACCTCCTAGTGTTACAGAAATACCGTGTACTACTTATGAGGAACTTGGACTGAGACTGTTGACAATAAATTTGGGACTTGCTATGCCCACATCCCCAGGGTCTACCCACCAGGGAAAGCACCAAAGCCTATGCCCCTGAAAACCCTCTAATGCAGGGCAGTCTCAAGGAAGACCACCAGCAAGGCTAAAAGGACATAACCGTTACTTAGGGCCATAGAATAGGATAATCTCCTTCAGTTACTTCCTTGTAGCTTAACAGTAGAGCAGTAGAGTAGTGACCTTGGAATGGAGATAACAAACTAGCCCTAACCTTTGGAATAGAATGGATAGGATTCAAATCAACAGAGCTAGATAGAGATAAAATTTTTAGCAAAGGTCAGATAAGAAACTATAAACATAAAACAAGTAACTGTAGAAGGTCAAGGGAGGACCCAAAACATACCATGATATAGAGGCATGCTTATAGAATCAAGTAGTATAAATAGAGTGGTAATAGGACAATAAAGTAAAACCCAACTATGCTGATGATCTGAACGCTGTCTCCGTGTCATTCATTCTTCGCCGACGCCGTCCTCACCTTTGGAAACCCCTGGACCACTGGGTCTGGACCCCGGCACTTGCCATAGATAAAAATAGTATCATATCCAGATAATCATGAAATTTGGGAGAATTTACATTTTGAAAGCTGTTATTATAGTCATGAAGAGAAAGCACTTTAAAAAAGTTGTTTAATTACAAATTGACTTGACCAGTCCAATAATTTTAGAACCTAAGGAGATCTACAGGATATAATTGACTGTTCTGGTTGAATCAATGACCAATTGACTTTTAAAGAGTCTAAATTATAGTGAGAGCTATGATGACACTTAGAAACATACTTTCTAAATGCAAATTGCATAAAAGTTTGAAATGAGCCATTGTCCCATAATAGTGGGGCAAAGTCTGAAACAAGTAAATATTTTCATTCCTAGCATTCAGTGATAAGGAATATTTGCACTAAATATGTAATTTTAAGCTTGGTATTGAGAAATCCCATTAAAACATTTTGTGAACTTGTTTTTACAAACACAATGCTGAGAAAGGGGAGAAACATACTTCTATATGTTGTTGATGAAACTTGAAGTTGACAATATTTTTAGGATGTGAATTTAGTAAAAGGTATTAAAAACCAATGAATATTTACATCTTACGTTTTCAACAGGAATGATATAATCTCCAACGGAGAGATAAATTGGTTTATTGGATTGATTAGAGGAAAAAATCTAATCCTTTAATGGTTAAAGTATATATATATATATATATATATATATATATATATTCTATTAAAATTACATGAAGAAATGATTAGGGGAAAATCTAAAATGATCCCCTTGAGTAAATAATAATGAAGGAAAAGTTGAGAAATATTAGCTTACCAGTACATCTTTTATGTCAAATGCTGACAAATAACAGAAATATTTAGAAAATTATGGAAATTAATTCTAAGGCCAGTGTCTAGAATATGTGAAAATATAGAGCAAATATGATATTCATAGCAATGCTATTTATAATAATGAATAATTGGAAGACACTGTCAAATTTCCAAAAACAGAAACTGATTACATAAATAGTGATGTATTCCTATGATGGAATGACTTTCAGTTATTGCAAATGTGGAAGAAATTTGTATGCTATAGTATAGAAAATGTTCATAATTCTATAATTGAAAAACACTGCATACTTTTGTCACTTTGTCAAAATATATACTGACATTTATATATATTACTAAATTGACTAAAAGGATTCACACCAACATAATTTATGGTGACTATCAATGAGTAGGAAATTACAAATAATTTTTATCAACTGTGTTTTAATTAAATATTTATTTCTAGCAATTCAGTATCTGTGAATAATTTGAAAATTTAAATAATAGTAAGTGGTTTAAAAATTAAAAAAGGTTCTTTCCCCCCTCCCTTATTCAGCTTCCCTGAGGCAACTACTTTCTACTTTTTAAAACTATTTTCCTCAAGGTTACCTCTAGGTACTTTATGTAGCTTGCTATTTTTTTTTTTTTTTTTACTGATTAGATGTACTCTATTGATTTTTTTATAATATGATATTTATATTTATCTTCCTTATGTTTCCCTCAACAATCACAAATACTCCCCTTCCATCAACCATACCAACATATGTATATAATAAAGTGTAAATGCTCAGTATTCTGTGCTTAATTTGTATAGTTTAAAAATAATGTGTATTGTTGAATTGCGTGATTTACTGTGGTTATATTTCTCTTATTAAAATGTTTTTCTTGACGATAATAATTGTCTTCCTTGTTTTCTTAACTTTTCATGAGCCTTATCTTTATAAATTTTTTGATAGAAATATATAAGTCCTCTCTATAATCAGATATAGTAATAGATCAGATTTCTTTTCTTCTTGTAGACATCAGTCTGGAGTCTTCCTGTATTAATTGTTACGTGTTTGGGATTATTTATGGCTGTTTTCATGGAAATACTCTTTATCCCTATCCTGGAATTTTTCTTCTGTGTTAAGTAATTGTTTTCTCAATGTCTTAGTTTGTTGTTTTATGTTAATAAAACACAACCTTTCATAGCTTCATGTTAAAAGGTACAAATAAAATAAATTTGTTGAAACTGTTCATAAGTGGCAATGTTGTAATTCTGCTCATATATTTGATTGACACTTCGGAGAGATATGTAACTTAAGAGTATTGAAGTAGTTTTTCCTTAGTACTTTGAAGACAATGCTTAAACATCTTGCAGCTTTCACTCCTGTGTTAAAAAAAAATATACGGTGGCATTATAATTACTGATATATTGCATCTAATTTTTTTTTGTCTCAGGAATCTTTAGACTCCTCTTTGTATTCTTAAACATAATAATGATATACCTTATTGAGTGTTTTTTTCTTTTTTTCATTTAATATCTTGGAAATTTCTTCAAGTATATCTCCCAATCTTCATTTGACTATTTTAGTTTGCTCTCATAATTCCTTTGTTTTTTTTCCATCCTCACCTGAGGTTATTTTTTCATTGATTTTTAGAGAGAGTAGAAGAGAGAGCGAAAGACAGAGAGAAATATCGGTGTGAGAGAAACACATCGATTACTTGCCTCCTGCACATGCCTTGACCAGGACCCTGGCCAGGACGAGCCTGCAACCGAGGTATGTGCCTTTGACCATAATCAAACCTGGGACCCTTCTGTTCGGTGACACTTTATCCATTGAGCCAAACCGGCTAGGGCATAATTCTTTAAAAAAAATCCTTGAGTGAAATAAGCCAGTCAGAGAAAGATAAATATCACATGATCTCACTCATTTGTGGAATATAATGAACAACATAAACTGATGAACAAAAACAGATCCAGAGACAGAGAAGCATCGATCAGACCGTCAAACATCACAGGGAAGGTAGGGGAGGGTGGGGGTAAGGGGGAGAGATCAACCAAAGGACTTATATGCATGCATGTAAGCCTAACCAATGGACACAGACAATAGGGGGGTGAGGGCATGAGTGGGGAGGATGGGGGGTAATGTGGGGATAAGGACACCTATGTAATAACTTAATCAATAAAAAAATGAAAAAAAAAATTAGTGAAAAAAGATCCTTACCCAAAGATATGTTTTTATTGAGTTTTAGAGAGAGAAGAAGGGAGGGAGGCAGGGGGAAACATTGATCTGTTGCCTCCTGTACATTCCTGGACCAGGGATTGATCCTACAACCCAGTTATGTACCATGACAAGAGAGTTGAACCCCCAACCTTTTTGGGGACTTGGGATGATGCCCCAACCCATTGAACCATCTAGCCATGGTACTCTTTCATCATTCTTAATTCAAGTTCCTCCTTTTCACATTTTTTCTTTTAAAAATGTATTATTTTAACTTCATATGTATTTTTCTGAAAATATACAGGTTAATATTGGAAGATATCTTCTGCTTTCTATATTTTCTCTTTTTCTTCCTTACATCTTTTCCCTTTTTTTCAGTCTGTCTTTTAGGTCAGGGGCTTTCCTGAGATACTTCGGAAATTTGTCTAGTTATAATTAAGATTGTGTTGCTAAAAAAATAAAAGGTTTTTTATAAGATCAGTACTTTGATAGAGCTACTTGACTTATAGGCTTCACGGTGAATAAATGGGTGAAGAATTGGCTGTTTGTTGAATTAATTCTGAATGTGTCAGTGGGTAAATTTTCTTGATAGTAATCATTTAGTTGTTTTCCTTGGAGTGAGGAATAGCCAGGGATCTAAAAATAAAACTGGGAAGTGAGTCAGGGTCACTCTTTATTATGTAGAGTTTTAATCAATCACTGTGTTTTCAATAAGATATTGGCTCTTCCTTTCAATCAGGCCTACTATCACCTACTCCATAGTATCTCTGATTCTCACCTTGGGGGACTAAACTCTCTACTTTTCATTTAGGTGGTAGAGGGGATCTGGTTTCTAACAACTCCTTGTGCAAATTTTTAGTATCTTCTATTTTTTAATCTCATCATATTTCCTTTTATTGAGAAATAACTTGGGTCTCCCTGAGTTTTTGTAGTACTTAGGAGGAAAAATTAACTTGTTTCTTGTTGGCTTCCCCATCTGATTGCACACAGAACATTCAAGATCCAAGAATATTAAACACTAACTGTGTGCTAGTTCTACTTTCCACTCTGCTACTGCATACTTGTCTGCTTTCTTTATTGCTGTAGGTTTTTACCATTGCAGTTTCTTTAGTATGATTTTAGTGGGATTGAGAAGAAAAGAGAGATAAGATCCTCTTTTTAATTTACCACATTTTCCTGAAGTTCTTCGTAATAATTTTCTTTATTTTATTTCCCAGTGAACATATTTTAGTTTGGTCATCATGACAATAACCAATTTAAAGAAAGGTAATTCTGTTTCACTTCATATAACACCTATGACCACTCCAAATGTCTGCGAAACCATAAATAAAGGTAGAGCTAATCTCTGAACATGACCTCTATAATGGCCAACTGCTGCCTCCATCATGACGGGACCCTCCTTCTCTACTCACTCATTAATTGGACCCTACACTGTTTGTGTCTCCTACTAGGACCATGAGTTACCCTGGAGATTCTGAGCAGGTTTGTTCTCCACCTGCGCCTCTCGTAACGCTCTATTATTATTGACCCTGGTTGTCCTGTCTCCCTGTGCACTCTCTTTTATAACCTTTCTTACACTCATCCCAAATCCCTACCTATTTCCATTGCTTGTTACTGCTCTTCCATTGAAATGGGATTTCTATATTAGTAAAATGTCCACTGCTGCAGAGTAGCAGGAGGCTAATGAGTACAGGGTCAACATGCAAAGTCAATTTTGCATGATGTTGTCTCATGAGAACCCTTATGTATTATTTAATTATTGCTGTTTTTAAGAAAGTAAACTAATTATGTCATAAAACTGTCATTTAAGTTGTCATATGTACTGGTTCTTGAGATGTGTTATTTTGTGTATATTTGCAGTATGCTTACGAAGATTATTCATTCACCTACTTGTCATTAGGTATAGGCTTCATAAAAGTTATTATTATTAAAATATTTTATTTGCCCAACTTGATATTAAACATTTTTCAGTGGGCTCTGCTGAACCCACTTTAAGTCTATTTCTAAGGATTCCAAATACAAGAAGAATATTTTTATCTGCTGCAATTTAATCAGAAATAGAGAATTTACTATAGGCAGGTCAAGTAAAAATTAGCTATTAAAAGTTATTGGAAGAACTATGAATGAAAAGGGAAAGTCACCAGCAGATTCTAGGAAATCAGGATACTTCCGGAACCAAAGGAAGTTTCCAATAATTATTTCAGCTCCCTACAACATTGAAGTGGATCATACACTAAAGGCTGCCAAGAAGGCACAGGCCAAACTTCACATCTAGATCCTGTGAGGCCTACAAATCTTTTACTGTTGTCAAAGGAGCAATAGCGTCTGTTCCTATGTCTCTCTCAGGTAACTATCTGTGGTGAAACCCTTAACTCCATAGTGTTCCATGTGCTTCTTCAGAGCATTCCCTATTACATAAGGTTTAGTACTTCGGTTTTCATATTCAAAACTTGTTCATATTAATGTTCCAGAGGTGCCCCCTTTTGGGATGGTAGCTTGTATTAACAAAGTTCTCAAGAGACTGATGTATCAATCATAATCCCATACTCTTAAATTACAATGAAAGCTATAACTGCTCAAGAGAATAGATAATTTCAACAGTCTGAGCTTTACCCTCAATCCCCAGGAGCAAGCTACTCAGGAAACCAAATTATCAGAAGGTTACTGGTTGAACATGAAACCAACCAGGGGAGTTAATGATAGGATTTGAATATTTAATGGCTGGAGGCTGAGATAGCCTGATGCCTCTATTGTAACAATAAAGATATAGTTATATGCCTTCCAGAAAGATCCAATAATCAAATTGGCTCCCTTGAATGTTGCCTGTAAGAGGCTCTGCCAACATTAGGTTTCACAGAGAGTTTAAAAGTCTCATCAAGATTCTTTCTTATTGTCATATTCTTTTTTTTTCTGTCAATCCATTGTATAAGGTTGATATCAAGTTTTTCTAACTGAAGAAATTGTTTCTTTGGGAAGTATTTGGATGTAATTGTTTTATTCCTTTTTTATTTTTTAATGAAAACTGAAAATCCTTGCTATCAAATTCATCTACAATAGACAATACTAATACAATATGAAGTTTGTATTAGTATCTCATATAAACTTTTCTGATGGCTTTTAATGAACATTTTAACTTTTAATTACTCACAAGGCTCTTTTACCTTGACTGAATATTTTGAAGAGGGAAACATGTCTCATTCACTTTTATTTAGCACATATAGGTATTAAAAATTGATTGAATGAATTAATAAGTGGCTGAGTAATAGATAACATAAGAAGTGGCTGCAAGTTAATATGATTATATTTTTTTGCCTTGGAAGGTATTTTAATAGAAGTTGGCTGCACACTTGTTAAAGATACTATAGGGATGAGCCCAATGTCCATGTTCATGTTTAGTTTTGTGAATATTTTTAATATTCTCAATTATCTTATAAACTTCAATGGAATCTAATAGTCTGTTTAGATAAGAACTTTTGCTGGCAAGGAATGGTGACATAGTAGAAGAGAAGAAAGTGGCTAACACCCTAAACATTAAGTAACTACTTATTTTATTGAATTTATTTTAATTTCTCCAGTTTTATTGATATACAGTTGACATATAACATTTTGTAAATTTAAATGGTAAAATATGATGAGTTGATACATGTATGTAATGCAAAATGATTACCACAATAATGTCAGTTAATACATCAATCCCGTCACACAGTTACCTTTTATTGTGTGTATATTGTGAGAACATTTAATATATACTGTCTTAGCAATTTTCTTTTTTTGTATTTTTACATGCAATAAACATTAATATTTCAAGAAAATGATTTTGAATGTAATAATATTATAAAAACTGTACTAACTTAGTATAATATCACAAAAGTTGTAGAAAATATTAAAAATCTGCAAATAACAGCAATTTTCAAGTATACAGTATAGTATTGCTAACTTGTCACCATGCTGTACATTATATCTCCATAATTTATTTTCTTATAACTGAAAGTTTGTAACCTTTACCAACATCTCTCTCTTTTCCCCCACCCCATCTTCTGGAACCATCATTTTAAGTTATGTTTCTATGAGTTCAGCTATTTTAGCTTATGCATAAGTGAGACCACATAGCACTTTTCCTTCTCTGTCTGACTTTTTCCACTTAGAATAATGTCCTCCAGTTTTATCCATGCTGTTGCAAATGGCGGGGTTTCCTTCTTTCCCATGGCTGCGTAGAGATATTACACCTACACAACACACACGCACACATTTTCTCTACCAATTCATCCATTAATGAACACAGGTGGTTTCTGTCTTGGCTATTGTGAATAGTGCTACAATGAACATAGGGGCAGATATTTCTTCAAGATAGTGCTTTCATTTCCTTTAGATAGATACTGAGAAGTGAGAATGCTGGATCATATGGTAGTTTTACTTTTATTTTAGTAGGAACCTCCATACTCTTTTCTGTGGTGGCTATACCAATTTACATTCCCACCAACAGTGTAAAACTGTTCCCCTTTTCCTTCACCTTCTTGCTGGCACTGATGTTTTGTCTTTTGGTAATAGCCTATCTGAGAGAAGATATTAATGTTTTGATTTTCATTTTCCTGGTGATGAAATATGTTGAGCATTTTTAAATGTATTAGTTGGCAATTTGTATGTTTTCTTTTGAATAATATCTCTATTCAGGTCATTTCCCCATTTTTAAATCAGATTATTTGCTTTCTTTTGCTATTGAGTTTTATGAGTGCCTTATATGTTTTGGATATTAACTCCTTATTAGATACATGGTTTGAAAATATTTTCCCATGTTTCCATGGTTGCATTTCATTTTGTTGATTGTATCTTTTGCTGTGCAGAAGCTTGTTAGCTTGATGCAGTTATACTTGTTGATTTTCACTCTTCTTTCTTACTTATTGGTGTCATACCCACGAAAAGCATTACAAAGACCACTGTCAATACCTCTTTATTTATTTTCCTTCAGAAGTTTTTTGGTTTCCAGTCTTACATTTCAGTCTTTAATCTAATTTAAATTATTTTTTTGTGAGTGCTGTAAGATAGAGATCGAGTTTCATTCTTTTGCATGTGAATATCCAGTTTTCCTAACATCATTTATTGAAGAGTTTGTCTTTTCCCCTTTGTGTGTTTTTGGCTCCCTTGTCCAATATTAGTTGACCATATACATCAATTAATATATTTCTGGACTCTCCATTATGTTTCATTGAAATATGTGTCTCTTTCTGTGCCAATATTATACTATTTTGACTATGATAACTTCATAGTATAGTTTAAACTCAGCAAATGGGATGCAACTAGCTTGGTTCTTTCTCAAGATTGCTTTGGCTAACTAGGGTCTTTGTGGCTCCATATGAATTTTAGCATTGATTTTTCTATGTCTGTGAAAATACCACTGGAATCTTTATAAAGATTGAATTGAATCTATAGATGTCTTTGGGTACAATGGACATTTTAATAGTATTAATTTTTCTAATTTATTTTATTTGTATTTTCCTTAATTTGTTTTATCAGTATCTTATACCTTTCAGTGTAGAGAACTTTCACCTTCTTGGTTAAATTTGTACTTAAGTATTTTATTGTTTCTGATGCATTATCATTTACGTATTATCAACAGCTGCTTTTGACAACAAAGAGTTCAGTCATTGCAACATAGAGTATATATGGAGTGCAAAGCTGAAAATTATTACTAAACCATAGTAATAATTTATTGTTTTGTCTTCAATATGAGAGTATTAGAAGTATAAATGGATACAAAAAAAGGATTGGGTTGAGTTAGTGACTGAGTGTCTGAGGTGAGATGGAGCTGGCTTCATTAAGCAGAGGAGTGTCCTGAAACACAGTTCTACATAAGAACATGCCTAGGGAGATGGTGATGTTCCAAATATATGAAAGGATGCTGGAATGGTTTAGGATACTTTTTAGATGGAGTGCACAAACTGTAGGAGTGGTGGCTTAAAGAATTTGGTTAGCAGAAAGAGGGAGTTAGGAAAAGGCCAAAAGCCTGCAATTCAGAAGGTATTTGGGAACCTTCCGAAGTTGTATTTGCATGCCTAACACAGACAAAGGGCCAGTAAAGACAGGGTAAAAAGAATCTAAGGGAGATTGTGGAAGATGCATGGACTGTAGGCGGCAATCATGGTGTTGAAACTTATTTGCTATGAGACCCTGGGCAAATAATTTAACCTCACCATGATCATGTATACTTTATAGGATTATGATGAGGACTAAATTATATATAGAAGATTAGTTAATTTCTTCCTTCTCTCATCGTGCCTCCATCTTTCTTCTCCATCCTCTCTGGACTCTTTTCTGCATCTCTTTGATGTCTACGCTTTTCTTCAGGTGTTGGATGCTTTGTAAAATGGAAGTATGGAGGGGAGAACAAGAAAATGGTGCTGGATTATCCAGGGACACTTGGAGGGGAGGAGCAACTGAGAGCCCAATTTGGGAATCTCTCTCTTCCCTACAGCTCAGCATCTCTTCTTAATTTGCTTTCTGAAGACTCTACTTTCTTATTGCTAATTCCTATCAATTTGTTCCCCATTACTAACCCCAGTACTATTTGCAAGTTTCTTAGCAGAAATTGACTAGTTCTGTTTTACTTTTTTTAAAAATCCTCACCCAAGGATAGAGACACATTGATTGGTTGCCTCCCGCAAGTGCCCTGACCAGGATCAGGAATAGAACCTGCCACCCAGGTACATGCCCTTGACCAGAAATCGAATCTATAACCCTTCAGTACATAGGCTGATACTCTAATAGCTGAGCCACACCAGCCAGAGGTTTGACTAGCTCTGTTTTAGATTACTTCCCCCATCAATGCTCACCATTCCTCAAGTGAAATCTTGTTTTTGTAAGGTTTGCTGAGGATAAAAATATACATTCTGTCCTTTGTTACATGTGTTTCTCTTGAGAGTCAATATTTGGGCCTGAACAGTATTTCAAATAAACAATTTTGCTATTTCTTCTGAATTTGGACAACATCCATATTTACAGCGTTGTCACTGAGTCCAAAAGAAGGTACCTGGAGCCTCGCTTTCTCCTTTGGCCGCCGCCACTGCATCTGCTACGTGCGGTGGGTCTGGCCTCACTGCAGACTTCCACTAACATTTTGATGAGAGTGGGGCCAGTGGATTATTTTTAGAATCCAAAATTAATTTAGCAATCAAATGATTACCGTTTTTTAAAACAATATTTAGAGTTACGCTAGATACACAAAAGCAAAACATGTCCTCCTTGTATATTTACACAGTCAGAAATGTGTATGCAGAAGCAGCTTAATTTTTCAGTATGTTTATGGAAAAATCCAGCACCAGTCTTATTTTTCAGCTATTTTTCTGTGGGCCAACTTCAAAAACATTTTATTTTCCCACAAAACCCACTGGGACATTTTTTTAGGCCTATAAAATAAAAGGATAGTGTTGGAGAACATGGGGAATCTGGCTTTTCTCTTGAACATCTCCTTTTACTTTATTCATTGCCAGATAATATGGATGGCTCATTCACCTCTTCAGGCAGCAGTTTTTGTTGGTTTGTTTTCTAAGTGCCTACTATGTGCAGGACAAGGAGGACACATATCATCTCACTTTTGGAGTGCTTGAGGTCTGGCATGGTAGACAGACATTACATATACAGGGATGGGCAAAAGGAGGTTGAGAGCTGTATGTGAAAAAAATTAATAAAGCTGTTACAACCATCACCACTTGCGTGTCTTTTTCCGTACATAGATCTGTAACCTACTTTTGACAACCCTGTGTAATTTATGATGATGATAGCCCAAGTACAGTTACTATGAAAGCATTTCACAGAGGCTTTCTTTCCCTACCTTTCCCTGATTGAAAGAAAGTTTTGCCAAGGAAGTGATTTTTAAGCAGAGCCTGGAGGGTTGGAACACTTGCTGTGAGCAGCTTTCCAAGCAGGGGGAAGAGTAATGTGTTCACAGGCCCATTAGAAGCTTTAGCAGAGGGCGGTGAGCGTGGCAAGGGAAGCGGTCAGAGGCCAGAAAGGCATGGGAGGTTGTGCAAAGAAATCTGGTATTTTGTTATTGGGTTTTATTTCTGTAGTGTTTTGCCATTTTCAAAGGACTTGCACAGAATACCATTTGGTTGACCTAGATCTTGAGTTCAGGTGGGATGATCAGAGGAGAGAGGGCTATCCGTATTTGAAGCATAAATCTATTTACTTGAAAGAACTCTTTCGCCAGTTTGTTTTTTAATTTTGAGAGCACATTATTGGAGAAATATGTAGAACATGGTTTAGGTCCTAATTTAGTACTCTGATCTCTATAATAATAGCTATCGTTTATATCTAAGTACTTACGTATATTAATGTACTGAATCCTCTTATTCTTACAAGAAAGGTACTATTATTATCCAATATTTTACAGAACTAAAAAGGAGATGTGCTCAAGGTCATGCAACTTGTACATATCAGAGATGGAATGTAGATACAGATGTCTGGCTCCAGAGCTCCCACATTAACTACAATGTGATATAGCCTGGCCTATGGTTGTGTTTTTTGCTCCTGTCTAAACACTGATGCTTTGCCTTTTGTTAGAAGCCTTATCCCTGTGTCTTATTATTCTAGGTTCTTCTGTAAAGTCTCAGATATTCTTCTAATTAAGCTAAAGAAGGAAAATTTGACATATAATGGATATATACATCCATATTAATACCAAGATGAATTATAGTTGATTTACTTGTTAAAGAGAAGATATATTTTTGTCAGTGCCATAGTTAAGTAATAGAGGTCTGTACTTAGAAATCAAAAACTGATTATTCTCTCTTCTGAGTTGTACTTTTATATAGAAACATGATATTCTTCCTTTGTTCTAGGGGTCTCTGTGAGTCAGAGGTAAGTCAGAGATGTCAGGTAGTCTCTATTTTGGGACACTGTAGAACACACTTCTAAACAGTATAAATCATTCTTCTCACCTTCCGGTGACTCCTTCCAAACCGTCAATTTACGTATGTATGAGAATCAGTGGAGTACAAATGTTTTTATTAAAAGTTTACCAGATTAGAAAAAGAATGTGATTGAAACTCAGTATTATTATGAGTCTAATAGTTTTACATAGATAGAGTCAATCATTATTTGATCAATGAATATTTATTAAGCAACTACTATGTTACAGATTACTGTGGAGACTGCAGAATTCATGACTAACTAAATAGTTATTGCCTCTCACTTTATAGAGATTCAAATTCTGTATAAAGGATAGACATTAAATAATTATGAGTATAGTAGCTAGTAAACAGAATTACAGAAGAAGGTAAAATACATTGATGATATTGATTTCAGTCTGTTTTACCTCTAATATTCTATCATTCTACACCTCGTTATACATGAGTAAGGAAATGTGTGTTCTCATCCTGAGTATTTGTGTAACCTCAGGAAAGCCAGGGAATTATAATATTCATGAACTATATTCAGGAACTATAATACCTCTCTGTATTTCATTTACCCCCACTTAAAAAAAAAAAGACAGGGAATATACAGGATGATCTAAGTTAATGGTTCTCAAACTTTCATTTCTTCAAATAAGTAAGTTTCTGAAATGCAGTGAATGTGCATCAGGATAAGCTGCAGAATGTTAAAACATTGGGTTATGGACCCTTTACTTTCCCCACAGAGTTTCTGACTGAGTAGGACTGGAGCTACTGAGATTTTTGCTTTGTTAGCAAGTTCCCAGGTGATGCTGATGATGTTGGTATTGGGACCACACCTTGTGAACCACTGGCCTAAGCAACCTTGAAGACTACCTTTATCTCTGAAGTACTATATACTGTAGCGAAGGGCTATCTGAAGAAGCTTCCATAAGCTAGTATTTTGGGAACTGTTCTCCCCTATGGAGTGAGTTTATTATGAATTTTTCATAAAGTTCTAGTTGTTTAATAGTTCTAATCATATTATAAACTATTAGGAATGATTACAAGGAGTCATAGAACTGAGTGCCAATAATATGGACCCATCAAATCCATTAACCCACAAGGGCTTTAAGAGGTATTTTGAAGGAAACCGAATTGGAGTTAGGTCAACTCGATAAATTTATAAAATGAAGATTCTTTAGTCATAATCAGCCATGCCAGTGATAATGAACAAAAACATAACACCTGTCAGCCCCAGGGAGAAAACAGTTGAATTAAGCAGTATTTTGAAGTTGATATAAAAAAATGATTTTCAAAATATTTGAGTCAAAAGTATTTTTAGTGTCTCAGCATTGTTTTTGAATTTTCTTTAAATTATATGCAAGGATACAGTTGTAAAAATTGTAAAGAATTAAACAAAAATCAGTTCTTATGCAAAATATACAATTTGGCTAAACTAGTGAGAAGGGAGTTACAAATCTATATAGACCTAAGGTAAGACTTTTCTGACAGGTTTGAGGTAAAATAAATTAATAATCAATACATGTTTATCAGAAGCATACTATTTTATTTTATTTTTATCTAAAATATATTTTATTGATTTTTTTTACAGAGAGGTAGGGAGAGTGATAGAGAGTTAAAAACCCCGATGAGAGAGAAACATTGATCATCTGCCTCCTGCACATGCCCTTCTGGGTATGTGCCCACAACCAAAGTACATGCCCTTGACCGGAGTCGAACCTGGGACCCTTGCATCCTCAGGCCCATGCTCTATCCACTGAGCCAAACCGGTTCAGGCCAGAAGCATACTATTTTAAACACAGATAGTATGGTAAATCAATCTTTGGATCCTAATTTTCTGTTTCAAAATTGAGAAGTCTGGAATTAATAACTTCTAATAACCTTTCTGGCTTTAAATTTTTACTACCCTTTGTGCTAGACATGAGAGAATTAATATTTATTTATTGAATTGTGTTATATGTGGTGATAAGCCTGCTGGCCAGCAGCCTTTGAGTGAAATGTTTTTGGCGAGACTTTCGGTATTGGTGTACACATTATTGTAAATTATATTCTCCTGCTGAGATAAAGGCATCGTCTCTGTTCTTGTCTCCCTCACACGGAACTTTCTTCTCTCTGTTTCTACTTAGCTATTATGTGATCCACACAGTTTGTAGAACAAATCAAAATCTAAGACAGATTTCAACTTGGATATTTTATTTGCATGACTACAATGAAAGCCATAGTTATAAAAATAACTTTTTTTAAATTTCAATCAAATAACATGGACTTTTGATTTCTTCAGTTGGGAATTAGAATTACATAGAATATCTGCATTAATTTTATTTCAGAGACTGACTAAATGCATGTTAGAGTAAATGGAGGACTTTGGCACATTACTGCTGGGGTCCAACCCCAGTGGGTCCAGGGGTCCCCAAAGGCGTAGACGGAGTCGGCGAAGAAGGAAGGACACGGAGACAGTGTTCAGTTGATCAGCAGCCTAGCCAGGATCTCCAGCCAAGTTCTGGTCTGGATCTCCAGAGAGGTTCTGCTTTGGATCTCCAGCCAGGTTCTGTGTCCATGTTCTCTTGCTAGGTTCTCCAGGATCTCCAGCCAGGTTCTGTAGCCATGTTCCCTCGCTAGGTTCTTCAGCTAGGTTCTGTCCAGGTTCTCCAGCCAGGTTCAGTCACCAGGTTCTAGTCAGGTTCTCTTGCCAATTTCTGTAGTCAGGTTCAGTCCAGGATCTTTTGCCATGTTCTCTCCTGCGAAGTTCTTCTGTCTGTGTAGGTTCTGTCTTCTAAGTTCTGTCTTGTTACATCTGTATTTATACCAGTTGATTCCAATCCTATCAATCTCTATTCCAAAGGTTAGGGTGTTTCTTATCTCCATTCCAGGGAGTAAATATTATGTAGCTTAAGCATGATTGTTCGTAGTTAAAGTGATTAATTACCCACCTGGCACTTAGTTGAGGGGTTTTATTCCCTCCCTAACTTCAGGGGAAAATCCCTACCTGGGGAAACAACCTTTCTCAGAGAGGAGACCTTGGTTAAAACACATAGTGCCAAGAAGGTGAGCAAACATATTAAGAACAGTATGCCATATATGCCAGGTCCCTTGAAACAGCAAGCATGGACCGGCTCCTGGCACATTACAAATCTTAGATGGAAAATGTAGATAATACAGTGTCAGAGTTGTAAACGATATTAGAGATTATCATAATCAAAACAGTCATCATATAAGTGAGACAACTGAGACTCATAATGTCTTTTTAGAATCATAATTATATGTTTTATTGGGCTAACTTGCTTCACCTCTGAAGTTAGGGGCAGGAACATAATTATTTACTAAATCATACTAACCCAAAGAAAGCTGGTGTACCTTACTTAATGTTTAGATAATATCTTCTTAGGCAAAATTAATTGCTAATATTGTATCACCATAAAAGACAGCTACACACAGAGAAAATGACAAATCTACCACCATAGCAGGAAACTTCTATGCATCTTTCTCATTATTGATATATCAAGTAGATAAAATCATTAATGAGAGTAAGAACAATTCAAACAACAAAATAATATAAAGGACATACATAGATACAAATATTGAATCATGTTGTACAACTGACACTAATAAAGCATTATATGTCCATTATACCTCCATTTAAAAAGGGAATATAGACAGGGGAAAAAAAATTTAAAAATCAACTTCAAATGCAGCAATACTATTGTTAAATGGCTTTTTATTGCACTGAATCAGAGGAGATGAGGCAAAGGATTTCGAGAAGAATTTTGTTTTCTGCAGGAAATAACACCTGAATTGTGTCTTAAGATATGATGTTAACTAGCCTGAGAGAATGGGAAAAGTACAAATGAACAGAGAAACATGTACGGCACAGTAATTAGAGAACTATGAACAACGCATTGTGAGCAAAAATAATGAGTCAAGAAATGGTGAGAGTTGAAAAGAGAGCTAGACAAGGTTTACAAAGGCCCTGGAAGATAGTATTACAGAACTTGAATTCTAACTTGTAAGTTATTGGGATTCACTGAAATGTTTAAGCAAGAGAATGGCAATGTTGAATCACCAAGACAATTGTTTTTGTAGCTAAAGTTGAGGCGAACAAAAACGATCATGCTAGATAGTAGTAAATCAAGTTAGAGTCAGTCCTATGCCTACCAAGGTATGACACGGAAGAAAAAGGTTAAGGAAGAAGGATTATGAGTTGAGCATGTTGATTTTGAATTATCTGTGCTACCAAAAGATGCAAATCTCAAGCAAGTAGTTAGATATAAGAGTTATAGAATTCAAGAGGAACCTTTTTCTGTAAGATATTTATTTAGGAGTTATATGTTTAAAAAAGACACACATAAAACATTTGACCCAAGAACATTTAGACATTTTTTCAAGTATAATGGAAATTTATATAAGTATGCTATCAATGTTCTATTTCATAAAGCAAGACTCAAAACATATTAAGAATATTATTTTTACACTTTCATTTTCTAACCCAAAAGGAATTGTTATAAGTCAATAATAAAAAAGTTAACACAAAAGCATAAATTGGGAGATTTTCAAGACATACTTCAAAATTACACATGGATACAGAAGTGTTCTACTAAATTTTTAAGGAACAATTAATCTCAATGTAATCCAAAATTTGCAGAGAATAAAAAATGTGTGAATACTCCTCATATTTTATCAGGGTAAAAAACTCTTCAGAGCAAAACCCAATGATTAGAGTGCAAATACAGATCAATCTCACTTACAAAATATAAATGTAAAATCCTAAAAAAGAATCAGCAAAAACCTATCAAAATATACTATGGTTATATTGGGTTTCTATAAGGAATGCAAGAAAAGTTTAATATTAGAAACTGCTTAATTTTCTATCTTAACACCCTCTTAATATATTTATTAAAAATTCAACACTTAACGATTAAAAAATCTTAAACTAGGATAAAAAGGAAAAAATCCTTACCCTGATAATGGCTATCTACTGTAACTTATAGCAAGGATCATACTCAGTGATGAAGTGTAAAAAAGATTACCTTTAAAATCAGAAAGTGCCATGCTATTTCTTCTACTTTTCTGGGTAATGGAGGAACTAGGCATTGCAGTTAGATAAGAAAAATACAAATACAGATGTGAAATAAAGAGATGTAATGGAATCTATAGACAAACTTTAGAATCAGAGACTTCAGCATTATTCTTGGTGTTTTTAAGCTCAGTATAAAATAAGTCAGTGATAGTCTCATACACCAGTAATACCAATTTATGGCAGGAAAAATCCCAGCTACAATAACAACAATAAGCCATGGGGTTAAGGAATTCATGTAATGAGCCACACAGACTTATTTTGGAGACATTTATAAATTACTGAGTATTAGAGAAGACAGAACAAAATGAAAGAGTAAATAATACCCATGAATGAGCATACTCAATATGTCAGAAAAATGACAGTTCTCCTAATATGAATCTACAAATTTAATGCAATGCAATGAAAACATAAACAGGTTTTGTTTTTGTGGAACTAGACAGACTGGTGCCAAAATCAATATGGATTAGAAAAAGGTCAAAAATAGGACTTATTCAAGAAAAACAAGGAAGGAAAATTTGTCCTATCAGATATCAATGCTTATTAACATCTTGGAATTTAAGTCATGCGGTCTCTCTGTTCATATGTGTTCTCTGGTTCACAATTTTATCAGTAGGACAAAGGGAGTAATGGACATACCGAGATGGGAGTGTGGAGCAATGGGAGCAGCACACCTGGCAGTGCGGAGGATTTTGTGACTGACATTGTTTAGAATTGCTTGTGGTTGATAAAATTAAAAAGAATAAGTTAGAGTCAGTTTTAATTATTGTTTTAAATTTTTTGCTATAGGCATCATATTGTCCAGCCTTCTTTTAGGCAGGACCGCACTCGTTATCCCACTTTGGTGCACCTAAAGTGCAGTGTAAAACAAAGTATTATGTATTGGTGGGAAAATAATGGATTATGAAGCGTCAGTTTTTTATAAAAATGTCAAATTATGTTATAGACAACATCGTTATTATTTCAGGTTAGGAAATTTTAGTCAAGACAGAAGCACAAACCCATAAAGGGAAAGACTGGCACATTAAACTCTGCTAAGAAAAGGGATCAAATGTGAATCACAAATAGAAGGATGGGGAGGATATGTTACTATGAAAAATTTTGTAGCCGGAACATATTAAAAATTCTGATGAGAAGAAAAATCAGACAACCGGTATAAAATAAGCACAGGATATAAACAGGCAAATCACAGACAATGAACCAGAGTAAGCCAGTAAATATGTAAAGTGCTATTCAACCTCACTAATTAGTAAGGACTCACTAATAATGAAGGACATACAAATAAAAGGAAAAATCGGGATATTTTACAAATAACAAATTACCTGAATTAAAAATTTAACAATACTTAAAATTTTTGGTAGGAATATGAGGGAATGACAGTTCTCAGAAAGCACAGCTGGGCATGGCTGCTTTGCCAAACTTTGAGTACAAATTGGTGCAGCCACTTTGAAAAGTATTTTCATAAAACTGGGTTGAACATGTCCCTGCTCTATGATCTAGTAATCTCACCCTGAGAAATACATCTTAGAGATGTTTTTCTTTTCAAACTTTTCTTTAAATCACAAGACAGCAAAAATGGTGGTCGCATCAAAGTATACACAAAGCACATCGAAATAATATAGTTCAGAAAATATTGCTGGCTTCCTGCCATATTGCTATATGATCTTTAAATCAGGCCTACATACTCACAGTTCTTAGTCCTACTAAGCTTGGGTGATTCATATGACAAGTTTTGACCAATGAAATGTAAAGAAAAGTGATGTGTATCACGTGTGCTAAAACATTTAATTGCTAGTGCAAGATTTTCCTTATATTTTTCTTTCTGTCAGTGGCAACTAGAAACTTTTGAGAGGTCTCTTTCCTGGTATGAGGTATAGAACAAAGCTCCCAGCCAACCCATATGGACATATAAACTGACTTATAAATAGGTCTTTGAGTTTACAAACCAATAGATTTTGGAGGTTTGATCCTGCAGTATCGCATAGAGCCTGCAGAGCCCATATCGAACATTTCAATAGTCTCTTATTATGTGCAAGAGCTAAGACAACCAACCTAACACTCAGCAGAATAAAACAAAAACCACAAAACCACATATTTGCTCATGATTTGGTATTCATGCATGGACCCAGCTGGGAAGTTTATTTCTTGGTCTTTTTGACTCATTTGTAGAAAAGCATCATCCTGCCAGGCCGGTATGGCATCGACCCAGGAACCAAGAGGTTGTGGGTTCATTTCCCCTCAGGGTACATGCCTGGATTGTAGGCTCAATCCCCAGTAGGGGGCATGCAGGAGGCAGCCGATCCATGATGTTCCTCTCTCATCCATGTTTCTATCTCTCCCTCTCCCTTCTTCTCTACCTAAATATCAATAAAAGCATATATTTTAAAAAACAGAAAAGAAAAGCATCATCCTAGAGAGTGAGATTCAGCTGACTGACTGAAATTGCTTTCCGTCCTCTGTGTGGCACCCCAGTTCTGGCGGCCAGAGTAGCTGGATTTCTTTCTCTTCACTTGGACTCTCCAGAGGGCAGATGGATGTCTTCATCCGGTGGCTCCGGGCTAAAAGCAGAACATGCCAGGCCTTTTCAGACCCAGGCTTCAGAACTTGGATAAAACTTCATCCCATTCTCTTGGCCAAAGGAAGTCATAAAGCCTGGCTGTATATAAGGGACAGGGTAATAGATATCATCACCTCTTGATGGAGAGGGGCCATGAACATGCTGGGACAAAAGGAATTGCTGGTGATCATCTGTGTAGGCAATCTATAGTATTATATGTTACAAACCCTTGTATTCTAGTCTATCAATTCCATTCTGTTTTATTCTCTCCTGTCATTCTTAAAATGATGGTCTTGATATAGGAAATTGCCCCGATAACACTGCAATAATTTTGACACAGTTTGATCAACATTGCTCTAGAAAGACCAGCAGATTTGAAACATGAGTATAGAAGAGTGTTATAATGTCCACTGAAGCATCATAAGAACAAAAAATTTGAAAACATCTTAAATGTCCCTCAGGAGGGAAATGAATGTATAATATTATTTATTCATAAAATAAAATACTGTTCATTGGTTTAAAATGAATTAATAAAGAATTGGTTCACAGAGAGATAATAGATGATAGATTGATGGATACATGTTGAAGACAATGTTGAGTGAAAACACATTTCCATTTAAAACATGCAGCGCAATAGTATTTAAAAACATGCAAAATAATCCTACATGTTATTTATGGATGTGCATATACACATGAACTTAATAGAAGCAGTTGTCTTCAGGGAGAAAGACAATAGAATGGAAATGAGTAGGGAAGTAGATGGACCTTCAAATTTCTTATATTCTTCCCTTGTTTAAATAGAAATGAAAACAATAAAGTTTCAGTATTTTAAAATTTGGGGATCTTCTTTCATTATTTTTATGAACTTGATTAATTATAAAAATAGGATACAGAAAAGTGTTATAAAAACAATAGTGGAAAATATTTCTTTTTTCAGATAATTATTCCAATTAAATATGTTTTGACTCATCCGAGAGGGATGAGAAGTCTAGCTAGAGCACTGACACTTGTCAAGAATGTAAGAACTTGGTCCAGTGGGTGTTTATCCACAAAGGCCAGTTGCAGAAAGAACTAGAAAGAGATTAGGTTTCGAGTTCTTAGACAAGGGATCAAAAGCAAGGAAGTCAACAGCAGTTGGTTATTAATCAGTTAAGTGAATAAGGCGTCAAAAATGGGAGACAAAGCAATGCCAAACTTTCCAGCTGGGTAGGAAGTGGGATGGAGTTCAGAGTCAGCAATGCCAGGAACCAAGGTACACAGTTCAAACCTCTTCCTGAGAAAACATTGTGAGCTTGGTGAGCAGGTACTAGGAGGCCTGCGTTCAAGGTCCTGGGCTGGACTGGGTGGGGCAGGCAGAAATACCTAATACAGTGTTTCATCTTGAATCAGAGAATTCCTGTCAGAGCTTCTCAGGAATACTTGGTTCAGCAACCAAGTGCCATTCATTGGGAAGTGAGATGGGTGCCGAGAGAGTGTCCCTTGTGCAGAGCTAGAAGAAAAGGCAGTGCCGAAACCGATTTGGCTCAGTGGATAGAGCGTCGGCCTGCGGACTGAAAGGTTCCAGGTTCGATTCCGGTCAGGGGCATGTACCTGGGTTGCGGGCACATCCCCAGTAGGAGATGTGCAGGAGGCAGCTGATCGATGTTTCTCTCTCATCGATGTTTCTAACTCTCTATCTCTCTCCCTTTCTCTCTGTAAAAAATCAATAAAATATATTTAATAATAAAAAAAAAAGGCGGTGATGACATGATTTCCTGTCCAGATAAGACACAGGCCACTTGTTGCCATCAGACGGAACTGGCAGTGGTGAGTGAGGGTAAGTGTGTCAGCTTGTCAGCTGGCTGTCGGGGCCTCTGCGCCCCCCGGCGCCCCCGCTGGCCTGCTTGTGGCTGCCTGTGCTTTCCTGACATGCTTAGTCCTCTCCTTCCAAAGCAAGAGTGAGGGCATTTAGGTGAGCCAAATCTGAGTGAAGGCTGGAGTCAAGTTGTCCATTCTCATTCATTCTCATTCATATTCTCTCTCTCTCTCTCTCTCTCTCTCTCTCTCTCTCTCTCTCTCTCTCTCTCTCTCTCCTCTCACGATTTCTGAGAGAATTATGTGGATCTCAGCAAGTGTGCCTAAGGGAACATGAATTACTGGTGAATTGCCAATGGAGGTGAAGAAAGAGAAAATGTCAGGTAAATGTTATCTGTGTGTTGTTTGCTTAGACTTCTCCCTGAGGGAAGAGGGCTAAGTCATTGGAATTGAGTGAATAGTTTTGCAGGTCTGTAATTCTTCTCTGCTGACAACTGTCACTGTAACCTCAAACTTGACATTTAAAAAGCACATTGCTGGAGAAACAGCCCGGGTTCCACAGCGACTAGCACTCTCTGCCCTGTTGCCGACCTCTACCCGCATGTGTCACCAATGCAGGTTCTCTTCTTCTCTGTTGTGATCCAAGCTTTTCCCAATGTGTGCTTCCCCCGCTGCCATTTCTCACTGACGTTTTCCATTGTTGTTTTATTAAGGCATGAGGACTCAATAATGTTTTGAGAAGCAAAGTCACCATGTCCTCAATTCTCTTTATTTTAAAGGTTTTATATCGATTTGAGAGAGAGAGAGAAAGGGAGAGAGAGCGAGAAACATTGGTGTGAAAGCAAAACATTGATCAGCTGTCTCTTGCACACCCCCTACCAGAGATCAAGCCAGCAACCCAGGCATGTGCCCTGACCTGGAATAGACTGACACCTAACCAACTAAGTCACACTGGCCAGGGCATCATGTCCTTAATTCTTGATATAATTTTGGTGGTAGTGAAGAGACACAATTGTCTGTCGGCAGCATTCTTTCTCTCTCTTTCTCATTCGTTCTCTCTCTGGGAAAAATTAGTGGCTTACATTTCTATCAGAAAAGTTGTTGTGATCTATGTTAGTTCTAGTTCATTGATATATTAATTATTACACACATTCAAGATTACTAGGGTTTGTATTTTCTATCAAAAATAAACCCATTGAGCGATTTTTTTACGACTCAGGAAATCTGTGAAGGAAACAAGATGGAAGGTGCTTCATGAGGAGCAGATGCTCAGACTGAATGAAGCCTAGAAGGAGTATGCACAGCATCTTCAGGCGGATGGCTTTGCCATTGAGGCTGTCTTTATCAGTTGTGTTTTTTGTTTTGTTTTTTAATTCAAGACAGAGAACTTTAGCTTACAGAAAGCTAAAGTAGATGCACTTTCCCTGTTCTTCTTCCTAAGTACAATTAAAATCCTGGGAATTAAAAATAAAACAAGTATAATGAGACTCTAAGGCTCTCAACCTGTGGGTCGCAACCCCTTTGGTGGTCGAACAAACCTTTCACAGGGGTCGCCTAAGACCATCCTGTATATCAGATATTTACATTACAATTCATAACAGTAGCAACATTACAGTTATGAAGGAGCAATAAAAATAATTTTATGGTTGGGTCACAGCATGAGGAACTGTATTTAAAGGACCAGAAGGTTGAGAATGACTGCATGGTGAAAAGAGGACAGACTGGTTAGAGACATTAGGACCCAAAGCTCAATAGTGGGGAGTTCTGTAAGTTTTCTTTTGCCTCCTAAATCTTAGGCTTAGAGCTGAAGAAACCATTGCCAAGGGGTGCCAACTCTAAGCCCTGACAAAAGCCTACTTTTTCCAGCCAAAAGACTGGGAAAGGGGTATTTTACCAAGACAGGAAACATTTAGACAATAACTTTTCTACTGCAGCCAAACACCACAGAACAAACTGGCTCCACCCCACCTTCTCAGGCTGGAATGCTATTGCTAAAAATTATATGGGTCTCTCCCTTTGAGTCCAGATGTGGCTTCAAGCGCATTCTCAATAGAGTGTTGCCAGGTGATAACAAACACCCTCCCAAGACTGTCAGTGAGGGCCACCTGGCAGTAAGAAATGAGAAGTTTCTCTCTGCCCCTGCTGAGGAGGTATCAGAAGGGGCTGAGAGGAGTCAGTGGTAATGAGGCTCAGTGAGAGCCACGGGGTCACAGTAACAAGGCCCTCCTACCCCTCACAGGAGGGAGGTAGCAGTGAAGACCCAGTGGGGAGCTGAACTCAGTGCAGCCCGAGATGTTGTTCCAATGTCAGTGTTCTGGTTTGGAAATTGTACTGTAGATGTACAGTATCAAGATACAATATGTAAATTGTATCCATTGAAGGGTACATGGGACCTCTCTGTATTTATTTCCAACTTCTTGTGAATTTGTAATTATTTCAAAAGCAAAAGTTAGGCCGAAACCGGTTTGGCTCAGTGGATAGAGCGTCGGCCTGCGGACTGAAAGGTCCCAGGTTCGATTCCGGTCAAGGGCATGTACATGGGTTGTGGGCATATCCCCAGTAGGAGATGGGCAGGAGGCGGCTGATCGATGTTTCTCTCTCATCGATGTTTCTGACTCTCTATCTCTCTCCCTTCCTCTCTGTAAAAAATCAATAAAATATATTAAAAAAAAAAAAGCAAAAGTTAGAAAAAGAAATACATGTGGCCCTAACCGGTTTGGTGCAGTGGATAGAACATTGGCCTGCAGACTCAAGGGTGCCAAGGTCAATTCCAGTCAAGGGCATGTACCTTGGTTGCGGGCACATACCCAATGGGGAGTGTGCAAGAGGCAGCTGATCATCGATGCTTCTAACTCTCTATCCCTCTCCCTTCCTCTCTGTAAAAAATCAATAAAATATATTTAAAAAAAGAAATACATGTATCACATATTTGAATTTTTGCTTGCAACCTCATTTCCAATAAATTATCTCTCCTTTTAAATGAGAAATCAAGGCTGACTACATAATAACATTCCAAGACAAAAATATATGCTTTTTTTTATATCTGCTCTCCTTTACTACTCTGAACCAATATTAAAAGATGGTGGTGCAGGAGGCAGCCAATCAATGGTTCTTTCTCATCATTGGTGCTTCCATCTCTTTCTCCCTCCCTCTCCCTCTTTGAAAGAAGAAGAAGGAAAAAAAAAAAAAAAAAAAAAGACAGTGGCCCTGGCCGGGTATCTCAGTTAGTTAGAGCTTCATTCTAATATGCCAAGGTTGTAGGTTATATCCCCAATCAGGTCACATATAAGAATCAACCAATGAATGCATAAATAAGTAGAACAAAAAACTGATCTCTCATCAATAAATGAAATCTTTAAAAAAGGACTGGTGCAAAATACACACACATATGCACACAGCCACTAATTAGTGACTATTTCCTAGGAAAGGCTCTGCAAGATGATTGACTTCTATGGCAAAGTCTAGATAATTGTGACCAAGGTCCTGGCAAATAGAATATTATTGGAAGTGATTATATATATATATATATATATATATATATATATATATATATATATATTCTTAGAGTCTTGTCCCTGGAATTCTCCCAGGTGATTCATCACTGTCTTTCTCTGCCTGCAGCTGAATGGTGAGTAGGTGTTCTAGAACAGCGGTCGCCAACCAATGGTCTATGGACCACTAGTGGTCCCTGAGGTCCGAAAGGTTGGCGACCGCTGTTCTAGAGGAACCCTGAGCCTCAGGATGGAAGGGCCTGTATACCTGAATGATTATAAAGAGCAGAGCATCCTTCTTCCCTTGCAACCAATTGGACTTTGAGTGAATAACTAACAAATTCCAGTTCTAAAAGCCATATAGGCCTTGAGACCTTACCTGAACCAATTGCTATTGGGGCTTCAAAGTTGACTCGCGTTCAAAATCAGCAACAGGACAAAATTAACTTCCCAAGTGTCTTTTCTGTTGCACAAACATAAATAAGAAATGCTTTTATTTAGCTTAGTGACATTTACTACCCAAATACTTGACAAAACACCATGTCTAAACAAATGTTGATTGCATAGATTCATCTTCCCATGATAATGAATGGTAAATGCATCGAGGTAATTATACAATAATCTCAAAACCACACACAGCGGCTTTTGCTTAATGGAATTACTTGAGAAAGAGTATTTTAATCTTGTAACCTGACACTGCCATGAAAAGAATACTGTGTTTAACATTTATTTAAATGGGCACTGTCTGTATGGAGGCTTCCTGAATTTTATAAAATGCCTTTTACTAATTAGCATATTGTGGTTGAATTAACACATCATTTGAGCTTCTTGTAAATCTCATAGACATCTTTAGTTAAAAAAAAAAAAAAAAAGATTTAGTGCCCAAATTGGTATTTTATGCAAATGGAGAATTTTATAAAGTCTTTGTCTCAAAATCGAAGTGTGGAGCAGAACAAATCAGTAGGTGTTGGGGAAGTTAGAGAAAGTGTGAATAACTGTGATGCCCTCTGGACATAGAACAGAGAATATTTTTTCTCCAGACTTTTTCTAAGGAGTATAAGAATAATAGAGCATAAATGAAAAGAAAATCATAACCATAGGTGAGGAATGCAGAAAAAACATCTTGGGTTTAAATGCTATATTGAGGATAAAATGACCAGGCAAAGGGCTAGAATGAGGCTGAACATGTACAAAAATCAACTCAAAATGAATTAAAGATGAATGTAAGACCTAAAACCATGAAACTCCTAAAAAAAAACATTGGCAGTAGCTCCTTGACATTGGTCTTGGCAATGATTTTTTGGATTTGACACCAAACGCAAAGGCCCAAAAGTAAAACAAGTATGTTTACATCAAACTGAAAAGCTTCTATACAGTGAAGGGAGCCATCAACAAAATGAAAAAGCAACCTACAGGATAAGAGAAAATGTTTATAAACCACATATTCAATAGAGGGTTAATATCCAAAATATGCAAGTAACTCATACAACTCAATGGCATCTAGGTTATTTTGCATATTGTTTCCAATTCTATATTTAGACGGCTGTTTTTAATTTCCAGATTATATCTTACACTATCAGCTATTGACTGTTAGCATGTTGGAATAGATAATTACTTTGTTAAGTCTTTTTTGCATTTAGTTTCTTTCTTTTTTGGCTTAATTACTTTTAAAATTGTCACATTTTGAAAACTTAATGAAAGCATCCTTAATCTAAGACACAGATAAAATATTCAAACAATTCAGATCCCTCAGTCCTCTTCCCACCTTCATGCATGCTTCTAATATATTTCCTTAAGGTAGCCCCCCTCACTCACCAATCTTTAGGGTCAATCCAGAATGCAGGTTGTGAATATGACTCCTCTTTGCACCTTAAATCCAGGCAGAGTGTCAGTATCTATCTGGTGTCTTTTTAATAAATGTCTGTCAAGAACATCAGACCATTCAACAAACTCTATCAGAATAATATGATTTGTACCACCTTCCGAACTTACAAATGAAAATATTATTTGAAAAATAAATGCCTTATGAAATCCCACAAATAATATCTATTTTTTTCCTCCTTATTTACATCTTGTTTTTCTGTGAAAATAAGAAGTTAAATTAGTCTCATACTTCCATTTCCTAATGTCATGTTATCCCCATGCTAATATGTACTCAGCTAAATGATTGCTAGCTTACAGTTTCATAAAATTTATTTTTTTTATATTTTAACATTTCAGAAGTCAGGATGGTTCATATAATTGATGGCATTCTAGCATTGTGTCATTGTTTAATTGGCAGAGGTTTTTCTCTCTTAGTGATGCATATAATAATGATGAATTAAATTGAATAAGGATTTGATGAAATACAGTATTTTAATGCTTCAGTTATGTAAAAGACAATGCTTTGTGCCTGGGGAGAGTGAGATTTTAGAGGAGAGTTAGAATAATGTAACATCAGTCGTATCATGTTTATAGAGCTCCTGTGTACATTGGATCACTTGATTAACATAATAGCAGTAGATTTATTATTAGCCTAAATTCATACCTGAAAAAAAAACATGCTTAATACTTGCCCAAGGACATTGATTCACAAGGTCAAGAACCATGTTTATTTTAATTACGAGTATAATATAGTGTTGGCTTGTAGTAGTGTTGTAATGTACCCCACGAATCACACCAGGACGACTCAAGAAATCGAATTAAGGAGTCACATTTATTTTGAAGCCGGGATTTCGAGGGGGCATTTTGCTCTCCAAATCTCATGGTGGTTAAATGACGGCAACACCAGATTTATATAGGCAAAAATCACAAAGGTATTGTTTACATCTCGGGGTTAGGAATGAGGAACCTGGTTTGCAGAAAAAGCAGTTTGTTACAGAAGCAGAATTGAGCTGATTAGTTATCTACAAAGATTAATTATAGTTTCGGGTCTTGGGACCACTGAGTTGACAGAAACACATTATCTGGAGCTATCAGGTCTTGGGACCACTGAGTCAACGGAAACACATTATCTGGAGCCACTGAGGAAATTTAGAGTAATTGTGCTGTCCTGGCCTCCAGGTACAGAGGAATGTGGTTTCTAAAACCAGTATGACCACAACCAATGGGTATTCACATTACAATCAATAGGGTACTCAATCTAATGGGATGATTTACATAATTCAGAAAATCAAAATAACTTTTCTATTATTTTAGCAAGCAAATAATGACAGAAGCCAAGTCAACAGGGTTAAATTATTAAACATTTACCCAAACATGGTTGCTACCATGCTTCAGTAGGAACTTAATACAGATTTGTAGAATAAAGGAAGGATCAAGTCATACTCAAGTTTACTTATTGTCATTTAAATATGATCCCTTTCCTGTTATAATAGTTCATCTCCTCCATCTATAGTACTTCACTGTCTCTCATAGATGATAAACTCATTAAGCGATAAGACCAAGTAAAGCTGTATTTTTAAAAAATGATTCTGACAATATATAGGACAGTTAGAAATGGAAGGGATTTTAAAGATTGCTTATCCTCTTTTCAAAGAAAAATAAACCAACGACCAGAGATTAAATGATTTATTCAAGTTTATATGACTAGTAGATGGCAGACCTTAGTCTTGAAGCAGTCATTCTAGCATTTAGCATCTACGACCTCCGTCTCCTGATGTGGTTGGTTTGATAATTGAGATCAGCTAAATCTCTTACCTTCAGGATTAGTCTGAACTTCTCATCCTATGTCCAAATTGCTAGAATTTTTCCACTGAATGCCTTATAGGGGCTTCAACCTCAAATTTTGTAGAGCAGAACTTATTATGGCCTGCTCAACCTTGCTCTGCTTCCTGTATTCCCATTTTAGGTAATGGAAGCCTCATTTTCCCAGTCAAACTGGCACAGACCCTAAGAATCATCATTGATTTATTTCTCTTTCTCACCCCTCATATCAGAGTAACTGCTGAGTCTTAATAAATTCACAACCTACACATTTCTCAAATCTCTCTCTCCTGTCCCACTGATCATTATCCTATTTCAGGCGATTGCCATCTACCTCCTAAAATATTGTAGTAGTACCTACCTGATCTCCCCTGCCTTGGGTTTTGTCCCCTAAATCTATTATCTATTCTATAAATTGTAGCCTGATATATATCTATATCTATATCTATATCTATATCTATATCTATATCTATATCTATATCTATCTATCTATCTATCTATCTATCTATATAGATATAGATATAGATCTATATCTATCTATATCTATATCTATATCTATATCTATATCTATATCTATATCTATATCTATATCTATCTATCTATATCTATATCTATATCTATATCTATCTATATCTATCTATATATATATATATATATATATATATCAGAGAGGGAGGGAGAAAGGGAGAGAGAGAGAGAGAGAGAGAGAGAGAGAGAGAGAGAGCGAGGCTCTGATCTTGATTCTATTCTGTTTAAATCTTTACTAGTTCCCTTCATATTTAAATCCAAGCCCTTAGTATGAATGACCTACACCTTCTTGCCAATTCTGGCTTCTGCCTAACTCTCTGCCCTGTTTCCCATTGCAATACATACTCAATAGTCATACCAGGAATTTAAGCACAGTTATTAAGACCTCTGCCTCTGTAGTTTCACAGATAGGAACAAATCCTGGCTCTAGTTCACTAAATGTTTAAGTTTATTTTAAGTGAATGTATTTCCCTAAGCCTCGGGTTCCTCATTTGCAAAATGGAGCTAATATTAGTTTCCATTTTATTGAATTATTGCAAAGGATAAAGGAGATAATCCATATAAAATGTCGATCATTACTTAACACATAAATTGTAAGCAACAATCAATAGTCTACCAATGTAATTCTTTTCTGTCTTAGCTTGGCCAATCCTCCTCATCATTGAAGACGGCCCAGTCCTCATTCAACTTGAAACACATCCTTAATGTGCCTCCCCCAGGCAGTGTTCCTTCACCCTTAATGTGCCTCCCCTTCGCCCCTCTGTATATTGTCATCATAGCATTGTCCATGCTGTGCTTGCTGACTTATATGTCTTGAGGGCAGTAACTAGTATTGTGTCTGGTACAGAGAAGCCACTTGATAAATATTTATTCAAATGATCTAGAGATCATGAAGGAATGATATCACTGCTGTATTCTCAGCTCCTGACTGTGTGTAGTAGGCAAGCTGATAAATATCTGTTGAACAGATGAATTAGTGAAATGAAAGATGGATGCTCTCCTTGCCAGTTTTCTCCTTCTATGTGTAAGAAAGGAAAAACTGTTCCTCGACCCTGGCTGAACCTGAAATTAAACCAACAAAGACAGATTAACAGGAGGAAAGCGTATCGATTTTTTAATGTAAGTTTTACATGGCACGTGAGTCTTCACCAGGAAATGAAGACTAGAAAAAGCTGTTAAGCTTGAGCATTTTTATACTAGGTTTGTTTAAGAGTGGGAATTCGTGACAAAATGTGATAAGACCAAAGGATATGAGCTAAGGATAGTAAACTGGGGGAAGCTTAGCAAAGCCTGTTGCTTCATATTCCGGTCAGTGTCCCTCCAGCTTCAGAGATAA
Organism: Myotis nattereri; assembly: GCF_964212035.1. NCBI lineage: Eukaryota > Metazoa > Chordata > Mammalia > Chiroptera > Vespertilionidae > Myotis > Myotis nattereri. The sequence continues at coordinate 58,497,125 of NC_138084.1, read as the reverse complement.
AGATGCCACTTTCTTCCGGGTGATGGTGATGGGAGGAAATCTATGAGATTTCTATGACCTGCTTCAGGGAGGAAAGGGGAGGGAAGTCAGAGAGTCTTTCCTAAACCTCTTGTTTCCAAATTCCTTCATCTTAAAATATTCTATATGCCCAAATGCCATATTTTGGGGTACTATGTATTTAAACCTACCAGATGACAATTCAAGGGGGGGAGGGAATTCTGTTATCAATCTCTGATCATCCGTATTTGCCACTTCATGGTAAGACTGCAATACAAATGGTATCCGGGACCTTCCATTACTCTTATTTTAGAAAGTGACTAACAGTTTTGTCTGTGACTTTAAGGCACCAACATGTGTCTGACCATAAAGATAGGAACTTTTGGATGTGGCCATTAGACACTACCTCTGACAGAACAGCTGCTCCTGTCACTGCAATTGTGTTTTCTCCTACGGTTTTGTGTTTTCCTAGGGACCTCATCAAACAAGCACACCACCTCGAAGCTACTTTAGGGTTCACTGCCTTGGGTCTCAAACAGATGTTACCTGCGGTGTTGCTCTGTGCATAGAAGTTGGCTCCATCTGCCAGAATTTCTGCTGCAAACACTTGCAGGTCAGATCATTTACATAAAAATATGCTAGAATTACAATTGGGATAGTCAATGTCAAAGAATAATTTGGTGCTGTAGCCTTGCCTTGTCTGAGATAGTGATCAGGATAGATGACCCCCTCTGGTCTTTCAGGACTTCATGTCAGTCTCTCTCTGGTCCCAAATCATTGGATCTCTTCATTCTTGGCTGGTTTTTGCGGTCTATTTTCTTTTAGGCCATTTTTGTCTTTCTTTTCTTTCTCCTTCTCTTCCTTCTCTGGCTCTATTTGAGATTTTTTCTTTCCCTCTGCTTCTCACTGGGGATCATTGTCAGCAGTTTTAAGTGCCATTTATGGTGTCACGGATGAAGTCTTACAGCTTGCATCCAGATTTCATTCATTTTATAAATGCAAGGATAGGCAATGGGACAAAACTTGGAGAATCAATGGAAACTTGGGAAGCCAGGTTATCGCAGGACACATGTTAAATCAGTAAATTTGCAAAATTTCTTTTGCACGGTGATTCTATAGGATTTCTTCTTTTACCTCCATTTGAGAATTTGCTAAGTTCTGCCTTCAATGATTTAAACAACAACAACAACAACAATAATATGAAAAGCAACTGGGTATCAGGCACTGGGCTGCGTAGCTTATGAATAGAACAAGAAAGTTTGCATTAATATTTGCAGATCATTGACTTTATGGAATAAGTCCAAATGACATATTTCACCTTTCCCAACACCCTGCCTCCTTTCAGCTACCCAGACACAAAGCTCTTTACTTTGTATGTACTGGCAGGAATGCTCTCTCCTCAATCCACTGAATTGGAAATCATTCACTTTCCTGACTGTCAGCCCCTTGGAAATGATTTTCCTGACTGCTCCATCTAAACACATTTCTCTTCACCATTTTCTCTTTTTATAAAAATATGTTTTTATTGATTGTTTTATAGAGAGAGGAAGGGAGAGAGAGAGAAACTTCAGTGAAAGAGAGACACTGATCAGCTGCCTCCTGCATGCCCCACACTGGGGATGGAACCCACAACCTGGACATATGCCCTGACCAGGAATTGAACTGGTGAACTCTTGGCTCATGGGTCAACTCTCAACCACTGAGCCACACCCACCATGAATCTCTCTTTATCACTTTATTTCACAACCCCTTGTCCTCCATTTTTTTATAAGCCTCATTACAGCATGTAGTTATTCTATTTATTTGCCTATCTTATTGGAGTTTTTGGTCAGTTTCTTTAAATAGAATATAAGCTTCATATACTCTACTGAAAGGAACTGTGAAATGATAAGAAATACATATATTTCTTATATATTTGTGTCTGCCTCAGTTCCAGCTAATATTTGGTCTTTAATCCTGCTTCTGACAAAGAGCTTCTAAAAACTCTTGTAATCTCCTGAGTGATATGGTGTTTGACAGAGTTTCTAAATCCCTTGGAATTTCCTGGGTGATGGGAGCATGTTTCGTCTAATGAGGCAGCTCTTGATGGGCTCTTTGATGGGGGCTGGTCACTAAAAAGGCCAAGCCATGGTCAGAAGCTTGGAACTCTCATTCCCAGCCCCGATTCTCCAGAGAGGGGAGGGGGGCTGGAAATTGAATTAATAATACATCATAATAGATCATGCTTGTGCAATGAAGCCTCCATAAAACCCTCCGAAGCATAGGATTGGTGAACACATCCATGTCCCAGGAGGGTGACGAACCCAACACCATGGGAGCAAAAGTTACGGCCCTAAGGATCCTTCTAGACTTTGTTATATATCTTTCTTCATTGGGCTTTTATTCTGCATCCATTACTGTGTTCTTTATTATGTAATGAACTGTCAAATGTAAGTAGATGCTTTACTGAGTTCCGTGAGCTGTTCTAGCAAATAATTAAAGGCAAATAGGGGGCTGTGGGGACACTGATTCATAGCTGGTCAGTCAGAAGTCCAGGTTACAGCATGGGACATGTGATTGGCGTCTGAAGTGGGTACAGTTTGTGAGAGTTGAGCCATTAACTTGTGAGATCTGACCTAGTTCCAGGTAGAGAGTGAGACAACTAAATGGAGTAGTAAAATACTCATCTGATGTAAGAGAATTGGTCAGTGTGGGCAGAAACTTCCAGACAGATGGTGGCCAGAAGTAGTCATGAAAGTAGTAGTAGTAGGAAGAGAAATGCTACAGTTTTTCCTTTATAAGGTCCATCTCTCTCTTTCCCTCCCCTCCTTGAATCCCTAGTGTCCAGACCACTGTATAAGCTCAATAAATACTGTTTAGTATGCCATGCACGGTTCCAAGTACTTTACATGCATTAATTCACTTACTCTTACAACAACCCTATTGGGTGCATGTTATTATTGTCCCTATGTTGCAGCTAAAGCAGCTGAGACATAACTTGTCAACGGCCACACAGCTAGTATGAGTGAATAGGAATTCAAACCCAGGAAGTCTGGCTTTGGAACATGTGCTTCTAGTGAATACAACCACAAAGTTATATATTAAAAGTTTAATTTATATATATGAAAATGTTCCTATGCAAAAGGAGATGATGCACTCAAGTGATCCTGAAATGTCCCCAAATAACTTTACAACACAAGAATGATGTTGTCCCCTGAGTGTCCTCTGCAAGACAGGAATAATTTCCAGGCCAGTGAAACCAGACTGTTGTAAGCACTAAGCTATTAAGATATTAACATGTCCTAAGGAAGAATGTGTCAATCATAAGGGAGATTATTCTGCAGTGGAAATAAATAACACAAGAAGGATAATTAAAGAGGTGTGACTAGACTAAGGAAGCCATCATCCTTCACCCATCTCTCCTCAAGTCTGGGAAGGAAGATGGTAACTTGATCAACAACTTACCAGTGTTCTTTTTTTTTTTTTCTTTTAAATTGTGGTAAAACATGCATAACGAAGTCTACAATGTAGCCATTTTTGAGTGTTGCTTTTCAAGCCTCAGATTATATTTTGTATAGCTAATCAAGATGTATGTGCCATAGTCATACGCTTATGTCTTAATTTCTTGTTATACTGTATGGATTTTAGCAAGAGTACTTTGAAAGGTAGGGTTGGATGGAGAGGTGGAAGAAAGAAATTAAGACTTTTCTATATTGCCCTGCAAGATAATCATAAGAGCTAACTCCTGTGTGAGCAGTGTGGGCTTGAAAGTAATAAAAATTTTAGCAAAATGTTTATTTTCCTAGAGTTCATGAATACATTTCTTTGGGAGGGGGGTCACGTATGTTCTATTCAACAGTGAACTTCTCTGCAAGAATCATAAATTTTTGTGACTGTGCTAAAGTATACATCAATAATGTATTGTTTGTGTGTCTTGGAGTGTCATATTCTCACTGGACGAGCTTGCTTAGTGTGTTCTAGGTAGAATAACAGACTTGAAGAAACACACTGCCAGGAACGAGGTGGGCAGAGGATTGTGGACAGGAAGTGTGTGGTCTCTTAAAAATCATCATGGAATACCTACATAGCTTTCAAGGAATAGGAGTGAACCCAAGGATAAGAAAGCAGGGTTAGGGAAAAATTGATATACTATGCAACTTTAAATGGTATAGTTTTCCTTTAAATAGGAAGTGAGAACAAACCATAAAACTAAATGACCTGGCTTACCCTCCCCACCCACCCCCTGTCCCCCGCAAACCTCTATGGTGTCAGAAGGAATTTAATTTCTTGAACTCCACCATGGAAGAAAATAGCTAGGAAGTACATTTAACTCAAAACCAAAATAATGACTTGGAGTAGATGGACTAAAAACCATCCATAAATATTAGTGAGAATGCTTTGAGGAAGAGGATATAAAACTAGCTATTGGGGCTCTAGTCTTCCAAGCGTAGTCCAAGGAGAGGATGCACTCGCAGTATCCCACCTGTCTGTTTCCAAGAGCAGGTGGATCAGGCTACCCTAATCTGGGTCAGTCATTGTTAAAACTGCCCAATTGGTGCTGTGTTTCAAGCCTGTGATATACAAACATCTGATTATCAATTAGTTTTCCATGTAGCTTACTTATGTGAAGAAAATATACTGCTTCAGATTGCTTATGTTTGACCCACTTGGCCAATAGAATTCTCTTTATCAAGTAATAAGCTGGCATTTGATAGCACTTTGGCTGGCTATGTAAGTTGCCTACTAAGCGGGGTTGTACTGGCCATGCTCTTTGTGTCTGTTCTCTTTGGATACTGCAGTTCCTGTTCTATACTAGTTAACTATGATTTTATATATCCATCTATATGGGTCTGGTAAATTTGAGTCACCTCCTAAAAGATAATTCCATTCTTAATGTGCTGAATAAATCTAGTTTCTGAGACCAAGGGCAAGGGAAGACATGGACTGTGATCAATTTATCAACACTCTTGCTCTGGCGTCTTGATAGTCAATAAAACGGAGCTCCCCAGGTGAAATTCTTTTTGTGTTACCATGACTTGCCATTCTTATGAGTCCTCTATATCATATATTAGAAATATCATGTGTTCAGGTTTACATGTTGAATTATACACAGAGATTTACTGAAAAATTAAATCTGGAACTGCTTTTGGACCCAGTGATCCCACTTCTAGGAATATATCCCAAGAAACCTGAAATACCAGTCAGAAAGAATGTATGCACCCCTATGTTCATAGCAGCACCATTTACCATAGCTAAGATCTGGAAACAGCCCAAGCACCTATCATTAAATGAATGGATTTAAAAACTCTGGTACATTTACACCACAGAATACTATGCAGCAGTAAAGAGGAAGGATCTCTTACCCTCTGAGACAGCATGGAGGGACCTGGAGAGTACTATGTTAAGTGAAATAAGTCAGTCAGAGAAAGAAAAATATCACATGATCTCATTCATATGTGTAATCTAAAGAACAAAATAAAGTGATGAACAAAATAGATCCAGAGACATAGATGTATGGAACAGACTGTGGGATCTCAGAGGGAAGGTGGAAGTGGGTGGGTACGTGGGAGGAGATCAACTAAGAATTTATATGCATACTAGAGGTCAGGTGCACAAAATTTATGCACGGGGGGCAGGGGAGGTTCCTCAGCCGAGCCTGCACCCTCTCACAATCTGGGACCCCTTGGGGGATGTCTGACTGCCGGTTTAGGCCCGATCCTGCAGGAATCTGGGACCGCTGGCTCCTAACCACTGGCCTGCCTACCTGATCGCCCCGAACCACTCTGCCTGATTGCCCCAACCCCTCTGCCTGCCTCATTGCCCCTAACCACTTGCCTGCCTGCCTAATCACCTCTAACTACTCTGCCTGCCTGCCTGATCACCCCTAACTGCCCTTCTGCCTGCCTGATCACCCCTAACTTCCTCTTCCTGCCTGACTCATTGCCCCTAACTGCTTTCCTACCTGCCTGATTGCCCTTAACCACCTCTGCCTCAGCCCCCACGGCTGTGGCTTCGTCTGAAATGATGTCCAGAAGGTCGTTGGGTTGTCTGGTCTAATTAGCATATTACCCTTTTATTATTATAGATATGCATAACCCATGGACACAGACAATAGTGAAATAGTGAAGGCCTGGGGCAGGGGTGGGTGCAGGCTAGAAGAGATCAATGGGGAAAGATGGGGAGATCTGTAATACTTTCAATAAAAAAGCTAAATTTTAAAAAATCCCAGAAAAAAAAGAACTAAAGCGGCCTTTAAATATCCGTTTTCTGACCATTACAAATAAAACTGTTGAAGAATACGTTGCTTCTTAAGTTAGCGCTTATAATTTTTCAGTGTCATGGCCAAGCACTGAAGGGGCTCATGTGGTTTTCTCTATGGCCCACACTCATGTGCTTTTCTTTATCACACTGGGTGTTCCAAATTTTGAACTAAAGCAGAAAAACCTGCCTGATATTAAGCAGAGGAACTTGTATCTCATCATTCTCTCAATCCAATGTCTTAGTTCTGCTCCTGCAAGCTGTTGGAGTTGCCAGGTGATGTGATCCACATACCAGACTTTCTGCTTTAAGATCTGAACTGTCCATTTGAAAGAGAATCTGGGAATGTAGGATTTGGGGGCCTAGAGTTTCACTCTTAGCTTTAAACTCTTTAGCCATTTTTAATGACTTTGGACACTTTATTTTCCAAAATAACAATTTTAATTCACAATGAAGTATCCCTAAGTAGAGATATACTTTTCATGGCTTTATATTTTAAATTCATATGAATACTAGAAAAGAGAAATTGTGCCAATGCTTTTTGAACAATTGCTGTAAAATGTGCTTGTGGCATTTGGGGAACAGAGTGCCATAGCAATTCCCCTGAAATTATTTGTAATATCTTAGTTATTGTGTATGCATTGATGCATTCAAGGTAACTGCAATTCCAATATCTTGTGGGCGGGCTGACCAGAGTCACTTAATCATCAGAGTGTATTGCCAATGCAGATTTCCCAAGGAATTAGGCTATTTCCGTGTTGTTTTTTTGCAAGAGATTCTTTCTATAAGTTTTTAAAGGTAAGTGGAAGATGCAACTAATGAAAGTATATTACTCCATATTTATGTATATATAGAACATTTGGGAGAAGTAAGTGCATACATATCTGTAAGATAATGCTATGAGGTCCTGATATGAGGTGGGAAAAGAGGCCTAAGCACAGGGAATGTGCTTAGTCTATTAATGAAGCCTATTTCTTGGAAGGTATATATTTATAGCTCACGAAACAAGTTCCTATTTTGAATGAAAATCTTGAAATGAGGTAAAATAAAATGTTTTTTTGGTACATTTTGATAAGTGAGGTATAAATAAGAAGGTCATGGAAGCACAGAATAAGTTAGCTCCTGGGGGGGCCTCAGAAGAAAAATGTCCCCTCATGTTCTAGCTTGTGTTCTTCATACAGGCATCCCCCCAAAAATGTATACACACTTTAACAGCTGATAGCTCAAATTTGAAAATGAAATGTATTTTAATACACACTGCCCTTATAACTGTGCAAAGGGTGTGTATACATTGTTTGGACACCCTATATTTTTGTACTTGCCTCATCTTATTCGCACTTTGGAGGGAAAACTGGTTGTATTTCATTTCTGTATCTTTCGTGTCATCTTACCCGGAGCCCTGCAGAGTTGATTAGGAATGTACGACTGTGTACATTAAATTGCAAAGAACATCGTTACCATGTCGGTGTCATCTGTAAGGCACAGCCGGAGCTGAGACTTTGGGAATATTGTTACAGTGAGGCTACAGCTACTTTGCAAGTTGAATGCTATTAGTAGTAATTAAAATGAGGGAATATTTTCATATCCAACATGTTACCACAATCAAAAAAACGGTGAGATTGTTTTTTCCTGGGAGAAAAACTAATTGGAAAAATTGCTCCAGGCTGGGTGGGGTCTCAGGTGGCACTCCCAGACTGGATGGTGCTGCTGGCTGGACTTTGTGTCCAGGGGAGGCTGCAGGCGGGCTTTGCGGATGAACAGGGCCACAAGCTGTGCACTAAGTTGGTCAGGGCTGCAAGCTGGGCTTGGTAGAACACGGGTCGTTCTCTGAGGTTAGACAAGGTTACTGACTGGTTTCTCTGGTCAAGAGGGACCTCCAGCTGTACACTGCCATTGGGTGGGGCTGGAAACTGCTCTGAGGCTGGCAGGGTTGCTCTCGGTGCTCCCTGGTCAGGGGTAGGTGCAGGCTGTGCTCTGCAATTGGGCAGGGTCACCAGCTGGGCTCCCTGCTTGGGTGTGGGCTCAGATCATGCTTAGCAATGGGGCGAGGCTATAAGCTGGGCTCTGCTGATGGTTGGGATTGTAGGATTTACCCACCACTCATGGTACTGTAGTCTGAGCTCTGAGCATGCCCAGAGTTACTGTTCAGGATCCCTGGCTGTGAGGGGACAGAGGTTATGCTAATCAGTGGACAGAGCTCCTGGCTGGACTGTCTGTCTGAGCTGCGCTGGAAAATAGGCTCTCTGGTCAGGAGAGACTGAAGGCTACCCTCAACAGCTGGGCAGGGCTGCCCATTTGTTTCCTTCCCCAAGTGGTGATAGAAAGGGCTCCATGGCTAGTACAGTCTGTTGGCTGGGACGCAAATCAGGCAGAACTCTCAACTGAACTCCCTGGCCATGTAGGGCCACCCTTGGCCATACACATGGACAAAGCTGCTGGCTGGGACCTCTGTTTGTGGGCTGCTACAAGGAGGAACGTGGTCCACCAAGATCTGAGGCCTGGTTGCTGTAAGCTCCCGCCCTCTTCTTCATCCGTATCTGGTCCCAAAGGTCAAGTCTGGCAGATTCCCACAGTGAGCCCCATGAGACAAGCCTAAGAGTTGGCCTCTCAGGAAGAGTACCAATGCTTAGGGAGCCGGATCTATACGTTGCACTCTTTTTTACCCCCGGAGAAACCATAGGCAGGTGACCCTCTCCTTGCTACACTGTGATGGCTTGGGGGAGAGTGTTTCCCTCAGAGAGTAGCTGCTCCTCTTGCCCTTCTATTATGATCCTTCTCAGGCTCTGTGTGCCCAGGAGTGGGGGGGGGGGTGGGTGGGGGGAGAGGTTGGGGGAGTTGGGGGGGGGGTGGATTTTCACAGTGGTGTTTTGACCATGGGTGGTTACTTGTTGTTCTTCTGTGAGAGAATGAAGTCAGGAACAACCTACAGCACCATCTTTATCATAATGTTTATCTTAAAAACAGAAGCAGTATTTCCTGGGCCTTCTCTTATCCAATCTGCAGATTCTGGGTGTTCCCAGACAACATTTATAAATGCTCCTGGACTAATTCTCTTAATAACCCCCATCATGTCCTCTCCTCTCATTTAGCAGTGGGACAGCCCTTTGCTTTACTAATGGAGACTTCAAGAAAAATGTCCTCTTTTGTGTCAGTTTAGCTCCAATTCCTGGTGCTGGGATTGTGCTGCAATCCCAAGAAGTTCTTTAGTACCTTAAGCAAATAAGTTCTTGGTGGCATTGCCATATTTCTTCTTGAGAAATGTCCAGGTATGTCTAAGGGTAATTATAGAAGTGGTTTAATGTGGAACTGCCTCTTTTATTAAAATTTTTAAAACAAAAATGTATTAGATACATGTTAGAGACCAAAAATTATAATAAACTTTCTGTATACAAGAGGAAATATTATATGATTCCCACCTTAAAGGAATTTACAGTACAGTGGGAGAGACAGACATACTAACAACTTAAGCTCTGCTTTCTAAGTCCTCTTCCTAATGTATTCACATTGCTTAGATGCCGTGACCTTTGAGGCAGGGTTCAGGATCTGAAGGAGGGGCCAGTGCACAAATGAAGATGCTATACAACAAATATGAATTTAGAAGGCTTTGGAGCTAGGTGGAGACTCTTCCTTGAAGAGACACATCCACTTCTGGCCTGGTCCGCCTTTTATTTACTTGAATACACATTTGCCCCTTCAGCAATGCATACAGGCATATCAAAGGTAAAGTTTGGTAAACAGTAAAAGCATTATAGGATTAGGGGATTGCCTTGAGCCACCACTGTCTCTACACAAACAATAGGTGTTTAGTGTCAGCCCTGCTAAGGCTGAAGGTCCATGGGCCTTAGGCATTTCTTGGTGCATTCTGTGACAATATAGGCAAGCGGTGGCTTCCCGCCCTTAGGTGCTGTTCTATGTGCTGAATATAAAAAGGTGCTTATCTTTCTCTCTCCTGTTTCCCTGCAGTGACTGTTTCATTTTACCAATCTCTATCTCTTCCCTCCGTACTGAATATTAGCAGATAACTTACTCCTTCTTAAAGGTAAAGTAGGAAACTGGGGTCAGGAAATCCTACAAATTCATACTGTCTCTTCATCTCGTCACTACCATTTCCCGCCTCGCTCTTGCATCTGTCTTCACTTTTCTTCACTCTGGCAGTTCAGTGCAAGATGAGTTCTTGCTTCAGGCCAATCTGTTTACTCTTGTTTCACACTTCTCTTCACATCTCCACAAGTCCTGCTCCATCAAATGTTTCCTTTTCTCTCAGTTTCAGCCCATCTCTATCCATTAGCTTCCTGCCATAGGCATTGTTTCATGGTTTCAGCTCCAAAAAACCAGTTTCCCTCTCAGTTTATTTCTATATTTACCACAGCTTCTAGAAAGCATAGGCACACTCAGATGAATCCACAATTAAGTATTACTACGCAGCCATCAAAATTATAAGGGTGAGTAATACTAAGTTCTGATTATATGTGGAGCAAAATGGACTTACAGATACTGCTGGTGGTACATTCACTTTGGGAAACAGTTTAGCTTTATTTAATGTATTTAAGGTACATATAACCTATGACAATATAGGAATAGTTCTATTCTTCAGAATGAATATACTCACAGAAATGTATGTGTGTGTGTATATATATATATATATATATATTCACAGAAATGGGTGTGTGTATATATATATATATATATGAATATATATATTCATGGAGAGACTTAGGAAATGATGTTATGAAAGTACTATTTATAATAGTAAAAAAACTGGAAAAAATTAAAATTACCATCAATATAAAATAATCAAATTGTGATGAATTTATGTAATGGAGTATAACATAAAATACCCACAGCATTTATGATTCTCACAAACATAATAGTGATCAAGAAAGCAAGACTAAAAAGAATAAAGGTGGAAAAATTCCATTCATATAGTTTGGAAAAACAAAGCTAAACTGTTCCCTTTAGGTATGCATGATTTAGAGATGAAACTACAAAACATATAAATATAACAAAGAAGTGTGATTTCATAAAAGTCAGGACAGTAGTTTTCTTTGTTAGATGAGAAAAGTATTGGGAATTGGCAAGAGGGTCCCAGTTCTTAGTAGAAACAAATTAAATGGCAGTGTTAAAAATACTTTTCAGGTAGTGAGTAATAATTTCATAATAAACACAAAAATCTTGCTGATCTTCACTATCAGTGGAAGATCACTCGGTTTGCGGCTGTGCCTTCCTCCTGCTAATGGCCAGTCTATGCTTGGCTAGGGCATCTAAAACTAAAGCCAATTTTTTTTCTCCCCTGCTCCTCAATACAGAGTAAGTTTTACTTTTACAGATGAAAACTTTTCTTTGGCATTAAAATAAAACCTACACAATGTTCAATTTTTTTTTTATCCATTTAACACATAGTAAATGCTTTATTCCTCTTACTGCTTCACAAATAGTACCTCATCATAACATTTTGAGTCAGAAATTATTATTTCACTTTTAAAAATATATATTTTTATTGATTTCAGAGAGGAAGGGAGAGGGAGATAGTAACATCAATGATGAGAGAGAATGATAGAAACATCAATGATGAGAGCCAATGATGATTGGCTGCCTCCTGCATGCTCCTACTGGGAATCAAGCACACAACCTGAGCATGTGCTCTTGACCATAAATGAACATGGGAGCCTTCAGTCCACAGGCCAATGCTCTATCCACTGAGCGAGCCAAACCAGGTAGGGCTATTTGACTTTTCAATTGATAAAGAAACTAAGGGAAAAAGAAGTTAAGAAAGTTGCCCTATATGACATCACTAGTATTGCTGAAGACAGGTTTTAAATCTGGGTTGTCTAACTCCAGGTTGGGACTTGTCAGTCCTACACTATGGTGTTCCCTGGTGTGTGTAACTGTTTGGATTAAAGAGACATCAAAGGTAAACATACACAAAGAAATAAACTCAGGAGCCTACAAATGGAATACCGATGTGAATAGACAATACCATTTCAAAATAGAATATTGGTGTCCATAGCCCCACTCCACCCTCACCCCACCCTCACACAGTTTACCTTTCCCCCAGATTTCCCCTGTCTCAGTAAATGCTATCACAATCCATCCAATTGTTCTTTTTCTTTTTCCTTCATTAACTTCATCCAAATTTCCATTGAATTCCAACGTATATTCTAAAGAAGCACACAGAAAATATAAATTGAGAAATTTAATCCAGGAGTCAGCAACATTCTCTGTAAAAAAACAGATAGTACAGTGGTTGGCAAACTCATTAGTCAACAGAGCCAAATATCAACAGTACAACGATTGAAATTTCTTTTGAGAGCCAAATTTTTTTAAACTTAAACTATATAGGTAAGTACATTGTTATTAACTTAATTAGGGTACTCCTGAGCTGGCCTTTGCTAAAAACATCCTCAATCTGATTGAGGTACGTTCGATGGGGTCGACCCCTTCCAACTCTCCCATCCACACTCATCTTATATGCTTGTTTCGTCTATCTCCTTTCATTCATCCTCTCTATATGTCCAAACCATCTCAACATACCTTTCTCAGTCCTCGACACTACATCTTCTTTCACTCCACAACGTTCCCTAAAATTAACTTAATAAACTTTACTTAAAGTTTTAAGTCAACTTCGCACTGTATATATTTTGTGGAAGAGCCACATTCAAGGGGCCAAGGAGCCACATGTGGCTTGTGAGCCGAGGTTTGCCAACCACTGAGATAGTAAATAGTTTTGGTTTTGTGAGCCTAGGGTCTCTATCACACAAGCAGCCATAAATAGTACATCCATAAATGGGTGTGGCTGTTTTTCAATAAAACTTTACTTAGTAGTTTGCTGATTTCTATATTTTAATAATGTTAGGTGTCATATTATGTACACTACACAGTTTGCCTGCGACATGGTACATTGTACATAATTAATGCTCAATTAACTTATTGTATTAATATCAATCAACCCACCTGTTATGTATGGAGGAGATAACTATTATTTCAGGCTAACTTTCTAACTATCAGGTTTCAAGGTCTTTTTCAAATTTTGTTTTCATTGTGATAAAAATTTTATAAGTTAGAAAGTACAAAATTCTGGTATTCTTTACTTGGAGTGAATGGAAACTGTTGTGCCTTCTAATCTCTATCCTAGATAAATTGTATGTATGGGTATTTTCAAGATTGTGGAAAATAACAAGGGACACTACCAACTTTTGGGGGCTTATCTCTTTTCCATCTTGAAGAAAATGATCTTACTCTTCTCAGCCATGAACCTAGTGATCTTCCACTGATAGTTAAGATCAGCAAGATTCTTATGTTTATTATGAAGTTATTATTCACTACCTGAAAATTATCTTAGTACTGCCATTTAATTTGTTTCTACTAAGAACTGAGTCCCTGATGCAAATTCCCAATAATTTTCTCATCTGCCTAACAAAGAAAACCACTATCCTGACTTTGACAGTTCTATTGTTCTGCCATAAATTAGTAGTGATTTAATCACACTTTTTGGATTATCATGTGACTGATTCCTGCACTGATATATTGATGTGTGTGAGTGTAGTTAGAGTGGGGGGTGGTAGTAATTGTTCATAATACAAGACTGTGCTGGTTGCCCAGTAGACATTTAATCAATCAATAAATTGATTACCTTACAGTTAAAAAAAACACCCTGATTCTCTCTGACTTGAACTCTCTCATCACTTAACTTGTACAATTTAACGTTTTACAGTCTCTCTGATTTAAGTTCTGTGGTTGTTCTAAGTGCAAAGTTTTGTTTATCCAATATTATTTTCTAGAGGAGTTCTCAGTTGTTGCCTCTAATGCCTGATGTTTCCATTACTCAAAGGGCTCCAATCTGGTGGCTGGATTTTCCTGTCCTTTGGAATTTCTTACACACAAATGCAATAATAGGAAAGTCCCAAACTGTATGGGTGAAAAATATAGTGAGAGATTAAGAGAAACCCTTTCAGAAGATTCTATAGCTCAAAAGGCTAGTTTAGGTTGCTTTGGATCTCTAATCGGGATAGATAAAGAAGGAATGATTCAAGTTTGGGTCCAGAGAAATTAGGAGAGGAGACAAATGGAATGAATGTTTATGATTTTGTATGCTAAATGTCTCCTCTCCCTTTTGAGCTCTCTCTTCAGTGAAATCTAAATAACTAATTGTTTTTAGGGTATGGGCCCTTTCAGGACAGGAGACACTGTAGTGAACCTAGCTTTAAGACTGACTTAAACCCTAACCAGTTTGGCTCAGTGGATGGAGCATTGGCCTGCGGACTGAAGGGTCCCAGGTTAGATTCTGGTCAAGGGCATGTACCTTGGTTGCGGGCACATCCCCAGTAGGGGGTGTGCTGGAGGCAGCTGATCAATGTTTCTCTCTCATCAATGTTTCTAACTCTCTATCCCTTTCTTTTCCTCTCTGTAAAAAATATCAATAAAATATATTTAAAAAAAGAAAAGAAAAGACTGACTTAAAACAAGGAAGGAAGGACCAGGCACAAATGCCCCATCTGTTTACCTGATTAGACAAAGAACTGGGGCATAGCTTAAAAGGCAATATTTTAAAAACATATTTACCTAATTGATAACTTTTTCTAGTAATGATATTCATGGTATTATGTGATAAATTACAAACCAACAGTACAGAGAGAACATTTTTGACCAGAAAAATAAATTTATTTAAAATTACAGTGAAGATCTGTGGTAAAACTAGAACACATCTATTGGCAACATCAACTTGGTTCCTACTATCAAAAAAAATATAACTTTACATACAGTAAAATTTACTCTTGTTATACAGTTATATAAATTTTGAGAAGTGTACACAGTCATATAGCTATACCCATAGTCAGGACATAGAATAGTACCATCACTCCCCAGATGTCCTCTGGCTGTCCCTTTGTGGTGAAGCCATGCCCAGCTTCAGCACCCTGGCAACCACTGGTCTCCTCTCTGCTATGTTAGTTTTGTTTTTCCCAGAATGTTGTACATCTATGGAACTGTACTGTGCATTGCCTTTTGAGTCTGGTGCTTTTTCTTTAACATATATGTTTGAGGTTCATCTTTATTGTTTCATGTATCAATGACTGATCCAATTCTTTTGACTGACACTGTAGTAGTGTTCTACAATGGACGTATCATGATATCCGCCCCCCACCTCCCCAGCCCATTCACCAGTTGAAGGACATTTGCATTTTGGTTGCTTACAGCTTCTGTCAACTATAAGATCCCATGAAGATGAATAAAGGTGTCATAGACATTTGCATTCAGTTTTTGTGTAAATATAGTTATCAGCTCTCTCGGGTACATAGCTCATCATGGAATGTCTGGGTCTTAGGATAGCCGTATGTTTTATTGTAGAAGAAACTGTCAAATTGCTTTCTAGAGTGGTGTACCACATGCAGTACCATCAGCAACGCATGAGTGTTCTGATTGCTCAGTTTCCTTTTCCGCACTTGGTATTGTTAGTTGCTTTTATTTTTTCTATCCTAGTATCTATGTGGTGGTATGTTATTGTGGTTTTAATTTACATTTCCCAAACAGTAATGAAGTTGATCATTTTCATTTAAGAACTTGACATCTACATTAGTTTCTATATATTTTGAATTCTTGTTGCTATAACAAATTACCACAAATATAGTGGCTTGTAAAACAATGTAGATTTATTATCTCACAGTTCTGGAGGCCATTTCACTGGGCGAAAGTCAAGGTGCTGTCAGATTGGGGTTTCTTCTTGAAATCTAAGCAGAGATCCATTTTCTTGCCCTTTCCAGCTTCTGTCCTCACCTGCATTCCTTGGCTTGTGACCCCTTCTTCCATATTCAAAGTCAGCAGTATCACTTCCCTCCTTTGTCACCTCTGTAGGATTCCTAGTAGAGTTAGGGTTTCTGCTTCCATACTACATCTTTGATTTCTGACTGTTCTGCCCTCTGCTAAGGACCATTGTGATCACATTAACCTCACCTGGGGGACCCAAAGTAATCTCCTTATCTAAAGATCTTTACTGTAATCTCATTTTCAAAGTCCCTTTTATCATAAGTTAATATGTGCATAGGTTCTCCATATTAGAATATAAATATCTTTGGGGGCCATTTGACAGCTTCCCAAATGATGCATATGTCTTCTTTGGTGACATTTCAGTTCAAATCTTTTAATCACTTTTATATTTGGCTGTTTGTTTTTTATTATTGAGTTTTGTTGATTTTTTATTATATAGTCTGGATGCAAGTACTTTGTTAGATATATAATTTTCAAAGTTTCTCCCAGTCTGTGCCTTGGTTTTCCATTCTTATAACAGTATCTTTCAAATAAATAAATTTATCTATACCTTCTTTCTAGTTCAGTTAGTCTTATTTATATATTTAGAAGCTCACTTTTTAAAAAATATATATATTTATTGACTTTTTACAGAAAGGAAGGGAGAGGGATAGAGACTTAGAAACATTGATGAGAGAGAAACATCAATTCATCTGCCTCCTGCACACCTCCTACTGGGGATGCTCCCGCAACCCAGGTACATGCCCTTGACCGGAATCAAACCTAGGACCCTTGAGTCCATAGGCTGATGTTCTATCCACTGAGCCAAACCGGCCAGGGCTAAAAGCTCACTTTTTAAGTGCATATGCATTTAGAATTGTTTCTTGCTGAATAGACCTTTTTTTAAAAAATCATTAAGTAATATTCCTAGCAATTTTTATTGTTATGAAATTCAGTTTTTCCAATATTAATATAGTTCCAGCAACTTTCTTTTAATTTGTATTTGCATGGTATCTATTTTTCCATTGCAGTGATATTCATATTTTTATATTTAAAGAATGTTCCTTATGGACAGCCTATAATTACTTGGGAATTTTTTCTGTGTAAAATGAAAATAATTTATGCTTAATTTGTGTTTTTAGATTATTACATTTAATGAAATAGATTGATGCATTTATTGGATTAATAAGTGATCCAATGTGATTGGAGTTTGGTCAGCTATTTCATTTCCTCTGTGGCTATGATATTATTCTTCTATATGCCTATATATTATTCTTCTATATGCCTATATATCGTCTTTTGAATTATTTTAATTATTTTTAAATATATTTTTATTGGCTTCAGAGAGGAAGGGGGAGGGAGAGAGAGATAGAAACATCAATGATGACAGAAAATCATCGATTGACTGCCTCCTTCACGCCCCCTACTGGGGACTGAGCCTACAACCCAGGCATGTGCCCTTGACCAGAATCGAACCTGGGACCCTTCAATCCACAGGCTGATGCTCTATCCACTCAGCCAAACCAGCTAGGGCTATTTTAATATTTTATATTCCTTTTTCATTTATCTATTGTCTTTTTTTATTATGTTTCACTGTATTACTTTTTAGAAGTTACTCTAGGGATTAAAGTATACATACATTAGTTTTTACTATCTACTTTGATTTTATCACCTAAGAAAAAGTATAGAAACCTTATAACCATATGCCTTTAACCTCTTTATAATTGTTATATGTAATACACCTATGATCTTTGAACTAGTAACCACACAATAGTATTATGCTTGCTTTCTGTAGTCATTCATATTTTAAAGAAACCAGAAGGGGACAACAGTCATCTTACATTTGTCCACATTTTTACCATGTCTGTTGCTCTCCCATCATTCCTAAAATTTTAAGTTTCCCTCTGATGCCATGTCACTTCTGCCTGAAAACCTTCCTTTAGCATTTCATTTGGAAGAAGCCTTACAGCAACACATTATCTTAGTTTTTCTTCATTTATAATTTTTTTTTTTGCCTTTATTCCATGGGAGACACGTTTACTGAACATAGAATTCTAGGTTGACAGTTTTTCACTTGCCCTTTAAAGGTATTGTTCCACTCTCTCCAGGTCGCCATAGTTTTTGTTGAGAAATACACATACATTTGAAACATTGTTTCTATAATGAAATATATTGTTTTTCTAAAGTTGTAAAGAAATATATTGTTTATATTTCTCATTGAAAACTAAAACTGTTCTTATCTATACTTTAAAACAGTTGTCCTCTGAGGTGTATATGTACATATATCCATATATATGTATATATATTAAATATTACAGATAGATATATTTTACTGTGTCAAACTCTTTCTTCCCACAGGTTCCTGAGGTTCTATTCTCTTTTTATAAAAATAGATTTTTCTTATTGACTTTTAGATTGGATTCTTTCCATTACTCTTTTATTCTTTTTTCTCCCCTCTTCATTACTCTGTTGATCTCATTCAGTGGTTATTTAAAGTATTAAATATGGTGTTGCTCAGTTCTAAATTTTCTTTTTGTTCACTTTCTATAGTTTTTATATCTCTGGTGAGAACTTTTGTGTTTCAAATTAATTTCTAGAGTGTTTATTTTTATCTCACACAGTATGCTTTTAATAGCTGACTTAAAGTCCTATTTAGATAATCAGGATTGGCAACTCTTAATTAACTTTTTTAATTGGTCACATATTCCTGGTTCTTTGTATATAAATTCATTTTTAATTGTATCCGAGGCATTTTAACACTGCCTGTCAAGTTCTGAACCCTGTTAAAATCCTCTGAAAAATGTGTGTGTGTGTGTGTGTGTGTTGTAGCAGTCAATCATAAAATTATTTTCAAACAGCAAGCTCTAGTGAACCTTCAACTTTAGTTTTCAAATCCTTTGCTATTCTGTTTTAGGTTTGGTCTCTTCCTATGACTCTCAGGCCTTAGATTGGGAATTGGGTGGTGATTTATATCATTGTTTAGTTATCATAGTCATTGCTATGCTTCTTTGTGTTTCCTCCATCACACACACAGTTCAGGATGATTCTGGGACTTGTGTCGGTTCATACACAGAATCAAGAGATCTTCCAGCTTTATGCGTTGCAGAATCTATACTTGTAACTGGGCAATCAATGGGTCTGTGCTGCCTGTCACTACTTGAGCCAATTAAGCAGAGGCAGGGTTGCATCATATATGAGCGTTTATTCCATTACTGCCGACAGTATGGGACAGCAGCAGGTCATCCACAAAAATGTGCTCTGCACCCCACCATAAACCAGCTCCTTATATTGGTTCCATCGCTTACTGTGTAAAGTAAGAATTCACCTTTTAATTTAGGAAATGCGGACATAATAGTCACTCCTTCATAGAGTTGTGTGAGGGTGAACATAAAAAATGCTCAGAACAGTATCTGATACTAGGGCCAAGTGTGGCACAGTCTTAGAGTCACCATGACAGTGTAGCTGGTCACAGTGATTGGTGAGCTTGGGGTTGTGCAATGTAGTCAGGGCCCCTGAGCCAGCTATGGTTATTACTGTTAAATGATTATGCCTTCTCTTAATTCCTTTGTTGTTTATATTTCTCACTGAAAACTAAACCTGTTCTTATCTGTACTTTAAAACAGTTGTCCTTTGAGGTAGAAGATAGAGATTGAATAAAGGTTGAAACATGTTCATTAAGCCATCTGCTCTTAATTGAACAAAAGAAAATACAGGGACATTCCTCAGAACAGGTTCTTACAAACTTATGCTCAAGTGGTTCAGTCACTAGCAAAGGAGAAAGCAAGCGCTGACTTTCCTCTTGACCTGGGCTTCCCGCCATGTTGGTTGTGGCCGGCATTCTTCAGAGAGATGCTTCTAGGGGCTGCTGTCTCTTGTCACTAATTCTTCTCTCTTTCTCATGTGACTTATCACTAAACATCTTTAATCGTGAGCTCAGTCTCTTAGGAGGATTTAAATGCAGTTTTCCCCAGGAGAATCTGATACCCAAAACATAATTACATATTGATCTGGTCACAAATCCTTATGTCAGTACTCATTTCCATCTCAGATTCTTTCAAAGCCCAGGAGAATATTGCAGAGTTATGAAGAACAATGATGATTTCTATTGGGAGTCTTTCTTGGATGAGGGAATGAAGGAATTTGAAAGGCCTAATTCCAGAGTCATTTTAAATTGTTTTGATCTTCAGGAAAGGTTTATGTTCCTCTGTATGCACCATGGTCTTTTGATGACTGCTTTCTTTATACTCCAAAATATGGCATGGTGGCTAAGAAAGCAAGGTGAGGGGTCCTGCATTTGAATTTGGACTCTGCCCCTTACCAAGCATGATATCTTCTTTTTGCATCTTGTTGCCTCATCTGTAAAATGGGGTGATAATATTATTTTCCTTATTGGGCAGTTATGTGAAAAAGTTAAGAAACTAATAATCTGTGTGCTGTTTAGTCTTTCCCATCCACCTATTCATGGGTCCTATCTATAATGTTAATAAAATTTTCTTTCTTCTTTTAACTGATTGCATTATTTAAAAAAATAAAAATAAAAAAGTGGTCTTTCAGGAAAAGTAAGCATCTACCTTAGCAACTTTTGCAGAAAATGTGACAAAATACCACAATATTAAGTACTAACTTACACATTGCCTCCCTTCCATGTGTCCTGTAAAAAGGGATAAAGAAGCCCTGGCTGGTGTGGTTTAGTTGGTTGGAGCATTGCCCTGTACACTGAAAGGTGTATATGTGGGGTGGGAGGTGGCGGGGTGGGGGGGAGGGGAGATCAACCATGACCAGGTTGATTCCAGGTCATGGCACATACCCAGATTGTGGCTTTGATCCCAGTTGGGGTAGGTGCTGGA
Source organism: Myotis nattereri (assembly GCF_964212035.1). Classification (NCBI taxonomy): domain Eukaryota; kingdom Metazoa; phylum Chordata; class Mammalia; order Chiroptera; family Vespertilionidae; genus Myotis; species Myotis nattereri. The sequence continues at coordinate 58,476,306 of NC_138084.1, read as the reverse complement.
GGCAGCCAATCTACATGGATGTTTTTCTCTCTCTCTCTCTCTCTCTCTCTCTCTCTCTCTCTCTCTCTCTCTCTCTCTCTCTCTCCTCTTCTCTTCTCCAAAATAAATTAAAAATGCTTTTTTAAAAAAGGACAAAAAGAAAAATAAAGGGGGAACCAAAACATTTGAAGAAAGTAATGTTTACAGCTACAACCCCTTTTAAAATGCAATGCTTAGAGAAATTGGACCTGAACATCAGGACGGCTTGTTTTAATTTGTTTTAATGTTTGTAAAGTTCCTAAAAATTTTTGAGATGTCTTTTGTTAGCAGAAAACGTAAGTGATGATTTTAACATTTATATTTCCTGAGATTAATTTTAGCAATATTTGCAATTCTAGTTAGAATGCTTAGTTAGCTAGAGGATTGTAGGCAAAACAAACTTTGTAGGGAATAAATTCACCATTTCCTTGCTGGGTCATGTTATTAAGGATCCTGTTTTCTCTTGTAAATGTATCTACAGACAGGTCCTGCTTCTCCTTTCCTCTCCTGGGCAGAGTCTTTCCTGGGACTGCAGTGAAGTGACTGAAAATCACCAGAACAGCAGTGCCACTCGAACTTCCCCACCTAAACCGCGGCCCTTCCCCTCCCCAGTGCCAAGCGTGAAACCAGACTCGAGAGTGGCCCCTAGAAGGATATCACCCTTTTACTTAAATTGAGATGTTTTCATGCTTATAAGTGTTTTTAAAGACAGTCCTGAGGAGTTTAGTCTTTACTTTTCTTAACTTCAACCTGCTGGTCGTTTGTGTTAAAGCTGCCCGATCTCTTACTGAGGCTTCATCAGAAAAAAAAAAAAAATCCATGCCAGTTTTTCAATGGGCAAGACTTTTTGGTTATGTCAGGAGTTATTTATTTAGCCAGTTGAGACACATGGAGTCTTATCATTTTGGCCAACTAAATATTATTATTACTATCTGGTGTGAGCCATGAACTGTGATAAGTGCTTTGCGACCTTATTTAATTCTCAAAATGAATCTCTGAGTAGGTGTTGTTGTTGTTGTTATTATTATTATTTCCATTTATAGGTGTGGAAACACTAGGGCGAGTGGTGGGGGGACTGCAGAAACCCAGCTAAGAAGTGCCTTGCGAGGCGCTGAGCCTGGATGTCTAATTATAAAGCCCGGGCTTTTATTAACAGGGTTCAGCTCTCTAGTTCTGCCCCCATTTCCTTTGTGAACATAAGTGACATTAAAATTATGAGTCAGTCACCTTTTAGGGCCCATGTATGGGACATAAGAACCTTGTTGTGGAATTGAGTAGATATGTGAACATTATGTTTTTCATTTCTATGCCGTTTTTCTATTTGCATCTATAAATAATCTTGGAAGAAGCTCTTTATGCATAAAACATTTCATGAATAATTGATATGTAGGTAAATCCCCATGCTACCTATGGGGTCAGCATATTTTAGTTATTTTTTGAGAGTCTAAGATTAATTTTTCAATGAAAATTCCTTGATCCAGGCACGCGTGTCCTAGTCATTATGCAGTCTTAGAGGCACATGCCTATGTCTGGCAATTGACCTAGTTTGGTGGGACTGTTACACTCTGCCTGATCTGGGCATTAAACAACTGGGACGGCACATGTGAATGTAATTCCGGTGGGTACCGTTCAACATTCCATTAAATCTGAAAGTCACGAGATTGTCAGTGCTCAGTTATGAGCTGGACAGTTCTCCACTCTGGCATCCTTTGCAGCCAATATTCAGGGCCAGTAGGATGAGCCAGGAGGGCATGAGAGGCAGGCACGATAGCCTGACAAGTCACACATGTGCGTGTGTGTGCATGTGTGTGTGTTGGGGGGGGTGTGTGAGTGTAACTTTTATATTGTTCAAGGACTTTGGAAATTATCTGCCATTTATATTATAGAAGCTTTTTGAAAATCCAGTCAGTATTGTGGATTATCAGAAACTCCTCATATCTAGCTTTATACCTACTGCACACAATAAAAGGGATAGAAAAATGCTTTTGACCCAGATGAGGCATTGAATTTCAAAAGGGGATTTTGAGCTCAGGTTTTGCATAATATTGATTGTCTTCTGTTGCACCGTGCTATGTCGCAAAATACTTAAAGTAACTGACATAGCATTCTGGGAAACAACGTTCTAAAAATGTATGTGTATTTATTTGCTTACTTATTCATTCACTAATTTCATTCTTCAACACTATATTGAGCTCAAATTATATAATGTGCTAGTGACTAGTGATAAAAAGATGAATAAGACAAGATACTAGACTTTGAAGATGTCTTGGTTTCGTAAGAGACCAGACATGTAAGGGAGCAATTGCCCTAGGGTGTGATTAGGTGCAATGCCTGTCTGTACAAGATACATATGGCAACATTTTTCTGTGTCAGTATCAATATTTCATGAACATCATTTTCAATGGCAGCATAATACACTTTTAAGTGAGTATTTCATCATATACCTGACCATTTTAAAACTTGGTGAAATCTATGCTTTTACCTAATGTTTTGCTATTATAAATCAACATTTATAATCCACTGAAGATTTATATGCCCCCCCCCCGCATTTTTCCTTATATAGATAATTAGAATAGTTTTTTTCTGAATCAATGGGAATCAAAATTTGGAAACTCATGATACATATTATAAATTGTTCATCTTAAATGTAATTGATTTGTGCCCTTTGAAAATATATGAATCTGCCCATTTCATGGAATCCTTGACTAACCTACTATAGTGTATTGTATATACTACCTATTATGATTTGGAAAAATCCTTTAAAATTAGATAAATAAAAATGCTATTTCATATTATTTTCTATTTTTTATATCATTGGAATTTGCATATTTTTGTGTAGCAACATTTATTTTCTGATAAATTGTCAGTTCTCTGTAATAGCATCTATTGAAGTATTAGTAATTTTCTTATTGATTTAATGAATACTCATTAACAGAATTAACTGTTGATCATCATCACATGTGTTTTTATTTTCTACGAGCTCCCACAAATAAAACCACACAAAGTGAAATATGTATTTCATCCCTGAAATACGCCAAGAGTACAAAGACAGAAAGAGGCCCATACCAGCATGCCGTCTTGTTGGGGAGGGCAGACCCCATCACTAACCACATTAAAATGCAATATGTGTTCATGAGGAAATTATGAATATAGTGTTCTCTGCTCAGTGTTCTGGGGGAGCAAAGGAACGATCAGACTGCACTGTGTTGAAAATATGTTTTTGTCCTCAACATTCACTTAAATTTGGCTCTAAAACTTCACCATAGCTGAATGCTGTCCTTCGTGCGGGCAAGTGTGAGACACTCAAGGTGGGTTCTTCATGTTTGAGTAAAATTGAATTTTTTTCAACCCAGCATAAGAACCTTCTTTTCTGTTTGGAGAATCCCGTTTTTTAGTTTGTGGCTAGGTGTGGAAGGAGCTGTTCACTTCCCATTGCATAACCTCCCGACCTTTATTTGGAGCTGGGCTGTGGCTTCTGGCCCAGGCTGGGCCCCCTGGGCTCCATCTCATGGAGGGGGGGCTGGTGGAGAAGCTCTTTTGGCAGTGGGAGCCTCTGTGGCGCCCTCGTGCCTTCAGGCCCAGCAGCACTGTCCGGTCCACTGAAGGCCCTGCAGTAGCACAAGGTGTGGACTCCCAGGAGCAGTGGTGGAGCAGAATCTGGGCTTTTTTTGGGCTGCACTTTAGGTGTCATGGTATTTTCTCTTCTCTTCTTTTTCTCATCTGGTTCCTCTGGGTGATCCTGTAAGGTACCTAATAGCCTTTACTTTTTTTTTTTTTTTTTCCTTTTAAAATTTGCCTCATCGTGTTGGTTTTTATTGCTTGCAGTTAAGCATGACTGGCTCAGACCTGCTGCCCAGAGATAGCAAGTGTGACCTAGAGGAAACCAGCTGGCGACCCAAGCTCACCTGCAGCTAGACGGTGGCAGAGACAGGCCTGGGACCCTTCTCTCTTAATGGCTGACAATTCTCTTCGCGCTTTCCTCAGTCCTGTGCATGGCTTTGTGTGCTTCTCTGACTGGTCTGCGTTTGCCTAGGCCACATCAGTCAGATCCTGTGCTTCTTAGCGACACATTCCTTTGCCCTCTCCCAATGCTTGTTTTCCCCTCACAGCGTGGCTCTGTACAGGGTCAGAAACACAAGGCCATCTGACTATGACCTGTGGGACTTGAGTGAACCTCAATGGCGCGTGTGAAAAATAAGCATAATCCATGTAAAGTCAGTTCAAGTCAATGAATTAAGTACAGCATATGTTATCACAAAGGTCAATAAGACACCATTTATATATTAGTCTATGATTTATTTGCTCTATCAATCATCTATCATCTATCATTATCTAAGTAAGCCTTATATATAAAACAGATGATAAATTAAATTATTTGACTTTTTTTCTCTAATCTAGTAAACTTATACTAGTCAGTTCATTAGAAGGTAGCGAGTTTGGCAAATTCCTTTACATTCCCCTTTAAAGAACCATTAAAAAAATGATTTGTTCTGCCTTTAAGAAAAAAATAAATTAGGTTTTTAATCATGCTATAGGATTGATATATTCAGTGTTTCTGTCTAAGGGTAACATTAGCTCAATCTGACTAACCATTTGGGAAAAGCTGAAACTGAGAGAAGGAGTACTAAGATTAATTATACACTTTTCTGTAGCTCTATAATTGCTTCATTCATTTTAATTTTTGCATCCTTAGGTAAGCTTCTGGCAGTTTGAATCCCATGGCCTCCTACTGTGTGTCGGGAATTGCTCATATTCTTTGGGTTTCCCTAGAGAAACCAGCCCAGGATTCAAGGCCAGTAGGCACACCAGGGAACCATGAGTACTCACTTGATTAATAATAGGAATGTGAAATGTACATGGGAATGCACTTCTCTGATAGACTTCTTTCTGGGTCGTGTCCTTCTATGGCTATGACAATGCCTAGGTAATTACTATTACAGAGTTCAGTGTTCCTATTATAGGAAAACATCAAAAATTATTTGACAATTCTTTTGAGATATTTACAAACTTATTCATAAATTTAAATTTTGGTTTTTTTTAAACTTTTCATAACTTTAACATATGGAGCATATTTACACAGAATTCAAATAGTACATGTACTGAAATCTTTTTTTACATTTATCCAAAGATCCACAATCTTAATATTTATTAGTTAAAATTCTGGGTCAGATGTGAATTCATTTGAATGTTGCTCCTTGGTATGAAATTATAATGTACAGGAGAAATATAAGAAGGTGTTATCTATATATATAAAAGACCAATATGCAAAATGCCCCCTGGGGAGTTTGATTGCTTGCTATGATGTGTGCTGACCACCAGGGGGCAATGCAGAACATGGCGGGCGACCAACAGGGAGCGAGAGAAGAAGGAGGCAGAGAGGTGGGGAAGCGGTGAACCTGATCAGCCCTGGTTCCTTTCCTGGGTCCTTGTCCAGATGGAACATGGAAAGAAGGTGGCATATGAAAAGGGTGGAAATTTATTGGAAACAAGTACAGACTCCCACATAGGAAGGGGGTCCCAAAGGGGGTGACCACTAAGCTCCTTTTTCCTAAGGTTTATAAAGGCTGCAGTTCTTTGTTTCTTCATACTCCATTCTTATTGGTCACTCTTTTGCAGAATATCAACTTCAAAGCCCCAAATCCATGTGGTGCCCCATCCTTTTTCTCCCCCTTTAGTGGTAGAATTCCATATCTCCTGTGAAAATTTGTTTTCCTCTTTCTCCTATTTGTCAGCATTTCTCTATCCTCTATGAAAGTTTGTTTCCTTTTTCTCCCCATACCTTGGCTTTTCCCTATCTTCTGTAAATGGATGCCTTCCTCGCCCCTTATCCTGTGGCACCTCTTTTTTTCTTTCTTTTCTCTGTGAATGTATGCCTTATGGCAGCCCCAAGCTCTCACCTATGGGCTCCAAGCCTTCCTCCCCCATGGAACCTGTTTATTTCTAAAACTCCCTAAAACTGCCTATTTTACCCCTAAAACTCCTTTCACTTTTATCTATTAGGTCAGAGGTAAGAGGCCTGTGTGTACAAATGAGCTGTATAAAAATAAATAGGAAGAAGAGAAAAAGGTATCTCAAATCACCGATTTAAAAAAAAAAAAAGGTGCTTGTATATGATCAGGAGACATTGTGCAGCCAGTAAAATGCCCCTGAGCATTATTCAAACAGACGTTTTTAATATATTGAACAATGGCGGCTTAATGAGATAAACACCTAGCTTCCAGAGATGACCACCCTTAGAGGGTCAGAATGTACCTGGTTGTATAAACTGAGAACTGAGTGGTGGCTGTGAATGCAGTCTTTGGGGTTGGACTGCCTCAGATGGAATCCTTGGCTCCACCGATTTCTTTCCGTGTTACCTTGGGGAAGTTACGTAATCCCTCTGTGTCACAGTTCTTCATTATGGGGCTCTCCTAAGAATTGTACCTAACCCATAGGCTGGTTGTAGAAATTAGATGAGGTAATCCATGTCAGTCCTCTGAAATGAATCTGGTTCAATAAATGCTGGTTGTTATTATTGCATATGATATGTAACACCATTACTGAAAGTAACTGCATAAACTTTTTAATATTCTTTGAAAATAATCAGTAAATTAAATTAATCAAACAAATAAATCTGGACATGGAAACAACAAAAGGTTATGATAAGGTTTGCTTTATATTTTCTTCTCTGTGTGCTTCACTGAAAAGAAAATGAGAAATGAGACTTGGGTTTGAATCATGATTCTTTACCTATGTACTAGCTATGTAAACTTGACTAAATTACTTAATGTCTCTTAGAATCAGTTTGCTCATTTTAACTATAATTATGGTCCTATTTTTCGCAGAACACTGATGTGAAGACATCTGAGATATCACATTAAATGTTTAAAGACGGAACAACAACTTAACAGATAGTTTTTCTTTTCTCTCTGAATCAGAATCAATATAGTATGACTTTAGTTTGATGTGATAAGTTGTTAAGTTCTGCACCATAAAAAGGTAGTTTTATGTTTACTAAATACTAGTAAAAATGCTCAATGTATTTGCTCAGTGTAAAAAAGAAACATAAGAAAAGTATAACAATGTAGGAATTACCTCATATTATAATATTCATACCCAGCTGGCATGGCTCATTGTTGAGCGTGAACCTATGAACCACGAGGTCACAGTTTAATTCCTGGTCAGGATGCCTGGATTGCGGCTCGATCCCCAGTGTGGGATGTGTAGGAGGAAGCCAATTGATGTTTCTCTCTCATCATTAATATTTATATCTCCCTCTTTCTCTCTCCCTTGCTCTCTGAAACCAATGAAAAATATATTTAAAATATTATAATATTCACTCACTTCTGCTCTAACTGGTTTGGCTTAGTGGATAGAGCATTGGCCTGCGGACTGAAAGGTACCAGGTTTGATTCCGGTCAAGGGTATGTACCTTGGTTGCGGGCACAGCCCCAGTAGGGGGTGTGCAGGAGGCAGCTCATCGATGTTTCTCTCTCATTGATGTTTCTAACTCTCTATCCTTCTCCCTTCCTCTCTGTAAAAAATCAATAAAATATATTTTAAAAAAATATTCACTCACTTCTGACATTTTGGAAATAGTATTTTTCCAGATATTGCTGTATCCATCTATAAATATTTATATTTATGTATTGACTGTTATATAAATGGATTTATACAATATATGTTCTATTCCATAATTTTTCCCCTTAATGATTATATTATAGACTAGGGGCCCGGTGCATGAAATTCATGCACTGGGTGTGTGTGTGGGGGGGAGTGTCCCTCAGCCCAGCCTGCCCCCTCTCACATACTGGGAGCCCTCAGGCGTTGACCCCCATCACCCTCCAATCGCAGGATCGGCCCCTTGCCCAGGCCTGATGCCTCTGACAGAGGCGTCAGGCCCGGGCAGGGGACCCTCATTTCCCCCCATCACTGGTTCTGCCCCCAGCCCAGGCCTGGGCAGGGGACCCCCAAACCCCTCCGATTGCTGGCTCTGCCCCTTTCCCAGGCCTGATGCCTTGGCCAGAGGCGAAGACCCCCATCACCCTCCGATCGCCTGATCAGCCCCTTGCCCAGGGTTGGCGGCATGAGTGGGGCGGAAACCACAGCCGCCCCGCCGGCTCGTGTCCAGGTCTGCCGGGCAGATCGGGTCCGGGCAACTGCTGGCACTCACGCCCCCAACCCGCTCTGGTTGGGGGCTTGAGTAGGGCGGACACCGCAGCCGCCCCGCCGGCCTGTGTCCTGGTCAGCCAGCGGGATCTGGTCCCCGGGGACCGCCAGCACTCACGCCCCAAACGCGGGTTGGTGGCGTGAGTGCGGGCGGACGCCGCAGCCGCCCCGCCGGCCCGCATCCGGATCTGCCAGCCGGATCGGGTCCGGGCAACCGCTGGCACTCACGCCCCCTACCCGCTCTCTGATGGTGCTGTACCATCCTGCCTGCAATATGCAAATTAGTCGCCATCTTTTTTGGCAGTTAACTGCCAATCTTAGTTGGCAGTTAATTTGCATATCTCACTGATTAGCCAATGAAAAAGGTATCGTTCGTACGCCAATTACCATTTTTCTCTTTTATTAGTATAGGATATCTTTCTGGTTCAACACAGACAGATATACAACATTGGTTTTAATGACTGCATAGGATTCCATTTAAGATTCTTGCTTATGTTTCTTGAGTGATTAGTGAGAGCAAACATAATATTTTAGATATATACTAGAGGCCCAGTGTACAAAAATTCGAGCACCCGGGTTGGGGGGTGTCCCTCAGTCTCTAGCCTATGCCCTCTTGCAGTCCGGGACCCCTCAGGGGATGTCCATTTGCCAGCTTAGTCCGCTCCCTGGGAGTTCGGGCCTAAGCTGGCAGTCAGACACCCCTCTGGCAGCCTGGGAGCCCTTGGGGGATGTCCGACTGATGGCTTAGGCCCGCTCCCAGTCAGACATCTTTAGTGCTAGCCAGTCATGAGCCAGCTTCTGGCTGAGTGGCACTCCCCCTGTGGAAGCACACTGACCATTAGGGGACAGCTTCTGCGTTGTCTGTCCCCTGGTGGTCAGTGCGCATCATAGCAACCAGTTGTTCTTGGTTGTTCCACGGTTAGTGTCAATTTTCATATTACCCTTTTATTATATAGGATATATATATATATGCTTTTTATGTCATGGTGAGGAGTTTGCAGGCTTGGGGAGGGATTAAAGGGCTGAGGTATCAGGGTCATATCCTATACTCAGTGTTGGTAGCCTGTGGTAGAGAATGGAAGGTGCTGTTGTGCTAAGATAACTTCACAGAGAGTGTTTTCCAAGGCAGCCAAAGGACAAATATAAAAAAGAAAAAGAAGAAGAAGACAACAGAAAAGATAACCCAGTAAAATTTTCTCAAAATATTTCCAGATTTTCCTCAGTACCTTCCATCATTTGCAAAGACAATCTGAAAAAAGAAAAAAAATTGGGAATTCCTTTTAAATATGAATATTTTTTATGAAGAGACTTCTTAACATTCTAATTTATTTCAAGAAACAGTGTCAAGGATTATGAATAATATCCAGTTTATATCATATGCTAGACTAAATAAGTATCTAATATATATTAAATAATAAAAGCTAATATTTAATGAGCCTTCATTATGTGGCAGCAGTATAATTAATTTAATTTTTTCAAGTATCCTAAAAACAAGTTTTAATTTTTTTCTGGTTTTACAGAAGAAAAAAATTGAGGCTCAAGGAAGTTCAAGTAACTTGACCAAACTCATAATAAATGATACAGCCATTTTTTCACAACACACAGTACTCTCTCAATAAATTCCATGTAATAAAATTACATTAAATTGTCTGATTCTATTTATTATTGCTATTATATTTACCTATTTATAAAAGCTGTATGTTATAGGAATAGCAGAGTTTATTAAATGTGATATTTGTAGTACTCTATTTTTAAAATTTGGTTGTAGGGATTTTATATGAAATGTTTATGCCAATGTTTTGAAGGGAAAGTAGAGTTAACTGAAATCATTAAGACTTATTTCTTCTTTTTCAGATGTAACTCACTGTATGTAAAAGAGTAAAGAAAATTACGTCTGTGTGTATGTGTGTATTTTATGTGTATGTGTATGTGTATCTATGAATAGGTATATTTGTATATATACACACACTCACACCCATAGACACAAAGAAATTATATCATTTAAGAAAATAACCTGATCTTATATTTTATTTGATAAACTGTAACTAGCTTTCTAGCTTCTATGTTTGGTAAGGGTAGAAACACAAAATAGTTACTGAATAAATATGTTGCATTTAACTGTACTGCATGGCCAATGAATGAGTTGTTAAAGAGTTGTCTTCTGTTCTCTGTTTACCTAAAGTTCAAGCTTTAGCTAAAATATATTAACTCTTATAATTGCCCTTGTTCTATCAAAGAAGTTCTAATCTATAGTGTGCAGAATTGGAAATCCCAAATGTAGTACTTTGAAAAACAAACTTCTATAAACCAACTGTAAGCACTTTTAAAATGAGTTTGATTTGTATATAAGAAAATATTGGACTGATATCTATTCACAACATTCATTTAATTCTTGCCGTTAAACTTCCTATTACTTTCTGTCACTTCTGTAAAGTTTTATAGGAGTCACTATAGGTTTGTGCATACTCATGTGGAAGGAAATGCGGGGTATAAATAAGATGTGTGCTCTAGAGCAGACTACTTGTTTTCAAATCCTCATCTACAAAAGGGTTATATGGGCAAATTATTTCACTTCTCCATCTCTATATTATCTTTAAAAATTGTGATAATGCTAGCAATCAGTTGATAGGGTTACTGTGAGGATAAATGGTAATAGAGTAATATACGTACTGAGAATAACTCTTGACCCAAAGTGCCAGGAAAGATTAGTTTCCTTATAAAACCCTTTTCCTTTTTTCTCCTTTCTATATCCTATACTTTCAAAACTTGGTCTGTGAAACATTTTCACAGTTATATTTTTTTCTGTACACTAGTAGAACTTTCTTTGAATCTTATTACAATCAAATTATTTTTGTATGGTGATGCAGAGAGGCAACATAATATGGAACAAAGCATAGGAGCTGTGGAATCAGCAAGAGTTGGGTGCAAAATCTGGATGGTCATTTATTCTCTGCCTTTGGGGACTATACTATGCATATGTCTAGTAACATGAAGCTAACTGAGATCTTACTTTTATTTTTACCTATGCAGTGTCTAGGTTTAGCAACTAAAACATGGTAGATGCTCACAAATAAATTTGTGTCCTCTAATAAATGTAAAATTCTTAATGGCCGGACCATGTCTTCTTTATCTGTGAGGTCCATTGGAATTTAGCGTATGTTCAATTTCACTTAGTTTTATAGTATGATTTAGATCAAATTGACACATTCACCCATGTTGTCTGGCATCAGGCATTGCTGGACCCTTGAACTCAAATGGTACATGGCCCTGCTTCACCCATCTGGTTAGGCTCTATTTTCAGGAAAGCACTTTTTTCTTTTGGTAAGACAATTGTCAACAAATCTAGGCAACTATATTTTTCTGTCAGAGAAATCACAATGAAAATAAAATGCCTCTTTTTCAACTATTTTCAACCAATGTCCACACTTGAGTAACGTTGGCTCTGGAGGTTGAGGCCCTTCCCTTAAGCTGGAAAGCGTTGAATCACAGTGAAGAAGTGGTTCCTCTCTAGAGGTGGGGCTCCAACCAGAAAAAGTGTGAGAGGATGCTGAAGGGGCACCTGTGGGTGCTTATGGCCCTCATTTGAGGAGGAAGCCCTACCATAGGGTTGACTGCCTCGTAGAGCTTCTGTATAATTCCATATTCCATCTTAATGTCTTCAGAGGAAATTTTACTCACCCCCTCCCAGCCACCGACCTTTACTCTAAAAGACAAGATTAAGTAGCAGAAGCCCATTTGTACAGTAGAGAAGACATATGTCTAGGGTAGGAAGGCTTTGGAGGAATGGCTGCCATAGATAGGCATTGGCATAAAGTCGAAAAACAGTTTGGTTGTGCCACTTTCACTGAAGCTGATATTATTCAAAGAGCAATGGAATTGAAAAGAGTTGAAAGAGCCCTAACCGGTTTGGCTCAGTGGATAGAGTGTCAGCCTGCAGACTGAAGGGTCCTGGGTTCGATTCTAGTCAAGGCCATGTACCTTGGTTGCAGGCACATCCCCAGTAGTGGGTGTGCAGGAGGCAGCTGATTGATGTTTCTTTCTCATTGATGTTTCTAACTCTCTATCCCTCTCCTTTACTCTCTGTAAAAAATCAATAAAATATATATATTTATTTATTTTAAAAGAGCTGAAAGAAAAGACCTTTATATTACAGGCTGTTGAAGTTAGTAGGTGATGGAAGGAATTTTATTGATTTAACTATCTGAGTACCTGTCATCTGTTGGACTCTGTTCTTTTTTTGTTGATCAAATGAGCAACTAGTTCCAGTGTTACCTACATGTTCTACTAATTCTTATTCTTCAAATCTTTTTTGGCAATATTTGGTTATACAGTTATTTGTATGTTTATTTAAAATCCACCTTAAATAAACTCTATAAGGGAAAATAGCTTAAGTGCTTGTTCCTCAGTCTATACTGAGATTTCTCAACCTTGGCATCAGTGACATTTTTGGCCAGACTAGCCTTTGCTGTGTACACTTGTGCTGCGCATTGTAGGGTGTTTAGTAGGATCTCTGGCCTTACCCACTAGATGCCAGCAGCATTCCACCTACCTCTGCAGTCTGGTCTGTTTCCCTGTTGTCCCAAGCAAACATATCTCTAGACATTGCTGAATATCTCCTGAAATGCTAAATGGCTCTGGATGAGAACCAGTGGCCGGCACCCAGCAGAGAACAAGGCAGAGAGTCACTATTTATTTAAAGGACCAATTCTTCTCCCATACAACTATTTTATGGAGAACAACCTGAACTGTAGAAACCAAATGTTATCATCATTTCTTTCAGGATGTCTTATGAATCACATTTGTAAAGCTGTTTGCCTTCCCAGAGTATTAGTCTCGTTTCACTCTGATGCTGGCTTCTAAATCTCAATATCTGGCACTCTAAAAGGAGAACATTGATTTGTGCATTTGCCTGCATAACTAATTCCTCGTGGGTGAGTTGGTCACCTCGTTCATCTAAAAGTGGCTTGCTGCCGAAACCGGTTTGGCTCAGTGGATAGAGCTTTGGCCTGCGGACTGAAAGGTCCCAGGTTCGATTCTGGTCAAGGGCATGTACCTGGGTTGCGGGCACATCCCCAGTAGGGGGTGTGCAGGAGGCAGCTGATCGATGTTTCTCTCTCATCGATGTTTCTAACTCTCTATCTCTCTCCCTTCCTCTCTGTAAAAAATCAATAAAATATATTTAAAAAAATAAAAAGAAATAAATAAAAAAATAAAAGTGGCTTGCTATTTCCTTGAACACCATGAGTCACTTCTCAGTACTTTTCTCACCAACTGTAATTTTATATTAGAACAACCTTTAGAAGTGATCTGCCTGTGGTGTTTATTTTTCTTTTCTAGAAAAACCTTATGGAGAAATGAGGATCATACTCTATATCCTTACTATGAGCCTGATTTTACTCCTGCTCCGTCTGATGAAATGTAATATCCAGTTACTTTGAAGTCAACACACCTGGCAATGTCTATCTAGGAATGTTCTAGAAATAACAGCTGATGTAAGCACTCATTTCAGGTTCACATGTGTTAGTGTTAATACACCAGGGGACCTGTCTGCTAGGCAAAGGCTAATGACTTTTCCCTGTTCACGTTACATGCAGTTTATGCTCATGGTCTGTCACTTTGGATCATCTAAATCATTTTATAATAACTGTAATTGACTTTTTGGCCCAAGTGCCCCAATGTCTTTCTCCTCTAAATTTATCTAATGCATGAGATCTAAACCAGAAAATGTTGGCATTTGCTAAGACCTGTTACATAAATGTTTGTATACTTTACCTGTCTCATGTGATGGAATCACAAGAACTTCTCATTGCAAACTCCCTTTAACAAGTATTATTTCTACCACTTTTGTGATATTAATAAGGAAACTAACACCCAGGCAAGTTAAATAAACTGCCCCAGTCACATTGTCAGAGAGTGGCAGACCCAGACCTCTATTTACCTTCTAGCCCAGTCTTCCTTGGCTGATATTTCAAAATCGAAGCAACATTATTCAGAGTAGGCTCTGTGCTACCAGGGACTGTTATGAAGCCCAATGATTATGCTTTTTGTCCCTCTCTCATGTAGTAGAAGCTCTACTCTAGATTTTATGAAACTGAAGTTGTAATCTCTGGAATTCTGACTAAAGGAGGCATGCATCTACTCTGAGCTAAGCCTTGGGAAAGCTGAAATTTATAAAAATATAAAGACCTATTCAGAATTCATAGCTTTTTTCAATATGGCCAGTGATATACATAAAATGGTTTGGGAACACACTTGATGAGAGAAAATTAATTTGGCCTTCCCTGGGTTGCAGGGTACAGAACACCAGCAACAGGATATGAAATTGCACCTCGAGGCCACAAGACATAAATTGATGTGTCTGCCAAGCTGAGCAAGTAGGCACTGTGGAGAACACAGCTCACTTCACGTACAGGGCACAGTACAAAGACAGCAGTTGAAATGGGAGCTTCAGGTTTTCCTTAAAGACAGATTGAGGCTGAGGCCACCTTATTTCCTCCACAGTACTTAGCAGAATGCTAAAACCAAGCTAAACACTTAATAATGCTTATTAGATGAAGGAAATGCAATTTCCTACTAAGTGTCCAAACTTAAGCAGGCCAAGAAGCCATTTTTCTTAAATTGGCTTTTAAATAAAGATGAAGATCTACAATTAGGTGGGTAAAGGAGCACTTATTAGTAAATGAGTAAATTCATTGATTATAGGGAAGTAACTCTTAACCCAGGATGCCAAGCCAAGAAAGCAAAAGGTTGTGCCAAATAAACAAATTTACTACCTAATAAAGCAAAAAGAAGGTTAACTAAGTGCACTCAATAAAAGCCAGTAAACTACCACATAATTAGACTCAACAGCTAACAAAAGCCAGTAGGCACTTTACCAGAGCTAATGAAGACGCTGTTTTATAAACTAAGACATACGGGGCTCAAGCATTTTTGTGTGCCATATTAACAGGGGTAGGCGAGAGGTTTGGTTTTGAAATCTTAAAGGTGGTAAAAAAAAGAGGAGATAATAATGCAAGTAAGAGAAGGGGGTGGGGAGGGTAAAGTATAAAAGAAAATAACAGAAGGATGCTTAAGAATGTACCAGGAACCAAGGGCCCAGGAAGCAGCAACGGCCCTAGAGTGGTAAGGATTGCCTAATGAGTTTACTATTGCCCCCTAGAGGTAGATGGATGACACCTCCTTTCCAGTTGAAGAATACAGCCCTGTGGATGGTCTTTTATGAATGCTTCAAGAGAATCAGGGTGGGAAATTTAATAATTATCAAGAACTTACCTTTGCATAGATATACAGGTGTTCTAAGTTTTCTGCGAATGGCAGTTGTATAAAAGTAGTATTATACATAATTTCCCTGGTAGCAAACCGAGGATTTAGGCATTGAGAAGGTTAAACCAATATTAATCTGAAGTTCCTAGTAATTGGATCCAAGGCAACCAACAGTGAGCTTTGCCTAGCTTAAACCATGACTCAAAAAAAACAAAACAAAACAAGTTGTTTATAAAGAAATATGCCAGATTCCACTCACTGGGCTATTGTGGTCAGCTGTATAATTTCTTTTACTGTACAAACCACAGATCTGGGAGCATGAAAGAAGGGGTTTGTAAGGTCACTGCTAGATTATATTTAACACAACTAGTAAGAAGATCTCCATGGATAGCTACACATAACCACATAACCAAAGAATGTTTGCTCAAGGGATTTCAGGAATTTTTTTCAGAGATTGCTTTTTCTCTTTTTTAACTTCATACCCCCTTGAGTCAGACAGACTAAACTTGTCAGTTCCAGAGGAATATCCCTCACATGCTTAACAGAAGGCATTTTATTACTCATAACCCAAGGTGATGTGTTTAAATTATGTGAAATTATGGGTTCCTCTGGTAGTGTCGTGCTCTGTTAAAACCAAAGAAAGCAAACATTAAAATCCCTAAGTTTTAATTTTAATTTAATTTGGTAAGTTTTCTGAATTATTTTAGAGCTGAGTCGAGTCACCTTCTCTTGACTCCACCATTTTTGTGTCTAGGCTGTTGCCCCCTCATGCTAAGTGGGCCTGCTAGACTTTAGTCTTTATCCCCACATGGTCTTAAGAGAGAATGGTTTCAATGCAAGGTTCCTGTGTTTGAATAGAGAAAGTTATTTTGGATTTCAGAACCAGATGGAATATGTAAAACTGGCTGTAAAAGATCTGGGCCTCACAGTGAAAAACACAAATTCTCCTCATGCTGCCTCGGGTCAACTAAATTGCAAGATAACTTGGCCATTCTTGACATTTCAACAGATAAAAACTTACATAAATGGCCTCTTGAACCTGAGAGGGAAGTTCTTTCCATGCTTTCTTCATGTGACTCTGAATTATAATACCTGCTATGAATTCCTAACTTCCTTTTAACATGGGCCTTGTGAGAAGATAGAATCGGTTTATAACTAAAAGCAACAAAACTGTGGAATAACTCTTGAGCAGATAGAAAATGTCTTAGATTGTTTGCATTTTAATAGAAAGAGTGTTAAGAACAAAACCATTAATACATGAACATTTAACTAAAACTGTTTACTTTAAGTCAAGCACCATATTAACTTTGAGAGAAAAATGTTAAGTATGAAGCTATTATTACATAAACATTTAAAATACATTGACAGCAGCATATTCTTCTCCCACCTTGTGGTTTCAGGGTTTCTGGACTACAGAATGGAAAATCTGAAAAGGTGAATTTGACCACTGGAGGAGTCTAGCTTTAATCAGGAACACAAGAGAAATCTATTTTATAGCATAGAGACTTTTAATTGTAGGTTAGGGTCCATAGAAAATAAAAATAAAAACCTTAAGGCTAACCCATTCATTCAAAAGTATTAATTGCTTTTCTGTGTGTCAGGCCCAGGATAGGTATGCACAAATAGAAAGAAAGGAAACATTCAAGTATAATAAGTGAGGGTGTGTAAAATACTCACCTATTAGATTTAAATATTCTCCTCAAATATGAGGAAATGACATTATACTTACCTTGAGAAGGAGTATTATATTGCTAATTTAAGCTATTCTATATTAATGCTTGAGCATAGATTATTAAGCAGAATGCCAGTTCCCTAGGGTACAATGGGACCAGGACAGATAAATCCCATGCCTGATAGTGAAGACCAATAATAAAACCAACAATTAAAATCATTTATAACAGGGGGATTGCAGGGAAATTCAATACTGTGTGAGAGGTGACAGCAGAGCTATCTTCCCAGGGGAAGTAGAATATAACCTTCCAAACTAAGGATTCACCATTAAATGCTCTCACATCAGGGCATGTAACTGACTATGCCAGGGATTTGCAACCTTTCTCACTCCATGACACACATAAACTAATTACTAAAAAGCTGCAGCACATTAAAAATAGATTGTTTTGCCAATATACACACCAAAAAAGGTATATTTTTTATTCATTCACACCAGATGGCTATTGTTATGTTGGCTATTGTCATTTTTCAATTTGATGATGTAAGGGAAAAGAGGTCAGTGCCCCCGACTGAATAGTCAGGTATTTCATGTTTTTAAAATTCTTGTGGCACAGCAGTTGAAAATCACTGGAGCATGACCTTACGTTGATATTTGTTGGTCTGTGCTATTAAATATGGCATAACCGAAAGAAATTAGCAGCTACCTGTCTCTTTAGAGTGAACCACAGATCCACAGAGACCACCAGAAACTGGCATCAACGAGGCAGGATCTGTGTCCCTCACAAGGTCTCCAAGGCACTGGGGGTGTGCAGTGTGCTCCATGGACTGGGACGTGATGCAATAGGTTATGACATTATGTGTTTGGGGTATTTTATGCATCTTACTTGCTAAGAAATGATAACCTCAGCATTCTAAACTGATGCGAAATAGAGAGATGTCTAACACCTAGCACTGTGCCCTGAACAGGTGCGGGTCAGCTGATGCCATGGAACAGAGCAGTCATAATGTGAGGAGGTAGATTGTGAGGAAAAGCTACTGGTATGTGGCTTTTCTGTACCTCAAAAGTAATGTCCAAGGCCCTTGGTCAAGGTATTTTCAACCGATAAAGAAGGTTCATTAAGCAAGTTTAAGTCTTTTTATCCGCTCGGTCTCAGTTCAGATCCGTAGCCTTTACTTCTGCCCCGGGAGCATTCTAATTGGGAAGCAAGGGTGCTTGCTTGCCTTGGAAGTGTCTGGGACGGCAATCAGAGCCACACCACATGTAGACTCAAGCTGGCAGTGTCTCACAGAAGTAAAACCTAACTCATTTTGTGAAGGTTAACAACCTTGCTTCATTCTAAACAGGTAAAAGGAAACGAACATGTATTGAGCATGAGCTAAATGCCAGAAGCATTTGCTTGTTACCACATTTCTTCCTCAAGAAAATTCCAGGAGGCAAGTCGTTGTCCTCCTTTACACAGGAGCTCCTTGAGGCACAGGGGAGCTGGATCACGGGCTCAGGTTCCTATGTGCACAGTGCCCATGCGTGGGGGAGCCTGGGTGTGAAGCCAGGAAAGCCTCGACTCAGTATGACATATACCGACTAAAGCTCATTTCACATGGCTATTGGGAAGAGGATTGTCAGTCATTCTTTCATTACAAGGTACAGCATAGTTGACGCTGTTTTACTTTAGAATATGGTTAAAGGCATTTATATGAGGACTGCATTTTCTTTTGTGTATTAGATATGATCGGATATTCCAATTTATGCAAATCACTAGTGTGCATTTTAGGCCATTAAAATAACTTAAACTGTGAACCATTATTTATGTAAAATAAATAATCAGTTTTAATGATATGCTACTAGATGATGTTTATGATTGCAAATTCAGACATTTCACTGTGCTGATACTGTAGTGCAGGGTTGGATATATATATATATATATATATATATATATATATATATATATATTGCCGGGAGCCGGTCCATCCTTGCTGTTTCAAAGGACCTGGCATATATGGCATACTGTTCTTAAAATGTTTGCTCACCTTCTTGGCACTATGTGTTTTAACCAATGTCTCCTCTCTGAGAAAGATTGTTTCCCCAGGTAGGGATTTTCCCCTGAAGTTAGGGAGGGAATAAAACCCCTCAACTAAGTGCCAGGCGGGTAACTAATCACTTTAACTACGAACAATCATGCTTAAGCTACATAATCTTTACTCCCTGGAATGGAGATAAGAAACGCCCTAACCTTTGTAATAGAGATTGATAGGATTGAATCAACTGGTATAAATACAGATGTAACAAGACAGCAAGAGACAGAACTTAGAACACAGAATTTAGAAGACAGGACTTAGAAGACAGAACCTACACACAGGACTTAGAAGACAGAACCTACACAGAACCTAGAGACAGAAGAACTTCGCTGGAGAGAACATGGCAAAAGATCCTGGACTGAACCTGACTACAGAAATTGGCAAGAGAACCTGACTAGAACCTGGTGACTGAACCTGGCTGGAGAACCTGGACAGAACCTGGCTGGAGAACCTAGCGAGGGAACATGGCTACAGAACCTGGCTGGAGAACCTGGAGATCCTTGCAAGAGAACATGGACACAGAACCTGGCTGGAGATCCTAACCAGAACCTCGCTGGAGATCCAGAGCAGAACCTCTCTGGAGATCCAGACCAGAACTTGGATGGGGAACCTGGCTGGAGAACCTAGCAAGAGAACATGGACACAGAACTTCGCTGGAGATCCAGACCAGAACTTGGCTGGAGATCCTGGTTAGAGATCCTGGCTGGGCTGCTGATCAACTGAACGCTGCCTCCTTGTCATTCCTTCTTCGCCGACTCCGTCCACACCTTTGGGGACCCCTGGACCCGCTGGGGCTGGACCCCGGCAATATATATATATATATATATATATATATATATATATATATATACACACACACATATATATACATATATATATATACATACATATACATATGTATGTATATGTATATAGATACTGTATGTATATATATATATATTGTATGTATGTACATATACTGTATATATATATACTGTATGCATCTATATATACTGTATGTATATATATATACTGTATGTATATACATATACTTTATATATATATATGTAGTTTAGCATTTTCTAATTATATTCTGATAGTTACAACTTCTTTATGTTCAGTGGTTAATGGCTGCCTTAAAATATAGCCCTTTAGCCCTAACCAGTTTGGCTCAGTGGATAGAGCATCAGCCTGCGGACTGAAAGGTCCCAGGTTCGATTCCAGTCAAGGGTGTGTATCTTGGTTGCAAGCACATCCCCAGTAGGAGGTGTGCAGGAGGCAGCTGATCGATGTTTCTCTCTCATCGATGTTTCTAACCTCTCTATCCCTCTCCCTTCCTCTCTGTAAAAAAAAAAAAAAAAAAAATCAATAAAATATATTTAAAAAAATAGCCCTTTAGTTATGAACAAATAATTAATAGATATATTGATGTATAAATTATTCCTACAGTGCCAGCTATGATAGCTATAATTTGATTATAAACCTACACCACTTAAAATATTTCCAAGCCACATGATTACTGGTATTATCTAACTGGATAGTCTTGATTGACTTTCCTAGCAACTATGACTATCTTCCATAAACACTAAGGCTATAATTTGAAAAGAGTGTGTGGGAAGCATTGTATCTCAGATATTCAGTTAACAAAGGACAGGATGTCTGTCTTTCTAACTGCTGCCTTGAAGTTCACTCTGTACTATCTTTCTCCTTCCATTGCATAACTGCACTTACATGTCTGATTATGAGAGATTTGGAAACAAGTAAATGGTGTTTGAATAATTCATGCCAAATCTCCCCTTTGATATTGTCCCACTTCTCTCCCAGGTGAATCTGTTTGGTAGTTTGGTAGGGATCAACCTTTGGAATTTGTAGTGTAATTGACAGTGGCTAGTCAAATGAAAGCCACATTTATGTTTAGCTCGATAATATTCCTTAAATGACCTGGTCATGTAAACAGTGGACCTAAGAAAGAACAAAAGAATCCTTTTGAACAATTTTTTTTTAGCCGAAGTTATAAATACATGTTTTTAAAAAGGACACTATTTGCATGACTGAAAAACATGCATTTGGCAGAGTATCCCAAGCTTGATTTTAGTTACAATGGCAGCATGTTTATTACACTGCATCTAATGCTAAAAATATGCATTTTCAATAGAAAGTTGATATATTGTTCCTAATTCCTACAACTTTATTTTTAATTCAATTAAAAATGAACAAGCCTCTTTGTATTTTGGTTTGAGAGGACACAATCATTTGGAATATTAAAGTTTTTCTTCTCTCTCCATTCTGGGAAGGAAAGATTGATTTTCAAAATCTAAATTCCCCTAACAATGAGCAGTATATAAGGGCATACATTATTCTTTTCTCCTACGTACTCTGTACTACAGGAAGTTGACTCTTAAAATCAGTAACTGTGTATCTGCGAAGGCAATTTATTTAACTTTGAAACCAGATAAAAGCATCTACATTCTCGGGTTTATCCTTTTTGAACAGAGTTGAGAAAGTAGACCATATTTTAAATTCCCTTGGATTGACTTAATGTAGGGCCTTTCCTTTTGATTTTATTCTGAAGTAGTGCCTGTTTCTTTAACACAGATATTTGCTACATCTCAGATGCTCTTCATCGGAAAGGTTATCCTGACATCTTTGCGTGAGTTAGTAGCAGTCAGATGCCCAGATATCGGTGGCCCTGGAATGTTTGCTTGTTCATACACTAAGTCATCCTGTGAATCCCACCCCCTTTCTTGCTTGTTTTTTATTTTTATTCAGCCCTACCAACTACAGTCTCAGAAATGAATTAGAGCATAAAACTAAAAGAGGTGGAAAATAGGATAATCATTTTTCTTTTTTTGTTTTTTTTGCAACCCCCTGAGAATATAAAAGTTAAGGCATCAGGCAAATAGTCCTATCATATTTATTCTTAACTTGTTTTTTGCCTACCCAGAAGCTTAGTGAGGGAAATGGTTATAGCCTTCATCCATATTAGCCTCCTTTTCAAACTACCCCTTATTAAAGATGTTTGTTCTTCATTATTCTTCTCAAATGGAATCCTTGCTGATTGTGATGTGGATCTGGATAATGTCTAAAAGACTGAATGGTTAATTGGATTGCTTATAAAATAGCAACAACAATAGGGATATTAATCACTAACATTTATTGGATATGTTCTGTATGCTGGGTATGAAAAATTAACTCTTGAGCCTTATAGACTAGATACTGCTATTATCTTAAATTTAAGAATCTATAATAATAAAAGCGTAATATGCTAGTTAGATCGGACAAGCCAGAGCTGTGAGGAAAGCCCGGGTACTGGGTGTTTGCCAGTGGCTGGAGGGAAGCCCGGGTCCCGGGTGCCAGAGGGAAGCTGGTGCCGCAGCCAG
Source organism: Myotis nattereri (assembly GCF_964212035.1). NCBI lineage: Eukaryota > Metazoa > Chordata > Mammalia > Chiroptera > Vespertilionidae > Myotis > Myotis nattereri. Next base: position 58,453,771 of record NC_138084.1, on the reverse strand, counting down.
GGGAAGGAAAGCCTACTCTTGCACGAATGTCATGCATCAGGCCTCTAGTGAAGAAATAATGCTTTTAAAATTATATAACTTGCTCACAGTTACTCAAACTATAAGAGCTGGGATTTGAAACCCTGACGGTCAGAATCAGTCTTTGCTTTAAGCTCTATCCAGGTGCTGATGCTAGGCAGCATATCAAAATCTATTGGGGTCAAATCCCCCCCTTGTTTCATTCATTCAAGAAATATTCAACTTATCCTAAATGAAACAGACAAGTTTCCTGCCTTCATAAAGGTACGTTATAGTCTAAAAAATTCATAAAAATAGTGAAAACACAGATAAATAAGCAAACAAAAAAATGTACTGATTGCAGTAAGTACTATAAACAAAATAAACCAAGTAGTCTGATATTCTATAAGGTGATCAGAGGGGGGCTTCTGTGAGGATGACTTTTAAGTTGACACTTGAGTGATCAGAAGGAGCCAGACATCAAAAAGACCATGAAAATGTTGAAGGTGGAGAAAACAAAAAGTGCAGAACCACTGTGATGGAAAGGAATTTAGCATATTCTAAGAACTGTCAGAATGTTAGTGTGAATCCTGCAGAGTGAAAAAGGGGCAGAGTCACACCAAATAAAGTGGGAAACTCAGGCAGAGGCCAGATTTTACTGGGCCTTAAAGCTAGTCCTGCCAGATGAAATACAGGGTGCTCAGGTAAATTTGAATTTTAGATAAACAATTAAGGCCTTTTTTTGTACAATCTCAAATATTGCATGGGACATACTTATGCTAAATAAATTCATTGTTTGCCTGAAATTTAAATTTAAACTGGATTTTCTGTATTATTATTTGCTACACTTGACAGCCCTATTTATAATTCATGATACTTGGTAGATTTTAACATAAGTGATATGGAAAGCTACTATTTTAAGAAAGAATCTTAAGAAAGAGGATATTATCTCATTTGCATTTTAAAAAGATTTTTTTCTGGTGGCTTGAGGAGAACAGACTAGAAGGAGATGAAAGATGTAAAGGGATCACTTAAGAGGCTATGGCAGTAATCCATGGGAAAGATGATAATAGCTTAGACTAGCATGATATTGGTAGCTATGAGTTCAAAGTTTATTTTGATGTCAGAACCTATTGAATTTGCTGAAAGATTAGGTGCTGGGTTGAAGAAAGAAATGGACTAAGCATAATCCCCAGATTCCTATAGAGTGTGATGCTACTTATTAAATTTCAAATTACCAGGTTGGACAGGAGCGGTGAGGAGAGGATTATGCTTTTGTGAGGCATCTAATAGGACATTCAAGTAAAGATGTCAAATGGACAGCTCGATCAGTGAATAAAAGTACCCCAAACCCTTTTCCCTTAATGAGATAAATAGAAAGGATGGCAAGTAGAAGTGAATGCCTTTCTTGTGCCATGACTTACGTAGGGTACCAGGGACTCAGCAGTGATTAGAACAGGTTACTTTTGGAGAAGCACTCATTAGAGGGAGATGTATGTAAATAAGGACAGCATAACTTGTTAATTGAAAGAGGTATCTGCCAGGCACTCTGTGGGTGTGGAAGCAGAGAAGGAATTATTTTTGCTTAGTAAAGGGTTATATTTGGGTTGGGTCTTTAGGGGAAGGATTTGTTTACAAAATAGTGTGGGGAAAGAATGGTGGAAAAGAAAAAGCAAGGGAAAAAGGGAAAAATCATAGCTAAAGAGGCATGATGTGTAGGAGTAACACAGAGAAGGTGCATAACAGAAACCAGTGGTGCTGGAAGAGACAGGATGCAGTGCTCGGAAGGCAGGTGGGGGCTGCTTTGGATGAAGAGTGGTGGGGCTGTATGTAAGCCAATTGGCTCACTCATTCCGAATTTTAAGTTTTGTTCAGATTCACTGTATATGCTGACAAACTGTTAGAATGATAATGTATGCCTATATGCATCCTAGTTCTTCCTTATCCAATAAAAAGTTGCATTTTCATTATAAACGCGTATTAATTTAGTATTGATTTTTTTTTTTTCCTACTTCTAAGTCTGATGCAAGGTCAGCTTGTTGCGCAGTTGATCCTATGGGGAAATATGGGAAGAGAATAACTAGAAAAGTTGTGGAAGATGTAGCGCTTACTAATTTGTGATCCTTATAACTAATTATTAATTATTCTGTGTAGTTGCCTCAAACTTCTCTTGGGACTAATATGTGTTTGTGGGAGTGGAATACTGTTTCATCCTTTAGAAACTGGGCTGACCTTAGGTGTTTATTTTGAGTCACAGATTCTAAGGAGGTGCCAATGTGCTTTTTTTATTAAAAAAATTATTTTATTTTATTGTTTAAGGTATTACAAATAGTAGTACATATGTCTCATTTTTTCCCCCATTGACCTCCTCCTGGCCTCCCCTACCCCCCAGCACTTACCCTCACCCCCTCACTTCTCCCCCGCCCGCCCCGACACACACACAATGTCTTGTGACTATTGGTTGTGCTTATATGCATGCAAGTCCTTCGGTTGTGCTTTTAACACTAACTCTGCAGGAAGAGCTAAGGACACTATTATGTTGTGAATATGTCAGAGTTTTGAGTTTTCTTACAACATTATTTTTTTCTGTTTATGAGATCACAAAAGAGTTGTGCTATGAAATTAATCATGTGCACATTTGGCGTGATCTTTAATAGTTGTTAGATATTGCTTATTAAAATGTTACCAATACATTGTTTTTTTTTTTTTAAAAAATTAAACATTGAACTTATAACGAATTAAATATAAATAATTAACCTACTATTAGTGGAAATGGATTAAAGTTGGTCAAAATACATTCCAGGATCTTTTTTGTTTTAGCTAAGAAGAAATTGAGCCCGACTTGTGTGGTTCAGTGGTTGAGTATAGATCTATGAGCCAGTAGGTCACATTTAGATTCGTGGTCAGGGCACATGCCCAGGTTACAGACTCAGTACCCAGGAGGAGGCATGCAGGATGCAGCCAATCAATGGTTCTCTCTCATCATTGATATTTCTATCTTTCTCTCCTCCTCTCTCTCTGAAATCAATTAAAATATATTTTTAAAAAGGAATAAATTGAGAAAAACAATGTGGGTGCATGCTTACAATGTGTGACTTGGTGGACTTCCTATATTTAATCCATTTTCCAGATAAAACCCGTGACCGCTGTTTGGTGCCTTTGTGCATAGTGAATTTTCTCCTGCCTCAGGAATCAGTCCCGTGACCTAGCTGTTCACCTGTTTCTGTCTTACCAGAGTAACTGATATTAGAACAACTACTTCATTTTGGCTTATTCTCAAAGCACAGGAAAAATAATGTGTAGTTCTCTCATGTATGGCTTGTGTGACTGTCCTTCAATAAGTTTGGGATCTGATGGGACATTTATTTTTGCCTTAGAAGTCATTCAACACATTTCCCATCTCTCCCTAACCTGGACCCCACTCAGCCAAAACTCAATGGACTTGATTGCTAGAAGTAGTGAGTTTGTTTAATTACAGAATACCAATCCTAGAAGAGACATTAAGAGATCCTGCATTGCACCCCCAGCTCTGCTCAAGACCATGTGCGAACCATCCCAGATGGCAATCTATTTTAATAAGATAAATGGAATAATTTAAACAAATGTTTAAACATTTTTCCAATGTTTGTTTTTTCAGCTGGGGAGTAAAGAATTTGTGTCTAAAGCCCCTTTGCATCCAAGAAAGTTTAGGTCAGCCATGGTGACTTAGGGAAGAGTCACAGCATTTCAGACCTTGTCTATCAGCCACCCCTGCCCATTTCTCAGCATATCTCTTTTTAGCCATCTTTTGTTTCTGTTCCTCATAATAAATAGAGAACTCAAGTGCCAGCTTTCTCCAACTAAAAAGAGGAGAATTATTTTTGTGGTGGAAAGTACATGTGTTTGGCTGTCAGCTAGACCTGTTTTCAAATCCAGTGTTTGCCTCTTTGTGTTTTTGAGAATTTATTTGTGTTTCTTAGATCGCTTCAGTTTCTGCATATGTACCATGAGCTTAATAAAGCTTTCTTCTAGCTTTTCTGAATGGTTATGAGGATTGGAAATGACTGCAGGAGAGATTATGTGGTTGTGGCATAGTTATCAAAGTTCTCCCAAATTTCCTGCCTATAAGGAACCCCTGAAAGCCACAGAATATAAGTTAGATAAGCAGTGAAAGAATGAGGGAGCCACTCTCAGCAGTGAAAACCAACAAGTTACCAGTAATCACGTGTTAGTAACAGATGAAATGCAAAGGGAGTCTGACAAAATCTAAAAGTCAGAGAACCCCTAAATTTCCCACAGATTCTTACTGGAATGTGTGCAGACCAATCTGAAAACAGCAGCAAACCTGGAAGAAAGGTAGCTGGTTCAAACTCATTGGTGAGAGTGAGAGTCAGAAAGCCTGGAGCAGCCTAGACCAGTGGTCGGCAAACTGTGACTCGCGATCCACATCTGGCTCTTCGGCCCCGTGGCATGGGCCACGAAGTTTCAATCGCACTGTACGTGCGCGCCCGCACGTGGTATTTTGTGGAAGAGCCACACTCAAGGGTCCAGTTTGCCAACCACTGGCTAGACCCAAAAGCCAAGGCAACTTTCCAGGACAACATTGCCGACTGAGGAGAAACTGCTGGAGCAGAACCCAAATTAAGTTGAACAAGGATAATCAGGAGCAATAAAGAGAAGATAGAAGTCAGGGAGGGAGCAGCAGACACAGATTTTAGGAAGGGCAAAGGTCATGTTTTTGAATATTTAATAGACATACTATGAGAGGGTGCTTCAGGGCTGTGAAACTAAGAAAGATAATGCGGCCCACAGCTCCGAATGGGAGTAGAAGAAAACTCAGCTCCCAAAACCATCAGAACCAGAAAGGAAGGCAGTGGAATTATGTATGTGAAGTTCTATTTGAAAGTTAAAGGGTGACAGTGGAATTGAGAAAGGGAAATGAAAGAAAAAGAAGAGAACACAGAGAGATATATTGATTGGAGGGTATCTATAAAGAGATATAGGAGACAGCAAATAACTGTAATACTATTCTGGCACTCAAATCCATTGAGTTTTGGCTGAGTGGGGTCCAGGTTAGGAAGCGATAGACAACGTGTTGAATTACTTCTAAGGCAAAAATAAATGTCCTATTGTAGCCCAAATTTGTCTAAGGACAGTCACACAAGCCATACATGAGAGAACCACACATTATTTTTCCTGTGCTTTGAGAATAAGCCAAAATGAAGTAGTTGTTTTATTTTCATCTTTAATTGAGCCAACTGTAAAAATGATGAAATAATTTAGAATATTGGACTGCTGCCTTGATACTTGATAACAGTAAGGAATTAATATTTCAAGACGTAATAGTGGTATTATGTCTATGTTTTAAAAAAATTTTATTATTTTGAGATGAATATGAAATAGTCATGGATAACTTGTTATAGATTATGTCAGCTACTATATTTGAATACCATATAGAACATAATTATATTTTCATTAATACTCCTCTCGTCCATTACTTACAATAATGCAATGGATTTCTCCTTGGTCTCCCTACTCCTTCTCTTTGTCCCTTAGAGTTTAACTTCAAGATATCATCCTGATGACTGTTTAAACATATAATTCATATAATAATCTTTGCAAACATTTATGAAGCACACACTCCATGTCAGGTACTCTTCTAAGTGCATTACATATATTACTAATCTGTGATTCAGAGCAATCCCATGAGGTTGGTCCTATTTATTTTTAAGATTATTTATTGACTAGAGGCCCGATGCATGAAATTTGTGCAAGGGGCTCAGCCCGCGCAGCCGTGGCGGCTTGCCTTGGCCCTTGCAGCCCTGGCTTCATCCAGAAGATAGTCCGGAAGAAAGTCCAGAAGGTCGTTAGGCTATCCGGTCTAATTAGCATATTATACTTTAATTTTTATAGATTTTTAGAGAGTGAGTAAGGAAGAGGGAAAGGAGGGAGGGAGGGAGAAAGAGACATCCATGTGACAATGAAACATCTATCTACTGCCTACTGCACATCCCCTACTGGGTATGAAGCCCACTATCTGGGCATATGCTCTAACTAGGAATTGAACTAGCAACCTTTGGGTGCATGAGGCAACACCCAATCAACTGAGCCACACCGGCCAGCATGGCCCTGTTTTATAGATAGGGAAATGGAGGCACATAGAATGTTCATACCTACCCCAGGCAGAGGAGCAAAAAGTGAAGTTCTAGTAGCATGGTGCCTTATTGTATGCTCCGCTGTTTCAATCACTTGCTCAAACTCTTCGGTCACTCTCCCCAGCCCTATAATTAAATCCCACTCCTTCCTACATGGTTTGTTGTGCAGCTTGGATTTCTTCTGCCCGATTGCTGCTGGCCACACTCTGTCCCAGGCTTAGGGTTACATCAAGAGAGGGGAGGGAGCACCTTGTTCTAATTTTCCTGCCCATACAGACTCTTTTTCTTGCTCTGAGGAGGTATGTTTTTCCAATTTGCACGGAGGTGCCAAATGTGCTAACAGCCATGACAAGGCCCAGCAAGGTCTGGCCCTGCCTCACTCTTACCTCATTAGGCACTAATCTCTCCCTCACTCATTTTATTCCAGTCACGTTGGCCCCTGTCAGTTTCCAGAACTTACCAGGCTCTTTCCCAGTGGATGCTCTTTGTTCTCTGCCAGAAACAATATTCCCTGATATTTTTTGACTCTGGTTCCTTTTTATCCTACATTCTCTGTAACTTCTAACTACTTAGAGAGGGCATTTCTTGCCACCTTCTCTCTGTTGTTCTCTGACACAGAATTCTGTTTGTATAAAACATTACTCAGATCAGATCATTCTCCTGCTAACATCCATTTTTCTCTCATAATAATATTGGGCTGTCAGGGTAAAAAAATATGCTACCTATTAATTTCCCCACTGAGTTCAGAACTGAGAAGTCCACATGGGACACAAGAGAAACGGAGATTCCAGTGTCACCCCCGGTGGTAATGACATTGGGGAACCTGCTTAGCTGTGAGGCCACATGTGACTGGTGACTTTGCCCTGAACTTCACTCACTCTCCCGAATTGGAGGTTTCCCCTTGCCCAGGTAAAGCTGCCTCCCCGTGTGTTCCCGCGTGTGTGAACAGGTGAGCGTGCTCCTGCCTGTGGTTGAGCAGATCTGAGCAAGAGAGTGCCTGCAAGGGTCACCACCTGGTATGCTAAGTTCCTGTTCCTGAACTAACTAATAGGTGAAGTCCTGCCTCCTCCCTCTGCGGGGGCAGAGGAAAGATGCCATTGTTCCTGCATATTTGTATTTGCTGCGAACTGGGATGGATGCTCTCCTCCTCTCCCTTCTGTGGAAGCCAGAGGGTAAAACCAAAGGGGCATCCTGTCTGGGTTTCCCCCTGAACCAGTGCATCCCAGTGTCCTTACTCTGCTAGACTGGCTCCTGCTGGATTGCTACATTTTCAGGAATTTTGTGAGCCAGCTTTGAAACTTCTCACAGCATGAAATCATTCATGGAGAGGAGTATGTGCATCACGGAAACGGAAAATTGGTGAGTGCTGCGAAGCAGTTAAGCTGCTTGTGAGACATATTCCAGAACACCACCATCGAGGCCCTCTGACCGCTTCCCATACCAGTCTCGCCCGTCTCACTGAGTCACAGAAATAGGTCTTTCTGATTCTAAAAATGTTGAACTGCTTTCTGCCATAAGTCCTTTAACTTGTTTCTTTCTGGAATGATCTTTTGCATCTATCCGTACCTAGCTTGTTCCTTCTCATTCAGATCCCAGAGAAACACCACACCCTTCGAGAGGCCTTCCCAGACTATCAAAATAAGGAAGTCCTGGTCACTCTCTGTCATGTTGCCCATTTCTGTTTCTTTATAGTCAGTACTTTAGTATCTAAACTTTCTCAGCTATGCTTGTCCATGGGCTGTAAACTCTATGAGAGCAGGGTTCACACCTGATCCTAGCCAAAAGTCTGAGAGGCGATGGGATCAGGATCTTCATCTCTCTTGCTCAGTGGTGTATTTTTAAAAAATACATTTTTTTGTGATTTCAGAGAGGAAAGGAGAGGGAAAGGGAGAGAGGAAAACATCAATGATAAGAGAGAATCATTTATTGGCTTCCTCCTTTATGCCCCACACTGGGGATGGAGCCCACAACCCAGGTATATGCCCCAACTGGGAATTGAACCATGACCTCCTGGTTCATAGGTTGACATTCAACCATTGAGCCATGCCCGCTGGACTCACTGCTGTATTTTTAATCCCTAGGACCTATGTGGCTAGCACATAGTCAACTGATTATCTATAATAATAAAAGCATAATATGCTAATTAGACTGGACAGCCTAACGACCTTCCGGACATCATTCCAGATGAAGCTACGTCAGCGAGGGCTGAGGCAGAGGTGGTTAGGGGAGATCAGTCAGGCAGGCGAGGGGTTAGGGCAATCAGGCAGGCAGATGAGTTGTTAGGGGTGACCCGGCAGGCAGGCAGAGGGGTTAGGGGTGATCAGGCAGTCAAGCAGAGTGGTTAGAGGCGATCAGGCAGGCAGGCAGGCAGGCAGGTGAACAGTTCGGAGCCAGAGATCCTGGATTGTGAGAGGGTGCAGGCCGGGCCGAGCCCCCCGCCCCCCCCCCCACCCCCCCGCCACCACCCCATGTACAAAATTTGTGCACCAGGCTGCCTCTAAGTATTTAATAACTCTAGTTCAATTCTAACTACAAATTCTCATGGGTGAAAAATAAAGCAGAGATAGGTCCAACTCCACATTTGTATAAACATTATTTTTTGATGTCTTAAATGATACATTTCTTATTTTGGAAAAATACAATATTACTGCACAGTATAAATTCTTGTTTATCATATTTACAGTATACTTTGTGTGTGGCATTCTCCAAAGAGAATTGGGGCTATGGTTTTTCATATAAACTCTGGAATGTTTCTTGAAGTCCCAAGTAGGGATTTCAAGGGCCAAACACAGTACTTTCCTGTCAGATACCTTCCAGGCCTTTTTCCTGTAAATAAGAGGTGAAAATTTTCTTTCTTATAGAAATTTTAATTTTAAATCATTCTTTACTTCTAGTGAATTTTTGTCATTGTTGTTTCCTTATAAAGCTTTTGGCTAAATATGTGTCTTGGTAAGTTCTGAAATAGGTTGATTAGTTGTAATGGCAAATCAGTATTATAAACCTTGCATTTATTGTGAAAGCTTGCGTGTGTTTTATTTTTTATTGAGATATAATTGACATATAACATTCCATTGGTTTAAAGTATACAATGTTGCTGGAAGCCGGTCCATCCTTGCTGCTTGACACAGTTGCTGCAGGATAGAAACATCTGCACAGCATATGTTTCAAGGGACCTGGCGTATATAGCATACTGTTCTTAATATGTTTGCTCCCCTTAGCGCTGTGTGTTTTAACCAAGGTCACCTCTCCGAGAAAGGTTGTTTCCCCAGGTAGGGATTTTTCCCTGAAGTCAGGGAGGGGATGAAACTCCTTAACTAAGTGCCAGGCAGGTAGTTAATTACTTTAACTACAAACAATCATGCTTAAGCTACATAATCTTTACTCCCTGGAATGGAGATAAGAAACGTCCTAACCTTTGTAATAGAAATTGACAGGATTAAAATCAACTGGTATAAATACGGATGTAACAAGACAATAAACAGCAGAACCTCTCTGGAGATCCAAACCAGAACTTGGCTGGAGATCCTGGCTGGAGATCCTGGCTAGGATGCTGATCAACTGAACACTGTCTCCGTGTCCTTCCTTCTTCGCCGACTCCGTCTACACCTTTGGGAACCCCTGGACCTGCTGGGGTTGGACCCCGGCACAATGTATTGACTTAATACATTTATATATTATAATATGATTATCATTTAGTGTTAGGTAACATCTCTACCATGTCACATAATTGTTATTTCTTTTTTGGTAAGAACAAGTAAGATTAGTCTCTTGGCAAGTTTGGAGTTTATAATGCAGTATAATCACAGTGCTGTGCATTAGGTCTCCAGGACTTAGTTATCTTAGTTATCAAACATGGTTGCAAGTTTGTACCCTGAAGCAAGTTGGCTCTTTAATTAGTTAACTAAGAGCTGCTTTCAGATTCAGAAGAAATGTGGAACTCTTCAGAATCATCCAATTTTCTTCAAAGCTGAGTGTGCTCAGTGCAACATCTTAGGAACATCTTCACTTTATAGGAGGACACATTGTTCCTATACAGGAACACATTTAAGTAGCTAATGACCTTAGCGAGCTCATTAAAAAACTTTCTACAAGCTTTGCTTTAGAGAGTATAAAACACAATACAAGTCAAAGTAAGAAGTCAAGACAGAGCAGTGATCCAATTAGCCGTTCTTCAAGATGTCCTGTTCAGAGATCCAATTAACAGCTCTTCAGGATGGTGAGTACAGGTCCACTCTTTTCAGGGTCAGCAACATCCCCATCACGTGTCACTGGCGGCTCTGGCATGGCCACTCTGAGAACTGCTGCCTCGTCTGTCTTGGCCAGAGGTGGTTTTCCCCACGCTGTAGATAATTTTCTGTGATTCTGTGAACCCTGCATCCTACCTAGAAGAACATGACATTTCCTTTTATGGATGTTGGAAATTTGCTTTTTGTCTCAGCTTAAGGTCAGAAAAGAAGGGATATAGATGCAGCTTTTAACATGGTAGATGTATATTAATGGGCAAAGACAACCTTGTGAGGGTGAGATGTGTGATGGGATCCTGGGACCAGCTGTTGTTCTGGAAGCTCTCTAATGGTTTAGGTGACACGTGAGTAGCCCTTGGCAAACTGGTGGTTTTGTTGGCAGCATTGCTGTCCTTTTACCTCTAGGTTTCCTTCCATGGAAACTGGTAGGAACATTCTCTTCTGGGATTTTGGGCTTCTTCCTCCCTAACCCTCTCCCACCCGCAGAGGAATGGAACGTGACTACCTTTGGTTCTCTGCTCTAAGCTACCTATAGAATACGACCATTGAGATGAGCTGCATTCATTAATAATGACATAATAAAATAATTTATTCCAAGTAGGCTTTTATTTTATAAAGGAACACAGGAATGAACTCAGTAATATGAATTTATATTCAAGAAATGTCCAGCTTATAAAAATGGCAGCAGAGAGTCTTTATAATGCAATGCCCACTAGCTTAGACAAGCACCCAAGGGATGGAAGAAAAGGGAACTGATATTTGCTTAGAACATGTGATGAGATGCTTTTATTTATTCCACTCTTAGTTAAGATTTTTCTCTGAAAATGAAATCAATTGGACATAAAGTAGACTAAATGACCCTTTAATGCCCATGTCTATTTAAAAAATCTGCTCAGTGCAGATAGAATCACTTGTTGTTATTAACCTGAAATACCAGGTATATTTGTTTAGTCCCCAGCACCTTGGAGACATGGGAAGAGCTCTTGCTGCCTTTATCAGGAACCCTGAGGTCCTATTACTTGTAGACTGAGAATCCTGATATGGAGCCCAGGAGACTGGGTTTAAATCTGGAAGTGTTACTTGGCCAAATTATGTAAAGTCTCTTTCCCTTAGTTACACCACTGCATAATGGTAACAATCATAAGCATTTGATATAGTAATATCCTAATTAAATATGTTAACACATGCAGAGCAGGTAGGCTAGTGCCCACCTAGCATGCCCTAAGGTTTGTGCATGTGTTAGTTATTATTTTAGTTGTTGCTAACAACTGGTCACATGCTTCCCACAATGATTGACAAAAGTTACTACTGGAACAAGAATCACATATAGATCAATCCAACAGAACAGAGAACCCAGAAATTGACCCAAGCCATTATGCCCAATTAATACTTGACAAAGGAGGCAAGAGCATACAATGGAGACAAGACAGTCTCTTCAATAAATGGTGTTGGGAAAATTGGACAGATACATGCAAAAAAATGAAACTAGACCACCAATTTACACCATACACAAAATGGATAAAGGACTTAAATGTAAGATGGGAAACCATAAAAATCTTAGAAGAATCCATAGGCAGCAAAATATCAGACATATGTTGTAGCAATATTTTTACCAATACAACTTCTACTGCAATAGAAACTAAAGAGGAAATAAACAAACGGGACTACATCAAAATAAAAGCTTCTGCACAGCAAAAGAAACCATCAACAAAACAAGAAAGCCCACTGCATGGGAGAACATATTTGCCAATGTTATTTTCAATAAGGGCCTAATCTCCAAAATTTATAGGGAACTCATACATCTTAACAAAAGGAAGATAAACAATTTAATAAAAAATGCGCCCTAACTGGTTTGGCTCAGGGGATGGAGCATCGGCCTGCAGACTGAAGGGTCCCAGGTTTGATTCCAGCCAAGGGCATGTACCTTGGTTGCGGGCACATCCCCAGTTTTATTTAATATTTTATATCCACTATTGCCAATATTGAAGTATATTTCATATATTTTCAATATTTGAGTTTGAATTTTGTTGTTTCCTTTTTCAGTTTGGATCTTATGTGTGTTGGCTTTTCCTGCCAAGGTAGTTGTAAATTTTGAAAATGAGATGTCACTTGTGACATTATCTATACAAACATAATGAGGTCTGTTAGCAATTTTTTTTTCATGGGAAGACTTAATTTTGTTTTTGTCCAAACAGACTTGCTACTATTTTAAATTAATTTAATTTGTATGATTGTGGGTCCTATTAGTTAGTATGACTTTGAACCTTAAGTGTCCTTGAATCTAGTTTATAGATGTGCAATCTTATTTTTTTTCTCACCTCAACAGCAGATCTAAGTTAAATAAGTTTCTTTGCTATCTATTTTTATTGGGTCCATGGAGGAAGTGGAGTAGAATTTTTTCTAGTCACTCCTTCACTCAAGGTACAGTCTTTCATAGATCCCAGCTCCATGTTTGCCTTTGGTAAAGTTTCCTACCATGTATGGATCAAAGTCCTTTTCTTTTCATTATAGTTTGGCTGTTATATCCCAATACTCGGAATTCTTGACCACCATTTTCACTACTTTCTCACCATTCTACATACACAATCATGATTCATTTTTGGTCTCTGAGCACTTAATTTTTTAAAAAAAAAAATATATTTTATTGATTTTTTGCAGAGTGGAAGGGAGAGGGATAGAGAGTTAGAAACATCGATGAGAGAGAAACATCGATCAGCTGCTTCCTGCACACTCCCTACTGGGGATGTGCCCGCAACCAAGGTACATGCCCTTGACTGGAATCGAACCTGGGACCCTTGAGTCTGCAGGCCAATGCTCTATCCACTGAGCCAAACCAGTTAGGACTTAATTTTTTAAAATATATGCATATTTTTATTGTTTTCAGAGAGGGAGAGGGAGAGAGAGAGATAGAAACATCAATGATGAGAGAGAATCATTGATTGGTTGTGTCTTGCATGCCCCCATTGGGAATCAAGTCTGCAACCTGGGCATGTGCCCTTGACTGCACTCAAACTCAGGATCCTTCAGTCCGCAGGTCAACACTCTATCCACTGAGCCGAATCAGCTAGGGCTCTGAGTACTTCTTGTCTCCTCAAACAATGAATGAGTCACTTAAAAGAACGTGTCAGTCCAGCCAGTGTGGTTCAGTGGTTGAGTGTTGACCTATGAACCAGGATGTCATGGTTGAATTTTCAGTCAGGGCTCATGCCTGGGTCTCGGGCTCCATCCCAAGAGGGTGTGTGCAGGAGCAGCCAATTAATGATTATCTCTCATCATTGATGTTTCCATCTCTCTCTCACTCTCTCTTCTTCTCTGAAACATAACTATAATTATAGCAACTATAACTATAAATAACTATATAAATATACATATGTATGTAAGAATATCATATTGTATCCATAATTTTAAATGTTCCTATAAAAAGATAATATTTTAGGAAATATTTGCTAAGAATAAAGTTTATATTGATATTAAATGAAAAACTGTATTTTACTTTCAAAAAAATTGCCACAAGGAAACATCACTGGAGCATTAGTCATGTGTCAGAATCTATGGTGAGAGCAGATGGAATACTGAGATTATCCCAGGGGGACAAACTAAATTAATCTGAGATGAGATCGTCTGAGTAAGAATGTGGGCAGGGAGAGGCAGGGGTGCACTGAATGACTTGTGTGATGCAGCATCTCAGACCTGCGAACTGATTGGTAGTAATTGAAATGATGAGTAAGATGTATATTCTCTGGCTTTCTGGCTTGAGAGATGATGTTGCCAGTAAAATAAAAATTAGAATGGTTCACTGCTATCAAATGTCATTGTGCTATGGACAGAATTGTGTCCCCACCCCAAATTCACACGTTGAAGCCCTGCCCTTGTTGTCGAACCCCAATATTTGAGTTTGTCTGTCTGTGTGCACTGGTGGACAGACATGTATGAGCAGGAGTTTGCAGTTTAATAGAAGGTTTATATGGATTGGCCTATCCAGAGTGCACTTGAGCTTATTATCTACAAAACTGGCCCCCCAGTGGCACGTAGGTTACCGAACACATAGGGCAAAATCTCAGACACCATGGGTTAGGGGTTTGGCGTCATGTTGGGAGCTGATTGGTCAGAGGTGAGCTAAGCATAATGAACATTTCCGTCCTGAGGACAGCTCTGAGGCCTGCTCTGGTGTCCCTCTGTCTGGTTTCTTGGGAAAGGAGCCAGGGTTTTTTTTTTTACCTTAGGTCTCAGGAGCTTAAGCGTAACTTTGGTGAAGATACTATCTTTAGGTTGCCAGAGGTCTCAACTTTGTGTCCATTGCTCAGGTCTGGCCTATTGTCTTTTGCTCCCTCAGGGGTTACTGTTTTTCCAGGGGAAAGGAAAGGTCCTATGAGGGGTGTATGGAGAGAAGGGAAAAGTAGATATACTTTCTAAAGCTGTAGCTACAAATCCAATCAAAGGCCTTTCAACCCTCCATGTGATGGTATTTGGAGATGGGGACTTTGAGAGGTAGAGTTAGATGAAATCATGTGGTGGTACTGCACGTATGTTAGGGTTCGTGGCTTGTAAGAAGCGGGGAGATAGATTGCTGCTCGCTCTCTCTGACACGTGAGGACCCAGTGAGAAGTGGCCATCTGGCCCGACTGGCGTGGCTCAGTGGGTGAACATAGACTATGAACCAAGGAGCCTCATTTGGATTCCAGGTCAGGGCACTTGTCCAGGTTGCAGGCTCGATCCCCAGTAGGGGGCATGGCAGAGGCAGCCAATCCATGATTCTCTCATTATTGATGTTTCTCTCTCTCTCCCCTACTCCCTTCCTCTCTGAAATCAATAAAAAAAATATTAAAAGAGAAAAAGAAGGTGGCCATCTGCAAGCTGAGCAGGGAACTGTCACCAGGAATTGAAGTGGTTGGCCCATTGAGCCAGTACCCCCCAGCCTCCAGAACTATGGGAAACGAATTTCTGTGGCCTTAAGCCACCCAGTGTATGGTATTTTGTTACAGCAGCCTGAGCATGAACTCAGATGCACTGTGTGTGTTCTGTCTGTTATCCTTTTGTTTGCTTGCTTTAATCTACATTCTACTCATACTGCAAGGTGAGTCTCAGGATTTCTTTTTCTATGCAAGTATCTTTCATGCTTTCAGGCAAAATTTCCCCGTACAAATCACTGGCAGGCTTTACTGGTGAAGCCTTCAGGTTTCCTCCCTCTCCCATGCCCTGCCATACCACCCATTTCCCAGCACTCAGTGGAGGTGAGGATGGGTGGATTGGTCATATCCCAGAGTCCTGATTGGATCACAGCTGGCACCCCCTGGTCACATGCACTTAACTCCAGGCCAGAGTTGGGCTGGGCCCTGCTCCTTCCTGGTTATCTTTCTGGGGCACTCCTCTCTTTGATATCTTTTCTCCCATGTGCTAACCTGGGAATATAAGAGTCAAGTTTAGGTTTGGGGGTGCAAGGAAATGTTCAGCATTTCTAGTCTAGTCGAGGAGTGCTATTCTGCTTTCCATTGCACTATGCTTGTATGTTTATCTGGCATTTCTTCCCCATAAAGAGCAAGGGAGGTTGGTAGAGCAGAATAAGGCATTGTAATAAAATCAGAACTACATCCCAGTACTCACGATCATATTTACTGAATTCTTTATTATTATTTATCTTTTATCCTAGTATGTTTCTGTGAGTTGTTCCCTTAGTAAGATTGTAAAATCCCAAGGACAAGGGTAATTCTATATACTGTGTACATTGGCCAATACCCAACAGGTTAGGAAGTATTTCCAGGTGCAAATACTTTGTTTGGGAGGTACAGGGAATATTGTGCAGGGAACAGCAAGTAATCCCTAAATACAAGTGTTTTTTTCAGTCAGCTACACATAGGACAACTGGAGATTATCTCTACCAATAGGTTTTAGATTCCTTGAGATCAAGGTTTATATATTTTTTAACTTTTTGATTTCCATAGCACCTGGCATGTTGTCTTGCATATAATTGCATTTACACATGGTTTAATATTCTTGGATATACCTGTGAATAAATGATGTGCCTGATTTAATGACTCTTGAATTTACAAGGCACCTTGTTCAAGTTCAAAACACAAAATACAAAAATATATAAAACTTGACAGAGACAAAATTAAATTGAGGTGTTTTTTTTATTTATTTAAGTTTAGGTACAGCTTTCCGCCTAAAAGGGGTAATTCTGCTTCTTACCCTAAAATAATTTCTAAATTTTCTTATTTGAAATGCCGAATTTGAAATTCCATCAGCATCAGAACTCACAAGTGGATAATTAATTGGGAGCTCATTTGCAACATGGAGTTATGCCATTAAACCAGAAGTAGATCTGCATTGTATCCTACTATGCACTGGTGGTGGGCAGAGTGGAAGAAGAAAGACCTATCAGGCTGTCACTGCCTCCAAGAGCCTTTGGCTTTCATGTGAAGATAAATACTAAGTATGGGAGAATCAGACATCTCTGGAATCGAATATATAATTTTACTAGCTGTGTAACCAAGAACACGTAATTTTACTTCTATGTTATGATCCCATCCTACCTTCTCAATTTGTTAAAACTCAGACATAATGTCTTTATTCAATTATCAGATAACATGTATAAAATGGGGATAATAATAATAATTACAAACTATGCACTTTTGAGCCTTTTTTATATTTCCATCTATGTTAATAAAAGGGTGATATGGTAATTAGAGTGGAGACCTTCCGGACATCCTTCTGGACAAAGCCATGGTGGCGGGGCTGAAGCAGAGGTGGTTAAGGGCGATCTGGCCAAGAGGGGAGGACAGTTGGGGGTGATGAGACCAGATAGGGGGGACAGTTGGGGGCAAACAAGCCGGCAAGGGGGAGCAGTTGGGGGCGAGCAGGCTGGCAGTGGGGGGCAGTTGGGTGCTAGCAGTCAGGCAGGGGGGCATTGGGGGCAAGCAGGAAGGCAAGGGGGGGCAGTTGGGAGCGAGCAGGCCGGTAGGGGAGGGCAGTTTGGGTCCATGATGATGGCAAAGGAGGGAAGTTTGGGGCGAGCAGGCCGGCAAGGGGGGGCAGTTGGGGGCAAGCAGGCAAGTGGGGGGAAGGCAGTTGGAGGCCAGCAGGTCAGCAAGGGGTAGCTGTTGGGGCAATCAGGCTGGCTGGAGAGGGCAGCTGGGGACCATGAGGCTGGCAGGGGAGGGCAGATGGGGGCCACGAGGCTGGCCGGAGAGGGCAGCTGGGCGCCATGAGGCCAGCCGGGGAGGGCAGCTGGGGGCGAGCAGGCTGGTGAGGTGCCAGTTAGTGGCAAGCAGGCCAGCAGGAGGGGGTTGTTGGGAATGATAAGGCCAGCACGGGGGGGGGGGGTGGGTAGGGGGGCAGTTGTGGGTGTTCAGGCCATTGGGGGGGGGCAGTTGGGGGCAAGAAGGCAGGCAGGAGGGGCAGTTGGGGGCGAGAAGGCTGGTGGAGGGAACAGTTGGGGGTGAGCAGGCCCACAGGCAAAGTGGTTAGGGGCAATAGGGCAGGTAGGCAGGTAAGAGGTTAGGAGCCAGCAGTCCTGGATTGCGAGTGGGTTGTCCAACTGCCAGTGTGGGATCGGGCCTAAACCGGCAGTCGGACATTCCCTGAGGGGTCCCAGATTGGAGAAGGTGCAAGCTGGACTGAGGGACATCCCTCCCCCATGCACAAATTTTGTGCACCAGGCCACTAGTCCTATATAATAAAAGCCTAATATGCTAAAGTGTCCAGTCCCAATCTAAGCATAATATTCTAATGATATGCTAAGTCCCCTCAACTGCTCCCTGTGATGTGCACTGACCACCAGGAGGCAACCAGTGGGTTAGCTTGCTGCTGTGTTCTGGCTGATCAGGACTGAGAGAGTGGGGCCGGACATGCCCTGGAACCCTCCCGCAATCCCTCCCTGGCTGGCCAACCTCCCGCGTCCCTCCCTGGCCCCGAATCATTCACCGATGGGATCCTTCAGCCTGGCCTGCACCCTCTCGCAATCTGGGACCCTGGGGGATGTTGGAGAGCCTGTTTCAGCCCAATCCCACAGCCCAGGCCAAGGGACCCCACTAGTGCACGAATTCCTGCACCGGGTCTCTAGTTACATAATAAGCTCATATTAAGTTACAGCCTTTTAAAAACAAATGTTTATTAAAATAAGCTATGAAAGATAAGAGAATTTGTGGGCTTTGGCACAGTAATAAATGCTGTTCAGATGTGATATATGTTGATATTTGTGAGTGAGTCATCTGTAAGCAGGGCAAGATCAGATTCCTCCAATCGGCAGAAAGAAGTACTGGCAGTGAATGACAGCTTACCACAGTCATCATAATCATTGATTTGATGAGGGCTCTGAAGACTAGAAAGGATGAGAATTGGTGAGGTTTTGAGGACTAATAATAGTGATAACAACAGTAATATACTGTTGGCATTGTTAAAATGAATTCTCCATCAAAATATATTCTCTCTCCAAAGCCCTTATTTTTCTAATCCAGATGGATAAAATCCCAGATCCTGCAGCTACCTCTGTTCCTTCATGGATGTATGTGGCTACTTGCTCTCTTCATCTGGTTTCTGCCAATAGTTGAAGTGCTGTGTTTTCCTCTGAGGAAGATAAATAAAACTAAATCCATTAAGGTCTGCTGAGGAATCACCTTTCTTCATGGAGAGTTCATCTTTCTTTAAAATGAACGATCTGACTGTGCCTGGCTTCCCTTAAATCTTGGGCTTTGTCAAGAATTAATGTTGCATAGGTGTTTACCACATATAAATAGTTTATCCTTCTTCCTTAGTAGATCATGTGGCATAGAATTTTAAGCCTGGAAAGGACATTAAAATGACATATATTGTACCTATCTTTTTACATTGCTATATTTATGACTATTTAAAGTTTATATACATATTAATTCTACATAGTTTATAATTTAGTTTAGGATTACCATACCAAATAGTCATAAGTTTTCATTGCTATATCTCACTGAACCACTCAGAAAAAAAAAATTTACAAGCCAACTTCAACTTATAAAAGAAAACGAATGATGCCAAGATTGCACTGATACAAATCATTAGTCTCTAACTGATGAGAATCTACATTGAGACAACTCTTCTGGTCATTAATTTGTAAACTGTATCAAACATTTTAATAATGCTGTTTTGTATTGATCTGTTAATGTTAGATGTAGGAAGCAATTTTAGGAGAATATTCAGGGATGGGTACAGAGATTAATATATGAAGTTTATATATCATAGCTAAATAAGAATGATAAAAGTTCATTGAAATCCTGTGTATCTAATAAAAGGAGAATAAATAAGTACCTATATATATGTGTATATATGTATACATATATATGTACATATATACACATATATGTATGTAGATATATATATATGTATACATATATACATATATATATATAGTATCTACACTACATTAACTTGGTTAAATAGAAAAAAATTGAGAAACACTATAAAACATTAAGTTCTCTTTTTTGGAAATTAAAGTCATTAAAAATAAGAATAAAATAGTAAAAAATAATTTACCCACTTTGACATCCCGTTAGCATCCATTCAGTAACTCTATAGTTCAGAAGCCCTGGGCCCCATCTTCAACAGCTGGTGTACATGAGAAGTCAACAGACACATAATAAACGTCACAGCTATTAGCTGGGTACAGACCACTCGCCAGTTCAGGGCTGACCATGTGTAGAGGAGAAATGGTGTCTTCTGTGTCATGTTTGTGAAATCATCATCATTAACCTCCTTTTAAACTTCAAACACGGGCAAGGTTAACACCCTTTCTAAAAAATTTCCTGAAATACGTGTTGTCAGATTTACAGAGAAATTTAAACTTAGTGGCTCTGTTTCCTCTAATAAATCTTCCCTATAATAATTTTAGTTATGCTGATCACTAAAGTGAAATAAAACCAAAAAATATGGTTTTGCATCCAAATACCTAATTTTTCCCCCCACAAAGGGATTTTGTTAGCCAGGATAACTGCTTCGACCTTCTTTATCTCTTGTGTGTATGCAGCCAAAAGGTAAAAATAAATAAAAAGAGCATTTCAGTGTCCAGAATATGTCTATTTGGGGGATGAAAAGGCTTTTAGGGAAAAAAAAATGTTTTTTTCAAGCCTACATTCCACTTTAGGTTCTCATGGTAGGCAGCATGCCGCTGGCATCTGCTATTTCTCCACTCGGAAGTGGTCTGTTGTGCCTGGAAGCTGGAGTTCTCTTTCACAGGTTTTCTTTAAAAATAGCAGTCCCTTCCCTGGCCGGTGTGGCTCAGTTGATTGAGCTTCATCTGATGCAACAAAAGAGTCCTGTGGACCAAAACGTCATTGGTTTGATTCCCAGTCAGGGCACATGCCTGGGTTGCTAGCTTGATCCCCAGTAGGGGGCATGCATGAGGCAGCCCTTTTCTCTCTCCCCTTCCCCCCTCCTCTCCCTCTAAAATCAATAAAAACATATTTTAAAAAATAAAAATAAAAAGCAGTTCCTTCTGAAGGTTATCATTTCCAGAAAGCAGCCTTTAGTACTTTTCTGGACACTGTGGGAACTAACTGGGATCCGCAAGCTGGGAGATAGGGAAATACTGAAATCTGCTGGCCTCTTCCCTTCTGCTTTAGTGACCCCCTCACCCCCACCCTACCCCAGGCCCCACTGCCACACCCCTGCCTTCTGTCCTGAACTCCTAGTTCCCTGAGGAGTTCGACCACCCATGGTAGCCAAGTTCAGCTAAGGCATTAGCTAAAAGCATCCTAAAGTTACACTTCTCCAATTTTTCCACTCAAATGTCCCAAATTATGGCAGACGGTACCTGCGTGACCCAGGGGAGCGTACATTTTGATGAAGTCTGGCAGTTTATGCATTTGTTTCAATTGCTGATACACATATTTGGTAACAGTCATGAAAATAAATCCTGGCTGAACTTTCTATAGTTGCGTTCTATGTTGTCGGCCTTAGAGGACCTAGGTCACCCATTTGTCTTCCTTTTGAAACAGATTCCAAGTGGTTTTCCTAGGAATTCTCCTCTTTCCCTCAGGTACTTCCTCAGGCTGCTTGTGGTCAAGCTTCGTAGTGTTCAGCCCTATTCAGAGATTCACAGTGTAACTGAGCATCTGAAAAGCTGAAGGAGGGCGATCTGACGACTTTAGTTCACTCGCTTTTCTTAGACTTACGTTTTCACTGGTCACACTTTTCGCAGTAACATTCAGCAAAATTATTATTCTGAGGAACACTTAGAGTAATGCTGCTCTGAATACAGTGTACATTTTCTTTTGTGAAACTTTCAGAGATCTGCATCCTGAAATCAGGCATCAGTGCTCTGTAGAATTCATTTTTTTTAAAAAATCCTCACCTGAGGGTATTTTTCTATTGATTTTTAGAGAGAATGGAAGATAGGGGGAAAGACAGAAATATCCATGTGAGAGAAACACATTGATTGGTTGTCTCCTGCATGAACCCAGGAAGGAGCCCAGGAAGGAGCCTGCAACAGAGGTACTTGCCCTTGACCTGAATCATACCCAGGACCCATTTGGTCCATAGGCTGATGCTCTATCTACTGAGCCAAACTGACTAGGGCTAGAATTGTTTTTAATGGGCCTTACTTTGATGTTATGTAGTTAGCCTACAATAAGGGACAATACAAGAAAGATATTTTTTAAAAAGTTTAAGTCTGGAGAAGTTAGGTAAGAAGTCCCAAGCATGGTGTATTAGTTTTCTATTGCTGCACTTAAAATTAACATACTTAGTAGCTGAAACAAACACATGATTTCTGTGGGTCAAAATTTAGGACATGGCTTAGTAGATCCTCTGCTTCTGGTTGCAACCATCTGAAATCAAGGTGTCAGCAGGTGCCGCAGTCTCCTGAGAGCTACAACTTAGGGAGGATCCCTTTCCAAGTTTGCGTTGTCACCATTAGGTTCTTTGTGGGTACGTAGTTCAAGGGATCATGTTCTTGCTGGCTGTCAGTCAGAGGCTACCCTTAGTTCCTTGTCACATGGGCCTTCTGAACACTTACTTCCTCAAAAGTGGGAAGAGGTATTCTAGCAAAATGGGTTACAATCTTATGAAATGCTATCGCCTTTGCTTTGTTATATTGATTGGAAGCAAACCACAGTCCCTCACACACAAAAAGGGAGGGGATTACATAAGACTTAGATACCAGGCAGTGGAGATTATGGGGTCTGTCTACTGGCCACACAGATATTGGTGGATTCCAGAAACTAGACCAGCCGTGGGCAAACTACGGCCCGCGGACCGGATCCGGCCGGTTTGAAATGAATAAAACTAAAAAAAAAAAAAAGACCGTACCCTTTTATGTAATGATGTTTACTTTGAATTTATATTAGTTCACACAAACACTCCATCCATGCTTTTGTTCCGGCCCTCCGGTCCAGTTTAAGAACCCATTGTGGCCCTCGCGTCAAAACCTTTGCCCACCCCTGAACTAGACACTGAACCAAATATGACTCCAAAAATATGTCATTTACGAGTACTATTATACTATCAGACTATAGAAGAAGAGCGAAACATTAACACCACAGTTGTTTCTCTGACCTTGCTGAGGTTCCAGAAATTCTTACAAATCCTCTTTATGGAGGATCTCAAGTTTGACTCCTTTTTATTCAGATCCCCTGGTATATACCTCTCCTTACCATCTCCCATGCTCCAGTCAAAACTTCTCTCTAATATTTTCTTCTTACGTCCTTACATTCTTAGTTGAATAAAGGGATATGTTCTAATAAATACAAGTGTAAACTTATTATCTTCTATTCTATCTAATAAAAGACAAAAGGGTAATTAACCGTACCTCCACTATGCTTCTCATTGGCTAATCAGTGGGATATGCAAATTAACTGCCAAAAAAGATGGCGGCTGGCAGCCATGCAGCTGAAGCGAGCAGGAGGCCTGCTTGCTCCAGTGATGGAGGAAGCCAAGGTTCCCCGCCTGCCGCGGCACAGCTCTGAGCTCCAAAAGCAACAAAGTTTCAATTATAGAAGCTAAAAAAACCCCAGATACCTGCTTTCAGCCAGCCGTGGCCTCAGAGCTGGAGCGAGCAGGACAGCAACAAAGTTAAATTATAGAAGGTAAATAAAACCCAGAATAAAAAAAAAAAAAGGAGAGGCTGGGAGCTTCAGTCGCCGGCCAGCCTGAAAATGATCCTCAGCCCCTCACTCAGACTGGCCAGGCACCCCAGTGGGAATCCCCACCCTGAAGGGGGTGTGGCCAGCCTAAAAACAGCCATCAGCCCCTCATCCAGGCTGGCCAGGCACCCAAGCGGGCCCCTACCCTGATCCGGGACACCCTTCAGGGCAAACCAGCCGGCCCCCACCCATGCACCAAGCCTCTATCCTATATAATAAAAGGGTAATATGTGAACTGACCCTAACAGCAGAAAGACTGGGAATGACTGGTCACTATGACACACACTGACCACCAGGGGGCAGACGCTCAATGCAGGAGCTGCCCTCTGGTGATCAGTGCGCTCCCACATTGAGGAGCTCTGCTCAGTCACAAGCTAGGCTGATGGCTGCCAGTACAGCGGTGGTGGTGGGAGCCTCTCCTGCCTCCACAGCAGTGCTAATGATGTCCAACTGCAGCTTAGGCCTGCTCCCCACTGGCAAGTGGACATGCCCTGAGGGCTGCCAGGCTGCCAGAGGGATGTCTGATTGCCAGCTTAGGCCAAATCCCCCTGGGGAGCAGGCCTAAGCCAGCAGGTGTTCATTCCCCAAGGGGTCCCAGACTGTGAGAGGGCACAGGCCGGACTGAGGGTTCCCCCCACCGAGTGCACAAATTTTTGTGCACTGGGCCTCTAGTATATATATAAAAGCCCAGCGACTGGAATGATGGAATGACCAAAATGACCAGTCATCATGATGCGCTCTGCGGTGGCCAACCAGCCTGATTGGGGCCTTTTGGGCCCCCTCAACCTCCCGCAGCCCCTCCCCCTGGCCAGCCCCACCCCTGAACGCCCCCCCCCCCCGAACCCTGATCGAGGGTGGGGGTGGCTGGCCAACTGCTGATGGCACCTCCCTCTGGCCTGTCTTGCCCCCAATAGGCCCTCCCCACTCTGATAGGGGGAGGGCTGGCTGGCCAACCTCTTGCATCCTTCCTCCCCCTCCCCCCCCCCCCACTGGTCCAGCTCGATTGGCCCCCATGGGGGCAGGCCAGCCCGACCCCACCCGTGCATGAAATTGTGCACCAGGCCTCTAGTATAACATACTTGCATACTATGCATATTATTATTTACTCAAAAGAATAGCTCTAATTATGAAACTTTACTGACATTAATTTATAGAACCATGTTTTTATGGCACGTATGAGAAGCATATAGAATTTCTGACACATTCCCCTTCTCTACCCCTGTATGCTTTCTTCATCTTTCTCCTTTTGACCCAAGAAGCTTCAAGATGGAAATAAAGTAACTCTGTTAGCCAGTATTTATTTCAGAAACCCTGTTTTTCTCTCTGTATCAATGAGACAGGCAACTCAAGCCAGTAATTGATGTTGCTAACTGTGTCTCCAAAGTGCTTTGGTTACACTCATTGTTGGTTCATTCCTTCTGTCAGCCAGACCTCAGTCCAAGGCACACAGAACACAGTTAGTCCTGGGTTCTTAGAGCAGCAATAAGCCATAGGCTGTATGGACCATGACATAGGGACCCCTGAGATGTAGTCATGGAAGTCCAGAACGCAGTCCACAGGAAATCCTTACTGTAATTTTATAAAAGTAAAATTCCATAAGTAAATGAAATGCATAGGAAAAGAAAACAGAAGTCTCCCGAAAGATTAAACAATGAAGTGAATAGTATTTGAGCACCATAGAAGTTTGTGAATGGGGGAAGTGTATGTGTTTTCAAATAAATAAAATGTAAGTCAATCTTTCAGAGAGCCCTTCGAATGACATTGGTTTTTGGCTAACAAAGAACACATAACATTGGCAACATTATACTTATTGAATTTTAAATTCCATAAATTTTATAAAAGGTGGCTCTTCTCTCATCTTTTCAAAGGAAATAGAAATGGTTTATATTATAAGTGCATTCAGGTACATTTCTAAAGAGAGAAAGAACTGGGCTGTGGCAATTTTCTTCTTTTATACTGTGTTACTCTGTTTATAGTGAACTTTCAGAAATGTTTATACATTGCGTCTTTTGAATTCCATCCACAAAATGGAAAATGTTTACTTTGAACAGAAATTCCATTAACCATAATCTGTTGTCATTCTAACTTCACAAACTCCTGCTTCTATTTCACACTACCCTCCCCTGCATTCCGGATATATCAAAGTATCATTTGTTTTGTGAACTGGTTTTGCCTTTTTTGCAATACTAATCTTATTCCTAGCACAGTGAAGGGCACATAGAAAGTGTAAATGTCTTACTGAATGCCTCAAGGCCATTATGTCTTTTGACTGCCTTCCTAGGCATATCTCTCTGTTTAAATCTTAGGAGTCATCAAAGGCTAGACTCAAATGCCTTTGTTTCCTTGAAGCTGACTCCTCATTAGGGATCAGTTACTTCCTTTTCCATGCTCTACAGTTTATATTCTGATTACAGCAAGCTTTTAATTTCCATTTTGTGTTAAGGGGGCCTCAACCAGAATTTAGGAAACTACTCTGGAAATTATGATGAACTAGCAAGTGTTTGAAGTCACATTGGGTTTATTGAATATTTTAGTCTCTAGCATTAGACCTCGTATCAGCTTCCTGTATTCCTGCATTTCATTATCTGTTTATCAGGGTGATAATCTGTGCTCACTTTTATCGTAAAATATGTTACCTTCATCTTTCCCCATCAATATGTCGGAGTTTTTGTAAATTGGGTATTCATTTGATCTGCTCATGTTGGACATGGGGACAACCTCAGTTACATCCTAGGGGTGAAAACAGAGAATATAAGCATTTCCATTAGCAAACTGTGCCCTGCTCATGAACAAATGGACATAGAATACTGAGAGTTTGTATGAAAAATAAGATGACACAGTAATTATCGAATTAGGGGAAGTTTCCTTCCTTGTGATGCTCATGTGAGAAGAAATATAGTTCCAGCTTTGGAGGCAGAGTGCCTCTGCTGAATCCCATGTCTATTGCTTACTAACTGGCTGCGATGGTTCTGTGCTGTGTCAACTTCTGTAAGTTGCAATGACATTTTAAGTGTTTCCTCTGTTATGTGCTTGTGGATTAGTGTTGGTCACAAGAGAAATCTGTGTCTCTCTCCAGGAGTGGCAGGTACATGGTATCATTGAAACCTCCCCTGGGACCCAGCATAGTCTGTGATCCCTCAGAATTTCTAGCGGCCAAACCTTAAAAAAGTATGTGAGTGTTTGGTCCTAAATGCTACTAAAAGAACTTTCATTATGATCCGATTTTTATGTCTGTCTCCTCCCCCATATCATATGATCCTGAAAGTCAGCATATTCTGTCAGTTATTTTTTATGTTTTATTCCCCAAACTGGTCAGAATAGTGCTTTACACATAATAGTATTGCCATTGAACATGGTTGAATTAAATTGGAATAATATTGCTGCGATATTGTAATGATGTATATCCATTAAGTGGTGATCAATTATGTATTAATGAAAGTTTCAGTTTCCCATGAAAGAAGTATAGAAGCTAATTTTTGTCTCACCATCAGACATCTAGGGTAGGCACTCCAGGGCAGAAATGCTCCGTCTGCTTTCTAATTCTTTCTGTGCCGTTCTCTTCTTCAAGATCACCTCACCATTGTGAGATGGCTGCGCTACCTCCAGAAAAATAACGACACTTCCCACAGGGCTTTTGCAGGGATAACACAAGCAACATGGCTGTGTGTGTGCCCTGTTGCCTCAGACTGTCCCCGAAAGATGCTTCTGTTAATAGACACAACTGGGTGCAGGCAATGGCTGGGCTATCCGGGCAGATTGTAGTTTAAATCCTGTCCCACTTGCTCATCTCACACACAGCAATAGATTCTAAAAACAAGTTGCCGCCCTATGACTTCATTGCACCAGCCAGATTGTAAGCTTTCCTAATTGAGGGAGCACATTGGTGTCCAAAAAAAGTCTCATGAAAAATGGAGTTCCCAGTTGAGATTGTTCCAGGAATGCCCACCAAGATAGATGATATCTGGTCTATCTTTGTGAATTGCTAGAATCCTTTCTCCATTTAAGGTAATATATTTCATTCTTCCCTACCAGGTGGGAGCTTGGGTGCTGGACAGGGATATGTTTGTTGGGAAGTCTGCTTTCTCCAGTCTGTGTGTAAAACACAGGCAGCTATACACCAAATCATCAGGCAAAGATGGGACTTCTTTCTCCAGAGGAACTAAACAGTGCTAGTGAAAGTTTCTCCATGTACAGCTATTTAGGATTCTTTAGAAAATGGTCTGCCCCTCTTCAGGACACCCTCAGCCTCCTCAGTTAAAATCCCTGCTTCAATGAGTAGCCTGAGAGAGATAGAGAGAAAACTACTGCAACCCCCCCCCGCGCCCCCCCCCCCCCGCAAAAACAACAAAACAACAAAACAACAGCAACAACAAACAGGCAAAAAAGAATAAGAAAAGAATAAAGAAATAGGATAGGTCCTGGAAATTAAAAATACAATTGTAAAAAAAAAATCAATGGAAAGTTTGGAAGATGGAATCAAGGAAATAACTTAGAGTATAAACCCAGAAAACAATGTTTGAGAAAATGCAGGATAAAGAGTAGATCTAGAAGAGCTGCCCAGAAGGCTAAAAAATTTATTAATATGAGATATTGAAAAGATAACAGAAGATAAAGACAATATATCTTTAACATTTTGAGAGAAAGCTATCTTTAACAGGATTCCCTATGCAAAAAAAAAGCCATCAGCCAGGTATAAGCAAAAATGATGTCATATTCATGTAAGATCACAAAAAGTTTCTTTTTTATGCACCTTTTCTTAGAAATGCCCCAACAAAACTAACAAGTAAACTAGGAAGCAAAGAAAGGAAGCATGGTGTCTGAGAACTAGTAAAATACCTCAGGAGAGATTTAAAGAGAAGTCAGTGGAACGAGTTTAGGGAGCAGGTAGATACAAAGTTCTGGGGGAAAGTGTTCAAGAGAAAAAAGGGAACACAATAGACAACTTGATATCGAGATAATTTTGTTACAAAAAGAGGTCAGGACAGAGGCTAATGCTATCTAATAGGCATAGAAGTTATTCATATAGACATTTATTACCACAAGGCATTTCTGTGAATAATACTTTATAATAATCTTCATATAGACATTGACTATTGATGTCTCTAAAAATAGCAAGCTCACTGCATTGGGTATATGGAATATAAAAGAAATCCTTATACTTGATAAAATAGGTTACTAATCCTATATAATAAAGAGCTAATATGCTAATTAGACTGGATGGCAGAACAATCTTCTGGAACAACCTTCCGGAATGACCTTCCTTGAATGACCAGTGGGTGGGGCCTCAGGGCCACAAGGCAGCCCGGCCAGGAGGCAGCTGGGGCCTCTAGGGCTTAGGCAGCCAGGGCCGCAAGGGCCGAACCCCTTACACTAATTTCGTGCATCGGGCCTCTAGTAATTTCTATAATTAAGAAAAAATGAAGAAGTGAGTACATTTGTTAAAAAAGAGAGGGTAAAGACCAGAAGAGCCTAAGCAATCTTCGCTGGTGAGCTGGACTCCTTCCCGAAGGGGGCAGGGGGCAGATCGCAGGACTGCTGCTTTTCATTATGAACCTCTAAAGACAACTTGATTGCATAAATGCAAAAATATTATTTTGACAAGAATAAAGTGGTAAAGGTTAAAAAGGCAACAACATCAATTTCAGCAACCACAACATTAGTATACCCAGAACTCAACCACAAAATATGTCAACATTTCTGAGTTTCTGCTGACAAGTTGCATTAGATAAGAAAGTAGGTAAATTGAAAAGACATCTTTGCAATTTAGTGTAGATATTTATTGGAAGATAAATGGTCTCTTGGGGAAAGCTCTATTTTCTGATCACAGCCCGGAAAGTCATTTGAAAGCCTAGTGAGTATCTATAGGATAAGAGCAATTTGCAGTCTTCTCTACTCTAGAGGTGATGGAAATGCAAGGGTTTAAAAGTACCCTTATTTGTGAGTGACTTCTCTTTTAATCTCTCCTGAGATGGTTTCACTATTTCTCAGACACAATGCTTCCTTCCTTTTCTTTTCTCTTCTTTTTGTTTCTCGTCTCTTCTCTTCTCTCTCTCTCTCTCTTTTTTATTTTTGTTAATCCTCACCTGAGGATATATTTTTCATGCTTTTTCAGAAAGAGTGGAAGGGAAGGAGAAAGTGAGAAAGTGTGTGGGAACATCGATGTGAGAGAAACACATCAGTTGCTTGCCTCCCTCATGCTCCCCAATCAATGGCTGGGAGGTAACCCACAACCCAGGTACATACCCTGGAATGGGAATCCACCCTTGTCCCTCTGGTGTGCAGGCTGATGCTGTAACCACTGAGAAACACCAGCCAGAGCATACTTCCTTTCTTTAATCCCTAGTTTACTTGTTAGTTTTGCTGGGGTATTTCTAAGAAAAGGTACATTTATTTTTTATTTTTTAAAAAATATATTTTATTCATTTTTTACAGAGAGGAAGAGAGAGGGATAGAGAGTTAGAAACATCTATGAGAGAGGAACATCAATCAGCTGCCTCCTGCACACCTCCCACTGGGGATGTGCCCGCGACCAAGGCACACCCTGGCCGGAATCGAACCCGGGACCCTTCAGTCCGCAGACCTATGCTCTAACCACTGAGCTAAACTGGCTAGGGCAGAAAAGGTACATTTCAAAGGGGTAGATAAACAACAAATCAACAAATACAAGTGCTGGTGAGGATGTGGAGAAAAGGGAACCATAGTACATTGGTGGTGGGAATGCAGACTGGTGCAGCCATTATGGAAAACAGTATGGAATTTCCTCAAAAAATTAAATATGGAACTGCCATTTCACTCAATGATCCTACCTTTAGGAATATATCCTAAAAACCCGAAATACCAATCAGAAATAATATATGCACCCTTATGTTCAGAGCAGCACAATTTACAATAGCTAAGATTTGGAAACAGCCCAAATGCCCATCAGTAGATGAGTGGATAAAAAAGCTGTGGTACATTTACACCATGGAATACTATGCAGCAGTAAAAAAGAAGGATCTCTTACACTTTGAGACAGCATGGAGGAACCTGGAGAGTACTATGCTAAGTGAAATAAGCCAGTCAGAGAAAGACAAGTATCACATGATCTCACTCATATGTGGAATCTATTGAACAAAATAAGGAACAAAATAGATCCAGAGACATAGAAGCATGGAAGAGACTGTTGAATCTCAGAGGGAAGGTGGAGATGGGTGGGTGGGAAGAGACAAACCAAAGAACTTGTATACATATATGCATAACCCTTGGACACAGGCAATAGTGTGGTGAAGGCCAGGGATGGGGGTGCAGGTGCTGGCTAGAAAGGATCAATGGGGGAAAAAAAGAGACCTATATAATACTTTTAACAATAAAGATTTTTAATAAAAGATAACACAGGGGAAAAAAATTAAAAAGGTAGATAACATCATTATCTTGGGAGATTAATCCATTATCTAACTGTATTTTTAATGGTTCTGTGAGTAACATGTATTTAAAATGGTTTCCTATTACATATATTCTCAATTGGAGATATCCCTTCCCCTGCCTTGAACCTTTGAGAAAAGAAAAAGGAACAGGCAAAACTGATTTCTTTTTTTACCAGTGACATTTCAAGCACCTTTTTTTGCAGTGAAATTTTTCTAGAGGTGTAATAGTTTGCATAGTCTCAATATGCAAACTGATTAAGATTGCAGCTCTTCTAGGCCAAGTCCAAGTTTGGTAGAAGATGGACCTGCATCCTTCTGGATTAGTTCCACATTGCACCACTGCCTGAATTTAAATAGCTAAGTATAAAATTGGCTGATTTAAAAATGTATTCCTAACTTTTGAACCTCCACTTTAGATTTTAGAGACACAATTCTATGTACAAAGTATAGTATAATATCTGACTCATCTAAAAGACAAACAACAAACAAAACAAACAAACCTACACAAAAAATACAGATTTCTCCAAATAAAAATGCTAGCCTGTTGTTTCTTTTATCAGATTATATATGCAAGTGTATGAATCCAAGATACTGTTAGATTATTTTTAAGGTCATTTTAACTATATCTTTGTATAGAAATGTAAACGAAGATTTTTAAAAAGTTTTATCTATCTGATTATTTTTCATGAAAAATCAAATAGAATTTTAATTAAAATTTACCAATAGGCTAAGCAAACAGCTTCAGTCTATATTTTTAAGATGTATTGGGAATTGTTAAAGCAGAAAACAGCTCTGACTGGTGTTTCTCAGTGGTTAGAGGGTAGGCTCACAGACTGAGGGGTCTCGGGTTTGCTCCACATTCAAGGGCACATACTTGGATTGCAGGTTCAATCCCTACCCCTGTCAGGTGTATGTGGGAGGCAACCAATATTGTCTTTATTTTTTTTTAAAGCACTTACAATGTCTTAGATCAGCGGTTCTCAACCTGTGGGCCGCGACCCCTTTGGGGGTCGAA
This sequence comes from Myotis nattereri, assembly GCF_964212035.1. NCBI lineage: Eukaryota > Metazoa > Chordata > Mammalia > Chiroptera > Vespertilionidae > Myotis > Myotis nattereri. Next base: position 58,421,875 of record NC_138084.1, on the reverse strand, counting down.
CGACCCTTTCACAGGGGTCGCCTAAGACCATCGGAAAACACATATATAATTACATATTGTTTTTGTGATTAATCACTATGCTTTAATTATGTTCAATTTGTAACAATGGAAATACATCCTGCATATCAGATATTTACATTACGATGCATAACAGTAGCAAAATTACAGTTATGAAGTAGCAACAAAAATAATTTTATGGTTGGGGGTCACCACAACATGAGGAACTGTATTAAAGGGTCATGGCATTAGGAAGATTGAGAACCACTGTCTTAGATGGTTTTTAGCCAACTTAGAGAACCAAAATTCAGGATTCAGATATGCCACTTATCTTAAGAAGGTTGGCATGTGGGAGCTGATTGTCAGGTATCCACAGATTTAATGGTATATCAAACTGCTTTGTCATTGATTGCTTAACTTGGCATACCACAAAGGTCACAGTGCCACCCTATAACCCTGACCATCGCCTAGAGTTCTGTTTCTGCTATTGTTATCATGGAATATTCTCTGGGAAAGTTTTCCAGAACACACTTATGTCTCTACCTTGTTAATCCAGGTCATTCTCTAACACCCAGATCATGGGCCACTCTCCTAAGTAACACGTTTATTTTCCTCCAGTTCTGCTCAAGCACCCCTCCTTTGAATTCTGTAGCAAATAATGGCTATCTTTAGAATAGCACTTGCTTACTGCTCTTGGATATTTAATTGTAAGACTATGAAGCACTAAAATTTGTCTTTTATGTTGCATCTACAGCACCTGGTAAAGTGCTCAATGTGTAGTAGGTGGCACACTACCAAGCCAATGAAAGAATATAAAGAAATTTAGAATGCATTTTTGTCGCCCACAACTTTTTTTTTAGAAAGGACCATGAGATGAAATACTTGGTCCTTGGATAGGCATTGGTGTGGTTGACAGGGTGGGAGACCAGATGCCTTCTCTCTGTTGATGTTGGTGCTCCTAAACCCACAAGAAGTAGAATTCTTTTCTTTTCCCATCCACTACCTGTAGTTCATCTTACAGGGGAATCTGATTATGACAGAACTAGCCTCTCCTAGAAATAGGATGCATCGAGGTCAAAGGGCTTTGGAATGAATTCTTTGGGCAGAGTTGATGTTAAGGTAGAAATCGTGACCGTGCAAGATTTAAGTCTGGGCCGGTCAAGACAAACTATGTCCAGACCCTGGTGAACTCCTCTAGCACATCACATTGTGAAAGATTATTTATGTATCTTCTTTCTCAACTATTTAAATAACTCCCAGGATCACACATAGTGTCAAGACTTATTATTTAATAAAGGATATAGAATGAACCAGTTATTTAATAAGGAAATATTTTAGGTGAGGGAATTTGTTCTTTGTTGCCACTATTTCTTCTGGTCGCTATCTTTCTCTTTGTTTTATAACTTAATTTCATTGAAAAGTTACTGTCTGCTCCTAGCTGGCCTCTGGGAAAAAGAGATGTGTTCAGTCCTCACTCAGGAGAGCCACAGGTTGGTTGGTGTAGTGGTGGTGGCACCTGAATGGATGACTGTGTGACCGCAGCTAGAGAAATGGGTGCATGTTGGGTGGGGGTGGGCGGTGGAAGTATAAGTAGAGTTAAAGCAGATAAACATGGAAAGTCAAGAAGGGAGTGTTGGGAGAGTTGTGATTGTAAATTCTTTTTGATCGCTGGTTTTATCCATTAAAACTATGTCTTTTATTAACTTGTCTAAACCAGAGGTCACAAAGGGCTAAAAGGTTGAGATCATTATTCAGGGACCAGCAGGTAACATGAACAAAGGCAGTAGGGTAAGTGTAAAGCAGTAGGAGGAGGGGGTAACTCTGACAAACTAGGAAAAGCATGTAAATTCTTTCGGAAACCTTGTGATTCTTTCATTTTTAAGGTTCTGTGATAGTTGAGCAAATATTTATAAATAAATTCAGCTTATAGCCTCAAGTTCTTGATCTCTGGTGAACATTTCTGTACCTATTTGTATGCTTCATCTCTGAAGGTGAAGTCTTAAGATAGGTAATATACTTCATTCATAATTTAACTATAAGCACAAGATTCTCCACAGAAATTGCTACTCTGGGACTGCCCTTTTCTGTTTGTAGCTCCATTCCCAAGGGTCGCTAACAGTGGGCAGCTGAAGATGCTCATTTCTCACAACTGAGATCACCATGGTGCTGTGTGTGAAACCTCTTCTCCTCTGATCAGGCCTTTGACTAGCACGTCTAGGAAGCAGCTCTTGGAGGGCCCAACCTGGCACTCAGACAGACAAACCCTAACATGCTGGCATCCTCACTGAGAACCAACCTAATCTCTACTGAAGTCGTCTCCTACATTTATTACAGGGCCTAGATCTCAGCATCTGTTAGTAGGTTGCACGCATTAAAAAAGAAATCATTCCATAGTCTTTTAAACTGTTTAATAAATTACATTGTGCTTTTAAAAAACCATCAAATGAATAGCACCTAGTAGGCAGTCAAGTAATTTAAGTTGCATTATATGTTAAAATTACTATTTCCTGTAACCAAAGTTAAATAGGTCAGCTCTTCCTCAAGATTATATGAATTATTTATGATTTTATGATAATCCTTCAGGGGCAAACCATGTCACTTGGTGCTTCCCAGCTCCTCCACTTAGCCTGTCAGTTACGCCCTACTCGGTTCTTAGCAAGAGTAGCGATCCCACACGGCTGGAATATTAGCTGTGGGTACACACTGTATTATAGTCTCCTGGAAAAACAAACTCTGAATGACATTTCATCAATCTATAATGCATTCTACTGACATTCCTATAAAACACTCAATTTTTAAGTACCGGTGGGCAAGTGTGCTGTATTTAGTAGGTGCTTAATTAATAGCTGCTGACGAATTGGCATATTCTTCAACAAAATAAATTCTCTTTTATTTTCAAGCCTGCTCTAATGTAAGATATGGAGAGTGCTTGGTTTGAAGATATTCTAAGCAATGCAGATACCTTAGGTACAATATTTACTGACCACACTTGTCTTTTTTTATGGGAACAGATGTAAACTCTAATCAAATTGTCGGAGTGGGGTTCAAGTTTGAAGTTATACCTGAGCTGCACTTCATGGTGTATGTACTGTTTTCACCCTTACAGTTTCCGTGAGTGTGAAGTAGCGTCCTCCGCTGTTTCCCGGAGGCTTCTGCTCCTCCGCAGGATATTTCACTTGCTTACTTGCGCTATGCTGCCTCCTCTCCTCTGGTCCATTCTTTCCCAGGTGCAGAATTGCCATTACGGTCAAGTGTGTTTCGTTCTCCTCTCTCTGACATTATTGGGTCTGCCTCATCAGACTCGGCCACAAATCATTCTCCTTTCAAATTGAAAATTGACTTTTAGCTCCAGGTGTTTATTTCTCCAATGTGTGTTTTTTTCTTCAGCCTGCAATGAAGTTTCTAGTGTATCAGGAGGACATCTGGCAAGGGTGTCACTTCTTTCTGAGATGATAATTTAAGAGGTAATCTTAAGCAAAGCAAAAACATTTTCTTGTTTTCATTTTAACAGCTGGAAAAAAATAAGGCTAGTGTCATAGAACTTTAGAGTTCCTAAACTTATTTTGACAGTTGTAAGGTAGGATAGAGTTTGTGCAGAGCCCAGGACTTGGACTAGTGGAAGGATGAGCTACATGGACAACACAGGGAAGAGGAGTGGAGGTGAAGAAGCATTCATTCACCAGAGGGTGTTGGCATTCCAGTGTTAGTATCTCCCTCGCATCCTTAGGTATGTCTAGGGAGTAGTTCAGGGATCACTCAGAACAGAAAGACAAGTGCAGGAAATTTTGCCTTTTTATTATCTTTCCTGTCGTTTTGTTGTTGTTGTTGTTGTTTTTTTGTTTTTTTTTTATACCTTAGAGAAAGTCAGGGCAGCTTCACCAACTCCTCCCTAGAGAGCAGAATTCCCTTAATTTTAGGCAGTCATCTTTTGGTGATGGGCTGACTTGGAGAGGAAAGACCTTTAGTTTGAATTGTTGAAGTTTTCTCCTGCCAGAAAAGAAGCAATCTGTGAAACCTTGTACAACATCTTCAAACTATGAGAGTGTAGCTCTAGGTTTGGAAAGAGTAGGAACCTACGTTCAAGTCTTGGTTTATCGTTATCTAGTTCTGGGATGCTGGGCAGGAAACTGATCCTGTCTGAGCTTTCATTCAAGAGCTGTATAATTATGGCATTATAGTAAATGAACCCAAGGGCATAGCCTTCGTGGGCATTTTGTGGTTTTGTGTGTTGTCTCTGACCTGGCTCTCTGTGTGGTCTGTCTTCCGTGGAACATGACTTAAGGAGAACATTCATTCATTCAAATATTTGAGCACTTATTCTGTGCAAGGCATTGCCTTATTATACCTTTAAGAAAATATATACTGTTCAGTAGCATAGAACACACAATTACATTTGGTTTCTAAAATATCTGCATAGGGAACATCATTAGAAATGGCTTCGTTAATCATTCATCTCTGTTTGCCACTTTCTCAGGGAACAGAAGAAAGCTGTCAATAAATGTTATCATGCCTTGTCTTTCTATCCAGGTCGGGATTGGGAACAGAGTAGTCATGGTCTCCAGATACTCTCGCATAGTCACAGCCCAGGCATCCTGCTCTGCTTATGATCTTAGTGCCCGGGACAGCTGAGGCTCTGCTTGGTTGCAATGCCCTGTAACTATTTTGTTGATTCACTTGGTGAAGTTCAGTTTACTTGCCCAGAAACTTCTTTTAATAATCTTCTTAAAGTACCAGAGATCCTGTTTTTGTTTTTGTTTTTTTTTAGTTTTACTATAATCTCTCTTCCAATTGCTTCTCTCTCTCCTCATCTATCATCATTTCCTCTACACAGATGAGATTGTATTTTTTATTGTTTGGCAAACAGACAGCATTTTCCCTGATTCTGTGAGAGATCAGGTTCTTATAATTACTTGTCCAAAATAGGTCCATGAATCATACCATGAACATGAATTTCCATCTGCATGAATGTGATGATGTTCGAGGTCAGAGGGGTCTGTCAGTCATATGTACTCGTAGAGTGTTTATACATACCCACTCGCCCTCTTAGAGTTGATGGGCTTGTCTGGATAACTGATGAGCTCTTGTTCTAGTGATGAACTTCTATTATTAAATCATGGACTATTGATTCCAAATCTTAATACTACTTACTTTTCCTATATCTTTCTATTTTTACTGGCAATTGATGTAGGCTGCATATCAGTGTATGATCTTAGAAACATTGTGATTGTCCTAGTGTCTGCTCATGTCCAGACTGCATTCCCCTTAAATGTTACACAATAAGAATATCGCAAACTTCAGGCATAATGGTTTCATTGTCGAAAGAATAACACATTCTACATATCAGCAGAGTAAATGTTTCCATGGCCTCCATCTCAGAACAATGAGATACTGTGGTTCTGATAACATGGGAACCTATCTGCAGTTCCTCTTGCATGCTAATTGGTATGTAAGAGAATTGAAGGCAGAATGTTTCCATTACTGCAATATTGGAGTGTGGAACATACATTAATTTCACACATGTATAACAAATGTAGAGGAGTGTATTTATAGTAACAGGCAATAAACCAGGACCACTGGTTGATTTCATGAAGGTGCTATTTTTTGGTCTGAAAATATAGATTGCAACCTTAACATACAAGGCATGAAATTTTACTCTTTTTTAGGCTACAACTTAAATAATGTGTAGCATTAGACACTTCATTTAAGAAACATGTATTCTGTGTCTAGGTATGCCAAACTCTTTGCTGGGGAATGAGGCTGAAAAATGAATTGTCCCTTTTTTGTGAAATGTATAGTTTAATAGGGAAATATTGGTATGAATGCTATAATAAAAGAATGGATAGGGCAAAGAGGTGACCTAAAAAGGGGGTTGGGCAAATTTACCTAAGATTCAGGAGAAGCTTCAGGATGGAACCATTGCATTCACTGAGTCTTAACAGCTTAGTAGGTCACTAAATAGATATGACATCACCTGTATGGGATGGAAATTAATCTTAATTAACTTCCCAATAAAACAAACTACCCATGAAGCAGAATATATTTTACATTGAACAAATATTTTGTTCATTTTTTTCTTTGTCAAATTATCATGCACAATTTTATTTTATTTATTTATTCATTTATTTTTAATAATTATTTATTGTTGACAGTATTACATTATGTCCCCCTTTTTCCCCCAGTGACCCCTTCCAGTCTGCCCCCAACCCCCACCCCAGGCCCTTACTGTCCCATTTTCTGTGTCCATGGGCCATACATATATGCATATAAGGTCCTTGGTTGATTACCTCCCACCCACCCACCCTCCACACTTCCCTCCAAGATTCCACACTCTGTTCCATGCTTCCATGTCTCTGGATCCATTCCATTCATCAGCTTATTGTGTTACTTAGATTCCACATATTAGTGAGATCATGTGATCCTTGTCTTTCTTTGACTGATTTATTTCACTTAACATGATACTCTTCAGGTCCCTCAGGCTGTCTCAAAGGGTAACATATTCTTTTTTACTGCTCCATAGTATTCCATGGTATTAATGTACCACAGCTTTTTTATCTACTCATTTACTGATGGGGCCCTGGGCTGTTTCCAGATCTTACTAGTAGCTATTGTAAATTGTGCTGCTATGAATATAGGAGTGCATGCATTGTTTTTTATTGGTGTTTCGGGTTTCTTAGGATACATTCCTAGAAGTAGAATCACTAGGTCAAATGGCAGTTCCATATTTAATTTTTTGAGGAAGCTCCATACTGTTTTCCATAATGGCTGCACCAGTCGTCTTGCACAATTTTAGATTATTATTTTTATTTTGTCATATAGTAAGATAGACTCTTTTTGGTGTAGAGCTCAGCAAATCTTAGCATGTCTAGATCAGTGTAACAACCAGCATAGTGATTAGATAGAACAATCCCATCACACTCAAAAATCTGCCTCATGATATAACCTCATTCTCCCTGCCTCCTCAGCCCTTGCAACCACAGATCTGTTCTGCATCACCATGGTTTTCTGGCTTTGAAAGAGTCATCTACGTTGAATCACCAAGTATGCAAAATTTTGAGACTGTTGGCTCCTTTATTCAGTGTTTTGCATTTGAGAGTCATTCAAGTTTTGTAGATATCAACAGTCTGTTCCTTTCTTATTCCTGAGTAGGAGTCTTTTGTTTGAATCTATCAGTTTCTTTATCCACTCACCTGTTGAAAGATACTTGGGTTGTTTTCAGTTTTGGGGGATGGTGATATAAATATTCATGTACAGGTTTTTGGGGAGTAAACATTCGTTTTTACTTCTCTAAGGTAACAGTTTAAAGATTGATGAGACATATGGTAAGTATATGTTGGATAACTTCTATTGATCTATTTTCAAGTTTACTACTTCCTCTGTTTTCTGCATTAATGAGTTTTTATTAACTCCCCCCATCCTTCATTGGCTGTGACTTTTATTTTTGTTTATTTTAATCATGATTATAAGTACTTGTTGCTGTAATTTCCTAGTAGCCACTCTAAAGTCTTCCTCAGGTCATTTTAATACTGTGTCACCTTGGTATCAATGATCATTGATTGGATTTTACTTTGATAACAGGTTTTTTGCATGTCGAGTAATTTTTAATTCTTTCCTGGACATTTAAAATTATATTATGAGTGTACATTATGAGTGTGCGAGCCTTGTTTAAATCCCATGGAGTGTTTATTTTGTTTTAGCAAACAAAATTAGGTTCAGATTGCATGTTCTAGCACAGGCGTGGGCAAACTACGGCCCGCGGGCCGGATCCGGCCCATTTGAAATGAATAAAACTAAAAAAAAAAAAAAGACCGTACCCTTTTATGTAATGATGTTTACTTTGAATTTATATTAGTTCACACAAACACTCCATCCATGCTTTTGTTCTGGCCCTCTGGTCCAGTTTAAGAACCCATTGTGGCCCTCGAGTCAAAAAGTTTGCCCAGCCCTGTTCTAGCCTGTCTTTTATCAGGTGTGGTTCCATTCATTGTTGGTTCAGTTTTCAAAGATTTTATAGTACTGTTTGGATCTTTCTCCCACCTGGAGGTGTCCTGTCTGTTAGTTTAGTTCTTAAACTAAAATTGTTTGATTTTTTTTTTACTCTTAGATTCACACACATGCAGAAGAATGAACTGAGAAGTTAATAAATTATTATAAATTACTGCTTCTCCAACCTCCTTCCTTTCTGCAGTCTCTCTGGAAGTTTCCGGGCCTCAGAGCTCCCCTTTTGGAATACATGTCCATAAAGCTAGGGCTTTAGTTACTCCTTTCTCCTGTGCCCCTTCACAAATATTCCCATTCCCAGGACAAAGCAGAAACAGGACACAGTGAGGGAGAAAAGCAGCAGAGGATCGCCACACCTTCTTGGTGACCACGGCTCCACTGCCAGGGTTGAAGGTTTACTTCCTTCAGAGTTCTGGCTCCTGTATGTTCCTGTTACAACTCCAGTTGCCCTTTCTGAAGTATTGTTTGGGGGCTCAAGTGTAAAGAATGGAGAAAAAAAGAGAAAAATACAGAAAGGGGTTTTCTTCAATGAATCTGAACATCAGTTGTTCCTTTTCCTGCTCCCTAAGCCAGAACTCAAGGGATCTCCTAGAATGCTGTCCTTGCCCATTCTCAGGGTTCAGGCGGCACTGCAGCAGGTCTAGGTTGCTGGAAGGACATCTTGGTAGAAAATGGATTGGTGATACTCTCAATTCTGGTTTTCACCCCAACCTGCCTGCTAGTCCCTTCTTTCCAGAGAACTCAAAGGTCTGCTTCATGCATTGCATCTAGGTTTTATATCTGCATTCAGGGGAAAGACAGAGTGAAGTATGCTGTTTCATCTTACCCAACATTGAAACCTCACATGCTGTTTTTAGATATCTGTTATCATTCACCAGGTTTACACTTTTTTGGGGGGAGCTGTGGAGAACTTTTCATGTCTGTGGGTATAGTTATGTGGAATCAGTGGTGCCACCTGTCAGTAGAAGACTTTCAAAGGGCCTTGAGCGAGGTCTGATCTCAGCAAATTGAAAGTTACCTGTGGATGTTTTGAAAGCTTAAATTTCTTTTGTACTGTCCTAAATTGTTTCTGAATGGCACAAGTAATCAATGTTACAAAATTACGCACTCAAGCTTGGCCTGGTAATATTAGTGATTTTATAATTTTAGTTGTAAACAGTAAATCATTTTTCTCTTTTTAAATGTGAGGATATATGTATACTTTGATAAATGTTGGTCCACATTTTATTTTTATCTCTTTTTTTAATATTTTAAAGCAGCGGGCCTACTACTAGGATAAAATAGTTGTGAAGTTTTAATTAATACACATCTTTGAAAACATAACGTAAGCTATAGACTCCTTTGCCAGAAAAAAAAGAACACAGAAATTTAGGAACCTCACAGATGCACTGGAGTTCACATGTAGAAATTAGTTAAGAATCTCTGTTATGATCTACATTACTTTTAAATAGTCAGTCATGAAAGTCTAGTTAACATGGAAGTTTTGACTAGGAAAAGCTGAAGGGGAAGATGAGAATGAGTATTGCATATATTTGAAGGAGGATAAGTAAACACTTAATTTTTCAAATTCTGAAGAACTATAAAGTATTTTTTTCTGTCCGAAAGGCTACCTCTGTTCAATTTGAATACTTTCATGTGATACTACATTCAGTGCTCTGAGGAAAAATATTCTTGGAATTTAAGCCAAAATCTTTTCACAGAGACACACAAGTGATCTCTTAAAATATCTGACCAAATTGCTGACAGCAGCTTCTCATCCAGACAGTACATCTGCTGACCTAGAGAAAGAATGACTGGTTGGATTGGCATCTCCTTCTTCTATGTTAGGTAGGGGGAATTTAAAATAGTGTGTGCGATCGAAGCAGAAATTAGCGTTTTGGCTGATAGAACCATCATTTTAATGCTTTGCCTGAAAAGACTGATCTGGAAGCAATTTAGAGAGTCTGATTTACAACCAACTTTGAAAAGAATAACACATGTTCTCAAGACGCCTCAAACATGCAGTGAATGGGGAGCTGTCCAGCCACTTACATTTTCTTTAATCTTACAGTTTAATCAAAGATTCCCTCACAAAACATCACCCTTGGGAGATTAGGGACACTCCTTGGAGGGCCTTAGGTCAGAAATCAATGTGTAGTTTTACTGCGATCACCACATGTACCTCATGTTTGCAAGACATGTTTCAGTTTATGTGCCAGATTGAACTTAATTGTTTCAGAACTGCAGACACCCCCAGAGAGTGAAAATCAGAAACTGTGCACAAATATATTATCAGGGGACACATCATGTACTGGCATTTTTGGCAATAAAATGAAAAGCATTTCTCCATTGATTGTGGGATATTCTGGCATATTAGGCCTCTGCATGCTGAGGCTGAAGTAGCCGAAATAAGGTTAAATACACCGAGGCCTACAACAGGGGGGCAAGTTCAAGTTCAATAAACCTACTGACACGCAGACAGTTAAACCACAGGCAGAAGAAAGGATCTTCAAGGAGTTCACTGTTTTTTAAGTCTGTAATTTGAGTTAGAGCTTCATGATTTTTTGCTATAGTCTCATGTAGTACTTATACATCAAGTGTGATTCCTAAAAACATTCTTTTTTTATTATTGTTAAATTATAACTCCCATTACAGTACTCTCATTAATTAAAAACCAGCATTTTTTTCCGGAAGAGATGGTAACCATATAGAGAAAAACAGGAAAGTATTATGACAAAACAATATTGTTAAACTACGTTAGCTATGCTATTAAGCAATCCTATTAAAGTGCAAATGGAAATAAAGATGAATAAGGAAATTCAAATACCAATAAAGCAAATCTATTTATAAAATGTCATTCTAAGTAAAACAGAGGAATTTCACTTCTGGGAAGTAGGAATAGATGTACTTTTCTCTATCCCTTCTGCTATGTACAGCTAAAAATGCTGGACATTGTACATTAAAAAGACACATAAGAAAAGTCTGAAGAGGTTAGTAAAGATTCAGACTGACTAGGGATATTGGGCCTAAGGGACAGACAAGTGGTGCCCCTGAGTTTTCTCTTTGCTTTATATATCCCTGACCTGGAGCTGAGGAAGCCAGTAACACCAATAAAAGCCCAACAGAGCCTGCTGTTTTTAGTCAACGAGCTAGGAAATGGACAGCCTAGCAAGATAGAAAACATCTAGACA